>NC_092815.1:163488031-164206156 GCF_023375885.2 Dermacentor andersoni | reverse complement strand
CCTAGTATTTCGTATTGTATTGCCGTTTCTCAAAATGGTAAGTGGCCGTGCGGGCTCCCATAACCCCCCTCCCCCCCCAAAAAAAATTGTAAAGACCCCGTTCCCAGTGCTTCGTCGCTTTCGCTTTCCGCTCGTAACCCGAAACCTGCACTACAGTAAGATCTTGCACTGTCCGCTACTTTTCTTGTAACTTGCACTTCATCTTTCCAGACATAGCAGTGAACGGGAGATAACGCTTTCCTATCTTTTTTACATCTGTGAGCTCATTTGCGCGAAGGGTCGGAAAATGCAATTGAAGATTCTGAAATGTAGTTAGGCACTTACGTGCATGCAGCTTACTCGAGAACGGTTACAAAGATCCGCACAATTTATCTTCTACGCCATGCAGCCACACACCGTGGTGTACGGCATGCTCGCACGGAAAAACGTCTTGGAAGTTAAATAGATTATCTCACAAGAACGTTAGGACTTAGTTAAGAGGTAATGTAGGCTGGTTGGTTATTCGTGGTTTTGACAAAGAAATTCAGTAAATATATAAGGACACGCAAAAAGAAGTCAGAGGGGACTGCTGATTTCTTCTTGTCGGTCCTGCATATAGTAGAATTATTTAATTTGCTTGTGTCTATATCACTTTTTTTTAATGCTCTCCATTAACTACGTCCTGAAGGACTAGCACGCAATGTTGCTGCGAAGGTGCAAAAGAGACATTAAAGGTATTAGCCTTATTCTTTGTTCAAGGAATGTTCCTTGCAATGTAACAGAATTAAGCAAACAAATTATAATTAAACTAAACAGCTTTATTAATGGCTTCGCATTGTTTCAATATATTGCTCTGTCTGCTTCCATTTTTCCAAAACCAGCGGTTTTGCTGATATTGAAAAATTTTTTAGAAGCTTCACGCTTCCCTGGTGATAACACAAGTGCTTTACAGCCATAAATGATAACTAAACCAAATACGTGATTGAGCTAGTGCGTGGCTAAATAAAACGCCAGCTCCATACTGTAAGCCCTTGAGATTCTTCAGCTACCATTTGCTGCCATCGACCGTGTTGAGCGGCTCTAGAAAAATACAACTGTAACACGCTTGTGTAATTCTTACATAAAACAACCAGCGGAACTAATTTTCATGCAGCTTATATTTTATTCACGCAGAAAAAGATGACTGAATTTTAAAGTATTGGTCGATTGTTTTAAGCGATTACATTTGCCGTGGGCGAACCGTGCTATCTCTTCACAGCAACTCAAGGTCGTGTTCATGTGCGTCGTACCTTGTACGTTGCGGAGCGCTGTTAGCGGCAACATATGAGTGCATGACAAAGGAGAATTTTTCTTTCCAGCAAATGGTAAATCGCACCGCATTAATTGTAGCCCGTTGGTGGTCATTGGTGGCATTGCAACATTTACGTTCTGTTGTGGTTCTCAGGAGATGAAGGAGGCACGAAAACGCTCGCTGTTGCAGACAACATTGTATCATGACTCATTTTCGTCCAAGGCCTCGCATTACACAAACCTGTATTTCCTGGCACCCACTGCATTGTTGTTTGCAGTGCTATACGCTTGTACCCGCCCATATTTTTATTTCTGAATTCGTGCCTCCTCTTCAAAGTTATAGCCGCTGCCGATGGCCAGGTGAACAGGGCGTGGTTTCCGAAACCAGAATGAAAGTAGAATGCGCAACATCCATAACAATTGGAAATGATAGGGTGCGGCGAGAAAAATGAAACGAGCCACAGAGAGAGCCGAATAAGGGGCACGTCAAGATACTATTCTGATGACACGAAAACTAAAGCAAGTACACGCGTGCCTACAATCTAATGCAGTAAATGGTGACCTTTGGCACAGGAGATTCAGGACACAGTTGAGCAATTACCCGTTACACTGCGTGTACAATTGATACGTCGCAATGCACATCCCCCACAAGCCTTAGTGGATGCAGCAAGTCATAAGAAAACTTTTTGTCCACTTCGATCGGCCGCCACCTCTCCGGAGACAAGGCTCCTCGCAGAAAAAGAGCACTTATCTCACCGTGTGGCTCAGACCTCCCTGGCCTCCTAGCGCACTGGGAAGAGGTCTTGCTACGAAGGCTACGCCTCCGTGTCTCCCTCACCCCTGCGGTAACCTGGTCATGGTCGGCACAGTACCGTGCCTCCATCAGCGATTCCTGCCCCTTCTGCCCCGCTCCTGTCTGTGAGGTGGACACTGGGCACCTCCTCTGTACTTGCCCCTCTCTACACGCCCTCCGCCAGAAACACCTGCTTCAATGTGGACCACCCCCCGGTCGGCCGCCACATGTAGATAGTTGGATCTTAGGGCCCCACCACCGGACACTGCTGGACTTCCTCCGAGAATCCGGAGTGTATATACGCGTGTGAATGTGTGTCGATGCCAGAAAGCATGCTGTCGCAATAGAAAAAATGTAAGCAAGCAAAAAATGCAAAGACTCATAGCCACGCAAGGCAGAGGCTACAAGCACTCAGCAAACTGAATCGAACAGTCCTTAAACTCTTTCTAATCACTCACACAACATACGGAACAGCATATCGATAACTGTCGTCCTAAATGGCTCATATCCACGAAGCAACGGCTCACAGCCCCGTGAGCAAGCAAAAAATACAATGACTCGTAATCCCGTAGCATTCGTAGCTGCTCACTGTGCGTGAAATATCTGCGATGACACTACCCCTGTTGTCGTTGTCGGTGATTTCAATGTGGATGTGTCGGTAAAGAGAAGAATGCGGTTTACGCGTTCCGTGTCACGGACATATTCCTTGCGATGCCACACCGATCCGGCCCAACCCACCACCCAGCGGCGCACGTGCATAGATTTTAAATTATCGAAGAATGTCATTGCAGTTGCGAGGGAAACAATGACCACCGAGTAAGACAATAAATGAGTTCGTACCTTTGTTCAAATAATTTGTCGCCTTCGTGTCGTGTGCTAAGCAGTTTTACTGGTCTACCAGCTTCACAGAGTAGAATGGCTCATGATTTTCTAACCCACCTCCCGTCTCGCCCACACAGCGCTTATAACACGACAGGGGCATTTTATAGATAACATGCTGTTTAGAAGGCATACAGCACGTTGCGTATCTTTACAATAACACGTGTCACTTTCACCCTGCCGCTAATTGATGGCTCGGAACATACGGGTCTGTCTGGCACCGAAAACAGCACAAGCACGCCGCCATTGCTGGCAACATTCTTGGGCCACCCTCATTACACGCTTTCATCTGGGAACACACGTATTCTTCGCAATTACAGAAGTGCTGACACGCAGAGCAATACATGAAGCGTTCCGTAGACCGAATAATACTGACAAGTGAGTGAGCACTCCTATCACTTTGGCAAAATTATCATCTCGACAAACCATTTCTTGATTAACGGAATTGGTAGTGGTGTTATTCGTGTTGCGCCAAGTTTTCGTCCTCGTTTGTGGGTAGGCGCCGATGTAATATCCTTCTCTGTCTCCATGTGCGTTGCTGTCATTTGTTTCAAAAGGTTTGTAGAGTAGAAGACTAGTGTTCTACACCTTCTACCTATTGTAGTGCCTTGTTGTTTCTAAGCTCTGTTTTCCCGTTTCTCGTTAAGCGGTGGAACTTGTCTCTGTTTTCTAGAGCCGTAATATATTGAATGCATATTGGACAACCTGTTTTATTATAGTCAAGAAGCCTTCGCAAAAAGGCCATAATGACCAATGATACCGAAGGCTTGCTGCCGTTAGGGCTGAAAAAATTAGTGTGTTACAATATTGAAGCTACAAGTAAATGAACAGCACGTTGAGTACATATATTGTGTATGAATAAAATTGAATAGTGGTCAACGCCAACAATCGAAAATTCTGTGTGAAGCATCGGGAACGATTAGCTGCTCAACGTAAATGATGTGATCCGGTTTTATGCTGGTAGTAAGTGCACGAGCAGACTGCAGATTTTGAAGAGGGTACGGGTCCGAATCAATTTCCGGGAGATGAAATAACCTGTACTGAAGCACATGAACCTTATACTGACCACTCGTAAGATGTTTCTTTAAAAACATAACAGTAGGGACATTACATGTCGTAAATACGGGCTCGTTTCCATAGCCATAGATCAACTGGTTTATTACGCTTTACTGATTGTATTTGTTTAAATTAACGAAGGAGGTTATTTGAATTGCACCGCATGTTTGGACCTTGGGGTAGCGCTGATAGTGCTTTGCCCGCACAGTAGGGGTCCCAACTTTCCTCATACCTATTCGTCTCGACCAGACACTGTAGGTACTTTTCACTGTGTGTGCTTGCACATGTTGCACGTTCATGGGTAATAAGTATGAATGCGCCATATCACATTTCACCCTCGTCATCTGGTGTAGCATGCTAGCTGCATGGCCAAACTACCTCCTCCATGGTGCATTGCATATCGTCTCTCTTTCTCTTCTACATCAGGAGAAATTTTCGCATTTCAGTCAAAAGCTAATCTTCATAGACAACTATAGAGATGAAGATATATCAACGCGAAGAGAGCCACAGAGCTACTTCGATCATCTCTCCGATGTCTTCCGGCGCGGCGAGACACCATAGCCTCAAAAGGAAACTATCATGTTGGCTTTGGTACAAATAGGATGTTTAAGAAAATTTTTTCTTGGCTGATAGTGTTTTATTTTTTTTGTGTGTCAAAATGTCATAACAATTCGTTGAAAATCACTAAATATTCATTCTACCAAAATAAACTGCCAAATGTCCGAAATCTCTCAACACACACACACACACACACACACACACACACACACACACACACACACACACACACACACACACACACACACACACACACACACACACACACACACACACGCACGCACGCACGCACGCACGCACACGCACGCACGCACGCACACACACACACGCGCACGCACGCACGCACGCACGCACACACACACACACACACACACACACAGGAACGCCGTGCATGCACCTTCACAAATGTTTCTGTTTCTTCTACCGCCCCAATACTTGGCTCTCAACACCATATCGAACATCGTTCCAAAAAATAGCTTTTCAAGTAGTTTAGGTGTTATTCAATGACAGTCGCTATCATTTATCTTTAGAGGCATTGCAAACTCATGCAGTACTGAGCACACATTAGCGTGCTCCACTTGTGAAACATTGCTTCCTCTTTTCTGATCCTAATATCTCATAGCAAACGTCGCTGCCTGAATCAAAGTTTCAAGGCTAGACAACCTTGGGTAAATAAATAACATGGAAGAAACCACCTTTGTAGTACTTCATCGTCACAAAAGCTTCAGAGCCGTTTCAACCGCACACTTAAGTGTGAGCCATTCACGGTGGACACGAAGACACCTCCGTGTTGAACACCGCCCAAATCTGTGTCTTTCTCGGTCCTTACACCACGACAGTTCTATAATTCAGCAGAGATCAAGTGGATACGCCGCCCTTTCGGCGTTTATCTTCGTGCTAATGCGCTAAGAGGGGTACAACCATTTCGCTAAAGATGGGGAACGCCGAAGAGCTGCAATGTGATGTGACCAATGTCACGTTTGTACTGCCGCTGAGGATTGTGTAGTTCCGTGCAGCAGTTTCGAAAGCGCAGTTGCGCTGAGAAATATTCTGTAAGCCAGAAACGAGTAACGGCATTTCCGTTTACGAGTTCGTAAAAATATTGGTATCAATTATTGAGTATCAGAATATATGTGCACTCCTAACCATCTGCAATCCTAGCTGCCCTTGTTCCTCACGGTGGTAGCAAGGCGTCCAAAATTTGAGCTTTTAAGAAGCCCGCTGGCATGTTTTGCAGGTGCCTGGCCTGCCAGCAATTTTCAGCATTAGTTTCCACAAACTGGGCACAGTGTTGGTAGACTGGACGAGAAAACGATGCATTTTTTGTTATTTTCGTCGGACAGTGCGTCATTGGACACATCGTTTACGCTTAAGTGCACACGGAATAAATACCTGAAAAATAATTTTGTGAAGAAGTGAAAGCTGTGCATAATTATGGGACAGAGGTTGGGGAATTGAATTCAGCGCGCTTATTTTTCGAAGCGTGACGATCACTTTTGACAAGTTAATAATTCAACTCGTGGGTATTACATTTTTGCGACCATCAGAAGTGACAATTTATTCATGGCGTAGAAGGAAACAAACAACGACTTGTAAGACTGGCAGTTGTTACTCGGTTCTATATACTCTGACAGAGTCTCGCTTCTGAAGATACCCTCCGGAAAAGCGCTTGTGTTTACATATCGTTATCTTCCCGCATGATACATTTTAGTGCCGTAGAACCCCAGCCAATCAAGTAGCTTTACCCTTTACTCATTTTATGAAGTACGGAGAGCTGCTCCTCTAGAAGGATAATTTTGGCGCATAATTCGCTGATTGCCTAAACTTTAGTGGTACTATCAGGTTTTCAATTTGATTACTGCATATTACCTCGGTTCCTGTCCCCTCTACCAACCTAGGTGATGTGCTTCATACCCCAGTATTAAAAAGGCGCCGAGGATTGTTACGAAAACACAGCAGCTTACAACAATTAAAGCCTGCTACTTTAGGTCCCTGGTCATTGTCACAATTTTTATCGAAGTCAGGATGTGTATTGCACTGCAGTTTATGTCGGTTCGTTCGGCAGTTTATGTAGGGCCTTCAGTGCACGCAGAATTTAGTGGTGACCGAGTCGGCTTTGATTGATAACGGGGGCCTCAGCATTAGCCTTATTGGCTTTGTGAGCTGCCATTTCAACAAAGAAAGATAAAATGTTTATTACCCCACTCGTTTAATTACTGCATCAAGTAGTGCTGGATATTTATATTTTCCTTGTCAAGCTTGAGTTCCTTGTGCTGTAGCTATGGCAAGATATAAAAATAGCTAAGAAACTCAGCGGTAAAGGCGCTTGTCGAGACCTAGGACGTGCTATTTTAAGAAATTTCGTTTTGCAAACGGCAATGCATCATATCTAGCTTGAAAGAAAGTATATATTTAACATAGCAAGGCACGTTATGCAGCGTCATTGCATGTGCAATGAGTGCATTCTGGCACTTACCTGCTCCTTAGGGTATCACACAATCCTTTCACGATGACACTTTTTTGAATACAAAGGCGGTAAAACATGGCCCTGTAGCTACAGGCCACTTTGGTAAACAGTCTATCTATGTAATATGCACGTCACCATGGCTATAGGATGGCTCGCTCTCGAACTGATTTTACTTCATTCCCAATCTCTTCGGTTGCACATTATGACTGAGTGTTCTTAAGGCCTCTTAATTTATGTAGCTTTTCTAAAGCACGGATCATGCGTTGCAAAACAATTGGCATGGTAAGATAAATATTTAACTCATGTGAGACCAGCTGTCATATTTGTATAAATAAATTGGTAAAACATCAATACATACGTATACTTCTGCTTCTTAGGTGGCTTATCTACAGACGTTGACGACCAAGAAATGAACGCGCAGCTTGCGCACTAATAACTAGGTCTTCGGTGTATATATATATATATATATATATATGTGTGTGTGTGTGTGTGTGTTAGAGATAGTAAAAGATCCGGTAGAGAAAGTTGGAGCTAGGAAAGTGTAATGGCACAGTACTCAACATGAGACAACCACTGAAGACACACAACACTCGCAAGATGTGTCCTAAAAGCATGGCGCAAGTTATCTGCCTGTGCGGCACACTTTATAGGCGTTATACAGCGTTTCGATCTAAAAACAACTCTAGGTAAGCTAGCACACGAGCGGCAAAACTACTCGTTCATGAAAAAAGCTCCCATCAGTTTACAGCGAAGTTGTTAGCTTCCAGTTTTTCCTGTCCGCGTGCATGGTGCTCACTCAAAAATGTGGGCCAATCCCGGAGACTGTGCAAAGAAACGGCAAGCACGCAGTGAGCTTCTTCTTCAAGAGGCTTCACGCGACGTCGTCAGGTGAGATCCTCACTTGACGAAGACTTCATCGAATTACGTCGCGTTTGACTTGATGACATCATTAGATTTGGTCGTCAGGCGATATCGTCACGTGACGATGCCGCAATTTGCCGTACATTGGAATTGCAATCTGAAGCTATCATGGTCGCAGTTTGTGTTGAAGTTGTACATTACGAATTGGCTGACACTATTTATTTTGAGAAATTCAATTATTTCAATAACACACTTGCACTTGTCGGAGGGACTCGGAGAATGGCCATATCTGCTGCACTTCTGCTCGCGTGCGTGCGTGCGTGGCGTACCTGTGCACATACTCTGTCTGTCCTTTATGCGTGGGCATTCTGTTCTTTGCATCTGTGCACAGCGTGGCTGTGACTGTAGTCGAAATTGTGGCAAGCACTGTCCAAAAACCGTGCCTCCACTTAGCGGCCGTGGCCACTAAGACAGACCTGAGACGGCAGCTGGAAAAGCATTTTGTCTTTGGGTTTGTGCGTGATAAAAATATGTTTTCTCGTGTAATTCATTTACAGTCCAATGCTATCATGTCTGCAATTTCAGTGTAAGTTTGAGTCGTACATTACGGTTTCTCTGACGCAATTTACTTTAAAAAACAGAATTAGTTCAATAAAGCACTTGCACTTGGCGGAAGGCGCTGACGAATGAGCATGTATGCTGCACCACCGTACACGCGCTTGTGCACGTAAAGTATGTCACTTGTGGTTATGCTGCTTGTATAATATCGTCTAACATCAGTCACGCTTATTGAACGTCGGCAACCGCTTCGCTGTCCATCTATTTTCACAGAGTGGAATGGAGGGGGATATTTTTTTGTCTTTCTGTCATTACAAGCATAAGTTTTTTTTTGTCTGATCAAACATTGGGTGACACTGGCCTTTTGAACAGCCCTCAGTTCCATCGTCCGACATTTGTGTCTTGCCTACTTCACTCTCATGCTGTCGAGGTCGTTCATTTAGCTATTGAGCAGTTCGGCCTACGGACGCCTTACCGCAGTAAACAACTTTGCACGCGGAAAATTTAGTAAACAACTTTACGCACGCAGTCAACACACTTATACTTGCACTTGACTGTACGCTCGTATTGAGTCACACGACTCGCGTTCAAGCTGTTACAAAGGTCTCGCAGTTCAAATGGAGTTCAAAGATATGCCCTTAACTGCATTTCTTTTTCCATTTCATTCTTGTTTTCTTCTTTTTTGAGCTCGTGTCATATTCCATGTAGATACGGAATCAAATCAAGTTTCGTGTATTCTTTGCAGTGTGTCCTTGTTCCTTGATTAAAAATATGAATTCTAGAGATTAGAGCCCTGAACCCGGATACGATAAAAAAGGAAACACACCGTAGTGAGCGATTCCTGGCTAATTTGGATCATCGGGTTTTCTCTAACATGCACTTAAATCTAAGCGCATGGGTGTTTTTCGATTTCACCCCCATCGAAATGCGGCCGCCCCGTCGGCGATTAAACTCGCGACCTCAAGCTTTTATACCCAACACCATTGCTACTCACATACAGCGGCCCTTGCCGTTTTATTATTCCTAGCAATTGATGAAATAGTTTTCTTACATGCTTACAATTAGCCTCTATGCTAGGCACATTTCAGCAGTTTCATCAACATCATCAGTCTGGTTACGCCCACTGCAGGGCAAAGGACTCTCCCATACTTCTCCAACAACCCCGGTCATGTATTAATTGTGGCCATGTCGTCCCTGCAAACTTCTTAATCTGATCCGCCCACCCAACTTTCTGCCACCCCCTGCTACACTTCCCTTCCCTTGGAATCCAGTCCGTAACCCTTAATGACCATTGGTTATCTTCCTTCCTCATTACATGTCCTGCCCATGCCCATTTCTTTTTCTTGATTTCAACTAAGATGTCATTAACTCGCGTTTGTTCCTTACCCAATCTGCTCTTTTCTTATCCCTTAACGTTACACCCATCATTCTTCTTTCCATAGCTCGTTGCGTCGTCTTCAATTTAAGTAGAACCCTTTTCGTAAGCCTCCAGGTTTCTGCCCCGTAGGTGAGTACTGGTAAGACACACCTTTTGTACACTTTTCTCTAGAGGGATAATGGCAGCCTGCTGTTCATGATCTGAGAATGCCTGCCAAACGCACCCCAGCCCATTCTTATTCTTCTGATTATTTCCGTCTCACGATCCGGATCCGCCGTCACTACCTGCCCTAAGTTTTCAGCAGTTTATTAACTTGCTACACAATACCGTCGTTCGACCTGTGCTCGCAGTCGAGTTGCCTGACCTATGCATGATGCTGTCATTGATAACCTTCGAGTTACCATATTCATAAACATAAATTGTTTTGTAGTTCCGGTGTTGTACTTCCAACACCTGCACTGACGCGTAAATGTTAATAGCATGTCAAGGAACTGCAAGATGTCTTACAAGCCCAATTCCGGAGTCATTGCCAAACCGCTCCGCGCTCTTTGAACAAGCTCTATGTCATAACTTGCCCCGGCTTACGTAATGTTTTTTATGAACGTTCAAGTTTTCAATTTGTTCATCTAGTGTGTCACCAGCTGTGACCAGGTTGCGAAGTATGGACGCCTCAAAATTTCGCTATGGAGCCCCAGTCTGTCTATAGCTGTTCCAAAGCCAATCTCCAGCCTAATACTTTTAATGCCCTTTGGACGCGTCAAGGTGCAAATTTCGGCTTCAGAAGCTTAATAAGTCATTCTGTTACATTTTAATACTGTGTAAACATTGTGTTTGCAAGGTTGTGCGTTGTGGGATAGATGTCATCTTCAACGCAAATAGTAATACTCCTGTTTTAAGGAGAGAGCAAGACCTACTGGTTATAAATTCTGGTAAATGCTCCCCGTTCCAGTTTTATTATAGGGTGCTCATTACCTTTATGTCTTTCGGAATGTTACCATACGCGCAACGCTGCTTCGAACATTACTAATCAGAGTGCACATCACACCACCGATGCTGCCGGTGGCTCGAAATTCCCTATATACACTTCGCGCAACATTTAACCATGTTGATCAATTAATTAAGGCCATAGAAAAGTCATTCTTCTCGTCCGCTCCTCCTTCTGTCTCCTGACCTACGCTACCTCCCAGCATCCGTGCCCGATACTGCGCGATTGCGACAGAGAACAGCGCTACGATGCACTACGGATGTCGCTGGTGCGAAGCGCCGAAAATTGCCTTTGGCGCGAGCATCAAATTCAATAATGACAGTCTCACGCAAGGTAATAAAGGCATCACCGGGATCTACACGAGATGGTCGAGAAAAAAATAACTAGCGTTATCGCAAAGCAGAAACAAATCATCGACCGGAAAGGGTGACGAGAAGGATGGTCAGTAATGTGAAAGAAGCACGAAGGAAACATGGTGCAAAGATCGCGTTCGCACGGCAGATTCAATTGTTCTTTATGGATATTATCTTTCCTTTTCTTCCTTTTGATATCTGCTCGAATATTTTTGCTGCGTGTACCGCACGCACGTGCGCCCTCACCACTTCTTCCTGTTATTTGTTCTTTTGTCGCACCCAGAGATCAAGCTTCTAACCCAGCTCATGAAACAGAAAAGGAGAGAGAAGAAACAATGAACCGGGCAATGGCCAGTCGTTCTTACTCTTCTTCTTCCACGGACGGCAGTATCAGCAGACTTGCTTCGGTACCACCTTCGTCTTATAGGGCGGGAACGCAGGCACCACTGCGTGCTCGCAAACTCAGCAGTCCACTCATCAGCTTGCTTGGCTGGTATAAGTACGTACAGCATGTGTCATTGTTTTTCTTCTCCACGTTTCAACGCCACGGCCTTTCATATGTTGAGTGCTTATTTTCCTTCACGCTCTTCTTTTTTTTTGCGGTGTACTACAGTGCGCGTATGGTACCCCGTGCTCCCAAGAGAACAGGAACGAATTTACCGCGCTACTGCAAAGTGAAGGGAAGGGAGGCTACTGGGATGTGCTCATGCTGTATGCGTAAGTAAGAATCAGTGCGCACAGGGTCATGTTTAGGGGCAATAGCGTGCTCTGCACCACCTATAGCATCCCCATTTCCATGGCACTCGGAGGCTTCTAAAGATAAATTGCTTGATGCATGTTGCAAGGGAGCATCATAACCCGGAAGTGAAATGCGTATTCTGAGGAGTCGCAGCCTCGTTGCACACCCACGAATACAAGTCTATAAATATGAAAAGTCTTTCATTAATTACACTTTCGCTCGAATGGCAAAGCAATAACCACGATAGCAAGCATGCGAGGCCAGTGCTGCTGCGCAGCGTAAACAACAGTCCTGATGCCAGCCGACGTCGGCGAGTGTGTAAGTGGCGAATGTGCGCCCTTAGAGCTCCGGCAACATCACGCACACAGGGTTGTTCCATACCTGGATGAAGAATTCCCATTCCCGTGCACGAAAATTCCCTACCTGCGACGATTTTCCCTGCATTATTGTAAAAATATCCCCGTAAATTTTCCTGTACATAATCACATAGGTTCTGCACACATACACACATAGGCAAGGTTCTGACAGGTGCTGCAGAAGTCGCGGGGATCAGTAGCCCGGAGCTTCGCGTCACAAGTTTTTGGCGGGGCGTCATTACATTTTTAATTGTTGTTTACCAGTTCTGACAATACACCGTTATTTCGTATTATTGGTAGAACTAGTAGAAATCCGCCACGGGGACATCAAAGATGGAACCCGGACTTTTCCGTGGGTTAGGGCTCGCCGAGAACTACGTATGCCAGGGATTTGAAAACGCCCGCTGGCATGCTATGGCGTTGCAGTCAATGGCAACTTCATCAAGGTGCACTCGTGATGCAAGATGCCGTTTCGCGGCTACAGGCGAAAGACTCCGGCTTTTTTTCTCAATGGGCCATTCGACGCTTTCGCATCAAAAGGTTGAGGCACGAGTAAACTGGGAAAGAAATGAGCAGAGGTACCTAGAGTGTACGCACCAAACTGCTGGAAGCGCTAAAGCGGGGTGTGAAAAGTTTGGTCCATTATATCCAATTTTTCATTATTTTCGCTCAACCTTCGTTTGGGTCATTTATTTTAGTTCCTTCTGTGTACCTGTTGAGTCCTTGCTCGCGGCTTCAAGGGGAGTATGGTAGCGCGATTCAAAGACGGGACAAGAGAAGACACAAAGGGACACACACAGCGCTGTGTGTGTCCCTTTGTGTCTTCTCTTGTCCCGTCTTTGAATCGCGCTACCATACTCCCCTTGAAGATGCATTACCAACAAGCCCACATTGCAACCCTCGTGAACTTGCTCGCGGGTATCACGTGTTACAGTGCCCCCTTGTGGCACAACTGTCTGAGAGGTTTCCACGATGATTGCGCTGGCTTAGAAACTGGAACCTGGTCGTGAAAATTAATTATTTATCGCCGTCTGTGTGATACGACAATGCTGCGTCTTCCGCCACCACGCCATACAATGAGCGTGCTCCGCTCACGAGTGGCACGCCCGCATCAGGGGGCAGCAACGGAGACAATTCCCATAATGCGTGGCCCCTCACCTATCCACGTCACTGGGCTCAGCCGTAGAAGCAGAGCGGAAGGGCCGAGCTCCGTAACAGTGTCGCTGCGACAGTTATCACGTATGCATTCAACTTCCGCACTGGCGTGCACGTGCGGGGTACGATCGTGGCCACGCACCATATTTCGCGCCCTCATGCATTAATCCTTATGCGGCGGTCTGGCGTGTGCGTTAGAAAAAAAGATAGCGCCAATTTGCAGCAATGTGTATTCGCTGGAGATCAAAGAAGCGCCGCCTCATGATTATGACACTGCGGACTTGCATACGTACGCATGCGGGCGAGCCCTGTGGTTCGGTCTGCCACGTTTGACTGAGCAGCAGTTTGGAAGATCTTGGCTAATGTTTGGCCGTACTGCGAAGCGTACGTTTCAGAAGACTGCAGGAAGTGCATTGCGACGCAAAGGAACCAGGCTAGACAAGAAGGAATGACGACACAACTCGAGTGCTGATTGGCGACAGAATGCCTAACGATGCTATATTACATATAAATAGAACAGCTCTCAAATGCGCCAGCTAAGAAAACTGAAAACTCACATAAACCTCACCGATAAATAGAATACTCCCTAATGAGAAATTTGAGCGCAGCTATATACCTGTTTCGATTTCCTGTGTCAATATTTCGTGTATTACGAACACATGGGTACACCTTAATACTTCTTTCTGGGCGAGTTCGTGCATACTTGATTTGAAAATTATAACATATAACATATAGGTTACACAGTTTATATTAGCAAGAAAACGATGTTAGCAGCGCGTTTTGTTTCCATACAGAAAACGCGGGCTACTCTGGCACCCATAGTAGCCATTGCAACCCGTCTTGCGCGGCATTACGCTCTTCTTCTGACGCTTTCGTTCCACCAACGACGAGAGTGGCCCTTCCTCGCGGGAGAATCGTGCCACCAGTGTCAGCGGCGACAGCACCCAAGGGAGCGTCACATCGACCCTTACTCGTAGCCACTCGCCATCGCTCCTTGCGTGAGTAGTGATCCCTGTCGCACACGCTTGTACCGCAGACTGACGACGTCGCCGGCGAGCGTAGAACTCCACACCTCAGGCTACCCTACCTCGCAAGCGCAGATGACATCGCCCTACGTGGCTTCAATGGCCATGGCCGCCAGCAACTAAGAGCATGCGCAGGCCGTCTCCCTTCCTCTCCTTCTCCACCTCTTGCTTTCACTGTAATGTCCTACTCCACCTTCCTCCTAGGGCGATCTTTCCCGCTGCGCTCCGCGTTCGCTTTCATCTTTGCTGTGCTCGTGTGCTCGGTTACGCCGCCGAAGTACGACGCTGATGCTCAAGGCAAGAAAGGGCGCCTAAGAGCTGTGCTCGAAAATAATACCGCACTGCCCAGTATTCCACAAAACTCAGCCATGAGTCCGTGATCAGGTGGTGTCGCCCTTGCATTGTGGGCAGCATGGTTATCTTGCACTGTAAGTAAAGGTATTTTTCTTCTTTAGAGCTAGAACAAGGCAGACTGGGATTCAGGGGATCAAATAGGGTGTTCCATTTAATACTATTGCATTGTCTGCACCATGGGACACTAGCCGTACATTCGTACAATTTATAAGTCAAGAAAATAACTCTGGCTCTCTTACTTGTCTTTTTTTTTTGTTGAAATCAATTTGCTTTTACTATAGTTTGTCTGTAATTTGGTAACTGGTTTCTCCAATAGGGGCCGACCGATTTCTTCGTCAAGCGTATTTGCACATCCATTAATATACGAAAATATAAAGCGGAGTAGTGCTTTGTTCGTGACCTGTCAGTGTAACTTATTAGATGCGTGTGAAGGACCAATGCGCGAAAAACTAAGAGCTATGCGGCGAAAAAAATACTGGTTCTAAGATAATCTACTAACCTCAAGTTTGCACAACATCTCAGAGCATGAATGTGATCCTGGGGTAAACAGCACAGCGAAAGAGCAGACTCTGGACATGGTGCATCGCAGAAAGGTTGCACTGGCGTGCCGCAGAAATGACGAGGAAACATTCAGCCTGGCAACGCCTCTCTGTCAGTAATGCAAGTTGCGATGCCAGAATTTTCTTCCTTTGAGTCTTGCGCAAGAAGTGACAATAAGAGCAAGCAAGAGACCGCAGCTAACGCAGCAAAACGCAGAGCCAACTGCGCAGTGCAGGCGTCTAGCTTCTGTTCCATTGCATACAGCGACCGTAAAATGCCAAGTCCGCATAAATATAGGCCAATTTCTTGGCGGCCGCAGAAAATAAAAACTAAATAAGTAAATAAAATATTTATGGAAGCTTTCAGTTTACCACTCTTATCCAATTTCGCAACCAAATTCATGGACATTTTCTCATGTACTGGGACATGCGACCCGGCATATTATGAGGATGCAGGGAACCGGTGAAGAATGCACTGCACCCGTAACCTGCTCGCACTGCAACATTGACTCGCCATTTCCTTCTAAAACCACCTACATTCACTATTTGCTCTTTTCAGGAAAGATGATGCAAAGCATCTCAACCCGCGCTTAAGGGAACCAGTGCGAGAGTTTTGTATTGTTCACTGCAGTGCCAACAACGAGGATTGCATACAAACGGATCGTTTGTGTACTGTGTTGCGATGCGAAAACGCTTCTATAGAGCGCGTACAAAAAATGTTGCTGCGTCGACGGTGTATGGTTAGGCGAAACAATGTCATACTCCTAATTATCCTGAATCAAGCCACTCGAAAATACATTCACTTCAAAACCTTAGGAGCGTTTTTTTTTTACATTCCTTAGCACCATTTCTGTTACATATAAATCCAAATAATCCATTCATTACAACTCCAAAAATAGTAGCATTTCTTAAGCCCCCATTTATAATATTTGTTCTATCTCTAACAAAACAAGCACTAATTCCAGTCTCAATATTGCAATTAGGTACGTAGTACAGCCATTTCGTAGCCACATTTTCAATCTCAACATCCGCGAAACCAATTTACGAAAAGAACAATGTGCGTGTAATGCGGCTAATAAAGAAGCATTTATGTTACCTCTGATAGCTCATATAGTAACTATTGGGTTATCAGCAAAGAGTTGAAACGAAAGAAACGTCGATCTCCTCCTACTGTACTTATGGTAAGAAAACGTCCAAGAAGTGTTTTCTGAGTAATAGCTCGCACCTGCCAAAAAAGTCACAGTGACGTTTCACTTCATGAACGCTGGTTACGCGCAAACTTATGGATGCCGTGAATATGCCCAGTGAACACAGCGGCGTCGGAGCACAAAGAGAAAGGGCGCGAACGCAGCGATTCTATACTCCATCTTCAGATCCCTGCCTCCTCCGGCGCACGCTTCCATCGTGTTCTCTTCCTCTCACCCCTCTTTTCACTCTCATTCCCCTCTCTGAAATGCGGTTGAGGTGTCCTCCACGGAGAGAGTGTCACTGCGCTGCACGTTATCAATGATTTTCGACCCCCCATTCCATTAAGAATCTCCTCCATCAAACATCATCTCGCCTATTTCACAGACGGGCCATCTGCGCTCACGCGTAAAAGAAATGAAATAAATAGACTTGAGTTGCTGTCGAGAGCGAGAGACAGTGGTAAGAGAAAGTACAATGATGCGTTGTTGTGAAAATGCATTGTTACATTCCAACTTCATACATTCTTATCTATCTTAAAACTGGCAAGCACAGTGTAAGGAGAAGCAAGTGAATTGAATGGACGTGGGTTGGCTGGTATGAAAAAGTTATCGCCCTGTTTTTATGCAAATCCTTAATGTACTCGTTTTGTTCATCACGGCTCGCTTGAGTGCGTCGGCAGTGTTTATTGGCGCCTGCAGCAAGTCCTAGACGACGTCTGTTTTTCGCTTGCTGCCTGACGAAGCAGAAATTTTGCGTTTACCGCTTTACGTATAAGTATTAGCGCTTAAGCCCGTATTGACAGTAGCGTAAGAAGTGAAAAATCTCATATTTTCATTATCTTCCTTCCTCGTCTGCTTTCTCCTCGCGTCCTTTGTTATGTCTTTCAGGAGAGATTTGAATACTTAGTAAGAAGAGGATTGCGTTAATCTTATTCTCGCATCATGTTTCACATTGTCCTATCTTCTCTCGCTTCTGGCTGTGAAGACGCAACCAGCATTAAGTTTCAGGCGCACGCTCTGGCACAGGGCGAAGTGGATAACCTTTACGTTAAGTCGGTAGCATTCCTACGTGAATTTGTTGTTCATTCTTCTACTTTCTTGCCGCTTGCAGGGCAATGAATGCACATGTTTTTTTCTTCCAATTGGAGAGATGTAAGTATTTGGACGAAACAACCATTGTAATCGTGTCGCTTCCAAGTTGTATTTCTTTTGTAGCCTACGTTCTTGCTTTCTGAGACGGATGCAGCGAATGGCCTATTATCGGTAAAGTGTCACATGATAAAACTATACTGGGAAGAGAAAGCTTCTGTATTTTCCTTTCGTTATCACATCGTGCAAGCACGTAAAGTCACTTAGAGACATACAGGCCCACGCGGTAGTTGATTAGTCCTTTCTCACCCACTTATCAAACTCAAATAATCCTATATCATCTAGCCTGAACGTCCAACTTGCTTAGTATCACTCTTTTTAATGATGATTGTTAAACCTAAATGTACTTCAAAAAATTAAAAACCTAGCCAGGATGAGAGCTGCTTGAAGTTTATAAAATCGAGTGCTCGTTTCTTGTCCCCTGTTTCAATCGCTTTCAAACGTGATAACCAGAGTATGCGATATTTTTAATGCACACGCTAAGAGCATTCGTTCATGCCGGAGTTGTGTAGTGATTCAGCATTTTTTTTTTTACATAAATTAGATTTTTCTTTTGCAGTCTTTGACAAATGCCCAAGTGAATAGGTCAACTTGCTGACATCAAGAGGCACAATTTCGTACGTCACGTCGGAACCTTGATAAATTGACGCAAGACTAGGTAAAGACCAGAGTAGCTCCAAAGTAACTTATCCGAGTGAGCAACGTGCTGTGATTGGGACCAAAGCAGAACGAGTGCAATCAGTCTAAAATGATGGTCGCCATGGCGGGCGTCACATAAGAGAAAACGAAAATTTCTGTTTCTTAATGAAAACAAAAGCGTTATAATTGTCACAAATGTCTGTTTGTGACTGCAAACGTATCAGCTGCTGGAATAACTTGGAAAAAAGTTTGGCAGATCTCAGCCCACGATGACTGTCAACGGTAATGCGAATAGCAATCGAGCAGTGTAGCTACGCCGCATATCCCTTAAGCCGCATTTATTTAACACATGTAGGGGTAATTCTGAGGCTTTCCTTGTTTCGGATACACATGGAAAAGAAAGAATAAGGGGATGTATAAAAAGGCTAAAATGTAACGCATATATATCATACCTCATAACCTCAAGCAGTTTAGGTGACTATTTGCCACCGCCCTGTTTCAAAAGGGATGCCAACAAATCGCCGCCAGTGCCACTGGCCGTTCGAGGCACTCTGCGTGTATTCGCAGGCTTCTTTAAAACACTATTATGCATCCCGTATTGAGGAACAGGAAACTGTATCGGGGGTATTTCATGTCACTCTACAATTTCTTTACACGCTACAACTTCTCAATTATATTTGTGAAGTTGAGTAATAATTAAGATTAATTATCTAATTAGGCGGAATAAAAAAATAGTTGGAGCATCTCCAAGCGATGGCAAACAACATTACCATTATTCTGTCCACGTACGTGGCATATGCATATCTTCAAACTCTGGCTAAGGTTAAATGGGACACCCTGCATAATGCGTCCTTATACAACTCAGTGCGGTCGAGCGTCGTGCTACTCTCACTAGATCTGAGAAAAGCATTCGACAACGTGGCTCATGGCTCCGTGAAATGGCCACGCAGAAGTGGAGTGCCCGCGTTTGTACATCTGTCGCGTCATTCTTTGGGGACGCACTTGTTCTTTCGCATAGGAAACCCATCTCCATCACCCAAATCTCCCCATAGACAGCGAGGCATTCTTCAGTGCTCTGTTTTTTCTCCTCCTCTTTTCAACTTAGTAATATGCGACATTGATGGTGCTCTTTCTTTTCTTTCAGATACCCATTAGAGTATATGTGCTGGAGGTAATACTATCTGAATGGCGTCTGGCTACACGGGTTCCGCACTGTTCCGCGGCTAACACTATTGGCCTAACCTGTTCACCGCAAAAATAAAAAGAAAAAAATTCTTGCGCGGCAGACTCGATGGTTGTCTCCGTCTATTTAAGTTGCTTCTGCCGGGGTTGGAGCCCCTCACCCACGGTGCATAAAAGTTATCGGCGTCTGCATTCAGACCGATGAAAATTGAGCTGCCGAGCTGCAACACGTTCGCCGTAAAGGCGGGAAAGTGCTGCGCATTATGCGTCGATTGATATCGTCCGGAATGCTTACGTGAAAACATTCGAACATACGTTAACTGAAACGTTATTGTATTCTGCAGGACATTTTAACGGCGGACATTTTCTTAATCAGTGTTAGCCCTAATATTTCTTCTAAACATGCACAACTTCATTTCTGGACCAATTTTAAAATTGCCAAATACCTGCACGCATGAAAAAAACCAATGTATCCTCTGTTTTCTCGTGTTATGTAAACAAAGTAACAGTTGTTTTGCTGTATCTTTGACTAGGGCCATTAAGCAAACATTTCACTAGTCCGCTCATTTACATAGATACCATGACATTGCGGTCTATTACGCGATTTCCTATATTTTTACCTTTTCCTAAATTCAAGTTTAAATGATTCAGCGATTTCATCGGTAACAGACGATTTTTAAACGTTTGCCTAAACCAATACAAACGAGACAGAAAATGTTTTCCTCACATTATTTTCAATCTTTCGCAATGACAGTTAATGTAATGAAGCTTATTGCTCTCGTAGTGGTGCGTGTTCAAAGTAACAATCGGCCATCAGACTAAACAAAACAGAAAAAAAACCCTCAAAAGTTCAACACAACTACCGGCAGTCATTGCTAGATTGCCTAATTAGCTGCACATGGCTGCTCGGAAATTAAGCCCGAGGTACTGTCCTCATCTAAGCGTCAACAAACCTTTCCAAAATGAAATCCCCAAATTACAATTAGGTCACAATGTTGTAAATTATGCTCATATGTGGCGTTGTGCACACTTTAAATTTCAGGCAAACGAGTGCCGCGAAAGCCCACAATCAATCACGCCACACTATCAGTAGTTCAGTGCGGAGATGCCAAGTAATGCTGTATCTCCAGTGCTTTTGTATGCGATGGTCGCGTTATCTTCACCGGGAGGTGACCAGTTTGTGGTTCTAGACTAGAGAACTTCATGCATCAAAACTCGTTCCCGCTATTTGAGACACCATCACATTTTCGTTATTCATTCACGTGCTCACGCACATTCCATGCACAAAATTGGACCTTAGCGAAACACTACCCCTGTGGAGCTAACAACCGAAAACATCTTCCCGCAGAAAACACCAGCATACAAGCAAGATGGTGGCCTTCGGTGAAATATTAGAAAAAAAGAATGGTCAGCAATGCGGAACCTACTTTTTTGTGAAATATAGGCAAAAAGTCGCGGACCTAAAGTCCAATGGCTGTAAAGCTCACCGCTTAAGCGCTATGGCCCCAACGTAAACATACGCCGGGTCGGTCGTTGCCGTGTTACATTTATCGTTTGTTATTTGTGGACGTTCATTTTTTTCTCGACGTACTTTGTTACACTGTCTATACCTGGCTAGCACCTTCCATGATGTATTAGGAGGCTTACATTCTCTGTGAGGCAGAAGAGCGATTGTCCGAAAGCAAAAGCATTGAAAGGAAATGATTTTCAAAGTATGTAGTAAATCATGCAAGTTTTCGCAAAGTTTTTTATAAAACGCACAATTATACCATGGGGCTAAATAATCCCGCTCCCCCCTCCGAGAAGACCAGTAGAGCATGCGGACAGGTTTGAGCTGTCTCATAAATCACCCGGGCTTTGTGTCGCGCTTCCCTCCTTCAGCCGTTTCGTCGAAAGAAAATGAAGCAACAGTAGTGGAAAACTACCATCACACTAAACATAATAGGATCAACAGCTGAAATATGGTCCTCGCAAACAGGGGGAACGCGTAAACCATTCGACAACATGAGCCCAGGACTAGGCATGTTGGCTCGTAGGAGCTCCAGCTCTTGGGAACGATGCATTTTTCATTCATGTCCTTCCCTGCAGGGGTTGGGCATTTTACTGCGCTACGCCGGAAGGAGACGGTGGTTTGTCAAATGCGATGAACCTTAAGCGCGCCGGAAGGTAGGTTAGTAAGGTGGGGAGAAAGGAAGAAAGGCATGGTTTGGAGAACACGGTAGCCGAGGAATTCGAGCACTGTCGACGGCATCCTTACGTTCAGCCGCGCTTCCTCAAAGAAGGCCATTTTGCCTTTACGTAGTAGAAACGATTAAGCGTGGCCCCTCCGTTAACGTGAACAGGCGCGCTGGTCAAAGTTTGCTTTCCCGTTGAGCGCCTACCAAAGGATATTATTTATCATGCCAAAAACCTTTAAGAGTCAAGCGCAAGCGGGCGCAGTAAAGACACAACGGTGGCTCGGGCGGAAGTGGAGGAAGCGCGTTCGACCTCTGACGTTGCATGTGGCGAGCTCATATGAGAAAATCAAGCTTCACCTATGAACACGAACACGTAAGAAAGGCATATCTGTACAATAAAGGCAGGGTGCGGAAACTCCCTACACATCCCTTGGGAGACTCGGTCCCATGCCGATACGCGGCGGTAGCGCCACTTCCATCGCTGGCGGTTGCCGGATATCCAACTGGAAATAATTCACAAACAAAACAGTGCCTCCATGGCGTAACTGATGAGGTCAGAAGGCAGACGGAGAGGGTGCACCCCCGTGAGGACAAGGCTTGCCGCGAAGCCCTCCTTTCCCACCTCACGTGCAAGCAGACTGTGTTCGTGCTCTTTGCAGGTCCGCTGGCCACGTGGCCACAATGGCCAAATCATGGAGCAGAGCGCACTGAAGTGTGCCGTGTTTACGAAGAGCTTTCTTTCTGTCCCGTTTACCTTAGAAGCTTCTATTCATATATTTAAAGCACTGGGACAGCGCTAGTACACACCAATGCAAAGCAATTATAATGAAAAATATTTAGATAACAAAACTTCGTTGACTACCAATATTCGCAGGTAATATGCTACATTTCACCATTTCGTGAAAGTAGTCGCTTTGAGATTCCTAACTTGTGGTTACGTTTAGGGCTGCTGTTCAACTAGCCCACAGATATAGTGGGGAATGGTATAAAGCAGATAACTTCCTGGCACCATCAATCGTTAATTTTCTTCATGTCTTATGAAGTTGATCTACTAAAGCTTCTCAGTCAGCCAAAACTCAACTCTAGCAAAAGTTGAATGTTTTTCTTCTTATTCACACATTTAGTACTGGAAAAACCCTGACCTCCACGCAGTGCGAAAGTGTAAGTCTTCAAAAGCAATTTTGATTGGCAACTGAAACTTGTGCACAGTGAGCGAAGAGATATTCCAGAAGATCCAATGCAATGCGAAAATTAACTGTTACGCGCTTGTCACACGGAACTTCAATATTGCATATGTCATGACTGCGACAGGTTTTGTGGCTTACAGAAAGAAGGTAGAGTACAATACATGTATTTCATTGTCAGTATGAGAAGTAAGGACCCGCAGAGTTTTAAGCTGGCCCCATGCATCTGCATGAACAGGATGTAGCCTGTAATTGCCCTCATTATTTAAACTACATCCTCAATCAGGGAGCCTATTTCCACAGAACTTACAAGAGCATATCATCACCTGTCATCATACCCTGCGTCATCTTCATATATTCAGAAAAGCACGGTGAGTATTAGGAAACGATTTTGACAAGATAGCAATGGAAGAAACCAATCTTTCACAAAAACTTAATAGCTCTTTCATCGCAAGGGGGATTATCAGATCTTACTTAACTAGCATTAAATAGCCGAACTTTTATTACTGGTATTACTAAATGCATTTTGCTGGCAAAACAAATATATTACGCCTCGTACACAGTACAGATGCTCAAAAACGTGCACACACCAAATCTCAGCCTAAAGCAAAGTGACTAAGCAATAAAAACGAACACGAACGGAAGACCTTCATTACAAGTATTTTACCGACAGCAGATGTGCTGCCCTCACGACGAATGGGTTGAGCGTCGCTGCTCCAATCACTCACTCCACTCAGGCATGCACAGAACTAGTTTACTCATGCATAATGAATACCTGCTAATTAAATAATGTAAAATACTTGTGTTTACCTGCTGTCATTAAGAAACCTGAAAAACTTCGCAGAACTGAAATTCCCGGTGTTAGAACTCCAAAGAGCCGCGCCACACGTGTGATGCCCCGATTTAGCCGTCTTCTTCTAGTGCGTGGTTCAGCGGGTTTCCTGCGTCTTCCACTCGTTGCACACCTGATGCAGCTTGCCTGTCTTTATCTATCCCACCTGCCTACTTTGGACGCCAACCGAAGCAGATGACCAAGCGCGACCCGACTAGTGATATCGCTGAGCGAGTGGCAAGGGTGAGTGGAGCTAAGGTCGATGAACTCACGAAGAAAACCACTTCCCGCGATTCGCCCGATTTAAAATTCACAAAAAGAGAAATAAAAGAAATAAGTTAGGATGTCCGGCAACCGCTTGGAGCGCGCGTGTTCTTTAAAACCGAGACTGGCACTCGCCTTCCGGGTGTTGATGCATGCTCGGTTACAGGGAAATCCCCGCTTCGTAATGAGAACCAGGCGCTTAGTGGAAGCTGTGGTTTACGATGCAGCGCAATGTTATAGAAAACTAGAAAACATGGTTAAGAGGCACTCCGCCTAATGCCATTACGCTACAATATAAATTACTCAATAGTATAGTGTGCTCTTATAAGGGGACATTGCACCAGCGCGTAGAAAAGCACACAGGCAGAAGAAAAAGACACACCGAACGCTAGTCTTTTTCATGATCCTGTCCGTGCCCTTTTTTACACGCTAGTGCAATGTCCCCTTAAAAGAATAACCACCAACTTGCCCAGCTTTCTGCCTAAAATGTATAGTGTGTACTGCACATTGCAGTGGCATATGTAACTTTCTTACAGCGGAGCTGTTGTACGTTAGGTTCTGGTGGTTTATATGCGTAGACAAGAAAGATGGCGGCCATCCCAGAGATGAAAGAGTATGTGTCAGCTTCGTGTAGTTGCGAGTAGTGACAAAGCGTATTTTGATATAAAAAGATATAATAAAAAAGGTAAACTGAAATAGAGACTGTTTACGATAGATTGCGCTTTGACGTCACGGGTGTTATAGGTAAACCACGTAACCCTATCCCAGTTCCCTTCTAGCCGTGCAATGGGTAGGCCGCGTGCGGTAAGGACTGCGGAAGAACACTACGCCTACGAAGAACACTGTCGTGATCAGAAACGGGAATGGGCGCGGCGACGGCAGACAGTACGTAATGCGGACGTTGGTCGTGCCGCAAACGCCAACCGCACCCACCTTTGGTTGAATCCCCCCTGCCGACTCCACTCCTATCGTAATTGTGGGTGAATTCAACATATACGTGCCTCGGCTGGCGGAAAGTGGTCCGTGGCGTTTCTCTAGGAAAGGTTCGGCATTGAATGTTGCACAAACATCAGTGTGCCCGCGACGCCTGATTCATCGGTCGTGTATAGACCTCACATTGGCCAAGAACCTTTCCAGTGTCGCCACAGAGCCACTGGCCCCATATGATAGCGATCATAAAGCGATAGCCACCTTTGTGACCAAATAAACAATCCAAAAAAGCGAAAAAAGAAGCTAAAAGTAAATAAAGGATTTAAGTAGGCAATTAAATTTTAAAAAATGGATAAAGAACGATATTCTTGTCGTATGCGTGTTTTATTTTCAATCAACATATTTGTTATGAACATTTATGTCTCAATGCTCAGCTTCGCTGGTCCTTCACCTTGACAGAATATAATGACTCTGGACTTTTTTTTTATTACAGCGAGAAATGTTTTAATTTCTTCTTTTACATTTTCTTGGAGATGCTTTATTTACTATATTGGGAAAGGAAAGCGCATTTCTTTGACCTGTCCCTACTTTTTTTCTGAATTGCAACTCATGTGTAAGCGACTAAGCAATTTGGCACTTGCATATCACAAAGCAATATCACAAAATGAATGATCGCAGTACTGCCTCATAAAGAAATAATTCACTTTGAGATAAGGTTCAATGACGCATAAAATCCAAAAAAAGAAGAAGCCTGAGTTCAATTTTCAGCTTCGGTTCTGTTTACATTTTCTTGTTTTTTGGCCATAACATTAAGCGTGGAGGACGAGGACATGGATTGACGACGACGGCACGATCACCGCATCAGCGACGACTGATTGAAAAGGCCGACGGCCACAGGAATAAACGATGTTTGCGGCTCCTAGTCCGTTGCAGTAACGTGCAAAAAATTGGTGTCTCATAGGGTAGCAAAGCAATAAAGAGAACGTTATCCCGTGATTGGTAATAGCCCTCCTGAAGCTTCCAATTAAATCTATCAACGCTGAAAATCTATCGAGCAATAATTACATAATCAGTATATACTGTCAGTTGTCATAAGCTTTGCAACTCTGGTTGGTTCCCAAACGTAGCACGCTGTTTTTGGATTTAGGCTATGCTGCGTTCCTTAGAGATGTCTTGGAACCCTTCCGTCCACCTCCTCCCGCTGCGCTCTAAGCTTCCCCTTCGCGGCATGGTGGCGGGAGTGACAAATTTCTACGTTTTCGACTCATGGAGCATTGCTACCTCTCGTGTAGAGCGCTTTCGCAATAAAGAAATGTACGGTTGTGACGTGCTGTAGGTATCGGTCTGAGCGACTCGATATCGTACACCGGTAAAAGAAAACCAAAATGATGACCAAGCGTAAGTCCTTGTGCTGCACAACGGATAGAGCATAGGGCTGCTGCTCTAAGACAGTGACTTCAGGTGCTACAGTCGGAGGCGTAATTTTGTGTTATTGAACTTGTCTATTGAAGTGATGAACCGACCCACCAAACCCGCCACGCCCAATCATGGGGATAAAGGCAAAAGAAGAAGAAAGCCAAAAGAAGTCTTGTTTTATTAAAGAGGCGTTGATATTATTACGATATGATTCCGCGAGAGACGAGCAGCCGCGAGAACGACGAAGAAGTGGGTCGGTGCCCTCGGCACGAGCGAGTGTCAGCCTGGCTGCCTGGCTCCAGTGTAAATAGCGTGTAAATAGCATCTCTCGTCTGTGTTTTTCCACACGTAACATTTCTGGTGGAGGTCAGCGATCCCCGTCCTCACCACGGAACTCCGAAGTGGTCGGCACACCGAGCTTGTCACCATGCCGCCCGGTGACGAACCCGCCTCCGCAACGGCTTCGGCTTGTCCGACTGCTCCAGTCGTCACGGTTGCCCCACATCGTGACCCAGGTGTGTTCTCTGGCCTGGAGGGACAGGATGTCGACGACTGGATCAAGCTCTATGAACATGCCAGCGCTAATAACAGGTGGGACGCAACGATTATGCTCGCCAATGTCATCTTTTATCTCGGCGGCACCCCACGCGTGTGGCACCAAACACATGATGACGAAATAACCAGTTGGGACAGTTTCAAAGAAAAACTGCGGGAACTGTTCGGCGACCCCATTGCGCGCAAGGCTGCCGCGAGAAAGGCTCTTGCATCTCGTGTTCAGTCACCTACAGAGCCATACGTTTCCTACATCCTCGACGTCTTGGCTCTATGCCGTAAAGCTGACGATCATATGTCCGAAGGAGATAAAGTGGCACATGTGCTAAAAGGCATCGCCGACGACGCTTTCAATTTGCTTGTTTTCGGCAACGTGTCGACTATCGATGCCATTATAAAAGAATGCCGTCGCATTGAACAGGCTAAGAGCCGCCGTATCTCAAACCACATTGCGCGCCTACCCAACACTGCTGCTACGTCGACATGTGAGGGTTGACCACGTCAGACCACCACCTGTGACGACGTCACCCGCATTGTTCGCCTCGAACTCGAGGCCGCCTCCTTGCCAGCCTTCTCCACGCCGCATCCCGATCCGCCAGCAACCACCATTGCGATGATTCAGGCTGTCGTCAGACAGGAATTTGAAAACATGGGTCTGAACACCGTGTGTTCCACGTCTCGACCCAGCGTTCCCCAGTTATCTAGCGGCCCTCCTCGTCCCCGGCAGTCCTTTTCTGCCACATCTCGCCGCAACCCGTCCGAATGGCGTACACCTGATGACAGGCCGATCTGCTTCCACTGCTGTCGCATCGGCCACGTCGCCCGTCACTGCCGCAACCGATGGCCACCACCTCCTCGGACTTACGCCCCCACTTATTCCCGCACCTTTGGACCTTCTGTACCCTATGCCACCCGCCATGAACCTACTACTGCTGATGTCCCTGCTCCGAACCTTCGCTACAGCCGCTCGCCCTCACCTCGACGCCACCAGTCTCGTTCGCCCCAACCCCGCCGCTTTTCTTCGCCGCCTGTCGCCTCCCGCACCCAGCCGGAAAACTAGGCACTGCAGCTTCTGGAGGTGAAGCTGCGTTGCCGACCCTGCCCTCAAATCCTCTGCTCACGTTACCTACTAACCGCAACCTTCTTGACGCTGACGTTCACGGCTATCCTGTCACGGCACTCATCGATACAGGAGCACATCTTTCTATTATGAGTGCTGCCTTCCGACGACGACTGAACAAGCTCCTCACCCCAGCGTCGGCACGCGTCGTCCGCGTTGCGGATGGCGGTACTGTGCCTATCATCGGCATGTGTACGGCACGTGTCAGCATCGCCGGCCGCCACACTCCTGTACTCTTCACTGTAATTGCTCATTGCCCCCACGACCTTATTCTCGGCCTCGATTTTCTCTCCGCCCATTCTGCCGTAATTGACTGCTCTTCCAGTACCCTTCGCCTCGAGTTGCCGATGCTCGCAGAACCTTCTGACGCACCCCACTGCCGCTTACGCTCCACCGGCTTTCTTCGCCTGCCGCCAAAGTCCATAGCCTACATTGAACTGTTATTTCCCACCAGTTCCTGATGGCGAGTACCTCGTCACTCCTCTGCCCGACATCCCAATACAGTATGACGTCACCGTGCCTCACAGTATAGTTACTATTACTGCGAACCACACTCGCATGCCTGTCAGTAACTTTGGATTGGCCAAGCAAATTCTACCGCAAGGTATTTGCCTTGGCACCATTGATTGTCTCGGCGACCAATACGTGGCAGCGTTATCGACCGATAGTTCTCGCGACCTTAGCATGCCCATCGCGCCAGCCTCGGGCGTCGATCCCAACATAAAGAAAATGGTTGCGACGGACCTGTCCTCTACGCAGGCTGAAGACCTTTGCGAAGTATTATCGTCCTACCGCGATATTTTCCACTTTGACGATCGCCCTTTAGGCCAGACGCTCGCGGTCAAGCATCGCATTCTTACTGGCGATGCTGTGCCTATTCACAGACGACTGTATCGAGTTTCTGTGTCGGAACGCCGAGTAATTCAAGATGAAGTGAACAAAAGGCTCGATAAAAACATCACTGAGCCTTCATCGAGTCCCTGGGCGTCACCTGTGGTGTTGGTTAAGAAGAAGGACGGCACGTGGCGCTTCTGTGTTGATTACCGTCACCTGAACCGCGTTACAAAAAAGGACGTCTACCCGCTCCCACGTATAGACGACGCCCTTGATTGCTTGCACGGTTCCAGATATTTCTCGTCTATTGATCTTCGTTCGGTATATTGGCGGATTGCTGTTGACGATATGGACAAAGAAAAAACCATGTTCATCACACCTGATGGCCTATACCAATTTAATGTAGTGCCGTTTGGATTATGCAACGCCTCTGCCACCTTTGAGCGTATGATGGACTCCTTGCTCCAAGGTTTCAAATGGTCCACATGCCTCTGCTACCTCGACGACGTCATCGTCTTCTCGCCAACGTTCGACACTCACCTTGAGCATCTCACAACTATACTTGATGTATTTCGAAAGGCGAAGCTGCAACTTAACTCATTGAAATGTCGTTTTGGCCACCGACAAATTACTCTTCTGGGCCATCTAGGTGACGCTTCCGGAGTACAGCCTGACCCCGACAAAACTCGCGCTGTCCGAGAGTTTCCGGTTCCGAAGACAGCCGCAGACGTACGAAGTTTTGTAGGGCTGTGCTCGTACTTTCGTCGTTTTGTTCCAGATTTTGCGACAATTGCTAGGCCCCTAACTACTCTTTTGAACAAAGGCGTCCAATTCTCGTGGGGTACTGCAGAAGCCGCCGCCTTCTCTCGTCTCGTCACTCTTCTAACCTCACCACCCATTCTCGCCTACTTCGACCCTGATGCCCCTACAGAATTACGTACAGATGCCAGCGGTCATGGCGTAGGTGCCGTCTTAGCCCAGCGTCAGCGTGGCAAGGATCGCGTTATTGCTTATGCGAGCCGCCTCCTAGCACCATCGGAGCGCAACTATTCCATTACGGAGCGCGAATGCCTTGCTGTTGTCTGGGCGTTTGCAAAGTTTCGTCCTTACCTTTACGGTCGCCCTTTTTCCGTAGTCACTGACCATCATGCTCTTTGCTGGCTCTCGTCGCTAAAGGATCCTACAGGCCGGCTTGGTCGATGGGCTTTGAGGCTACAGGAATTTTCATATTCCGTGGTGTACAAGTCTGGCCGCCTGCACCAAGACGCTGACAGTTTGTCGCGTTACCCTGTTGACGACTCTGACTCCTCCAATATTGCCAGTGCTTCTTGCGTATTCTCGGTATCCCAGCTGCTTCATTTCGCCGACGAGCAACGCCGTGACGCCTACATCAGAGCACTCATCGATCGTTTTGAACACTCTCCGGCCGATGCTACTCTACGCCTCTTCGTCCTCCGCGACGGTACTCTGTACCGTCGTAACCTTCATCCAGACGGCTCTGAGTTCCTGCTTGTAGTACCTAAACACCTCCGCTCCACCGTTCTAGAAGAGCTTCACGACGCACCAACGGCAGGACACCTCGGCGTATCTCGAAGCTATGACCGCGTACGTCGCCGTTTTTTCTGGCCGGGCCTTGCCCGTTCCGTACGACGTTACGTCGCCGCTTGTGAACTTTGCCAACGACGCAAGAAGCCTTCCCAGCTCCCCGCTGGTTACCTGCAGCCACTCGACATCCCTGCCGAGCCCTTCCATCATGTCGGCTTGGACCTTCTAGGCCCATTTCCGGAATCTACATCAGGAAACAAGTGGGTTGCAGTCGCGGTAGACTACGCGACCCGCTACGCCGTAACCTGTGCTCTTCCGACCAGTTGTGCAACTGATGTTGCGGACTTCCTGCTACATGATATTATATCGATGCATGGTGCTCCGCGTCAATTGCTAACAGACTGTGGCCGTACGTTCTTAGCCAAAGTCATTGACGACATCATGCGTGCCTGCTCAATACAGCATAAATTTACCACCTCCTACCACCCCCAAACGAACGGCCTCACTGAGCGTTTGAGCCGCACCCTTACTGACATGCTATCCAAATACGTTTCAGACGACCACCGTGACTGGGACTTGGCTCTACCCTACATTACCTTTGCATATAACTCTTCCCGTCTCGAAACTGCTGGCTTTTCCCCGTTTTACCTCTTGTATGGCCGCGAACCGACCTTATGATACAGCGCCACCCAATTTATGTATCACCTATAACATCTCCAATATCAGTCTCTTCGCCGGCTCTAACTATATTGCAGTGTGGCTCACTTCTCTCTCCTGAATGCTCGGTATCCTGGCATTTGACTGGCGGTTTTCTTTTCTATGCTTACACTGGCAAAAAACTTTCTGTGGCGATGCAGAGAAAGCTACAGGTTGTGGAGCATCTGCAGTTATGTGCTACTCCGCCTTGTATTCAACCAGCGTTTGAAAGCACTTTTGGTTTCTTGAAGCAGATTTGAAGGAACCAGCGAAGCTGCCATGTGCGATGGTGTTGTACTTCCCCAAAGGGGGTAAAGAAAAACGGAAAAAGTAAGTCAAATTCAACAATCAAATATGGAGTCTTATTTTGCTGTAGTAAACAATATGTTTGGGGCTCTTAATCGAGTAAAACCGGAAGAAAATGAGGGAATTTTTTCAGGAACTGTTCTGCGTGTGTCACCTCGGTAGGTTTCTCTTCGCTGCCACAGTAGATTCTCCACTAGTATTGTCACCTTTTCTAATAGAACGCTTTGAAACCGTCTTGTCGCATAAAAGAAAACACTGCCTTAAAAAAAGAAATTACATATTGCTACATTAAAAGTGCGAAAATTATTCTCTATTGTTGCTTTTGTGGCACGCACTGTTGCAACATGGTAAGATAAACACCAAGTTCGTCACTGTGCGCTACGGCCGCGTTTGGGCGTTGGCGGTTTTATTTGAAACACCACTATTTGAAGAACGCCATTTTAACTCCCAAGTGGGATCTCAACATATAAATTTTGTTTCAGTAGATGCAAGAAAATAAAGGACATAGACAATCACCGAATACCTAACGTATGTTTGTTCCTGATTTTAGAGAAGAGGTGTACCTTACAAATAGTAAGTAGGATACGACAAGAATACCGTTAACATTTTATGGACAGGTTTGGCTCCACACGCAGGTTCAGAATTAGATGTGGTTCGACCGGATGAAACTGCTCTATACTTTGCAGAATAACTAGATCGGGAAGAACCAACAGTCTAATTCGTCATGTGGTAGCAATATTGTTTTCTTTTCTAAATGTGAACGTTTTCGCTCCACCCGAAGGTGCCTAATAATATGGTTTCTTTCTTCTCTGTATATAAAGCTTCGGCATAGGCACTAAAACCAACGACATGCCGGCACTATTGCAGCGAATTTCGTGCGTTGATACGAGTACAGAGACGTTATATTTCACTTTTTACTGTTTCGCAAAAACAAGAAAATCGGCGACTCTCATCATTTGCAGATGGCTGGCGGCTGTAATGCGAATAACATTCTTTCTTACGATATTGATTAATTAATAATTATACGTGAAGAACTTTTGTGATGATGAAACAACATCAGCTGACGGACACTGTCACTCACAAGCCCAAAACATCTTTCAAGTTGACACACCACGCTCCGAAATCAGCTTGTCTCACGAACACAATGTGCTGCGAGAAAGACACGGGCCAAAAAAACTTATCTCACTTTTCAGGGGCCTAGACCAGCAGCGAGAGCTTCAGGAATGCGGTTGCTATGGAAACCGTTTACGTTTGGAGTACCATTCTCAGTACTGCTTTATGAAAAACAGAACGTGCCTTCCGCCAGACTTTTTTGAACACGTCCGCGCTTGCTGGGGCCACTCCTACGCTGTCACATGTCCATTTGAAAAAGTTTGGCAAATTATATTTATGAAAGTGCCGCACATACCCAGGTAAATATACCCAGCGGCAAAATTTCACATAAACAGGAATAGAGAGATATAAATGAGATACGAAAGGCAGGGAGGTCAATGGGAAGCTAGATGTCACGTTTGCTGCCCTGCGCTAGGGAAAGGCTAAGAGTAGATAGAAACATACATAAGACAAACTCAGTGAAAATAAAAGGCAAGACCAAACATACACACGTGCACACACAGATTCAAGAACACAGAACTGTCACCGTCGTTCAACTGGGTGCTTGACCAGAGGAACTTCAGTAGAAAGCCGTATCAACCATCACTCCAGGACCTCAAACTGACCTCCAGGACCTCCAGGACTGGGCACTCCAGGCGTGCCGTCACCATCACGAGCGAATGTCTATGGGAGTTTCAGCGAGGAAACTAAAACAGGACATGTCCGATGGTTGCCTCGCTGCTACAACTGTCACAGGGCGCACTGCCAGCTATTCTGATACGGCTAGTAAATGCACTTGCGGAGGAAGCTGCAACCCACTGCCGACAGAGAACAGTTGTCTTCACTCAGGACAGTCCAGATGAAATGCGGAGTTGGAGGCATGGTTCCAAGCAATGCAGAGGAATAGGCTGGAATTCCGGCACGCCCTACATGGATCCTGTGGCATCACGCGCGAGTGTTCGAAGCTTTCTTGCTACATCGGTTGCTGATAGCAGGACGGGTTTCTTCACTGCCATCTGCAAGAGCCATCCTAGCAGCTTTATCGGCATAATCGTTACCCATGACGCCACAGTGGCGTGGCAACCACTATAATGTGACGTCATTTCCTTTGTATGCTAGTTGATGATACAGCTGTTTTATTTCGAACAACAGCTTGTCTTTTATTCCAGGACGTAGAGCAGTTGGCAGACATTGCAGGGCTGTCTTTGGATCGGTAAATACGGTAAATATTTGTGGTGATTCTTTATGATTCATACGAAGTACGCTTTGAAGTGCAGTAAGCTCCACAGCAGTCGATGTCTTCCGGTGAGAGGTCTTTAACTGAATGGTGGCAGCCTTTATGCGGAGGGTTGCAGCTCCTGCAGGTCCGTCCACAATTTGGAATCGTCATTGTAAATCGGAAGATGGTCCTTGCATGTCTCGCGCAGCATGATTGGAACTACGCTCTTAAAGCGGTTTCATCCTTCGGGATGTATATTTGTTCCACAACAATAATCGTCATCTGCCTTGCTTGCATTTCCTTTCTTGAAAACGCGGCGCTCGCTTCTTTCCTCTCGAGAATGCTGCTTCACGATGATAGCGCGCAAGCCGTTCGTGACTTCGTGGTACCGGGCTCACGGCGTTAAATAAAGGGAATGCGTGCAAAACGGACGACGATTATTATTGTGGGCCAAGATAAGCCCCAAAGGGTGTAAATTTTTCAAAGAGTGTAGCTGCTTAAAAGCTGGCGAAAAGAATCAAATCCTGGTTTTGTTCGAATTTCTGGTACCTAGAGTCGAGTCCTTGGCCGAGCCACATTTTGATGCTGAAGCGTCAAACGGCTCCTTGAACGACAAAGCTGACGTCTGGCGTCTCTAGCAGCAAGACGGCACCTAATTTCCCATTGGCAGCGAAGTGACGGCGCGACCGTGCGTCGAAGGAGCAGAGCAGGCGAAAGGGAACACCCGCTGCCGGAGTCACAGTGAGCAAGAGTGAAATAAGAAAGCATCGCCTCTTAGACAGCACCATTTCTCTTAGAACTGCCAGTGCATTCGAAAAAGAAGTTTCAAATATCGGTGCACATGGAATTATCAAATTCTCCTGACGTGCACCGCTTGTAAATATCATAACAGTCATCCTAATATACGTTTTCGATCCTTCGTGGTTGTACATAAATTTTTCCTTCAGTTACAAGCGCCACATGTAGATGCGCGACTGCGTATGCACAGCTCTGCAATGAAATTCTGTCACGCTGATTTAGAGCATTGGGCATGCGCCAATCGGTCTGAGCTGGTCTTCAATGAACCTCTTTGATGCCAGCTTCGGTAACCCTGTATGTGGCAGTTAGCGTAGAGGGTTCTTCAATTAATGTATTTGACGCATGCAATTAATGTATTTGACGCATACAGCGGAATATTCATAGCAGGCTGCCAATTGCCCCCGGAAGCGACACAACGCCTGCCTACTCTTCAGGTGACACAAACACGAAAATGGAAGATAGGAAGGAGAGGAGGAAAGAGAAAAGAAGGGGCAACAAGACAAATCTAAAAGAATAAAATAGAACACACAGCACAGGCCCCACAGTGGGACCGGTCACTGAAGGTCATAATACTACAGAAATTTAAATAGAAGAAATAATGTCTGAGGTACAAACGTCAACCTAAGTTAGTTAATTCTAGAAAAGCAAGTAGAGCGCCAGTGCCTGATCGCGTCGAAACGCCCAACCACTCGGGTACACACATTTGTCGAGTGTCGTGGCCAAGGAGATGATAACGACATGCGCTGCGAGTTGAAAGTGGGAAACTCCAATATCAGGTGCTGAAGTGTCTCTCAGCAACCGCAAGACGTGCACGATCGACTGGCCACATGTCCTTGCCTGTATAAGCGTTCGCACACGTTCAAACAGTCAACCCTCAGCTTGAGTAGTTGCCCTCTTGCGCGACGAGGCAAGCCTCGACGCCGCAAATGGCACTGGAACGTTCCATTTGCGACGCATTGGTCTGGATTCTGCTTGAGTAGATCGTGGCAAATCAGCAGACAAGCGTCATCAAGCTTGCACAAAATTTCAGGGCCGACACAATTGTTATAAGCGCAAGTTGAAGTCAGTCGATCAGCTTCGTCATTTTCGGAGATTTCTACGTGTGAAGGTATCCACTGGACCACGGGAGATGCAATATTGTTTGCAGAGTCAGTAATGCTGCACAAAACGATGTTTTGCAGGTAACACTAAAAATGCACTGAGTATGTGCAGCGTTTTCAGTGGAAGACTTTCGCGCCAACGCTTCTGTGAGCTGCGCCATCAGTGCTATTGGTATGCACCGCTTATGAATGAACCTCAAGCCAACTTGAGTTACTCGGTATGTGCTAGTGGATGTATGGGAAGCCAGTCAACAATTTTCACAGTTTTGCGGGCACAGGCGTGCCACGCTTCTCATCTTGGAGGCCAGGCGCCGACATCTCGGTACAGCCAGTAGAAAGCAGAGCCTTTCCAAAAATAAGCACGGGCGAGGACGCCGTTTTGCGGCATGACGCATTTCTGGCACGCCATGCAATTTGAAGGCCACGCAGAATCATCGCGGTGGCGCCCCTAGATGTTGCCGAGTATTCGTCGAAAAGTGCGAAGGAGGAGTCGCGCTGCAGTACACGCCTCATTCATAACTCGATTGGACGATGACAATAAGTGGTGTCGCTATATTATTTATATGCTAACGCATTACTATGGACAGACATGCTCAGGTGGGCGCTACCACAGTTACGATACTCTTATTACGATACTATTACGATACTCCCTAATGCAAAATCTGAGCAAAGCGGTACACGTGTCTTCATTTCGCGATATATTGGCTGGCGCGAATCTGTCTCGTGCGGCACGTTTGAAACGGAGCGAAGTGTGACGCTATTGCCTCGCCAATCGCGAGATCGCGAAAGGCTACGCCTGGGTGACGCGTGGGCGCGATTCACAGCAGCCGGTGCAGACTGACTTCAACTCATGCAGCGATTTGCTTCCATACAAACGACGCATGCTGCTGTGACGCCATCTCAAGGCCATCGTTGTCGCAAAGCCCGTCTTACACGGAATTACAATTTTCTTCTCACGCTTTCACCTTACCCTCCTCCTCGTACTCTCTTTGCTGTGGCAGTCTTCCTCTCCCGCTGCTCTCCACGTTCGCTTTCATCCTTCTTTCTGTTCGTTCGCTTCGTTACGGGCGATAACGCCGGCGCATGCAGCACTCTAAAGAGCTGCACTCTAAAAGCTTACATGATTAGTGTCATATTGTATTCTGTAGTAATTGGTCGACTGAATTACGCTTAATTGATAAGCCATTGCAGCATATCAACTTTCTCTTCTTTAGTCTATGTGGGTTGTCCGTCCTCTACGCTTGAATCTCTAGTTCAACGTGTCAAAACAGCGTAGCATTTAGGATACATTGGACATTACAGGATGAGTACTTATGTATTATTGCTATATCAAATATGTGTACACTACAGGCGCATTTCCGCCGTATGCATCGGTGTCGCTTTGATATTCCGTATAAGGTCTCCAACTGCTATACTATCATGTCCGTGCGCCATCTACTGTATGTGCGAGCGAAAGCTTGCGAGAGTAAGCCGACGACAGGAGGGGGAGCGTTCTACTCCAGCGGCCGCTGCCTATAGCGCGGCCATGCGCCGCCGCATGGGCCCTATCGTGAAAGGGATCTGCAATTGGGAGAGAGTGCGCCGAGTGCTCATAGCTACGTGTGCGCTGTGTTCTCGACGCCTAGTTCGCGTTAAAGCGAGAGGCAGCCCGAAGGTCAATTCGCTCACTGCTGCTTCTGCGCTTCCTCACGCCAGCGTTTTGACAGCGAGTGTCTGCGGTCATGGAGTGAGATGTGTTCATGTTTGCTTGCGCGCGTGACACCATGATTGTTAATTTTATTAGTACAGGAATGTATAAAAGTTTACACGGCTGATGAAATTGCTTCCCCTATATTCGCATAGCCGTCTAATAACTTGCTATTGCAACCGATTCTTCGCCTTTCAAGGGAAACTGCGACTTTTTATTGCGATGGCAATCATTTGGGCACACCAAGCGAATTTCTGCTGTCGTTGTCGCCGTGAGGTTCCATATACATTTAGGTATATGTATACTATATGCCCTGCCATGCTATATGACATGCACTATAAGCGGGTTCTATTTCCACACCATTCTATCATTATCGTTTTTAATACCGGTTTTACATTAATGACAAAATTACTACTCAGGATTTATAGGGAGGCAGCCCACAAACAGGTGTCATTAAACACAATACTGACAGTGCATAGCTTTTGTCTTAAATATTCTCACTTAAATAATGAAATCGCGAAAGAGTAAAAGTGCTCAAAACTGAAAATGATGTAATTTTCTTGGCAGGACTTCCGGGAGCGGCCAAGGAAAGAGTTTTGAAACATAGCTGATACACCAAATTAGTGGTAAAGTCGCTAAGAAAGACGTTGGCTTTAACTAATATTTATAAATGCAATTGACCGATGGGAGTATTCAAACAGGGGTACCTAGTTCCACAGCTCGCATATACTTTGCTAATGCTTACTTCAATTCGTACTGCAACTTCAGCTACACTCTTAAGCATATGTATATCCTTTTGGGCGCATAATTGCCACACAACAATAATCATCATTTGTCTTGCTTGGGTTTCCTTCATTGAAAACGTTGCGCTGGCTACTTTCCTGTCGAAAATGCTCTGTCATGCTGATAACGGGCATGCCGTTTGTGACTTGTAAGTACCGGGCTCGCCGCGTTAAAGAAAGGAAATGCCGAGAAGACAAATGACGATTATAGTTGTGTGGCAAAAGGGTGTATTTTTGGAGTTTAAGCGTGTACGAGTATTACACTTCGTGCAATATTCTAACATGTTATCCCATTCGTTGCTTCGCCCTTATGGGGAAATGTGAGATTTTTTTTCACTACTTATCAAGTTCTAGAGCAATCACTATTTTGTTTTTCAATGGCAAATTTGTTGCAGTTTTTTTGTTTCACCTCCTACTGTCTCTTTGCCTTACTTCATTCTTTTTCGTTTCAGTAGCCTTTCTAACACAAATTTCTATTTACGCTATAGATACCGTTACGGGGATGTTGGGAGTATAGGCAGGCTGCATTTACAATGTATGTACAAGTAGACTCACTCAGGTTAAGATGGCGGACTAGCGACAACACGCCGCAGCCAGCGTCTCGCGACCTTCTTCTTCCTTCCTGTTATTTGATCCTTCGGTAACAAGACCCTCGATTTCTGAAGCGCCGTCTCGGCCCACGGTAGGCGAAGAACTGCGAGCGGAGTATGGCTTCAGCCTCGAAACGTGCACAATGTCAATAAGCGGCGGACTTGAGGATGGAGGAAACTGTAACAGCGCGATCTCGTAATTTACGTCGTTAACTTGATGTAGGACTTCGCAAGGTCCTGTGTAGCGAGGGAGAAGTTTCTGGGAGTGGCCGACCTGACGACATGGTTAGACCAAAGGAGCACCAAAGAACCTGATGCGAACTGAACATCGCAATGGCACAGGTCGTAACGCTCTTTTTGCATATGCTGTGAGGCTAATAAACGAGATCCGGCGACTTAACGGGCCATGTGAGCGCGATCGATGACTTCACGAGCATACTCAGTGGCAACGTGTGGCACAGACAGTAGGATGGCGAAAGAAGGAAATGTGTAGTCGCGACCATACAAAAGATAAAAGGGTGAATATCCTGCAGTGTCACGTCCGGACGAGTTATACGCGAATGTCACGTAGGCCAGCGTGGGGTCCCAGTCACGGTGATCGTTGGAAATGGACATCGACAGCATCTCTTTGAGTGTTCGATTGAGACTTTCCGTAGGCCGTTCATTTGTGGGTGGTAGACGGTGGACAGCTTGTGCTCAGTGGCACAAGAGCGGAGGTCGTCCACGACTCGAGAAAAAAACGAGCGGCTGCAGTCTGTAAGTAATTATCGAGGTTCACCGTGCTGGACAATGACGTCGTGAAGGAGAACATCGGTGACGTCAGTTGCTCAGCGTGTCAGCAACGCCTTTGTTATCGCGTAGCGTTTCGCGTAATCAGTAGCGACAGCGATCCACTTATTCCCTCTAGTTATCGTCGGAGAAGGGCCAAGCAGGTCAAGGCCTACGAGAAAGAAAGGTTCAGATGCAACTTCCATTGGGCGCAGTCGTCCGACAGGTGGCAGGGGAGGTTTCTTCCGGCACTGACACAATTAACAAGTTGCGACATAACGACGCACAGAGCGGTAGAGGCCTGGCCAGAAGAACCGGCGTCGTACGCGGTCGTATGTACGCAAAAATCCAAGGTTTCCCACCGTTGGTAAATCGTAAAGTTGTTCGAGAACGCCGGATTGCAGATGACGAGGAACGACAAGGAGCAACTCAGGGCCGTCAGAGTGGATATTGCGGCGGTAGAGGATGTCGTCATGCAGCACGAACATGCAGCACGTACCGTCGGTGGTGCGAGATTGCACTCCGGCGATGATGGACTGTAAGTATCGCTCGCGTTGCTGTTCAGCGCGCATGTCGGTTATGTCAGTCAATGCCATTACGCAGGTCACCGGATCATGCGCATCAGGATCCGGAGGATCCACAGGGTGACGAGAGAGGCAGTCAGCGTCCTTGTGCAGACGTCCAGACTTGCAATTGACAACAAACGAAAATTGCTGGAGCCGCTAATCCCAGCGACCAAGCCGCCGTGAGGTGTCCCGGAGGGAAGACAGCCAATAGAAGGCGTGGTAGTCTGTAACGACCGAAAACGTGCGGCCGTACAAATATGGCCAGAACTTGGCGACAGCCTAAACTAAAGCCAAGCCCTCCCGCTCGGTGACGGAGTAATATTTCTCGGGAGGTGATAGCAGGCGGCTGGCATAAGCTATCACGCACCCGGTGTTCTACTATTCTGCTGTTGGGCTAGAACAGCACCGATGCCGGGGCCGCTTGCGTCAGTGTGGACTTCGGTTGGTGCAGATGGATCAAAGTGGACAAGTATGGGAGGAGTGGTCAGAAAACCGATGAGAGCGACGAATGTGTGAGCTTACTCAGGGCTCCATGAGAATGGCACCTCCACCAATATGTAACGGGGATGTTGGCAATATAGACAGGTCGTATTTAAAATGTATATACAAGGTGAGTCAGTGTGGTCAAGATGGCGGACTAGCAGCAGCACGTAGCAGCCAGCGTCTCGCGATCTCCGTCTTCCTCTCCTCATTTATCCTTCCGTAACAATATTCTGGAGTGCCCAGAAACATTGTGCTACCAACCTCAAAAATAGGGCCACCGTTGACCCTACTGTACCTCAGGCGCTTTAAATTATTTTATTGCGATAACAATTATATGGACAATCCAAACAAATTTCTGCCACTGGCATCTGCGTCGGATTCCCTGTAATGTTCCCGGGCGAAAAAATCGTCATCGTGTCCCGCATGCTGTATGTGCGAGTGAAAGCGTGCGAGGTTGAGCCTGCGATCGAGGCTCAATCTCAAGCGCGCAAGGGAGAAAAGCCACGATAGAGCGCGACGCCTTCCGTCGTGCGGAAGGCTTCGAAGGGGAGCGTTCTGACAGCGAGTTTCCACAGTCATCGAGTGAGATATGTTCATGTTGGCTTCCGCACGCATGACACCATGCTTGTTAATTTAGTTATAGTCATTGACAACTCTCTGCGGCTATGAAAGGAAAGCTACGGAGTCAAAGCGTGCACAAGTAAAAGCGTTTTTGAAAACAGTCCAGCGTTTTAGTCCACGTTACTTTAGGTTAGGAAAGCTAAAACATAAGAGCTTATTAACAACAGGTAAATACGACTGAACACACCAGGGAATGTAAAGGTTCATTTATTTTGCGGCTTTTCTCTTCCGCGTCTGGAGAGACGCGAAACCATCGCACGCGGAAGCTGCGTCGATTCACCATCTGTTCCGAGCAGCCAAAAGCACTGTTAAACGCTGCCGGACTACTTGGTGCAGTAAAACGTGGGCAGTAGCCACGCACCCGTGGCTTTCCTTTCATTGCCACTGAAAGTTGTCTGCGAGTATAGCATGCCTAGGTTGACAAGTGTATATCCCAGGTGAAACTACTAGCCTTACTTCCTATACCTGTCCACTAATTTGCTATTGCAATCGATGCTTCGCCTGTAAGGTGAAACTGCAACTTTCTTTTACATTGTATATACTAGCACACATGGAATGGTCGCTCTACAACGCCATCAGATTTTGATTCTCAATCTGATGCGTCCGTGCTACGTGGTAACAATAAAAACTCTATTTTTTCCCCAACTACTGTCTTGTCCCAAGCCGTCTTTACTGCTTTATTCCTTGCGTTGCCAAGACTCGCCCGCTAACTTTCTCTAAGTATCGCCGCGCCATCGCAGTCCCGCTGGTCGCGTGAGGAAGCGGTATTATTACGATGGATGGTGGCGTTCCAATATCTAGAGTAGGTGAATGCTACGGCAGGCACCATTGTGTGAGGCCAACGTCGCTTACAGGCGCAGCTCGTTTTTTCGGAGATAGGACCAGCCGCCGACTCCATTCATCCGCTAGCATCCACCAGGTGTGATGAATAATGTGCGTGATCCATCTCGCCTATTGCGCGTCCCTCTAGTAAAGTACACGGCAGTGCGAGGAGGACAGACAAGCGTGTTCTGCTCACGGATATGCAGCGGTGACGGCGGATATATGAAGCCCACTTTGCATCTCAGCAGTGTTGGCACTTCTAGCCTACAAGTGTCGCGACAATTAGGGCTACTTATTTACTTGCAACACGCCATACGACTCGCTCGAAGTACGCCGGAAAGCTTATCTTGACCAAGATTGTTTACGCACCTGTAGGCATTGTCTCCACCTTCTCATTCTTTGTGTGCGCGCGTGTGTGTGTGCCCGCGTTTTCAGGGAGAATACGGCCAAATAAACTGTTGAAGTCAAAGTCACGCACGTGTTCGTATATATTGCTACATTTCTTGACAGCTTTCTGACTTTACTGATCTGTAGGGAAGCGTAAGTACATACTACATTTTCACGTTGTAGTGATGGTGACGAAGACATTAGCAAACAGTGTGAGTCTAGAGCGAACTCGTCTCAAGAAAAAAAAAATTAACTGACTCTTAAACCACAGTGATAGTGGTGAGTAGAGTCGGCAATCATGGAAATGTGGCGTGCAGGCAAAATGATGCACGTATTTGTATACAACTCGTCGTACAATCCAACATTATCTGCGGTGCTTGGGCATGTTCTAGAATGAATGCACGCCACTATGTGTCCCAGATTCAATATCGTTACAGACAAGATTCTTTAATCTACAAAATCAGCCAGCGCATTCGAGAAACCTCCAAAAGAAGAACGGTAACATGACAAACATAAACATTGTGCACTTCTCAATAAGACATGTGCGAAACCAACTTAAATATGAATACTTATGCCTACACCGACATGCCTCATTTTTTTATATAATGAAGGTGTGCCAATGTTTCTAAATTTGAGGTTATTTTATTCCTTCTTTAAAATGTAATAATTACACCCAATGCTGTCAATGCGCATTCATAGTTTTATCACGTCAAGTATAATTTCAAAGAACATTTCAAGTAGCTGGGCATCTCACTTGTAGATAGATTACTAAATGAAATTATGGTGTTTTACATGCCAAAACCATGATTTGATTATGAGGCACATTTTAGGCACGCCCTATGAGACACATGACTCGGGAAATTTTGACCACCTGGGGTTCTTTACCGCGCACCTAAATCGATGTAGGCTTGTGTTTTCGCATTTTGCCCCCATCGAAATGCGGACGCCGTTGCCGGGATTGGATCCCGCGACGAACGTGCTCGCCTTTGGACCATCAGACGCCTCTTCAGCCGCCATGCTGGAACCGCTGCATTAAACGGCTTCTGAGAAGCTTCTCTTTGCACAGAATGCCCATCTACCTTCCTTCCAGTATGACAACAAAGGAACGAATGCTTTTTCCCTGGCTTCGCCGCTTCTAAAGTATATTCAAATACTTCTTTTTTCAACTAACAGGCCCCAAAGAAAAAAAAAAGATTGAAAGACAAAATTCATCGCTTCCAGCTTGCGCGCTGTCTCGTTGCAACAACAGACATGAGCTTTCAGACACTTAATAACACCACCGCTTTTCTAGACAAGCGTAAATAAGGCATAAGGAAAACTAAGCAACGCAACTGCTGTGAAGCTCCTACTACACATTCTCCACCAATCACCACTTCCTTACTCATTCTTTATGATGAGTGGCATACTTGCCAGTAATTTTATTGCGATAGCGATTCTATGGACACTCCAGGCTCATACCTGTCATCGGCTTTGGCGTCACCCAAAAGTCGTCGCCACGCGCCGTATGTTGTATGCGCGAGTAAAAACATGCGAGGGTTAGCCGGCGTTCTCGGCTAAATCTCGCATGCAACCGCTGAAATCAAAGAGGAAGCGCGCGGCCCTCCGTCGGACAAAAGGTTTAGTGGGGAGGGGAGGGAGGTGGGGGGGCATTCTACTTCGGGAGGCCGAGGTGGTCGTGCACGCCTGGCTGGGCCGCTGTATTTTGAAAGCCATCTGCAACGGGTGCAGAGTCCGCACTGCACTGTGTATTCAAGGCGTGCTTCGCGTTGATGCGAGGGGTTTCACGAAGGTAAATTCGCTCACCGCTGCTGCCGCGTGTCCTTACTGCAGCGTTTTCAAAGCGAGTTTCTGCGGTGTTCGAGTAAGATGTGTTCATGATGGCTTGTGCGTGCTTGTTAATGTTAACGCCATGCTTGTTAATTTAGTTATGCGCGCGGACGACTCTCTGTGCTTATGAAAGCAAAGCTTCGGAGGCAAAGAGCGCACGAGTGAGATCCATTCTGGAAAGAGTCCCGCGTTTTAATCCACGGGAGTTTATGCTCGGGAAGACAAGAGAAAGACACCTTATTACAGACAGGTAAATAAGACAAAACACACCACGGAGTCGTGTGTTTGTCTTATTGGCGCTTGATGTGTCGTCTTCTCTCACGTCCGTGTCGTTTTTTTGTCGCGCAATAGCATTTAAGCAATGGATTACCAACTTGCCCGGAATGCTGCTCTCTCCACGGAGTGTAGTGGTTTACGTATTTTGATGCTTTTCCTTTCCGCATATGGGGAAACGCAGAACCATTGCACATGGTTTCAGTGTCTTTCAGTGTCTGTTCCCAGAAACCTAAAGTACTCTCAAGCGCTGCCGGACTACTTGGTGTGGTAACACATGGGTGGGAGCCACGAGTCCATAGCTTTCCCTACATAGCCACGTAAAGTTGCCCGCGAGTATAGTATGCCTATGTTGACAAGCTTGTACGGCTGATAAAACTACTATCTTTAGTTCGTATAGCTGTCCACTCATTTGCTATAGCAATCGATGCTTCGCCTTTGAGGCGAAACTGCGACTTTTTTTATCATCTTATCAGAATTCTTCTGGACCCATCAACAATTTTGTTGCGCCTCGGAAAGTGCATTAATTGCTTATATACGGTTTAATAGAGTAAAATAAACGACCATGCATTAATCATGCACCTTTTTGAAGAAAAGCAGCGTTGATGGTAGGCTTTGATGAACGCGAAAGGTGAAGAAGGCATTGCCACTTCGATGAAATTACGTGGGCGTATTCTCGACCAAGGACAACGGATGCGCTTTATATCAAAGTCTACTAATTCCTGAGAATGACTTCAGTGAGCGAAATAGTTCAATGGGATTCTCAATAATTTCGCCGATGAAAATCTGCAACAGAAGCCACTTCTATCTGGTGTCACACAATACCCAACGTCGTTTTTGTTTCAGGCGGTCCGTGAGGCGTCCGGGGGCCCTTGTAATATGAAGTAGCGCCGGTGCTCGTCAGCCTCACAATTCCTTCTAATTTTCGACAGCGCAGTTTATAAAAATACGAATAGACGAAAAGTTTCGTACTTTCTTTAGCACGTGGTTCACCTTGTCCAATTCTGGAATCTTGTCCTCGGCCTACTGGCAATTAAGGCAAACACGTTCTGGATGTATGCCATCTACTGCTTCGTAGATTCTCCACGCCAATTACGAGTTACTTCGAGGTGCGCAGAATGTAATCTGTCTTAGGAAAAACGCCTCAAATTTATTGCCTAGAAATGTCCCAGGTATTCAACTAAGATTGCTTAACATCATACCACACACGCGCAGTGTCTTTCAAGTAGAATACAATGTTTAATGACACCGACGTGGTGTCCTAGCGGACGTTACCACAGATTCGTTTGTACTCGTGCAAGGAGACCTCAATGTCGACGCGCTAGGTTCACGAGTTGCTTTCTTGATGGAGGACTACGGTGGCTGTGGAGCCGCTATAGATATCTTTCAGTATTTTTACATATGGCACGTCTGCACCCTGATTCCGTAATGCCTCCATGACTGCTGAGGTTTAGACAGAATCAAACGCTTTCTCGTAATCAATGAAAGCTATATATAAGGGTTGGTTATATTCCGCACATTTCTCTACCACCTGATAGATAGTGTTAATATGGTCTATTGTTGAGTAGCCTTTACGGAATCCTGCCTAGCCCTTTCCTTGATAGAAGTCTAAAGTGTTCCTGATTCTGTTTGCGATTACCTTAGTAAATAGTTTGTAGGCGATGGACAGTAAGCTGATCGGTCTATAAGTTTTCAAGTCTTTGGCGTCCCCTTTCTTATGGATTAGGATTATTTTAGCCTTGTTCCAAAATTCCGGTACGCTCGAGGTCATGAGGCATTGCGTATACAGGGTGGCCAGTTTCTCTAGAACAATCTGCCCACCATCCTTCAACAAATCTGCCGTTACCTGATCCTCCCCAGCTGCCTTCTCCCTTTGCATAGCTCCCAAGGCTTTCTTTAGTTCTTCCGGCGTTACTTGTGCGATTTCGAATTCCTCTAGAATCGTTGTGGATGCCACTGGTACTGTATAAATCTCTATGGAACTCCTCAGCCACTTGAACTATCTCATCCATATTACTAATGATATTGCCGGCTTTGTCTCTTACCGCATACATCTGATTCTTGCCAATTCCTAGTTTGTTCTTCACGGATTTTAGGCTTCCGCCGTTCCTGAGAGCTTATTCAATTCTATCCATATTATACTTCCTTATGTCAGCTGTCTTACGCTTGTTGGATAACTTCGAAAGTTCTGCCAGTTTTATTCTAGCTGTAGGGTTAGAGGCTTTCATACATTGGTGTTTCTTGATCAGATCTTTCATCTCCTGCGATAGCTTACTGGTATCCTGTCTAACGGAGTTACCACCGACTTCTATTGCACAACACTTAATCATGCCCACAAGATTGTCGTTCATTGCTTCAACACTAAGGTCCTCTTCCTGAGTTAAAGCCGAAAACCTGTTCTGTAGCTTGATCTGGAATTGCTCTATTTTCCTTCTTACCGCTAACCCATTGATCGATTTCTTAAGTACCAGTTTCTTCCGTTTCCTCCTCAGGTGTAGGCTAATTCGAGTTCTTACCATCCTATGGTCTCTTACCATCTTATGGTCAGTACTATTACATATGACATATGGGTGGTACTATGACAGCAGTATTGCGAATCTTTGCAATCAGAAGCAACTGTGTAAGTCAAGTATTCTTAGGCATCGCTCTCAATGCCTGTCAGTGCTCTGCCACAGTGTGAATGCTTGAAACAGCGGAAGGATTTGCTTGGAAGATTACCATGAAATGATTGACCACGAGCTGCGGAAGTCCTCGTGTGAAAGCGGCTCTTTTATTTAACCATTTCGTCATCAGTGCGCGCACTTGAATTTGCTTGGTGAACTGCGTACATATATGCATGAATTCAACTGATTCATGGAGTACTGTAGAAACTAAAAATACGGGGCTTATATTTGCATACGGTGTAAGCCATGCGTGCGCTATTTAAGTGCTGTCATGTGTGAAAGAGTGCAAAAGTGCTACTTTGAGGGGCTTCCGTACGCACACGCGTCATCTCGCGCTATCCACAAAATCCACCAAAGAAAACGCTGTTTGAATTTCTTATTTTCTTGTGCATTCATCTGTAGGGATTGTGCAAGACGGGTCCCGTATGTCACATATTCGGCATATACACGTGTGAATGTTCTAAAGACGTCGGAAATTACCATTATTCTACTGAAATAATAAATGAAAATTTCGGCCCTACAGCTCTGCAGTGTTTTTTGGGTAATTGTACATGTCTCTGAGTCATAACAACTTCATGTAGAAAAATAAAATGTTCCAGTCATGCACCGGTATTTGTTGGCTGAATGTCATTATCGTCAACCTTAAAGACAGAGTTGGGCAGATTCATTACCAGACAATGATGATGACTGCAAAACAATATTGCAGGAAAAAACATCAGATGTGAAATATTGATGTTTGTGGATGACAGCACGGCAACGCAAAAAAAGAAAGTTCACTAAGAGAACCAAAAAAATAAAATTATCATTTAAAAGATGCATTAAGGTTTCAGCAAATGCAGTCAGAATAAGATTGTGTCTCTATTTTTAGTCAGTGCGGTGTGTTATGAACTCCGTATTCTCATGGGTAAAGGCCAATAGTTGCGCTTCTTCAGCGTAAGCGGAAATGAGGCTCATGAAAAAAGAGATCTAGGAGACAGGCGAGTGATGTGTTTCTTTTTTCGGGTTTTTTTGAACGCAAGAACTAAGCCTCACTTTACGTGCACCCGGAAGTGGACCGCGCTGTAAGGACGTTGAGACAAACTAATACGCCTTACTTTTACGTGAAAGGAAGAAGCAGGCTCGCCTTCAGGGAATTACTGTCTCTGGAGGACACGCGTGAGCTACCGCGCCTACTTTCTGAAATGTCTCGCGGATAATGGTGCCAGTGAGCAGACTGCGTGCAGAAAAAAAGAGAAAACTCGAACTATACATGTCAACACAGCGGTAAGTGACACCCGCACACCCACGTGAAGTCCCTGGATCAATCCAAGTACGCGACAGCGCACAGAGACTCAAATACCCAGGGAGACAAATATTCGTAGTCGGTTGAACGGATGAGCAAACATGCAAACGCTTTTCAAGACGCGCAGATTCACCGACAGAAGAAGTCCGCGCCGCTCTCTTCGGCACCTCGGGGGAGGGCTGCAGCGTACATGTAGTGAGGGAGCGTTCATGATGCACCTTTTTGTTTGTAATGACAAGAACGGATGTGCTAAGCGCCGGCTCACGCGATTGCGGAAGCGCATTGCGTGATGTGTCGCCGGAGTGCCCCTCGAACAGCTTCTTGCTTCACGTTACGGCTAATCCGGTAGTGTTTAAGTCCCGCTCGCTAAACCATACCTTCATAGTTAGTAGCTTTTGTTTAGTACGGTACAGGATGGCCTGTTGTTCTTGTCATCCAAGAGCAGAAATAGAGCGCGTGTGAAATCGAATAGGTGCCTTCGACTCACAGTTTTACCACAGCATCTAGCTATCTACGTGTTTACGTTTTTCCTAGCGAATATTTCTGTATTATAGTTGTATATTCCCTGAGCATTGGCACACATCCTAAGTATTGACTGACCAGGTTTGTCATTAGCGTCTCTCGCGCTCTTGACATAAGATAAGAATAATACACTGCGTAATATAAGCAGTACTGTTTAGCGGCTTATGTGAATACGTCAACAATTAAAGAAATTAGATATAAGCACCAATTTCTGCAGGCAAGTTACTTGGTGCCTCGGTGTATCTGAACTAGCTGCTTCTAACGGCAGGCCTGTTTGTATTAAGGGCCTAACATACAAAAATAAGGGGGCAGGCTCCATATGACCGCCTTATTTGCGTTGTCGTGCACATTGATCTTCAATTTTGCAGGTGTGTTCAAAAAAAGAGCTTCCTAACTGATTGGAATACAAATATTGAGAAAAATAACCTTCAAATGTCTATTGGAATATCCACTACTTGCAATTTTGGAGCGAAAGTGAATTGGAAAGTTCCATGGAGTATGTTTGACAACGAAAGGCTTCTTTTCATGATTTGAGACATGTTCATAGCGTTAACAAGTGGATGTCAGGTCAAGTGAAAAACTTTCGAAACAGAAACAAAAAAGCGGTGCCATATAGTTAACACCATGGCAATGACTGTAATATAAAAAGGAACCATGCGTAGACAACATAAATATATGTAGTGCTCACTGAAGGAGCTCAGGGCAATGCTGCTGCACCAGGCACCACTTGTAAGTAATTCAGTCATGTTGATGCTGACAAAACAATAAATAGCTTTGTATTAATCATGACAATGATATAATGGGCTGCATAAGGTGAGATGCACTTGCTGAAAGACTTGTAAGTATTAGGGATAGTGGCCTACTTGGCGTGTTCCCACAGAAAGTGTATCGTCCACGCGGTAGCGGTGGTTGTCCTGCACCAGGGTCATTCAGAATAGCCTCCATTTTAATAAGTATTTCTCATTGTAGTGTGCAAAGAATGTTCTTGTTCCTGATAGGTGTCGCGCACAGCAATATGACTATATGTCAGTATTTCTGGAAGTTTGGCAATGAATTAAAGAATGAGATGACACAACTCACAAAAAACTACCATGTGGTCATCTTGGCAACACCTTTCGTAGCAAGATGACGTACAGACGAAAACAATGCTTTTAGTTATTCAGAAATAAAAATGGTGCAGTAGTTGGAAAGCACGCCATGTGCTAATAGCTTGAGGCATGTCCCCAATGTGCTCACTAGGTATTTAACAATGTGCACACTAGCAAGCCACGTATCACAACGAGGCTTGCTTGTCTTCGCATCAGCGTGTCCGATGACAAAGCTACTTAAAAAAGCTACCCACCTTCTCCGTTCCGTAAAAAAAATAATTTGTTTATTGTACGGCTTTTGTTCTGCACGACATCTACTACCGCACTGGACATCGGGATCTGTGTGCTCTAAGCTGTCTTTCGGATACCATGCAATGACGCACGCAAGGTGGCGAATAATCGTAACTACGATCCGTGGTTGCCAGTCGAGAGTGGTGGATGCAGGTATGCCTAACTATATGCATACGGAGCAGTACACGTCGCTTTTTGTAAATGCGAAGCATGTGCTTGCCTAGTCAGAGACAAGGTCAAACTCGAGGCAATATAAGGTCAGAGTTTGTCGCCGATGCCTGCTTACCCCCATGCATCCGCTTGCTGTCCGCTGTAGGCTCGACGTCTCTTTCCTCCCGCGCCAACTCACACACCGTTACTTGCCTGGCACACCTCATTGCCCTGCCCGCCGGTACACGTGCGCCTTCCACAAAAAACACGGGCCTCAGTTGCGTTGCTGCGCCATGTCGCGCGTAAGCCTCTACTGGAAGGTACAACTATGGGCCCTCCAAAGCATCAAGTGTAGAAGGAGCGTAAGAGTGCAAAGGCCATGCAGAGACTACGGAGCTATGCGATGCATACCGGAGCGGCGAGGCAGGAGGCGAACCTGCGCGCACAAGATATGCGTGGCAGTGGAGTGCGAGCAAGAAGAGAAACGACGCGCGGTCGGAGAACAGCAGCACGTCAAGCAAAAGGCTGCTCAACAGGCCGCCGAGACCAAGTGGTGCCGATTGGAGCGCCGCCACTTGTGGGACGCGGACACATACTTTCACGAGCCCTTTGTGGCAGACTAATTTGGTACAGAGTGTAGCTTCTGCGACCGACTCTGTTTGCGGTCGTATACGTGGTCAAGCGTGACGGGCCGCGCCTGTGGCGGTCCTCGAGAGAGCACTTGTCCGGGAGGACGCGACTTTGTTCGTACCTTCCGCCATGTATAAGGGAGAGATGCTTTGGATTGACTAACATGATCATCAGGGATGCTTTCTGCAGTATTTTTGTACCATAACCACAACGCTCCTGCGTGTACGTACCTTTCTTTGTCCTCGGCAGTTTTATCGCTATCTTGCAAAGCAAGAATGCTCATCAACTGACCTTATTAAAGCTCTCTTGCAGAAACAATAACCGATCCTGCCATCTTTTATGTTTTGTCACGTTGTGCCGTTATTACCTCATGCATCCTCATGCATCCGTGCTAGTGGTCGTGGTCAACAGAGCGAGTCTTGAAGATTCAGCGGAAGAAATTGTTAATGCATTAGCTAGTGAACAAGCTGCTATAAGCATCTAAAAATACGCTGAACCTCGCGTTTTTGCGAAAATGAAAATGAAACAGCTTGTATATGGCGGCTGCTTTATTATGTGCGCCTGTAGGTTGCCCAACAGCACGCCTAAACTATATATAACTATCGGACGGACGGTTGCAAAGATGCGAACACCGCCGCTATCACTGGGACACATATGGTGCGGAAAGTGTAGTTGTCCGAGAAATTGCCCCGTGCACGTTCACTCCTTCGCAGATAGGCAATTACGCACACACAATTAAACGCAGACACACACTCCCACACGCAAGCACGCACAAACAACCACCTCGCGACCTGCTTATCGAGTATACCGTAGAACATTACAGCTGCTCCTTTGCCTAATGACTGCTCTTAACAGGTGGACGCGCGGAGGAGCGAAATCGTGTGATAAATACTAAGTCTTGTCATCTATTGCCGCCAACCGAATAAAAAAAAAAAGAAACAAGCGTTGCCGAAAAGAGTGTGTAACTCATCAAAGGACGAGCCCAGCGGGCAAAGTTCCTATTTGTTCTCTATGCTTTACTATTTCTAAATGTATGTCTACTATTCTCTTCTCCTTGTCGGTTGAGGCTTTCGTGTCTCTAAATCCGTTATGCATATTGTTGAACCAAGCCGAGTGGTACAGCCTAGATCGTCTGCAACCTAGCGAAAGTCTCTACGCTGCACTGAGCGTTTGGCTAATGTTCCCAGGTTTGGTTAACCAACTTGATGTACCCACCATGCTGGCGTAATGACTTTAGTGTTGCGCTGCTAAGCCTGGGGGGGGGGGGGCGCAGGATCAAATCCCTACTGCGACGGCTGCATTTTGGTGGCGGTGAAATACAAAAACGTACGTGTACCATGCATTGGGTGAACGTTATATAAGCCCAAGTGGTCAAACTTATTTCGCAGTACGACACTATGGCATGCATCATAATCATACTGTATACTTGTGGCACGTGGAAGCCTGAATTTCGAAACATTTACGCGGTGGTCTTCTGTAAACTGTCGCCACCACTCTGATTGTTACAGCGGCACAACCACCTGTGAGGACGTGCTTGTGTGTCGAATTTCTTTCTTTTTTTACGAGTTCATGCTTTTGTTCCTGTATACAGAATCCTGTCAAGAGAGAGTTTTACTTCTTACTCCCGTCATCAGAATAAATCCCCGAGTTGAGCGCGCGGCTGCCACTTTCTACATTGTTACCCTTACCATGTTGGGCACTAGCAGCTCCACGAGAATGGTCAGGCCATGTCCGACATAAAGAAGTTCAGGGAAGGGTGGTGGCAGAAAACCGAAACAGTAAATGGCGACAACGTAGAGGAATTGAAGACAAAAACAAAGCGAAGCAGTAACCGCGATAGCTCGACTCTAAGTTAGCGACTGCAGCGACCCTTAAACTTCCTTCTCCTATGGCTCCGCCAGGCTGCAATGTGAGACCAATAAGAGCCCCACATGTACAGCTAAATCTCATTCCACTGGCTTGTGCGCGTACAGGGTCTGTTCTGAAAGTAGTAGGACTGGCTTTTTTTCCTCCGCGAATGGGGGTCGAGAGGCGGTCTGCGCACGCAGGATCGGTGAAGGGGGATATTAGCAACGCTGGGAAAAATCGGCAGTCAGCTCTCGGCAGTTGGAGAGAGCAGGTCGATTGTACTGTGAAACCCTGTCGAAACGCCTCGTCCCGGAGAATCATGGAGCGTTTACTGGATCAGGGATACGCGATCAAATTTTCTGTAATGCTTGGTAAAACGATGATTATGATTAAGGAGGCCTACGATGATGCTGTCATTGGTAGATCAGGTGTATTTGAGTAGCACAAGCTGTTCCGAGGAGGTAGGGAAAGAGTGAAAGACGACGACCGCTCCGGACGCTCTTCAACGCGAAAGACCAACGAAAATGTGTTGCGTGTGAAAACTTTACTGAACAGTGACCGTAGGATGAGTATCAGAATGATTGCTGATGACTTGAGCATTCCTCAAACCCAAGTTTTCGAGATCGTGACAGAAAACGTAGCCATGAGGAAAGTGTGCGCGAAGTTCGTGCCGCGAGTGTTGTCAGAGGAGCAAAAGCCTAACCGGAAAGCGATCTGCCAGGATCTTCTTCATCATGTGAAGGAGGACCCTGACTTTTTGGACAATGTAGTGACCCGTGACGAGACGTCGGTGTTTACGACCTAGAGAGCAAGCGGCAGAGCTCAGAGTGGCGCACCCCTTCTTCCCCACGCCCCAAGAAAGCACGAATGAGCAAATTCAAGCAAAAGACCACGCTCATTTGCTTTTTCATCGACATGGAATTATCCAAAAAGAGTTCGTACCGCCCGGACAAACAGTTAAGGAAGTTTTTTTTTTTACATGGAAGTCCTCAAAAGACTGCGAAAACGCATTGTTCGTGTCCGCCCAGCAATCGCCAACAATTCGCGGCTGCGCCATGACAACGCGACGAGCCACACAGCGTTCTGCGTAGTGGAGTATCTTGCTCAGCACAAGGTAGGAACGCTGCCTCAGCCCCCCTACAGCCCCTCCTTGGCGCCGCCAGACCTTTTTATTCCCGAGAATAAAATCGACGCTTAAGGGGTTCTGTAGATCGGTAGAGGCGGTTCAACAGGCCGTGACGAGGGAGCTAAACATCATTCCTGTCCAGGCCTTCCTGGAGGCGTTCGAAAGCTGGAAAACTCGTTGAAAGCCGTGTGTAGATGCAGAAGGGTGCCACTTTGAAGAAATTCTAATCGTTTGTACTATTCTCATGAATAATATATTGTTTTAGAAAATGAGCCCTACTACTTTCAGAACAGAACCTGTATTGCAAACACACCGCGCAGAGTGGGCCCAGGTGGGTCCTTTCTTCAGCATGACAAGCACAAGGCTCGTCACACTAAAGAAGGGCAGGCCCGCATGTGAACGTCGTATGCGCCAAGACTACACAATGAATTCGTAAGCGGTCATAATGGCGTCAATGCGGGTAGTGTATAGACGATAGGCGTAGCTAGGCCAGAGGAAGCAGGTATTTGGACAACTCAGTGGCAGTAGATTTGTCTGACTACGAGGAATAATGCTAGCTATTGCTTACGCACATTCGCAGTGCAGGTGCAATAGCCCTTTTTTCTTCGTTCGTTTGCTGAAGAAGGAAACTGATGAAAAAGCGGTATCCAGTAAATAAAATTAAATCTGAACGAAGAGAGATAAGGCAGTCTACTATCACCATGGCGGCAGCTGCAAATTTGTTGCATGTATGTCACTTTTGTACCCTTTCTGACCATCGCACAGTTGACAAATGTAGATAAGTTGTTTTCTAATTATACTAACATGCCGGTTGTAATTGTGCGAGTTCATTGTCCCTGTTCAAGAACCAGATGCAACCTTTTCAGAACTCTCTAACCGCATCTGTGGCGGGTTTCTTTACGTGCGATTAGCATTCGTACAATATTTCGCAAACTTTCCGATGTCGGTCCGTGCATCCGTCCGTGAACCCGTCTGTCCATCTTTCGGTCGGCGTCCACCCGTTTGTCCGTCTCTCCGTCCGTGCGTCTGTGCGTACGTCCATCCGCCTGTCCTCTCTCTGTCCACCCGTCTGTCCGCCCGTCTGTCCGCCCGTCTGTCCGCCCGTCCCTCCGCCCGTCTGTCCGCCCGTCCATCCGTCTGTCCGCCCGTCCATCTGTCCATCTCTCCGCCCGTCCATCCGTCCGTCCATCTCTCCGCCCGTCCATCTCTCCGCCCGTCCATCCGTCCGTTCGTCCGCACGTCCATCCGTCCGTCCATCCGTCCATCTCTCTGCCCGTCCGCCCGTCCATCCGTCTGTCCGCCCGTCCATCCGTCCGTCCGCCCGTCCGCCCGCCCGTCCGCCCGTCCGTCCATCTCGCCGCCCGTCCATCCGTCCGTCCATCCGCCCATCTCTCCGCCCGTTTATCCGTCCGTCCATCCGTCCTTCTCACCGCCCATCCGTCCGTCCGTCGTCTGTCTGTCTGTCTGTCTAATGCTTTTTCCACCAACTTGGGTCCCAGGTTGATCCGTGGTCTAACGGCTAGAGCATTGGCTACTGTGCTTACAGAACCGAGGCAGATGCTGCATTTGCGGATCTCGGTCATCAGGATGAACCCACCGGTTGCTACAAATATCCACAACTCACCACGGGAAACCGAGTTGAAAACCAACCACCAGACTAACTTGGATCAGTGGGCATGCACTACCGGTATGTAGCATTTGGCATACGCCAAACGGTATGTCTTTCCTGTAGAGGACTTGCTTACTACGCTTTAACTCTGTAGTGAAAAACGGCACCTGCCCAAACTTTCTCTTCAAACTTTTTATTGCTATTTTTATTCTCCAAATACATCACACGCTTCCCGCTCTCTATGTGCCTGTTTTTAACCGTTTTTTCAGCAACTTGGGCCCCTGGATAGTTCATTGCCTAATGGTTGTCCTCCTTTACGCCACTTCAGTCACAGCTTGTGTGCCGCTTTCAATAAACACCTTTTATGCCAACATGAGTTACCGAATATGTGACCCTGGCTATGTGCAACTCTTCAATGAGAAAAAAATTTTTCACGTTTTTTCTTAAGCAGGGCGTAATCTAACCCTAGTCATACATATTGTTACGGGGAGAACAGAGGTTTAAAATATATTTACAGCATATTAGCAAGGCGTCCACTGGCATGCAATGCATACATTATCGAAGACAGCAGCGCGACATCAGCGAGCATCGTCGTCTTGTGTCCTCAGCTTCGTCTCTGGCAGTGCTTGGTAACGATATTCTGACAACCCTGTGTCAAAAATTGTGGCAGAACTCATCTCATGATGACTGTCCACGGTAATGCGATTAAAATTCGAGAAGTGAAGCGACGCACCATTTATGAAGTCATTTTTGAAGACCACCTGTAGTGGTCAGTCCCAGACTTAGTCCCAGTCCCAGGACATACAACGGCAACGACCCACTTTGTGTAGCAAACTAGCCTGCCAAAGTCGCCTAGAGCATGGTGGCATGACGACGACTGTAGTAGGCCGTCGCAGTAGCCACGATGGAACGGCCAAGAAGGAATGACACGATGGAACGATAACTTTATACAACGATGGCACGAGGAAAATTATGCTTTGATCCTTAAATTATGACAATGCTATACGTCGACAAAGTCACGGTGACGACGTAAAGACAATGAGATAACCATAGATGGTATTACGACGATGACGTGACGATGACGGAAGACGGGGGGATGACGACGAGTATATGAATACAATGGCATCGCGACGACAGTATGAGGACTACCGGGTGAATAAGTTGGAATTACAACTATGGCACGCCACGACGACGTGACAACGGCGGCATAAACACGATTGAATGACGACTGCCTTATTACTATGAATGACGAACAAGAAATGTCGATGGATCGATGAAGAAAGTGCTACGACGACGGCATGACGACAATGGAGCGACGTTACTAAACTGATAACGATGGTAAACCAACAGCATGAAGACACCGACATGACGATAGTCACTTGTCTAAGTTGGAATGACGACAATTGAACAACCGCAACGGAGCTGGGACACTATCACAACCCCTGCATCAAGGCGGCTATATGACGACGATGCCTTGACAATGGTATGAGGGCACTGATATGACGACGATGGCGTGACGACGACGGCCGGACAATGAATGAGTGATAGTAATGGTCTGACAATGACGCAATGTCGACGACGGCAAGACAAGGTGGCGCAATTCATGTTTGAATGATTAGCATGATTGCGACTATGGGATGATCATGGCGGTCTCACGACGATTGTATGACAACGAATGCATGACGACGGTATGACGAAAGTCTGGTGACATAACTGCGATGACAGCGAACACATAGAGGATCGAGGGCTGGGCGAGTTGGCCTGGTAACATAATTTTGTTGCAGCGCAAAAGGAGAAATACGTAGATGAGATACACAGGGCGACCACCAGATCACTCTCGTTGTGGGACACAGAATGTGCAGATCTGCTTAGCACATACAGTTACCTTGCATTATCTGTTCGTTTTTGCCGGAATTCTCTAGGTTTTTTTTTTTTTTTGGGGGGGGGGGGCACTTTTTTCACTTTTTCGCTTCTTTTCACTTATGCGCCTAGTTAACCTTCGTATTTGTACCTGAACACGTTCCTTGGTTCTGCGTGTGTTGCAACTGCTTATATACGATCTTTCTTTAAGAAAATCTTCCGTTGAAGAGCAGTCGCCCTGTAACCACCATCCGGAAGCTTCAAACACGGCTACGTAAAAAACTTTATGAGCAATCTGAAAAAGAATTATGAAATTAAAATGGACATCTTTGGAAGTATATGAAGCGAAGCTATAGCGAGGCGGGAAATCATATGCTACAAAACTGTCTTTATGTGGCCAGTAGACTGCAGTGTAGCAAACTGTTGTAATTGAGCGCATTTCAATAGTTCGCCTATTTGCGGCCTGCAGCAAAGAGGTCAAGACATGGATTCCCCCCCCCCCCCCCCCCCGACCCACGTGATCATGAATTACACTGTCACGGCCGTTTAGATCCACCAAACACTTGGGAAGAAAACGTAGAAAGCTTCACAATAAAAAAACAAATTGCCCGGCTCTAGGTGCGTATTTGTTAAAGTGGGATATTTATTCACTCTGTGCTGTTTCATTGCGCTTCCTCAGAGAAAACAGTCGGCCAATGGCATATCCCTAGAAGTAGTGAATATGGTTGTATTTAAGCCGATTAGTTATTCATGGATGTGCTGTATGGGAACAATTCGGCAACACTACAGCAGTCCCCAGCAGCCGCACCAGCATCCGATAGCAAAGCCTGGGAGAGTCCACAAATAAAGGCTTCCCTAGACGCGGTTAAGAATTTGGCTTGTGTAAGATACCTTTTAGTCAAGCGCTTTAATCGCTCACTTATGAGAACGCAGATAATAAATGCTTTTAGAGGTTGGTGTCACGACATCCCCGGAATGACGGGACACAGCATTGAAAACTGCTCGGCAACAATCAAGGAGGCCAGTGGATGCTTGCATTTTAGTTGGGCAGAGTACGCTCGGTGTCGCAGTGGGGCAGCACTGCCGCTTATGCATCCTAACGTATATGTCCCTTTCCTGTGATTTGCAAAGGCGGCAATTATGCACTCGAAACTATCCAGCAAAAACGAGCAAATGGCGCCGCTCGCCATTGATTTCTTGATTTACGTAAAAGTCTGTATAAAAATAAAGAATCAAGAAGCCATTATAGAATAAACAAGGTGCTAACCCCTGACATGGGGTGCAGTTTGCCAAAACTTCCCCGAACGTCGCGCATTTACGTTAAATTTCAGCGGAGAACAAAGCAAAAGTAAAGTTAGAAACCTTTCTGGAAATATATTATTGACGACATGCACCTCAACTTCTCTGATTAGCATTACCGGTATTCGTTGTTTCTCTTACTTTTCGGCTTTCTATCTTATTTCTTCACTTTTCAAGCTTAAATTAACATTATCTGAGCCTGAGTATGAAGTTCCACTACACACGAATGTTTCAGCAAGGCGCCTCAATGATATTAAAAGAAAAGCTTGCAGGAGCATGTCGCCGGCCGTCGCTGCTACGCGGTTCTTCTCTTTCGCGGCAAATTACACTGCGTATTGCTCGCTGTACGCGCTTCTAGTGTACACAAAACTCGAAGCGTACGACAGTCACGCTCTGAAACGCTCACGCCTGGAACACACGTGCTCGCGAGGGAGCTGTTTGCATGCGTAAGTACAGCGGGTAGCGGCACTTTGTCCCGGGAAGAAACTTACTTCCTCTCTGGTTCCAGCGTAACAGGCTAAAGAAATCAGCCGTTTTGTCGCGACCTCATGCGGGTCGGACTGCCCAGAGCACTGCTAGGCGTTAGGGTCGCGGAAGAAAACTTGTTCTCGTGTGACTTTCAGCGTGATAAACAATCGCACTTCACCTGCCGTGAGTGGCTTCTGCACCAGTAAACAAAGGACGGCTCATTGTTTGCGTGCCCCAAAACAGTGGGAGCCTTGGGCATTGCCACTTCCTAAAGTGGATGCGATTCCCATTGTTTACTTGACGCAACGCTGGCTTCATGCGAAATGTACTTTTGCTTCATTAAGTTCACCTTAAAGCGTTTTATTAAAACCCGTTTTGGGGCCATTCGTGGCATTGCCAGAGAGGACATGGGTTGTTATTCTTGCGCACATTCATGCTGGACGGACATTATTTCCGTCTAGCTGTTTTTATGCGGATGACACAGTGTGATTTAGGAGTTAATGACAATGTCGAATGACACTTACAAGCACATATGTTATCACCGGGACACCCAAGTTGCATTTGCTGCTGATCGCACTTCGAAGAATGTTTCAAGTGCGATTTACATGTACGAAAAACAAGGCTAAATTAAAGTATGATTTTCTCGCAGTAGTGTTATTTGCAGCGAACATGCGAGATCACGAGAGTGCCACAGTTAGCATAAAGACTCACGACTATAGTAACAGAGATCAATACACAAAAAGAGAACGAATCAATAGAGGTCATACACTCCGGTGTGATTGATGACTGCCAGATGGAAACGAATGCTAGGAGGTCAGACGTGCTCTTCTAGCAAACTGAGTACAGCATTCTGGCTATTCTGGCCGCTACATTCGAACTTGCAGCAGTTTGCACATGTCAATTGTGAAACTGTAATATGTTTTATTTAGAAAATGATAATACGAATGCCGAGCTCATCAACACGTCCATGACGACCAACAGAAGAAAACAATTTCGCACTGAGCTTCGGTTTTGAGTACAGTCAAAAGCATTTATGACTAAGTGCTAGGGATCTCCAAGGCCATTTGTTATAGCATTCATTTTGTAGTAAAATGACGCACTGTACAGTTCACAATAGAGCAGGCTAAGCGCGTTCAACAAAAGGAAATCTTTACTTACCATCAATTCAGGAGAAACAGGACAGAAATGCCGACATTTCAAATGAAAATATAATGGATACCAAAACTTTGCCTTGCGTTTTGCAAGGCACCGCTTTCAATGCTCCCTAGCTTTTGCAGCCTGCTATAATCTGCTTAGTTTGTTGCAGTGCATGGCCTTAATAGTGAATTTTGAGCAGGTATTCTACTGCGTCGAATGCTAAGCGTCGAGAACGGCCCCAAGAAGCCGAACTTCGAAATCTGTGAGGAAGGCAAACAGCAATACGACAATGCGAGACGGCAACGTTGAGAGGAGGCCGAAGCTCGCCGACAACGGCTTGCCACACGTGTACTTTACACTGCCACTTGTTATATTTTGCAAAAAGTGTGACCCCTCCAGTCATATGACCTAATGCATTACCTAGTGCGCCCCCCCCCCCCCCCCCCCCCACCCAGAAGGCTTTCGTCTTCACGTGTTAGAGGACCGCAACATATTGCCGACTTTCGTTTTCTGCATGCTTACGTATTTTTCAAGTATGGCGCAACAGACTGTTGTCTTCTAAAGTGATGGTGCAATTAAAGCCATGCAATATAGCAATAAATTGCCTATGGCAATTCCTGAACCTACCTGTGCCAGCGTTTCTACTGTCGACAGCCTTCGAAATATGCCAGGAGCTTTGGGTGGTGGGTAAAAATATATCCGTAACGACCGTCACAGGTGGGGACCAGCACCATTCAACCATGATATTCGTTTTTGGCCTACTCATATGTGTGTTCGTAGTGCAGCAGAAATAACTCATTTAGTACATGTATGATACCGCAAGTGTTTCACGTGCACACAAGCGTCTAAAAACGCAATACATGTTTATTTAGCACGCCCCTATTCTGCACGCCAAAAATACAATCCACAACAGCCGTCTTCGTGGAAAAAAATTAATGGGATATCTCTCTAGGATCTATATAAGTTGTGCATTGAATGTTTTGTATTAAAAACATCGTCATCATCATCGGCAGCACCAGCGTCTCCACTGCACGACGAAAGCCTCTTCCTGCCATCTCCAATTACCCCTGTCCTGCGCCAACCAATTCCAACTAGGGCCCGCGAATTAGCTAATTTAATCACCACGCCTAGTCTTCTGCCGTCCTCGACTGCGCTTCCCTTCTCTCAGCACCCATTCTGTAACACTAATGGTCCACCGGTTATCTAACCTGCACATTAGATTACCTGCCCAGCTTAATTTTTTTTCTCTTATTGTCAATTAGAATATCGGCTATACCCGTTTGCTGTCTGATCCAAACCGCTCTTTTTCTGTCTCTAAACGTTATACCTAGCATTCCTCGTTCCATCGCTCTTTTCGTGGTCCTTAACTTGTTGTCAAGTTTCTTTGTCAGTCTCCAAGTTTCCGCCCCATATGTCAGCGCCGGTATAATGCACTGATTATACCCCTTCCTTTTCAAAGATAATGGTAAACTTCCAATAAGGAACTGACAATGTCGGCCGTATGTGTTCCAACCCATTTTTATTCTTCTGTGAATTTCCTTCTCATGATCAGTGTTCCCTGTAAATGATTCACCTAGGTAAACGTAATAGTCCCCAGACTCAAGAGGCTGACTGGCGATCCTGAACTCTTGTTCCTTTACCCGGCTATTCATGATCATCTCTGTTTTCTGCATATTATTCTTCAACCCATCCCTTACATTCTCTCTGCTAAGGTCCTCAATCATTTGTTGTAATTCGTTTCCAGCGTTGCTGAACAGCACAATGACATCTGCGAACCGACGGTTACTGAGATATTGGCCGTCGATCCCTAAGCCTGCCCAGTTTAAAAGTTTGAATACTTCTTTCAAGATAGCAGTGAATAGCATTGTATAGATTGTGTCTCCTTGTCTTACAACTTTCTTTATCGGTATCTTCCTACCTTCCTTGTGTAAAATGAAGGTAGCTGTGGAATCTCTGTAGATATTTTCCAAGATATTTAGGTAAGCGGCCTATACTCCTTGATTACGTGGCTCTATGACTGCTGGTTTCTCTACTGAATCAAATGCCTTTTCGGAATGTATGAAAGCCATATAAAGAGCCTGATCGCACTCTGCCGATTTGTCGATTACGCGATTGATGATACGAATGTGATTCATTGTAGGGCATCCCTTCCTTAAACCTGCCTGATCTCTTGGTTGACTAAAGTGCAGTGTTACCCTTATCCCATTGGAGATTATCTTGGTGAAATATTTTCTATATTACTGGAATTGAGATAATGGGCCCATAATTTTTCGATTCTTTAACGTCTTCCTTTTGGTCAATAAGTACAATGCTTGCATTCTTCCAGTTTTCTGGCACCCTTGAAGTTGATAGACACTTCGTATAGAGAGCCTCCATATTTGTTTTTTGTTGTTGTTTTGAGCTACTTAGACGCAACACCCTTAGAAAGTACACGTCAAACGGCATTCCACATTTCATATCGAGACCAAGCCTGATATTCAAGGCGGCCAATTTGCGTGTGAGCCCTTTGTTATACTGCCAGGTTACGCAAAAAAATGGCAAGGAATTTAGGAAGTACGAGTCTCAGCATGAAAAGGACATAATAATTTCAATATCCACGGCCAACATGAAAGGCACCACTCGCCACTCCGATGAAACCTTATGTTTTCGCATTCTACAATAAAGTTTCGCACGAAGAAAAATTTGAACTTCATCTTTCAACGTGATTAGCATTCTCAGGGCACTTAACGCATTTCCCGGTATCTATATCTGCCCCGTTGTAACCGTTTTCTTTCAAGCCAACTTTGGTCGCAAGCAGGGGCACAAGCAGGGGCACAAGCAGCCAGGAAGAGGGCTGCCGCCCCCCCCCCCATCCTGGCTGTTGATATGTTGATTAAGGGCCTCCTCAAGGAATAGTTGTGTTATTGTGTACCAACGATAAAAAACTTAACAGGGAATAATGGAACCTTAGAACTCCCCCAGAAAAGAATACTGGCTACGCGCTCGGTCACAACAAGATTTGTAGATACGTGCCGCTCTTCAGTGTAGATATTTCACACCAAATTTGGTCATTTGGCCCTACATGAACCTGAGTTTTCTTTGTCCGCGTGCGAAGAGCTCGATTGCAAGCACGCTTCCTGGCACTGGGTGTGTGCCACTGTTAATAATAATTATATTTACGAAATATATCATCAATAATTACACTAATCGCATTAACATCGCCATACATCTGCATAGGACGAATGAGCCGCCAATTTTTTCTGCACCCATGCAGAGGGCATTCTTACAACAAAAGTAATGAAAGATTGTTTCAGCTCAAATTTGTTTATTATGGTATTTAATTAATTAGTAACTTCTTTGTTGATGTATGTACAGAGAACACACCACTCTAAATATAAAGAAGTACAAATATAGACTTGCGTAAGCTTTCGCGCGTGTAAATCAGAACTTTGACGCATCAAACTCACCGTGGCATGTAAGATAAGTTTCGCTCTGCTAGATACGATTCCTTGATTATCGAAATGGACCCTGTTCGCTTATGGACTGACTAGCAAATATTTCGAACATGTTTTACTAAATGAAAAAAAAGAAACGCTCTGGAAAAGGTAAAGGAAAGACCTGCAATAAGAACGTTTACGATCAGAAGAATTAAAACAGTCGTGATGTGCACACAATTCGAGCAGGTGGCCTTCTCAACTTTCACTTACAAGAACACCAATCATAAAACGCACAGCCTAAAGCTGACGTTCATTATTCCTGGACCTTTACGAAAAACAAAATGCAGCCACTCCTTTACTGTTGCCCGCAATAAAAGCAACTCCGTGATGCGAAGTGCGGAAGGTGAAGGAAGTGTGAGATAGCATAAGCCTCTCGTTCACTTTTTTTCTAGATCTTTATATATTCTATCGTAGAAGACTTTCGAAAATTGGCGCTACTTGATTCTAGGCGAGCAGCCGATAGTCTTGATATGCCCCTACGCCTACCGGCAACGACATGTAGAGGCCACGCAATAACGAACAGGCATGTTCCTCATAGCAGCAAGCGTGGGCTTACTCCGAAATCTCGAATGGGCCTGTAATTGATCTCCAAATCTTCTTCGCGTTTCTATTACGCAGCATGAGTTTACACACTCCTGCCTGAGAATAGGATCTACATTATTATAATATTTTCTCTCTGCTCTGTTTTCGCAGTTTGGTTTCTCATTGTTGAAGCCGTACGAGGGCCTTTGTTGCCTTTCTTTTATTTCTTTGCAGAACGATCATTCTGCAATATGCGTTGTCGAGAATTTCGTCACCAGAGAGGCCTGACTTACTTCGAAGGTATGGGAAGTCAGCAATAGATACCAGTGACGACGCTGCCTTTGCAGTCGGCGGCATTCGCTGACTAGTTTGTAACCGCCATGCTTCTCGGCATTTTGGTCTTGTGCTCATCACCAAAGGTCCTCATTTGGTTGCACGCTACTGCACACACATTCACTTGTCATTGGGACAAATACCTTACCTAAAGATTGGGGGCTCGGTACAACGAAATATTTACTTAAATTATGGGGATTTATGTGCCAAATTCCAGATCTCATGATGAGGTGCGCCGTAGTGGGGGACTTCGGAAATTTGGACCACCTGGGGCCATTTAACGTGCACCTACATCTAAGTACACGGGTGCTTTCACATTTCGCGCCCACCGAAAACGCTACCGCCGTGGCCATGATTCGCTACCGCCACCTCGTGCTTAACAGCCCCGCACCCTATCCGTTAAGCAACCACGGAGGGTAATCAAACATTTACGATTATTTCATACTTCAGGCAAAGTAGGTCACCGCAGAAGCTGCGACCTTTAAGCTCTTTAAAAAAGCCAAGAGTAGTCATAAATAGGTTTACAAATACAGGACATTGAAATGTGCATAAGCAAGTGGTCGATAATTTGCATATCTTGAGCCACAAGTCAGATCTCGGCATTGCTTTCTCGTTTTGAAGCTTCTACAGGATTGCCTTCCATACGCTTTTTATGCGGTGCAACCTAAGGACCCTGTTTAATTTTTTGCTGTCGAGGCAAACATCGCTTCAGGGAGTCACTGCACGGTCGTCGTACCGATCAATGGAGCATCCAGTTTAGTTGAGCCAAGAGGAGCTCCCGCATGTAGGATCCGTTAACAACTCTACAAGTGTGTATAAAACCGATTTGACGTGCTCGAACATGGATGTACGAGCGAAGAGAGCATATGTGGCAGTGTATGCTGCGTGTAGCAGACTCATCTAAGGTATAGGAAAGCCATGTAGTCTGCTGCGACATGACTTAAAAGATGCCGATTTTCCTGCAAGGGAGCGATGTTGCCATCTATCATCGCGCAGCCTGTTTCGCCGTTTTTTCGTGTATATAGCAGTGACATATAGGCTTACGGTCCCGTTGCAAAGATATCGCTTGCTCTCTGTGTGTGATCATAGGCTAGGCTTCCATCTCTCGATATCGAGAGCAAATCTCTAGATGACCACCCAGATAATGCCCGAACATTGCCGCCTAGGTGAGATAAAATGTATTTAAAGTCTCAAGTACCTCTGACTTCCCAGGAAAGGGGCAACAAGTTAGAAACAGCTACCCGTTCCGCCTAGATCTTGCCGGCTTAGGTCGGTTAGGTGACTTGATGTCAGGTGACGACGTTATTTTTACTGCAATTAAAGACTGTGGGAGACATCGAGGAAAAAACCGTTTTAGGTGTAAAAGTAAGAGCATTACCTGAAAGGCGTAGCTCTCCGAGCAGTAGGAAAGTCTTCAAATATTGCGTGATGCAAGATTTATATCCCGTACAAATGGCGGTAAATATTGCTTTACTAAGAAAACATGCGTCGTGCCACGCACCTGATCACGGAAATGAACGGCAGTCACTCGATGCCGCCAACTTTCGCGGCAAACAACGCCGACGTCACGAAGTGCACAGTCAGAAGGCAGTGCAAGGGCTTTTCCCATTTCCTCAAAGAGAGCGTTCAATGCGGCCTTTTCCATTATAATTTCTCATTGCGCCGGCGAATTCCAACACATAACGCGACCACCAAATGTGGGCGTGTAAGAAGACACCAGTCTTCTCAACTTGTACTCGGAAGATTGGCTCGCACAGGTAGTTCATCAAGTGAAATTTGATACACACCGCTCGGATCACTTAGGCTAATGAGAACAAGAATGAGCCGTTCTAACTACCGCACGAGTTACTCTCCCAGGCTTGAACGTGTTCCCACTCTGTCCGTAAAATGCATCGTTCGCTTTTATGTAGAAAATTGCGCTAAAGCAAGTTGCATGATTCGTCTTAGTAAGTGTAATACCTTTTTTAAGAAGGCATTTCACTTCTGAAAGAAGTGGGTGGACCCCTTCATGTTGTACCGCCTGGCCGCTCTTCACACTTAACAATGTCATGGGATTGTTAGCCGACTGCTTATAGCCTCGTGTGTGCTGCGTTCTCGCCGCTTAGTTCGTGTAGAAGCGAGGCGATCTCCTCCTTCGTGATGGCCGGACGGACGGACGGACTCCCTCGTCGGCTGGGAATAACAAGGCTTATCCATTTAAAATACCGCTAAAACGGATCCTCAGCGACGAACGGTTGTTAGAGCCATGTGGTGAACGTGCCGAAAGGGCTCGATCACGTTACACTGCCACGTAGACAATTTTAATGAACAAAATTAAATGCATTCTCCTCGGCAGTTTCGAGTAGCCTGTTCCATAGCGATCAGTGGAGGGTGGGTATGTTCAATTCCTCTCGTAACGGGTTAATCAACAGCTCTTCCGAAAAAAAAGGCAGCTTTCTTCAACACATCGATTCATGTTTGATGCATACGACTCACTTTCACGTGCTGAGTGCTCGGGTTTTGTGACGTCTCGTGACAGACTGGTGAAGCAGCCGCAGCTCTAAGAAATTTGACTAATATGCGAAGGGTTATTGCAAAAAATTGAATAGAATAGGAAATAATTGCCTTTCCTTTGTTTACCTTGATCAGTCATACTCAGTATGTACACCACGTCAGATAAGGACTTCTGGCAGTTTTCATGACAGACAGAATGAGTGGGTTTTGACCGACAAAATGTTGAACGAATCGGGCAGGGCTGATTGCAGAAAAGAAATAGAAGCAATATCGAATTGCTTCTATAGCGAATTGTTTATTGCGCCTTTGGTCCCTAGTATGTGCTGCTTTCTGAAATAATGACGCCACATTCTACATTAGCCTTAGGCTTTTTCCTGAGCACTTTCATCGATGTACTTCTTTAAAGATGATTTCATCCTTTCGCCACCACACGTCATAATCTCTTACCATCTTTTCGCTCAGTTCTCATTTGAGCATTGAACCATCGCCATCTGGTCGTTCTCTATCTTTTAGAAGTCTTTCTTTTTATTGACTTTTATGTCGGGATCTTACAACTTTCGAGAAGTGTCTCGAACCCTCTTGTTTCGTAGTTTCTCTTTTCTGTCTTTGCTTACTTCGGAAGTTGTTTCATTGGTTCGGTTCTTTTACAAAGATCTGCAACCACATTTTGCGAGAGAGAAACACCCGCCGTGCTTCACTGCCGTGTTGCGAATCTTATTATTGTCCCCTCTAAATGGATGCGCTATTGTTTGCCCCTCCGAACGCCGGCCATTTTCTCCATGCTTTCAGTCTTTCTCTCTCTTACCGATCCCACTCGTCCCGTCCAGATTCTTGCTCAAAGGAGTTTGGCGATCGAGGGGAACGAAGAAGGTAATTCCCAACTGCTCGCAACGCTGATGCTCCCATACAAGGGAGCACCGTTCAAATTGTGGCCGCACACAGCCACGTCCCCTGTACTATATCGCTTTTTTTTTGTGTGTGTGTGTCTCTGTGCGATTATTATGATTTTCCTTAGAATTAAACGTTGTGTACGTCAAAAATGAGTAAATGTGCGCATCTACAAAGCAAAATCTGTACGAGAAGTCACGATGTTCGCCTGTACACGTAAGTTTGGTGTTTCCAGACACATCACAAATTTGTAATTCCTATGCAAACAGAGAAAAAAAGAACATGTAAGACTTCTTGCGGTAAACTTCAAATAGTGGCGCAGAGCAGCTTATTTGTAGCTAATTATCTTAGGAAATTCAGATGTTCCACGTGAGTCTCCCTGTGGAGCATGGCGACTGAAACAAATTATCGCAAAATGCTAAATACGTAAGGAAAAATGCAAAATACGTAAGGACTGCACGTGGAACCATCGCTGCTCCTTCCTCAATGCCCGATGCATTCGTTTGAACGCACCTCTTCTGCTTTTGTTTACATAGAAATCATTCTATTTGCGTCCTTCTCAATTCCTTTCTATGCATAATTTGCCCAAAAGACCATTCCTCGGCAACTTGATGTGGCCTCTTGAAAAATTTTGGTGGGAGGCCAGATGTTTACCAAGGCCGTGTGTACGCTGCAAATCACCACTATCAACTCTTTGGCAAATGATCTGTATTGAAGAATAATGAAAGGGCAGAAACTCGGGCGGACTTGCACCAACGTGAAGCGCCTATCGTATTTGTACACGTTTCGTCTCTTATACTCACAAGTGGTCTACAAACAAATGCAGGTTAATCGAAAATACAGCTCATGATTGCAACACTGAAGCATGCTAGTCATTTGTTCAACAAACGCATTCATATGCTCGTGTACGGTGTTGTCATGTTAACACGCATCAAGAACCTGTTTTTCACGGACATGGACTCGTTTAGGGCTGAGTTGCTAGTTAGCAAGAATGAAAGCGTATTGTGATATATGATAGATGCATTTCGCCTTGCCCGTTGACTTTAAACTACGCCCCGTGATGTATCTTCCGCTACGAATAAACAGGAATCAAGGAACCAAGGTTTGCACGCCAAGACCCCGGTAATGTTTCGGAGACTTCTACGCAATACAGACCATGTCCTCTAGAGCATTTCTTACGGCACCTGCTGCTTATTGAAAGACACCATTGCCCTTAGAGTCAGCTTGGCGAGCATGACCAAGCACAAATTCTCAATGCCAGTGCTTAGCGCGCCCAGCTCGGAAATGCATATTGCTTCACAAACGTGTATTCGAATCACTGTGCGGGTGGTTGTGCAAACGCAAAAATAACAGGGAAAAACTAACATTTTGTTTTAATTCTAGGGCAAAGAGTTTAGGAAGAATACGTGGCCTGACTGCGACAAAATAACATTCACGAGGCTCATTATCCTCGTCTACGTGGGACTGACGGCTTCAGAATTCTGCAATATTAAGAGGTGGAAGCCTTTGTCAAGCCTCATTGACTCTTCGCTCTCACCCCACAGCATCCTTGTTGTGACTGATAGTGTGTCTCCTATAAGTTCCAATAAAGTGAGCAATTAATTAATTAATATATTTACTCACTTGATTGATTGATTTGTTGATACGATATGATACCAAGTGATAATAAAGCGAAAGAGAGCACGGGGAGAACGAACCTATATGGAAAATATTAAAAAAATAATCAATGAGGCTCACATTTGCTAAGCACGTTGGGTTTTAATATAAGAACAGCTAATAACCGATAGCAGGAATTGCCATCAGAAGAAGGCAAAACCGAGAATTTACGCAGAGCGCGTGCTACGCATTGCTAGTTGGGCGAATTTGGGGGCTGTTGCTCCGTCAATTTTCTTGGGAATTTGTGCACAAGCAATAAACTTTCCGTAGCAGTGTTAACCAGTGCCATTTGCGGACACGAGAGCGTAAAAGAAACATCTGTCGTCGCGAGCATCATCGCAGTTGAAAGTAATTTTTTTCTTTGTGAACGGAATACATTTGCATTCATCCCACGTCACGCTTTCGCATTTACTCAGATGGTAGCTGTTTCATTGAGCATAATAATTATTCAGTTGACCATGGCCATGCAAACAGTATGGTTATAATTATGACATGTATCACTCAGTCACTGGCACTTGCAATATCTGAGTGGACAAGTGTTGGCAAAATATGCATGGACCAGCGCCGCATGCATGCGTTGTAAAAAAAATAAGAAACACTTAGGCAGCAACGCCTCTGGACGAATTTCTCCTAATTTTGGGATGGAAAAAGCGCTATTAAAACGAAGGACGAGTAAGAACACAAGACAATGCGCTACTAGCATCTGGAATAATTTTATGTATTTTGACATAACCAGTATAAACTGTCTCCCTTCGTTGCACTGACTACAGCATGAGCACTAAATCAACCATAAAAACAGTTATTATAATCTTTGGGCAATCAGTAATCAAAACACTCTCAGATGTTATCGTGGTGTAAAATAATGTCTCACCAAAAAGTAAGGCATTGTTTGTCCACCACACTGCGTTTTAAATTTTCATCATAAATTTATTTTCGCAACGCTGCATAAAAGAATTGTGGCAGAATTTATTTAACGATGACTGTTGGCAGTAAAGCATTTTCATTTGGTCAAGATTTAATCAATCAGCACAGCCTATGGCCGCCGTAGAAACAAGTTACGCATGAGCCGCGTACTGTACTGCAGCGGGACTCCTATTTTGCATTTCCCTAAAAGCACGCGGCGCCATCGAGCGCTGCCACCGTGAAGTCTACACATGATCTCCGAAATGCTTCGCGTACCGGCGCTTGCGAATGCCGAGAAACGCGTCATGCGGAAACCGGACTACACTCCCGCACTCCTTTCTGGATGCCCTGCGCCATCTTGTGGCACTGCCGAGAAGTCCGCACATGGCCTCCGAGACGAGAAGCACGGTGCGCTGCTGACTAGCACCGCTGAGAATCGTTCCCTCGCTTCCCGTACATTGGGTGGCACATACTGAGTGACCCTAGTTGACGAGAGCTTCAGTGAAAAGCGATACATACCCAGTGCAGTCAAGGCGCAGCTCGCTAAAGCACTGGCGCGAACGACGTTCGTTAAAAGCGGCACTCATCCAGTGCATTTGTAGCGCAGCCTTCTATTGCGTCGGGTTTGCGACCTTCAGGAACCCTGGTGATGTGGGTTCAATTCCGCTCAACATCGTACAAATTTAAGTGATTCTTTTCGTCACTGTGGCGGGTCTCCTTTGTAGTAGCACATACCTAGTCAACCAAGTTGGCGCCAAAGATGTTCAATAAAGAGCGACACACACCTGCTGATACACATCCAGTGACCCAAGTGGGCATCAAGAAAGTTTATTGAATGCCAGCAGAGATTGAGCGGCAGAAAACCTGGGGCACGTACCCAGTACAAGACCAGCTGGCGCACCTGCAGGTGCCATGCCACTCTGATACACTCACGGCGTGATTCACTCACCCCACCAAATCAAGGCTCACCGAATGCGAATCGTAACAGCAACACGGATGTGAAACACAGCACGATCGGTCATCAGAAAGAGGAAAGAAGTGATAATTAGAAGCGAAGTAAACTGCCATCTGAGTTTTAGACAGTCCTGGAATCAGCGAAATATGTCCTGAAATAATCAAGTTCTATACTTCCTATGTACTGTGTCTCGTGTCCCTGTGCCTTCGTCTGGCCATCATAAAGCAGCGCACACATTTAAAACTCAGGAGGCATTTCTTAGTGGTAAATGAGTCTGTGTCCTGAGCGGTCTAGTGGTGTACACAGTCTTAATGTAGAAACACAAAGCAGTAATGATGTTGAATGTCACGAGCAAGTGCGTACAACTAAAAAAGTTTCATATTTGAACTACAACGCTGCCTGAAAGTTTTCACTCGCAAAGATAACGAACATTAATTTGTAGCTCATCCATTTTAGTTCAGTAGGGGCATGACTAAGCCCCACTAAAATCAGGCGTTAGGAGTTCTTTTCTTATATTTTGAAGGAAACAACAGAAATTGCAGCCAAAGTCCGAATTACCAACAAAGGTAATTCGCCTTTTTTTGTGCTTACGTGAACTTCCTGTCACAACGAAAGACGCTGCTTTGCTGCAACAGCCCTGACAATCTAAATTAAGACACCCAGAAAAGAAAGAGAAGGAGACAATATGAAAGTGATTGGGAAGGGAGGCATTAAACTCCAAGCGTCTAGTTCCGTTATATTATTCCGTGTGCCGACCCAACATGCTCCCTTTAAAGCACACATTGTCTCGGCGCACTTTGTTACTGAGTCAATAGGCACTCACTGAAACAGGAACGCGTTTGCGTCATTCCAACCCAATGACGCGAGTCACTGCGCAGGCGAAACTATATAGAGAAAAGAAGCCATTATAAAGCCGAAAAGCTTTGGCGCCACGACTATGGAGAGCGACGTGCAATGTTCGTTCGCTAAAGCGCGCCGACCACAATAGCAGCAGAGGCAGCAATAAATATAACGTAACAAAATTATCTGCAGTTCTTTGTGCAATAATTGAATGACCAGGAGGTGTACAATGCTTGGCCTAAGGAAGCGCGAAACAAATAAGGCTTGACAAGGAAGGAGAAGAAATTTTACTTCATGAGGGACAAGGTGAAGAAGGATATGTAAGCGCTGAAGATAAAGTAGAGATTTGAAAATGGAGCCCACGTCGGAGAGAGGTCTGAGCAGTCGGAAGACTGCCTTTGTTGTCAAGGCTACCACTATTTTCGCTGGCGCATCACAACTTTGATCCCAACTTGGTAGACTTCACGATTTTCTAGTCTATTCGTCAATGAGTCTCGTTGGCTGCTGATGATCGCTGAAGGATAGGTTTACCGCTACATGTACGAAACACCGAAAAGAGCAAGAACTTCCACGTGGGCACTAAAAGATACATAAAAAGATTATTGTTTATAAGTGTTAATTATTCATTTTATCAATTATTCGCACCATGCTTTATTAAGTCATCATTTTTTTTTACATTCACAAGTGCCCAATATTTGTGCTCCAAATAGACATCAGAAATTTATACCTTTTAAAATTGTACAAATAAATGCAACTTTTCAAGAAAGTGAGCCGCACACTCCAGATCCATTTCTCCAGTCGTTACGTATTCTACCCTTAGGAGTCGTCTGCTCTGAAAAAAATTTACGGTGGAATTTGTCTCACGATTGCTGTTGACAGTAATGCGAATAGTAGTCGCGCAATGTAGTGACAGACCATATTTCTGAAGTCCCGTTTATTTAACACGCGTGGTGGTAATTCTGAGAATTTTTTTTCACCTACTCCAATGCCATCGCACTTTGCTGTGGCACTCACTGAACCAGGTGCCCATAAGCATGAAGGCATGATGACCACTGTATATCGAAGCAATGACGATGGAATGGCGATAAAGGAATGATTACCAATGAACGACAAAGTCGTATGACGACGACGGCATACCAAAATGAGATGTGGATTTTTTAATTGTCACGGTTGTACAATAACGTAAACGTGATGACAGTGACATCAGGGCAACGAGTAGACGATTGTGTGACGATGGTGGCGTGAAGACGACGGCATGCAGATAACCAGACGGAACGAGAATGACAAAGATGGCACAACCAAAACCTGATGGCAAAGACCGTATGATAACTGATACACAAAAGCGACTGTGGGACAACAATTCAATGATGATGATGGCATAGAAACGGCAGCATACTCACGAATAAATGACGACAGAAAAATTACCACAGAATGACGCAAAAGAAATGAGATCGATGGATCGACGAATGCTGTATGATGACAACGGCATGAGGCCAATGGGATGACAGCATAGACAGCATAGAAGTGATAACGGCGGTAAAACGATAGCTTTACGACGATTGCAGGACAACAATGGTGTGATGACGACGGCCTGACGGCAGTCAGATGTCAAAGTTTCTGGGATGATGACGGAACGACCACGACGGCATTGCCACGATGGTATGACAAGGAATACAGTGAGGATGATGTCAGGACAAAGGCACTAGAATAATATAGTGACGACGAGTGTATGATGACAATGGCATGACGATGACAATCGCTAAATATGCATAACGGATATGGCGTGACGACGATGGCATAATGAGAGTCGACGGATGAAGCTGGAGTGGCGATGATGACAATACCACGACAGCATTACGATGATGGTTGGCAGTAGATTTATGATAGGGACTGTGTACGATAACAGCATGACAAGGGCGGCTTAATAACGATTGAATGGCGACACTTTGATTGCAATACAATGACGAAGAAAGACTGATGTCGATCCAATCACTAAGGTGATATGACAACAATGGCGTGGTCACGATGGCATGAGGACAATGGTGTTGCATTACTGAAGTCATGTTAAGGATCAAGTGACACGCGATGACCACGTTATGACGACAACTGTGTGATGACGATGGCCGGATGAAGATGGAATGACGAGCGTTGCATTACAAAGCTGCATTGACGACGATGTATGAACACGATCACATCAAGATCCTGAACACAATCCTATCACCCAAGCATTCAGACAACTTGAACCACTGGGTCGGAGTGGAAGGCGTAACAACAGCATGACGAGAGTCAGATCACGAAGCTGCAATGACGAAAACTGAAGAACGATGCCGGCATCACAATGGCACTGTGACAGCGAATGCATGACGGCTGTATGGTAACTACGTGACGACAACGGCATGGCGAGGCTTTGATGACAAAGCTTGAATGACGGCGACGCAAAGACCTCGGCGGCATCACGACCACGGGCTCATACTTATCAGATAAAACTATTAGACCCCTTGACACTGGTTTGTGGTAGAAAGAGCGACGACGGCGGCATGATGAAAGTAATAGCGTGAAATTGGAATGACGACAATGGAATGAGCATGATCGCAGCACGACAGCACATACCGGTATGGTGTCCCAAGCAGGTCCACAAGTTCAACCCCTGCATCAGGGTTCGAGGATAGATAGATAGATAACATACACACAAGAACTGTTAATACTTGGAATATACCACGTTTTCGTACTAACTATAAATTACAAATGTTGTCTTACAACCTTCCCCATGTTCTAAACACATATAAACACACAATAGGATATACTAAAGCTGATCTGCGGAAATATTTTGTTGAAATGTGATTTTATGTTCTTTATGTATTGCTTGATTATTCCTATTTCTCTCTGAACATTTGTATGACCACTTCAGCGTCTCTATTTTCAATTTTATTGTTTAATTTTTTTTTGCAATAGATTGTTACACTCTGTATGTATAACTGGTGAATGTTTTCTTTTTATTGACTATAACTGTTGTATGTGTGTCTGATATCTGTACCACTCGTGTTCTACTGCTTGTAGGGGTTTTCTGGACGTAGTCAAGCTGCTCATGCAGCTTTTTGCCAGAAAACCCTCCAGTTGAACCTGGAAAATAAACTTACTTACTTACTTAGACAGATAGATAGATAGATAGATAGATAGATAGATAGATAGATAGATAGATAGATAGATAGATAGATAGATAGATAGATAGATAGATAGATAGATAGATAGATAGATAGATAGATAGATAGATAGGTAGATAGATAGATAGATAGATAGATAGATAGATAGATAGATAGATAGATAGATAGATAGATAGATAGATAGATAGATAGATAGATAGATAGATAGATAGATAGATAGATAGATAGATAGATAGATAGATAGATAGATAGATAGATAGATAGAAGAAAGGCAGGCAGGTAAGCTGGCAAGGAGACTCAAAACGGGCGAAGTAGTCACAGAATGCTATTCATATTAAAAAGAAGCGTAATATATGGCTTTTGTTCATGCTGAAAATTGCAGCTGCTGTAATCAAGTTTTTTCTCACGCCACAGTAACATAAACCACGTCATGTGATAGGAGAGTCGGTAACAAATACAAACCATGTGGGAATGCACGCGCATTCCGATGTCATCGAAGTGGCCGCGGGTGGTTATCACGTGATGATTACGCGCCGGCGCGCGCACGCGCTTATGGTACCGTATAGAACACATCTTTCAGCGCACCCCTTGCTTTTAGGTCCTTGCTGTGACGTTGTGTCCCCAGCACCCCGTTCTCTCCTTTCCCCATTCTTTGAACCGAGAAGACTCGCTCACCGCCACAAAAGGAAACGCGGTTCTCTCTGATGCGCTCGTGTCTTTTGACTGACGAGCTTGCGACTGGCTGCAAGACAACTCTTCCGTGGAGGCCCCCGTCCCTCTGCGGCGCGGGGACTTTGTGAGCGACTTGGTGAGCTCTAGCGCACATTCATGCTAGGTGACCTGAACCATTATCAGCCTCTTGTATGTTTCCTCCACTTTGAGGTTTTAGCCTCAGCCGTTTGGAACGTTCCGCCGTCGTGGATTTGTTTGTGTGTGCCTGTAGCTGCCGGTGTCGGTGCAACTAAGCCGAATAAACGCCTGAAGTTAAAGACTTGCCCTCTTCCTTTGGTCTGAACCCGCCATGGTCGCAACTCAATGCGACCAACTGCCCTTCCCATGGCATGACGTCATCCGGAGAAGGGCAAAGTCCGCACGCGTGAACCTGATTATTACCCTTATGAACACTAACTCCCGCATGCCGCATAATAGCACGTCGGCTAACACCAGTATACCGAGGAAGCGCAGCAACTTGCTCGCCTGGGCAGCAAAAAACAACAAAGAACGGAGCAGCCGATGTGACTAGGACTACCAGGTCGGCGGCCGTGCTTGGGCTTGCACCTCTATACCCCGGCGTGGGCATAGCGAAAAGATACTGCGACGTGGCTTCGGACCACACAAGATTCCCCTACATATTAGTGCACGGTTTTATGAAGTCGTGCCGGACGGCATTATCCAATCACAGCGATGCTATGCACAAATTATTATCGTCCACGTAGTGAGACCCAAGCCACTGTACGCGCGCTAACCAATTATAGGGTACCTTGTTTCTACGTTGCTTTGCTATTTTACTTTATTTGTGTATGCTCTTGTTTTTTCGCTTTCGCGTTCTTTTCCTTAAAAGGGAGTCGTTTCCACGTGTACTTATATATTTTTATCGGTGACTGTCGTTCACAGGATAACAAATGTTCAAAGTTATCGCACAGCCCTAGGCGCGCCATTCTGTATATAGAGTTTCTCGAATGTTATCGCTGGTTCTATCTGTTGCCTATGTTGTGGCCGGGCGTTGTGTTATGATATTGCGTACACGACGGGAATAGTGGTTTCTATTCTAGAACTGATGCGAGCACCAGTGATTACGCTGCAAGATTCAACGAGTCTTGTTAGCCGGCCCGTTGGATACACACATCATATTTTACACGATCGAGGAGTGTGGCCACGGCTACATTGTACTGAGTTATACTTCTGCTATAGGCGCAGGTTTGCCTGGTAAACGGTTAGTTTTGTTACTTAAGTTGTGACTTTGCGGTTGTTCACAGTCACGATAATGTGACATTATTGTGGCTCGCTATGTTCGAAATTGTAAAGAACCTTCTTTATGCCAAGAGAAACAGGGTTCCTATAGCCGAACGATGACCGATGTAAACGAGATGATAAATGAGACGCATAAAGCCAATCCAGACAATATATTGTTCAGAGAAAAAATATAGCGGGCAAGGTTGCAATAATAGACGAAAAAGAAAAACCAGCCCTGAACGTTGTTCTCGCTAAGTGAGTTTGGTGCTGGCCATGCGGTCATCGCAAAGTAGGATGCTGCCCTGTCTAACAAGGGCAGATTGCCATGTTTATGTCGCTTTAAAGCGTCCCATCACCTAAATGCAAGGAAAGGAAAAAAATTAGCTTGATTTGCGTGGTTTACTTCGTGTGGATTTCTATTCAGTAAGTACGCAAGAAAGAAAGAAATAAGTAAAAAACTTCTGTCTTTCTGAAGTATATCTCATTGTTATTTCGTGCATATTTCAGATGCGTAAGCAGATGCCGGCGCTTTCATATTTGTCGTGTTTTTGAATTACTCACTTTCTCAGTTCTCTCTCCGCGAGAAATGTTGCATTCTCTCATCTTAAAATTATTACCACCGCATTTTCGCCATTCTTGTTAGATATCACACGAGAATCTACACGACAGAATTAACGTTCCGAGGCTTTCTTTATTTTGCATTACCTGTTACCGGAATTCTCCAATTTGCATGGCTCCAGAGTGCCTCCTATTCGCGAATCAATGTAATGTGCCGGAAATATTTAAAGCGCGAGCATGACTATTTTCTCCAAAGCAGCGACCACCACAGCAGGAAAGTCATTAGGGACAATTTTTGAGAGTAGCTCTGTATATAATTTTTTTTTTTTTAAAGTGCACCTCCTCCGTGCATTTTTCGCTCCGGGCGGTGTGCTCAGAATACGCGCACAGACGGAATAACACACTGGATAATTTAAGAGAAGCACTCCTCGTACAGGGACAATAAATAATGCATAAATATTCCTTCCTAAGTATAACACGCCCGCAAGCGCAACTTTACTATTAGCTAGAGACATATTTTCGCGAACCTCAAATAATGTTTCCATGTTGAACAATTACGCTACATAATACCCGTCGCCGGCGTCTATGCCCGGTCGGCTAACCAGCTCATTTTCCGAAATGGGCCCATTGTCTTTTACCTTTCGCAGTTGCGGCAAATTTCTGCGTAAGATCTGCACCTCTCTCACCGTAGAAAAATAAACATATCCGTCCACAATGTCTCAATGCCTCGAACCACAGACGTGATATGGGACCTGCTTCATTTTCAATGTATATAGTTCAATGCAACTATGCATTGAAATACATGTCTGTAGATTTAATCCTTGTCATTTAGGAAATTACCCCGTCAAAAGAAAGAAAGAAAGAAAGAAGAGACGCTCTCTTAAAATGCACGCATATGTATAATAACCGGAGCGTGTTGTGCTTTTGTGGCGACTAATAATTAAATTAAGGTGTTGTGTGCGCATTACGTTAATAAATTAAAGCACGCACATTGCAGACGCGCCTGCATTCTTACTTACCATAAATGGCGATTGTTTGCCTCCGGTGATTTTTTTCATAAAGAATGCGTACATAAAAAAAAATATGACGGCTGTTTTTTTAATTTTCTTTTCAAGTAAAAAGGAGCTCCCCCTATTTACTGTTATTGTTAGTTTGTTCAAGTTGGTTACAATTAGAAGCAGTATTTTTCACGCAAATGTGAATTTCACGATGGTCCATCACATTTAAATAAGTACATGTGTCGTGTTTTGAAGAACGTCACTGGAGATGCTGTTGGTGTAGAAATCGTGCAAAGGCATTGACAGCCGTGGTCGAGACGTTGCTGCTGAAAAAACAAACTTTAACGACTAGGTTTTCCGGCAACATAACATCGTGAGTTCCATCTTAGGGCCTCTTTTCCTAAAGCCGTGTTCGACGGTCAGAGCGGTGCTGACGCGTTTAGGATGGGAAGAAAGTAAGGAAAAAAAGTGTGCCATAGCTATCTGCGCGTCATTTGTTTTTCATACTGTATTAAACCTTCTTTTCTAGCCTCATTTATATTTTCAGTGAGTGTTTGGCTTTTGCCATTGACAGCAGAAGCGTAAAAGATTGCCAAAGTACGCAGTTCAAGGTCAGGACTGTCAAAAATGTAAAAAAGAAGTAAGAAAATAGAATACTTTCTTCTCATTTGAGTTGGGCTGAGCAGTATATAATGAAATTTGTCCGATGGGAACCGCCTAATTGACAGCCCCTACGTGACTAGGGAGAACGTCACGTAATTATGACGGACGACTTCCTGTCGCACGCCCGTCGACTTTCAACCACACGTCCAATTTTCGACGAGGTTTCCAGCAGTCCGATTAATGCTCTCTGCTTGAGCCGCTTTGGTCCCATGTGCAGCCGAGAGCTTTAAGTTTCGTGAGGTTATTTTTAAAACCATCATTATTTATTGTAAAAAATTTTTAAACATTAAAAGGATGACTATCCCTTTTGACGTCTAATGTAATTACAAACAAACTTTTATTGAAAGAATAAACATTACTAGTTCGGAATATTATCAACGGTGTAAGGAAATCAAAGAAAAGCGTTTCGAATACAGTCGCTGAGGCAGTGGAACACAAAAGAATAAACGAGGCCAAGACTCACCAAAGGGCACCAAGTCGGGACACACACATGTAGTCCGAGTTGCAAGAAAGATACCGTTACTTGGTCCTAGATGAGCAGCTTAGACACCGGTGAAGAAAATACAACTGTAACAATGCCAATAAAAAAAGATTAGAAAAAAAGACTGGGTGTCATGGCACAACAATCAAAAGAAGGCTTCATTACAAAGACGCACCAATATAAATATTATATGCATATAAGAGAAGACGTGCACATAAAGATAAATTGTGGAAGTCCTTCGTGCAAAGATATGTTATGCCTGTCTCAGCATATTTAGCTATTATTACTGGTGCATCAGTATTTGTTTACCCTACGAAGCGGTTGTATTTTCGAGTTATTTGTTTATAATATGTTGCCGTTCTTCAACATTACGACAAAAAGATCAACATTGTGGCATATATTGTCTTGTGCTGCTACATTAATAGCGCGTTGGAAATGAGCGAACATGACTCTTCTGAGTCGTAATAACGTTTTTCTCGACAGTGCCCGTGCTGGTTCTCGGCGGCAGAACAATAGCCTCGCCTGCCTGCCAGTTAGGGTACCTCAACCACGGCAGCTAAATGTGCAGTGATTGATCGGTATGAAAACGATATATCACGACGTTCATTAAAGGAAACAAATGTTCGAATTTCGATGGGCGCGAAATAACGAACACCCGTGTCACGTGCTTTGGGGGTGCGTTAAACAACCCCTGGTGGTCACAATTAATCTGGAGTCCCCAAGTACGGCGTGACTCACAATCAAATCGTGGTGTTGGCACGTAAAACTCTAGAATTCATTCATTCGTTCATTAAACAAATATTAAGCCTACGAAAGTATAAGGTAATCTTTTGTTGCTTTAACTGAAATAAAGAAACGGGAAAGGAACGAGAAGTAAAATTTCAGGAAAAAAATTCACCGAGGATTACTATAATTCCTAATGGAGCATATTAGCGCAGCTCTATACTTGTTATCATTTTGCAATATATTTCGCGCATAATATGTCTTGTGCGTCACTTTACAAACGCAGCGAAGTGTGGCGCGAATGCATCGCTCCTCGGGAGATCACGAGACAGAACCCGTGAGCTCGAGCTTAGCAGCGCAACGCTATATCCACTACGTAGCCACAAATTAGACAACCACGTCGCTTTTTTTATTTAATTTCTTTTGTCGTTAAGCATAGAATGGACAAAAAAATTTCGCGCGGCTTACGGGCTAAAGATTAGCATCCATAATGGCTACCTAAAGCAGTTTTCTGCGCCCGAGGTCGGACGGCAATAAAAGAACCCGTTCCAATGACTCCGTATTCTGTTACGCGAGGAAGACGGAAACATGAACAGAATGTTGCACTGCAGTTTTTTTTTTCTATAAGATTTATTCCCGTTAATCTGAGTACAGGGCGCCCGATGGGGCAGATATGTTTTATTTGTCTGAAGCGGCAAGCAGGAAGTTTACATATGTTTTTCTGTCTGCGCTTCGCAAGACCTACTGAGGGAGATGTATATGCACAAAAGTACACACGAGAGATACGTGCTGCTTGAAGAAAAAGAAAAAAAAAATATTTGTTCCTCAAATGGAACCATACAATAACATCGTAGAATGAAAGCCGGCTTTGCGGCAAGCGCAATCACCGAGCGCCCATAATAAAGTAAAATCAAATACGGAAGACAAAAAGGCAGCTATTCCTAAGGCAAGTCATACGCAATTATAAACACGATTTTAGTGGTCTGAACGCAGATACCAGTGCGTAAAGAAGTACGAGTGACACTTCCGAGAAGTATCGCCAGCAGTTTCCAGTGGCGCGATCTTGATGCGGCCCAATCCACTTCGATCGCTGCGCCGCTGCACTATTTTTCGTCGTCGCACGCCTCACTGCAAAGCATGCGCCACCCCAGCCGCTTGTCCCACTCAACCTTATTCTAGTACACTCTCGTTTCCATATATGTTATCGGTGGCGTCATCAGTGAACAAACGAGGCGCGCTATTCAGGCGCCATCTCGTAGCCATCGTCGTCGCAGAGCTTGTCTTGCATGCCCCCCCCCCGCTATGCTTTTCTTCTCACGTTTTTGCCATGCCCTCCTCCTCTGCTTTCCTCCTCGCACTCTCTTGGCTAACGCCGCCTTTCATTCCCCCGCTGCGCTCCGCGTTCGCTCTTCGATCCTTCGCTTCCCTCGTTCGCTCGGTTGCGCCGAGGATGCCGAAGGACGCCGACGCCAAAGCTCGCTGCAGGAACGGACGCCTAAGCGCTGCGCTATGAAAAAAATTGGGTCGGCTGCATTAGAGACGCAGCCGCAGTGGAACAGGTGAAATGTATTTTGTATGCTGCTAAGGGCCTAAGTGCACGCGGGTACACAATTGATGCTAACAAACACACGAGTGAGATTGATTATTACAATGTGATATGCTAAATTATGATACAGCTAGGGAGGAGGGGGGGGGGGGGGCTTCAGTCTAATCTTGTAATCGCTCTTACTTCCTATTTGAATTCAAGACTGTGTGACCGCGCTTCGCCACAATTTAGCTTTTTGGCACATTATACGTGCCGCGAACTATTGCCGTTGACGGTGCATATACGTGACAGAACGGCGTGTCTGTGAGCGGCATGTGGAGCCCTTTACAAGAACGGCGCTGTAGGTCGTGGTATGGCTTGTTAACGTTTGCACCAGAATAGCTGGAGAAAGTAGCACAAGCTTGTCATGTGCACGCACGTGAACATCACAAGCACATAACCTTGTTCATGCGACCTTTCCCGTTCCCTACGCCTATTTGATTGTTAACCTTTATATGACACGGCAGAAGATACGTATAAACCAGTTATGAGTTTGCGCACAGTCTGCAGTCGCCGCCTTCGTTCGTGTTTTTGTCATTAAGTACAAAGGGCAAGTAGATACTATGAACATCGAACAACTAGCTTCTTGCATCACTCCTTTGAACTTCGTTTTATTCTTCCCTTATATAATCGAATATAGTTACACTGTTGAAATGCAAACTTTACTCCACCTTCGTTGTTGCTCCTAAATAAGGCCTTGCCTCTGCTGAATGTTTTGTCTAAATGTTTATTTTTACAGCGTAGATGTGCGTAGCTGCTCTCCGGTGGTGGTCAATGTTCATACACCTACGCGACGCGACGACAGGAAAGGAATTCGTCGCTAGTTTCTCGCGATTGCTCTGTAGCTCTCAATATAATGAAGGTATCTTGGAAAATATAATACTGAAATGGGCCGTTAAGATGACTGTTTCATTAAACCGAGTTTTATTTGCTTGTTTTAATAGTTCACAGTAAAGTTGTAAACGCCACAGAATCCCCGTCTGCAGTCAATACATAGCCGTCTGTGGAGGGAGTATGGTTAGAGAAAGCGGCTGTATATCTTGTTTTATCAAAACGATTCCGAAATAAATTACATGGCAATTAGCCAATTAGCCACTAAGACTACTATAACATTACGCCGAGTTTCATCTACCTGGCATAATTACGTGGTTCACAGTGAAGTTCTAAATATTGTGTAATTCTCGTCTGCCTTGGGGCAGCACTTGCCCATGTCCCTACTTTACAAATAAATAAGAATAAATCACTCCAGTCAAAAGATGTTTTCGTTACCTGTGTCCCTCAATGAATATATCAATAAATTTAGTATTATAATTACTTAGCTCTTGTAGTAATCGCACCGCTGGCACGAGTTGTTGGGGTCTCGGTGCTGACGCCCGTTATTGCCAATGGGTCGCAAGCCCCAAGGGTAGCGTTGGCCTGGCGGCCTGGGGCACTGGAAGCATCCGAAGGTCCCGGCAAAGCAAGAGAAGACTGGTAACAGAACAACTTGTTTATTCTAACATAGCAAAAGAGCGGCCGGTCAGGTCGACCGAAGTGGAGAGACGGGAGAGCACGTAACTCAACAGTACAAATCGGAGCCTCTCTCCTGGCGTCCGGGGGCAGCTGCTCTTATACTCTCGGCGTCGCGGTCCAAAAGGGAAGGTCACGGGAAGAGCCCACGCGACGGCGGAGCATGAGCCCACGACGGCGCGCACGGTCGAGCCGAGAGACATGGCGAACCGAGTGCAGTGACGCATCGCCAACCCGCCCACACGACGGCGCGCACGGTTGAGCCGAGAGACCTCCTGGCTCCTCATTTGGGGAACTCCGCTCCCCGGCTGCCGCGCTTTGACAAGCGAGGGCACACACACACACACGCACACACGAAGACACGTGGCACTGAAACACGCCTGGACACGCTTGGCGGGGAGGCGTTGCGGCGGCGTCGAACGGGCCAAAATGTCTGCCGCTTTGAACGAAGCCCCGGCGTCCGTTGCATCCGCGCCGGCATTTCCGCGCGTTGTAGGCGAAACGTAACAGACCGCCCCGCCGGGGGAAGGAGATCCCGATGGTCAGGGGACTGCATCCGCTGTCCGGAGGGATGTCGCTCGATGATGCTCATAACCGAAGTCGAGCGTCCTTTGGCGTTTCTTGAGCGCAGCGCACAGAGAAGGCCTCGTTCTCACGTTCAGGTGCACACAGGACACTGCAAAGTGACTTCGGGAGAGTTGACATTTTTGTTCTCGTTTCTGGCAAGCGTTAGAACTACGCCGAAAGTCAACCGCTCAGTCAGCAAGCACGGCACAACCCTCACTAAGCCCTGCCAGGCTCTTTCCCCTTTTATACTGCTGCCTAGTTCCTTACAGTAGTTTAGCAGCACTCAGAACGCGTCCACAAATCGGAAAAATTGCACTAAAAAGCACATCATCACTTTGAAACACTACACAAAAGCAATAAGTTAAAAAAAATCCTGCCTCAGGAAGAAAAACATCAGTAACAAGCAATTTTGAGGCTGATTCCCACGTTAGGGGCTTCGACTTAAGCCATCGGCGTTACCGTTGAGACTCCCCTTTTTGTAACGCACCTCAAAGGAATATTGTTGCAAAGCGAGGCTCCAGCGCAGGAGGCGGCCATTTTTGGGAGAGATGGTCTGCAGCCATTGGAGAGGGCAGTGATCCGTTTCAATGATAAACCTCGAGCCAGCTAGGTAACATGACAATTTCTGAACGGCCCACACGATACACGCACACTCTTTCTCGGTGGCGCTATACGCCTGCTCACGACTGGTCAGCTTACGACTAGCATACAGGACGGGGTGTTCTACTTCTCCATTTTCCCGTTGGCACAGTACAACGCCCATGCCTCGCTCACTAGCATCACACTGAACAACGAACCCTTTTGTGTAGTCGGGCGATCGTAGCACAGGCTGGCTTGTTAGGGCGCTCTTTAGGGCGCTAAAAGCTCTTTCCTTCGTCTCATCCCAGACGACTGTTTGCGGCTCTGTCTTTCTTAGAGCATCCGTTAGGGGAGACGCGATATCAGAGTACCTGGGGATGTACCTCTGATAGTAGCCGGCGACACCTAAGAACGACCGAATATCGGTCTTCGTGCGCGGTTGCGGGAAGTCTCGCACAGCGGCCACCTTTATTTCAGAGGGGCGGCGACGACCCCGACCAATCACGTGTCCGAGGTAGACAACCTCGGCCTGTGCTAACTGGCACTTGGGAGCCTTGACTGTCAAGCCCGCATCGCGCAGGCGGGTTAGCACTGCCCGCAAGTGCGCCATATGCTCAGGCCAGGATGCGGAGAATATCGCTACGTCGTCTAGATACGGTAAAGCGAATTCTTGCTGTCCCCGCAACACTTTATCCATGAGGCTTGAAAAGCAGTATGGCGCGTTCTTCAAACCAAAACTCAAAACTTTAGGACGGAATGTCCCCATTGGTGAAATGAACGCCGCATACCTACTAGCCTCTTCTGTAAGTGGAACCTGCCAATAACCCCTGACAAGATCTAGGGTGGAAATAAACTGAGCGCTACTCACTCTCTCAAGGCGCTCCTCGATGTTAGGGATCGGATAAATTTGATCCTTAGTGATGGAATTAAGCCTGCGGTAGTCGACGCAAGGACGAGGTTCCTTGCCCGGTACCTCAACTAAAATCAAAGGGGAGGTATAATCACTCTCACCCGCTTCAATAACACCGAGCTGTAGCATTTTCTTTACCTCAGCCTCCATAATATCGCTCTGGCGGGGTGACACCCGGTACGCCTTGGATCGTACTGGCTCTGGGGAGGTAAGTTCTATGTCATGAGTAAGGACAGAAGTCCTACCAGGCCTCTCAGAGAACAGACCTTGAAACTCTTGTAAGAGCTGGTGTAGTTCGGTTTTCTGCTCAGGCGACAGCGATGCTTTACTTATTAAGTCACTAATGACTTGATCGGTGTCTTTCCTGTTTGTCACTGAGCCTAGTCCCGGAAGCTCGACCGGAAGTTCTTCTAAATTTCCCGCATCGGGAATTTCCTCTCCAGTATCTGGTGCCTTTAACGCTACAGGCTCAATTTTATCCCGTTCGGGCGTGCTCTGACTACCAGCTTGCTGCACCTCTGACCCTTTCTCATCGTTCAACAACGTCGGCCCCGCAACTACCGCCTTTGCAGCGAGCTCCCGAACCTTCGATCTGGTTAAGGCCTGAACGCTAGCCTCACCAAACAAAAGCCCCTTCTCGCGCAGGAGGTGATCGGACCTGTTCGAAAATAGGTACGGGTACTGGGGGGGCAGCATAGATGACACTGCGGCCTCCGTCTCAAGTGCTCCGAAAGGTCCTTCAATAAGCACTTTTGCTACCGGCAGACACACGCTATGAGCTTCCACTGCTTGCTTGATCCATGCGCACTCGCCCGTGAACATATCGGGTTCTACGTAAGAGGGATGAACTACATCCATCGTAGCTGCGGTATCGCGAAGCACTCGGCACTCTTTCCCGTTCACGAGGAGGTCTCGCATGTAAGGCTCGAGAAGCTTGATGTTCTCGTCAGTGCTGCCTAATGAAAAAAACACGACTTTTGGTTTTGTTTCTGGGCACTGCGCCGAAAAGTGACCCGGCTTCTGGCACGTATAACAAACGCGCGCTTGCCTCGTCTCGAACCGTTTTCTGCGTTCGGCTTCGGTTGCCGCCGTCTCCTTACGTTCGGTCGGACTGCTTTCACTCGCATCCGAACTACGTGTGTCCCCCTTTGCTCTCATGGGCGTGAACTTTGGCCTCTCAAACTTGGAGCCAAATTCACCCTTTTGACCGTCCTTAGCTCCACGAGCCCGACGCGTCACAAACTCCTCGGCTAGCTCAGCGGCTCTAGCCACCGTACTAACGTCTGGCCTATCCAAGACCCAGTACCGCACGTTCTCAGGTAACCGACTATAAAACTGTTCTAGCCCGAAACACTGCAGAACTTTCTCGTGGTCACCAAACGCTTTCTCTTCTTTGAGCCACTCCTGCATGTTTGACATAAGCCTGTACGCAAACTCTGTATATGACTCACTTCTGCCTTTCTCATTTTCCCGAAACTTCCGACGGAACGCCTCCGCTGACAGCCGGTACTTTTTTAGCAGACTCGATTTCACTTTGTCGAAATCCTCTGCCTCCTCTCTCTCCAAGCGAGCGACTACGTCGGCCGCCTCGCCGGGTAGCAAAGTGAGCAAGCGCTGTGGCCACGTTTCCCGAGAGAACCCCTGCTTCTCGCACGTTCGCTCAAAGTTAACCAGGAACAAACCAATGTCCTCTCCAAGCTTAAACGGCCGCATCAGGTCAGTCATTTTGAACAATACTCGTTCTCCTGCACCGTGTGCCTGACTTCCATTACGAGCGCGTTCCATCTCTAACTCGAGACGCTTCATTTCCAAAGCGTGTTGACGGTCGCGCTCTTCTTTTTCTTTCTCTTTTTGTTCTTTAAGTTCGCGCTCATCTTTCTCTTTCTGTTCTTTAAGTTCGCGCTCCTGTTTCTCTTTTTGCTCCTCCCTCTCCTCAATGGTCTCAAGGCATTCCGACAGCTCGTCATCATCAGCTTCTAACTCAAGAATAGCCCTTAGCAGTTCTGGTTTTCTGAGTTTGTCTGAGACATCCAGACCCAACTCTCTCGCAAGCTCCAGCAATTTCGGTTTGCGCAACGACTTCAAATCTATGGCTGCTCTGAATGCTGCTTTCTCTACTGCCTACTATTGTCTTGCCGCAAACTAACCCGGCAGCAACGACAACCCCAATTACCAGCTCTGTTTCTAACACTAACAAAAGCCTGGCAAAACTCAGAAGAAGAAAGTCCCGCACTCACCAAACCTCGCAGCCAAGAATTCGGCGCAGTCGTTCCGCTGCAGGCAACCAGTCATCACACAGGGCTCGTTGCGCTGCTCCCGGATGGTCGTTGTGCTGCTCAGCATACATTCAACCGCATCTCTTCGCTGCTGGCCTCCGTTGTCGCGATCTCACCGCTGGCAACCAGATGTAGTAATCGCACCGCTGGCACGAGTTGTTGGGGTCTCGGTGCTGACGCCCGTTATTGCCAATGGGTCGCAAGCCCCAAGGGTAGCGTTGGCCTGGCGGCCTGGGGCACTGGAAGCATCCGAAGGTCCCGGCAAAGCAAGAGAAGACTGGTAACAGAACAACTTGTTTATTCTAACATAGCAAAAGAGCGGCCGGTCAGGTCGACCGAAGTGGAGAGACGGGAGAGCACGTAACTCAACAGTACAAATCGGAGCCTCTCTCCTGGCGTCCGGGGGCAGCTGCTCTTATACTCTCGGCGTCGCGGTCCAAAAGGGAAGGTCACGGGAAGAGCCCACGCGACGGCGGAGCATGAGCCCACGACGGCGCGCACGGTCGAGCCGAGAGACATGGCGAACCGAGTGCAGTGACGCATCGCCAACCCGCCCACACGACGGCGCGCACGGTTGAGCCGAGAGACCTCCTGGCTCCTCATTTGGGGAACTCCGCTCCCCGGCTGCCGCGCTTTGACAAGCGAGGGCACACACACACACACGCACACACGAAGACACGTGGCACTGAAACACGCCTGGACACGCTTGGCGGGGAGGCGTTGCGGCGGCGTCGCACGGGCCAAAATGTCCGCCGCTTTGAACGAAGCCCCGGCGTCCGTTGCATCCGCGCCGGCATTACCGCGCGTTGTAGGCGAAACGTAACACTCTATTATTATTATTAATATAATTATTATTATTATTATTAATAAAACGAATAATAATAAAATTTATAACTATACTAATGCCTATAGGCACATAGATGCATCGACTGAGGTAAAACACACCAAAGATTCGCTGCTAGTCCTTCACTAAAGTCAAGGGCAGGTTAATGTTTCTTGTTTCTTCTTTTTTTTCGCATTTGGTCGATTTCGTCTTTCCATTGCTGTCTCGAATAGATGTTAAGTAGAATAATACCCGAAGTCTGTGCTAAAACCTGAGAGAGGCATACGAATAAGCTGGGGAGGAAGCATAGAGGAGGGCGAAAAAGCATTTTCACAAAGCGCCATGTACATGAGCTTAGAATGACATCGCTTTTCGCATGAAATAACAAAAACAAATTTTTTACAGTTTTTCAGTATGTCGTACGTATGGGACTTTGAATATACGCGCTCTCTCTAGCCCTCGTATGCACGACCCATTCTGTATTCTATTCAGTGCCCAGTCAGGATCGGGCAATACAACCATTAGAGTGAAATAATTCTTTTTCAGGTCTCTCCAGGGACCTGAACTGCGGCAATAATAAAGCAACATTTGCAATTTTTCGGCACTATCACATTTGCGCATGTTTTGCTTGCATGTCCTTGGGTTACAAATGTGAACACACTCGTGTGGGTGGGTTGAGCTTGAATGATAGTGGGCGCCTGGGTGTGTCCATGTAAGGATAAGAAACTTGATTCTTCGCTCTGACATGTAAATTTGTACGCTATATTTCAAGCTAAACAATAAAAACTTATTTCAGTGTTTATGACCATAACTGGCGTGAATAATGAGGCACCTAAATATTCTAATATGAATGAATCGACTTGGAATGCACAACTCATTTAAAAGGTAAGTTTATGTACGGTTACGTGCAGCTAGATCTTTTTTCTCTGGTGAATACTCTGCTAGAGACCGGAAGTGCAAGCGCAGTATATTGTAGGCGCGGTTTGAGCTCGCAAAAAGTATTTTGGCAGGTGCAGGGAGCTTTCTTTATTCACAGGTATTTTTCTGCGAATTGCTCGTAATGATAACGATGGCTTGTGTCGGCAAACTAACGTATGAACATGTGACTCAAGCACTAAAATGCAATATAAGCCTTGTTGGTGCACAAGAGCAGCAAATGGTAGGTCAGGATTTGTTGGCAGAAAGGCGGCAACCTCAATCAACTATTCTTTATAGTATTGCAGTATTGCAGTAGTGCATATCTGTTTAGATAAACATCGGTATTTATAGCATACTTATAAGGCACCTCCTTGGACTAACGAAGAATACAACGATCAGCGGGAGGTTGCGCATGTTCCGCCATCTTGGCCATTTCGCTATATAGTCTGTTCATATAGCGTGCTCCGCTGTTCCTTTTGTTTGACGCCCCGTCACACATTGGTGGAGGTGCAGGGTACTATCGCCGGATGATCAAGCTCGGAAGCGGTAGGCGCTGTGGTGCGACCACCATGGCAGACCAACCGGAATGTGCTTCTGCGCCGCGGACCAGGATTTTGTTAGCCCGCCTTCAAGACCCTAGAACGTTCAACGGCGCCAATGGCATCGACGATGAGGAGTGGGTGACGCAATACGAACGGGTGAGCGATCACAATCATTGGGACCCGACAGTCATTCTCGCTCATTTGGTCTTTTACCTTATTGGAACGGCGAAGTTTCGTATGGCAATCATGAGGCTGAACTTGGCAGCTGGAATACGTATAAGGAAAAAAACAAAGCTTCGTGACCTGTTGGGCAGGGCCCTAGGCAAAAAATCGCTGCGAGGAAACAGGTATCGACTTGAACCCAAACGTCCAAGGAGTCATACGAGTCATACATACAGGATGTGCTGGCTCTGTGCCGTAAAGCTGACAGCAACATGCCAGAGTCTGATAAGGTTGGACACGTCCTCAAGGGGATAGCGGATGACGCATTTACAATGCTCATATGCAGAAATTGGGCTACTGTCCTTTCCATGATTGAGGAGTCTGAGCGCTTCGAGCAGGCCAAGAGCCGCCGCATTGAACGCCCATTCGCCCGGCTTCCCAACACCGGCACGACGTCTTCGTGTGAAGAGCGGCCGCACTCTCCCCTTTCACCATCGTTGGCCGAATCGACGAGGATTGTCCACCGCGAAGCCGAATCGATTGCTCCAACAAGCCTCTTTACTAACTCTAACGCCGGCGACTCCAACACACCAGCGGTTTCCCTCGTCCAAGCCATCGCGCGAAACGAACTCGCGAATCTCAGGGCTCACGCTGCTTACGCCGTGGTCAGTCCTACGTCCACTTCTGGGACACCGACATCGTTTCCTCGGTACCGAAGGTTCACATCGCGACCTCAGAACCCTGATGAATGAAGAGCTGGAGACGATCTGCCTTTGTTCTTTAACTGCCGCCTGGTCGGGCACGTGTATGACTGCTCTAACAAGCGCTGGTCGTTCCCAAAACATATTCAATCCTTTGCCTGTGCTCGCCGCCATGATGGCCGCCCTTTTGAGCCACTATCTCCATATAATCATGACGCTACCATCACACGGTCCAGTCTCTCGCCGCCATCTAGAGGTCAGAGATCGCGTTCGCAACCTTTTCGCCATCCGTTCTCCTGCTCCCCGTGAACTTGCCGCGGAAAACTAGACGATGTAAGAGGTGACGCTGTATCCACAACTCCACCACAAACATTACTGTGCCGGCTTGACAATGTATCCTGGACGTTGAGGTCAATGGCGTGACCATTTCTGCACTTGTCGTCACCTGGGCTCCTATTTCTGCCATGAGGTCTGATCGTCACCGTCGTCTAAAGAAAGTGGTTACGCCTGCTGTTTCCTGTGTTGTAAACGTGGCCGGTGGAGGAACTCCCGCTGCCCTTCGAATGGGCGCCGCCCGCATTACAATCGCCGGTTACACAACTTCCGTTCTATTTACCGTGAGCAATGTCCTTATGGTGTTATACTTTGTATCTACTTTATAACATCTGAATCTGCCCTAATTTACTGTGCGACTTGCCTCCTGCAGCTCGGACTACCTCATCTAGTTGATGATCCAAAAAAGGCTTACGCCCGTCTTTGCATGCTCTCTCAGCTATGTGTCCATGCCTCTTCCAAGCCGCCATGTATATCTTTATCATCTCGAGCTCTCCTGCGGCTAACGGCAATTACTTGCTCTCCCTGGTAACATACGTCCTGTTCGCGAGAAATGTCACCATGATTAGCTCTTTCGTGACTATAACCATCAATCGCATATCCATTCCCGTTTTTCACTTCAGCTCCTCTCAACTGATTGCGGCAGGCATGTAGCTCGCCGCCGTCTCTGCTGCTGAAAACTGCGAAATTTCAGCGTCGGATCCCACCAGTCCCTCCAGTTCATCGTTCCTTTACACCATAATCAGTTTGCTGCGCGATGCCTTTGTCGGAATGATCCCTAGCGACCATTCTCCTACTCAAGCTACCTAGCTTCGCCACCTCCAGGAGTCAAGCAATGCCTTTTTCTACTTGGGCGACCGTTCTCGGATTAAAACATCCGTTGTGCATCATAGAATCGACTAAGTGGACGTAATACCTATCCAGTGCCGCCCCTATCGCGACTCCCTCGTCGAACGTCGTGAGATCTTAAGCGAAGGCGACAAAATGCTCACAAAAGACGTTATCGAACCTTCTTCCGGTCGACGGGCATCTCCTGTGGTGCTAGTCAAAAGGAAAGATGTTAGGAGTCACTTCCACGGACTAACGAAGACAATAATCGCCGCGACGTTGCGCGTGTTGCGCCATCTTGGCCATCTCAGTAAATAGTCTGCATATATATCGTGCTTCACTTTTCATCTATTTGACACCCCGCAACAATATTTTAGAATTACGTTATCCACGTTTGTAAAATTATCTCAATTTGTTGCATCTCGCGATATTTCAAGAATCTCGTATATCATGACATTTTAATGCATAGGCATTCTTTAACGAGCTTCATAGTCATTTTACGAAAAATGTCTAATGTCTTGTATCTGCAAGAAGATGCCTAATTGGCATAGTTATAGCATTTAATTGTTATGGTAGGGTAAACGTTGATGACCGATAACTTTTGAGTGATAAGAGACCATTTAACGCAAAAAAATCAAATGAAAATAGAAGACTCGTACAAATACATAGGGCTCCTTACAAAATGCATGGGGAAGCTTATACAAGATGCGCTCAAACTGAAATTTGGGGTTGAGTCAACTTGAAACTTCGAGGTGGGCCACCCGAAATTGGGATGTAGGTCAACATGGAAATTGGGGGTGGGCCAACCTAAATTTGCGGATGGACCAACTTGAAATTTGCACGTGGGCCAAATGGAAATTAGTTGGTTGGTCAACTTGAAATTTGTGGCTGGGGCAACTTGAAATTTAATGTGGGAGAACTTAAATTAGGGAGTGGGCCAAGTTCAAAGGTGAGGTTGGCCAACTTATATTAGGGGGTGAGCGAATGTAAAATTGGGAGTGGGCAAACTTGAAATTTGTACATGTGCCAAATCACATTTGGGGTTGGGCCAAGTCGAAATGGCTAACTGGTAATTTGGGGATAGGCCAACTGAAATTTGAGGATCGGCCAACTGAAATTTGGGAATGGGCTAACTTAAACTAGGGGTTGTGACAAGTTGAAATTCGAGGGAGGACCAATGTAAAATTTTGCGGTTGGCCAGCTTAAGTTAGGACGTGGGCTAACTTGAACATTGGGGGTGCGCCAACATGAAATACGAAGTTGGTGGGTCAACTTGGAATGTGGGGTGGGCTAACCTGAATTGAGAGGTTGGTCAAGTTGAAATGTCAGGTGGGCCATCTTAATTAGGGGGTGTGCGAACGTAAAAATAGGGGTGCACAAACTTGAAATTTGCACATTGGCCAAATAACATTTGGGTGTGCACCAACTTGATATTTCAGGCTGGACAGTTTATCGGTGCAAGATTGTTTTCGTTTCCTCTCAAGTATGTGGCTCCTACAACTGTGGGGGATTGGTCAAGAAATGGTGAATTGTCTTGAGGAAGAAAAAGGAGATTAAGGAAATGTACACAAAGATGCTAGAACGAAAAAATACATCCACAGTATACCTGATTTGATCAAGCAGGCTAGGTGACTGTTGGTCACCGCCCATTTTCAAATAGGATGCCCGTAAATCATCATCTGCAGCAGCGTCACCGGCATTGAATACTACCACTTGACACGCGATGTGACATGTGCGCCACGTAGCATCGATGCGTGCAAACTGTACATTGTAGTTGCGTTTTGTTCCACAGGGTGTCCCGACATGTAGCAGTGGCACGTAGCTGGACCTGGTTAACTCAAGCAGGCTGGGTGACTATTTATTACCGCCCGGTATCGAAGAGGATGCCAATAAACCATCACCTTCATCAACAGAACAGTACCACAGGATGTGACATGTGCACAGAGTAGTCTCGATCCCTGTGTTTACTCTTCGGTACACTTTATGGCACCTGCTCGAAAGGTACGAACCGCTGCTGAAGTGAATTCTAAAGCTAGGTGCTAGGCGCTAAGCTAAGCTTCTTAGCTAAAAGAGATGATCTCTGCAGCCTAATAAATGATTGTGATGCGGACATAATTGCATTAACCGAAGCATGGTTGACGAGTAAAGTAGCAAACTCTTAGTTATTCCACTGTAATAAATGTATTATGTTTACCGTACCAATCGCGCTAACACACTAGGCGGTGGTGCTTTAATTGCTGTTAATGAATGCTTTGACTGTTTCCCTGTAGCCATATCATGTAACATTGAATGTGTATGGTGCTGCGTTTCTGTAACTTTCAAAAAGGTTGTTATTGGTGTTTGTTACCGACCACGATCATCAGCCCCGACTTCTCGTGATACCATGTACGATTGGTTATGCCACATAAGTGTTCGCTTTCCCGGAGCGCCAATATTATTTATGGGCTATTTTAACATCCCCAACATTTCCTGGTCAGGCACACGTCCTTTATTAAATACAACTTCCATATAATTGAAGCGTTTTTTAAAGATATGTGCTAATTTCAACTCGGTTCAGGTTGTTACTTCCCGTACACGTATAACGAACACCCATCTCCTCTTTTAGATCTTGTTTTACGTCATCAAGAAATATTATATCTGAGGTTACACACTCAGCCGACTCGAGCGATCACGACGTCTTCCATTTTTGCATTAGTCTGACAATTCTACCATTCCAAGACAGTATTAAAACCATTCCTGATTATAAAGACGCCAACTTCCCCACTATAAACTACGAATTTGCTCTTGTTCTTCATAATTTCCTGCCTAATGTTACAGAGCGCGCACTGGATACTGACTGGAATATATTCAAAGAAAAATTCACTATCTTATCAACAAATTTATCCTGAAGAGAAGCGTTTTTTCGAATAACAATGCTTTGTGGTATACTAAATCTTTGAAACACCTATCTAACCGAAAAAAAAAACGACTTTTTCGCACAGCTAAGTGGAAGCAATGCCAGGCTAAATGGTCTGCATACAAAGACGCTGCCTTGGCCTACTTATCTGCGATAAAGAATACTAAATTTTCTTTTTTCAATAGTACGCTTGCGAACATGCTTATAAATAATCCAAGAAGCTTCTGCAATGTAGTAAGGTCTAGCGAATAGAAAAAGGATCACTAAGCATGTCTTCCGGTGAGCCTATACCTTGGCAGCACTGTGCTACGATTCTAAATAATGCGTTTATAAAATCTTTCACTCATTCAACACACGACAAAGAACTTCCAAGGCTATCATGCTGCAATTTTTTACCTATGGATCCCATAATTTTTAACTCTACTGGCACAAAATAAATAATAGACGCTCTTAACCTTACGTCTCCTTGTGGGATAGACGACATCACGATGGAATTTCTAAAATATACTACTGAATATTCCACTACAATCTTAGAGAGCATTCTTTCACAGTCGTGCCTGTCCTCATCTTTGCCTCATGACTGGAAAACAACAAAGAATATTCAGATCCACAAATCTGGCGAAACTCAGGATTCTTTTAACTACAGGCCAATATCGATTACCTCAGTACCGCGCAAAATAATGGAGCACATTAGATTTTCCAACCTGGTCAACTTTCTTGAAGAAAATAATTTTTTTTCTCTAACCGTCAACATGGCTTTCGCAAATGTTTTTCCTATGAGACTCAGCTGATAACTTTCAGTGATGGCTTACACGTATATCTTGATAGCGGTTTTTTGAATGATTGCATGTTTTTGGATTTGTCGAAAGCTTTTGACGAAGGTCAAACATGTATTGCTGCTACATAAACTAAGCGCACTCAACATTGACCCAGGAGTACTTAGCTGGATCCAATCATTCCTTTCGTCTCGTTTCCAATTTGTTGTAACTAATGACTCCACATCTAACACGGCTACAGTTGAATACGGTGTCCCACAAGGGTTCGTCGTTGGTCCTTTTTTATGCTTAATATATATTAACGATTTACCTGATAACATTTCCTCACAATTCTTTTTTTCGCTGACGACTGTGTTCTATATCGAAATATCACTAGTGCCTCTCATATAGCTACTCTTCAATCCGTTAAATAAAATATCTAATTGGTACCTCACTTGGTGCATGGAACTGGGCACTAATAAATGAAAATCTATGCGGATGTTTCGTTCTAACACAACTTGCCCTACCTACGCCCTAAATGACGGCCCCCTTCAATCAGTTACATGCTACCGTTATCTTGGCATTCGTATAACTAGCGATCTTTCTTGTAAACAACACGTAAAATAACTAATATCTAAAGCTAACCGCTACTTAGGATACTTGAAGAGAAATTTTTCGCTTGCGCCTGTTTTAATAAAATGGCTGTTGCACACAAGATACGTCGCCCCCAATTGGAATATGCCTAATCCCTTTGGGATCCTCATCAGTTCACATTAATTAACCAAATCGAATCAGTGCAAAATCGCTCTGTTCGTTGCATCTTAGCTAACTACCACCGCTCTGCTAGTATTACATTAATGAAGAGTACCCTTAAAATCCCATTAGTATCTCTTCGCAGAAAGGAGTCACGCATTTCCCTTTTTCATAAAATTTACTACCACAACGCCTCTCCTTGCCCTCTTCGGATCCACCCTGCGCTTTATTATTTGTCTCTTCGTGATCGCGTACATAAAGTTAACGCACCCCGTCATAACAGCGTCGCATGCTACCAATCATTCCTTCCTAGGAGTTAAATCGACTGGAATAATCTACCTACATCATTAGAAAGCTTCAGTGATCCCACTCTTTTAAAGAATGGACTAATCAACACAAAATAATGTAAGGTGGCAAATGGCATATTTACCTACTTATTCGTTGACATTGTCTGCTTGGTAAAGTGTACTCTTTCTGTATTTTCATATTACGTAAGTTTGTTTTTTGGTTGTTATGGGTACGTTACTAGTTTTTCATATCTCTTTTGTTCCCTGCCCTGTGAATCTCTGGAACTAATTCTGTATTTTTTGCTCTGGGAATGTATTCTCGCCCCTCCCCTAGGCGATGTACAACTATGTAACTTGAGGGTATCACAAATAAATAAATAAATAAATAAATAAATAAATAAATAAGTAAATAAATAAATAAATAAATAAACATCGGGCTCAGGAGACAGCTTCGCAGAGAGCAACACAAGCCGCGACTCGTCGTCGACGCTGGGCGGCAGTTCAGATAGCTCTCTGCAAAACGACGCAAGCAGACTTCGCCGCGTAGAGCCTCCTAGTGCGTGCTGCCGAAAATAGAGTTCATATGAAGCCGCTCTTGCAACTTAGGCTGTGACTGTGCTGCGTGTGACGCGTAGGCCTGGGACATTTTCATTCTAGCATTTTTACACATCTCCTTAATCCTCATTTTCTTCTTCAAGACAATCCTGCCATTTATTGGCCAATCCCCAATGTTGGGTACGAACCTAGCGATAGCTGCGACGGACACAGGTAGCTGCTGCGTCGGACAGCATCGCCAACTGAAACTGCTTCGGAATGAGCGCGTAGCCACTTACGCTGTAATACGCTATAAAACACACACGCACACACTTGGTATGGTCGCAGTATTTGGCGTAGGGCTATGACTGCTGCGTGTACGTTGCGCTTTTTTTATTTAGAACAGAAAAGCACATACGACGCACTCAAGTCTCGTCACTATACATAACTTATCTGCCCATGCGAATATCAAGTGAAAAAAAAAATATAGCGACTTCTTCAATACATACAGAAGTGGCATTACTAATTTCTTTGTTACAAATTTAAAGGCACCTGCTAAATTGCTGCACGCTGCATGGATACTAGATGGGAAGTGTGGCTCTGCGATTCAATATTTAAAATGACCATTTACACCCAATAGCTGACATCACATTATTCACTCAGTTTAACCGATTAGGCACGTGACACCGCAAAACACTGCTCTCCGTATAACCTCTCTATTATGCAAAATTGGATGTAAAATGAAGCTTGCATCTCAGTTCAGTCCTCCGACGAGTCTGTTCATATTGGCACTTTGGGCTACACCCTATATGAGGCACACTCACATTTGCAGCACGAAAAAGATAGACCATTTTGTGAAGATTTATTTTAGCCTACTACGTCATAGGGGTGTTTCACCACGAGCCAGGCCTTCACCATTAAACAAATAATTTAATTCCCTTCACGGTTCAGATTTAGTGAGTACTTCAACGCCATTTATTTCGATCAACAAGACCATATTGCGTTGTCTAAACATTTATGTAGAATTTTAGTGCCATTCCCTTCGATATCGCAATTTAAATATGTCCCGTAGACTTTGTAACTGGTGTGTCATTTACTGTAGTAAAATATTTAGCTATTCAATTGCTTTCTTTCTTTTCTTTTATTCGTGAAAAGCTTGCGAACACCATAGGAAATATGCCAGCGTCCTTGCTGGTAAGTTGCCCAACTTTGAGCAGTTGTCATTATGTCCTCCTGATCAAGTTGTAGCATGGATATTGCGCGAACAGCGCCCAGGGTCTTTTTATTTTGGAAGGTTCATGCTTCGAATTTATATGAGGCACATAAAGCTCACTGGAATATTCATCAACCAAGGAACTAGAGTCTCGTCAGTAATGATCGTACACTGCGACTTTGTGTGCGATGTGATGCCTTGTGGGCTACCTTCCTCTACTCTTTCTCATTCTTGTTCTGTTCTTTAAAGAGGGTGGACATGGTGTCCCTTGGGATACAATGGTTAGCCAACTTCTGCTTTTCTCCTTGACGTTTTATACATGCTTCAATTATTATTTATTATTTTCGCCTGGGCCGATAATCCATCTGCGGGGGACGGTTCGAGTACATTCTGTAATCTTCAAAAAGTGTTATAAGTAAACAGTGCACAACGTGCATTGAAAACAAAATGATGCATTGTGCGTGGGGTTAATGTGGCTATCACAAACCTTAGAGATCAAAATTTATCTCTTTTCAGGGATTTGACAAGATTTTTTAAGGTTTCATACAGAATATCTACAACACTCTAGAATTCTAAGGAAATAAAAAAAAAGCTTGCGTGAACAATTGCTAAAGCATTTTCTTGCCAACCGCTACACCGCGTTCAGGGAGATTAAATTGTGAGATGCAGTAAAGTGCTAACTGAAGCATTCCACGACATGGGCTGATGCATGCAAGGATTGGCAGTTGATAAACACAAAGACAATACGAAAACACCCAGACATACGGAAAGCTACATATACAGAGGTTTTTCTTTCAGTTAGACAGTGAATACTATCAAATATGAGGCAAAATATTTTCATATAAGTTAAATAATAACGAATATAGATTGCAAGAAATATTAACAGGAAGCCGGGCATAAGTAAAGCACACTCAAGAAGTGCCACTTGGACCACAAAGGAAGCGCTCACCATTTCAAAACATGCAAATCAGCAAACGATCAGGACGCCCCAGTTGAACCGCTTCACTTCTACCTGCCTACATGCGGCTGCAAGTCGCGCCACTGTATGTGTTACTAACAAGTTTCTGCGTCACCTATGGTTTTGGCCGCAGAACAGAGTTCGCACGGACACAAGTTGTTACACCTTTTCAGGCAAACTATTCTATCCCTCTTGCTCTCACCACATTGCTTAATCGTCTGAGATATCACTGTGGTAGCGGACAAGGCAAATTGAATCTGGAAAACGCCGCCTGCAATGCTGCGTACACTACATGTTACTCGTATAGGTGGGCATTTACGCTTATATAGAGGACCGTTTTAGAGCGCAGCTCTTAGGCCCGCGTTGCTGCGGCGAGCGTCGGTGCCGTCACTCGCAACCGAGCCAACTAGTGCAGCGAAAAATGAGAGCGAACGCGGAGCGCAGTAGGCGATGCAAGACGGCGAGAGCTAAAATAGCGCAAGCAGGAAATTGCAGGAGCAGTATGCAGCCGAACCATGAGGCGTAAAGCAGAGGAGGAGTGTTTGGCGAAACCGTGAAAAGAAAAGTGTAGCCGCGCAAGACGGAATGTGGTGACGAGGGGTAGAAGATGGCGCCAGAGTAGCACGCGCGCTTAATGTGCATCGACGTGCTTTCTTGCCTCCGCTCCACTCGCCCGGTCGCGCACATCGAGGCACTCTACGCGTCGTCTTTTCGCCAGAATGCTGCATGAGTGAAGGTTTGTGTCCGGCGGCTACTGTGAATAGTGCTCACGCGTCATCCACGCGCTGCCTCTCGTGATCTCCCGATTAGCCAAGCGGTCGCGCCACACTTCGCTACGTGTGGCACATGCCGCCCAACACAGATTGTCACCGCCAGCCAATATATCACGAAACGAAAACACGTATAGAGCGGTGCTCGAATTTCGCATTAGAGAGTATCGTGAGCGTCGATGAATTCTTTGCTCTTACAAGGTCTCGTTTAAAGCAGTCGTGGATAATAAAAGCTGGTACTTCTTTTTTTTTTTCCTGGCTGGCAGGGTGTCAGCGCCCGGGTACACCGCTTTCAAACTGCAATCAGGTTTTTGTGAGGACAGGGTAAAGTAACGCCTTTAGAAAAGCCGTCTCAAAACGTCTTTTGTGATAAAGAACAAGTTTTTGCGTTTGCGGGGCCGCACAATATATAAGTCATGGCTAAGTTTGGCTGAACGAACAGGTGCAAGCGCACCCGTTTTTTTCTGTTTTGTGCTAAGGAAGAAACTGTATACTCGCTTAGAACGCCTTACACAATGTCAACGTCTCGCCTTGGCACTACAGATTGCCCAAGAAATATGAAACGCGGCACAGAAAGAGCAAGCTGAACAAAATAGGGCGAGAAGGTTGTGCAGCATAAAAAAACAAAGCAATGTCGCCGACGTGGGAAGTGTCTTGGAATGCCACTCTATGGCTGTGCATGAACATTCATGCGGCCATTCTCAGCAGCGGACTTTTATTCCGACGCTTAATTAAGGAGACGGCAGTTTTGAAGCCTGTATTTAACGAAGCACTTCATTACCACGCCTTCTCTATTGCATTAGTTTTTTTCTTCTGTCCTATCTTCTGCATTTAGTGCTTTGTTTTGTATACAGTTCCGAATGGAACGCTTTTCTCCATTGGTTTTGTCCGTCCGCTTGTCATCTTTTCACTTAACTTGCGTTTTTCTTCCTTCCGTCGCGGATCACGCTACTCTTGGAACGATAGACATGCCCTGGATGCAAAACAGCAGCGCTATCGATTTTGCGAGGTGAGCAGGAGCAAATAATCGCCGAATCTTTCAAAGAACTGCAGCGATTTCTAGCGCATGTCCGCATTGTTCTGTAGTATTAACCCAGTCACTTAAAGAATCAGTGGGCAATTGTAAACGCTGCGCTAAAATAGAAAACACGTTGCAACAATAACTTTTTGGCATAGCTGAAACGACGAGCCCCATTGCTATACAGAAGGAAGCACGGTACCATATGATGTCCCCGATAACGTCTCGTTTGTGCAACATTCTTAACAGTACTCACTGTTATGCTGTAGGAAAATATTTGTCCTTCAAAGTCATTGAAGGAGGAACTTATGCCCATCAGAAATAAATGTTCCCGCAGAAACAATAGCCGGATGACTGTCGAAGTTATTGTGATTTGCATTGAAGTAATGCAGTGACACACCCAATCGGTACCGCTGAAACACATGATGTAAGAGGTGTGTACTGCAGCCGGCAGCTTAAGGGCCGATGATGAAGTTCGTTGTTTACGTAGTGTTTACGTGTCGTGTAGGGAAGTCAACGGTGAACAAGAGCTAGTAGCCCGTGTGGAAGGTAGCAAAAGCGGGCAAAAAAAAAAAAAGAATCCTTGCTCACCTTCAAATGGAGAATGGTGTAGGGGGGATTTAAAGATACTTGATTGGTCTTGGACAGTATTCATAAGTTTGCAACTTCAGTCGTTCAGCGCGGTTATAAAACAGCGTGAGCGCGCCATAAGTCAGCGCTTGGAGCAGCTACTTCATCTTCTCTTCATCATACCCCGTTTGGACAAAGTTAATCTGTCCTTATGCATCGGTGTGCTCATTCATGCTGCCGTAAAGCCCTGCGCGAACAGAAATAGCCCCAACCCCCCCCTGGTGCTTACCGATCGTCAAGCCCGCTAAATAAGAGCACAGTTAATATCCCCGCAGCCGTCTCTAATCCCCGTCTATAATCTCCATCTATAATCTCCATCTATAGTCTCGATGTAACGCAGCTTTACTGTCTCGCTTGTGGTAAGGCATTGCGTTTAGAAACACCGCTTATTTCCGTATCGGCATTGCGGACAGTGTGTCGTGAAGAGCTACTGATTGCGACGAGGCAGCAAGATGTCCTATTCTAGTTTCCCTCTTTTAAAAATGAAAGGCAGTAACTGCGTGCCGCTTTAAGCCGACAGGATGGAAGAGCGTTCAAGTGAGAAGAAATACTGGGACCGTAGCCCCGACCTGCATCCGCGCTGCGGGACACAAAAGCACGCGCTGGCCGCACTTTCGCCCGTTATATCCTCGTCCTGAGCGCCCGCTCTGCAAGTCGCGAAATGCTGAACCCGACATCCACCACCTGCTGTGGGTTGGCCCTGCACTAAAACCGACGAGGCTTCGGCACCTCGCAGCAGCGGGACTCTCGCCGCATAATCCGAGCGATTATACTGCTTGGACGCAGGGGCCGCATTATCGATCCCTCTTGGACTTAATTAGGTCAGTAAATCTTTTTTCATTCAATTAATCATCCTTATTCACCCCCATCCCATACCCCTGTATGCCCTGAGGCATTTACCTTCGCATTAAAAAAAAAAAGCACGCGCGCACTTTTTGAAGGCAGCTGAATTCTCCGACATTATCTGGTTACATTGAGAGTATTCCTGTGCGTGCACGCTCGTATAATTTGTTTATCATTTCTCTTTAGAGCGAAACTTTTAAAGATTAGTTCCCCCAGGATCGTGTTCGTGTGTAAATACAAAATCACGAAGATAGTGCAATGTCGGACCGACAACCGACGGAGGTGCAGTCCGCCATTAAGGGGCCCACATACAGAGCTTCCCTGGTCATTCTTCTTCACAGGGTGGAAGGGCACTGACTTTTGCCTTTCCTTTTCCCTTTTCCGCCTTTTCACCCAGCCCCAATACACAGTAGGAAACGAGGTGCAACCTGGTTTCCTGCCGCGTAGGAAACCGCCCTAGCGACACGCACACAGCGCTGTGTGCGTGTCGCTCTCTCGTGTCGTCTTTCTTTGCGCTGTGTCCTCTTCAAATGAATCCCCAAAAAGCCCAAGCTTTCACTCTAACCGTCATACTTTTCATTTTGTTTCTTTTATTTCCTCTCTCTTTATTTTACACAAGGAAACGTGGACAACGTAAGTAGCAGAACCCAAAAGCTGAGAACGAGCAGTACGTGTCCTTCACAGAAAGCAAGGAGTTAGAGTCTTTGCAGTTAGCGATTTCTCAAAAGCGAGTATCTTACAGTTCAAGGCGGTCCTAAATACAACACCGAGACATTACCTACGGGAAGGGTTTCGGTGATGGATATCGCGGACGGATATCTCGAACATGTTACTAGTACGAGGATGTCTTCTAATCTAACGAGATTGCATCACAATCGGCTCCAGTCTTGCACTTACATATGTGCTTTAAAGTTAATGAGTGAGCAGTGGAGTGACACACAGAATTATCGTTGAACATTCTGATGCTTTTGTCGCACGGGTCTAGCCATATGAACAGCAACAGCCTATGTACGAGAGTTTATTGCAGTTGGCTGCCTCAGAAAAAGGGCGTTGTGGCTACCTCAAGCTAGATGGATCCACCGCCCTATATTTATGAACAAGCTAAAACGCACCTAGATCTATCTAGAATATGCATACTTGCCTGTTTTCCAACCTAACGTAATAAAACCCTATACTGATTAGAACAATCCTCTTCGAATCTTTTGTTAAACTAAGAAAACGAAGGCACGCGTGTGTTTATTCTGTCTACCTGTTCTCACTCTCTTTTTTCTCAATACAGGCGAATTATTGGGCTACAGAAGTTTTGATTAAACCGAAATATGTACGTACGACCGACATCTCAAGGAACCAAATAAGTGGATCATGACCTTATATGGTTCAACGCAAATATGCATAGTTTGCTGAGTTGCGATCTTCAAGGTCCTACAGCCAGCATAAATGGTCGCGACATATGCTATACGTTTCAAGGAAAGTGCACCCAAACACACCTAGCCAAGTACCGTACTTTTATTCCTTACTAGGCGACACGCAATATAAAGAAAAGTTTCAGGTGACTGCAACGTATGCAAAAAAAAAAAAAAAAAACAGCACGAAACAGGTGCATTGCGACAAGTGATGATGAGTTCACCCACGATTACACTACTCCCTAATACGAATTTCGTACGCAGCTCTGTTCCTGTTTTTCTTTCCCGATATATTCGCTGGCCCGGATAACCTTTCGCGTGCGGCACGCTGCAAATGGAGCGCAGTGTGTCGCGACTGCGTCGCTAATCTGGAGATCCCGAGAGGCAGTGCGTGAGTGACGCGTGGACGCTATTCACAGCAGCCGCCGCAGACAGACCTCTTAGACGGCGAGTGCTACTCTGGCGCCATATCGAGGGCATCGTCGCCGGACTACGCTTTTCTTCCCACGATTTCGCTATACACTCCCCCTCCTCCGATTTCGGCATCGTGGTTCCGCAGCATCCTCCTCTTCCTCCGCTTTCCTGATCGCGTCTTTCATCCCCCGCTGCGCTACCCGTTCGCTCTTTAATCCTTCTCTGTGCTCGTTCGTTCAGATACGCCGACGCCGACGCTCGCCACAGTAACGGGCGCCTAAGAGCTGAGCTCTAAGGAGTGCTCCAACAGTTGCAGTAAGATCACCAATTGATCAGTAATTCTAGTAAGATCAACGAAGCCATACTGTGGAAAAGTCCTACCCGTTCTAGTGGTTGCCATGCTGTTGCCTGTGAGCTAGTTATGAAACATATGGCACAGTTTCCTTATTGTTTGCCTTTACCTTCCTCTCTCTTATCTTCCTAGAACTGTACGATAGATATGAAAAAAAAATGGGAAAGCGGGCATTTGTAACGCTGCAGGAGAATGAAGCCGCTCTCGAAGCACCTTAATCCGAAACAAAGCAAATGAAACAACATATTTTCTTCTGTGAACGTAATTCGCTTTGAACTGACGTCAAGTAATCTAATTTTGCCATCAGACCTATTCTTTAAAACACGGCATGCGTGCATGCGTGCGTGTGTGTGTGTGTGTGTGCGTGTGTGTGCGTGTGTGTGCGTGTGTGTGCGTGTGTGCGTGCGTGTGTGTGTGTGTGTGTGTGTGTGTGTGCGTGCGTGTGTGCGTGCGTGCGTGCGTGTGCATGCGTGTGCGTGCGTGTGTGTGTGTGTGTGTGCGTGTCGCTAGCGAGCGTCGGAAGGTACGCGTAGGTTTATTTTGTTTCTTTCCCTGCTGTATGAAGTAAAAACTGAAGCGGGGGAGAGGGATTATGGTAAGAACTTGCGCAATATTTCCAGATGGCCGTCTCATTATAGGTGCTGCAATTGCAGAAAAAATAAAAAGAGAAAGCGGTGCGCCTACGACTCACAAAAAGCGAACGCCCAAGTCCTAAGTACTTAAGCTTAAGCGCTTCTGATAGCCAAGTTTTAACAGATTTCGCTAATTTCGAGTGTGTGCTCATGAGACTCCTGCCTTTGCCAATTTCACTGATCCCACGCTCGTCGACGGATGGAAGTGGTATTACTCTGAAGAAGTTAGTGTGCTCAGCATGCCGACATAGTGTCGTAACGAGTGAGATTTTAAAAGAGAATTACGTGCAAATTTCTAAGCGATGCTCTCGCTTCACTAAAAGAAGGCTTCTACTACGATAATGACCTTGATAATGTTGTTCCGCAGAACGCCGTTTATACACGGGCATGCCATAGCAACAAATTTAGTTTGGAACTGTATACTAACATGAAAACTAATGGAGGGTGCTGCGTTCAGTTTTGTATGGCAAGTTTATTTAGTGGAACACTTCTGCTCGAAACTACCTCTTGAATCTCTAATTTGTAGCATATTTCAGCAATCTTTCTTGGTTAATATCACCGTAAATTTGAGTTCAATGTGCGTGTCGGCCCACCAAGATATCATTTTTACCGTATTTAGAGGTATCAGGCATGCTTGGATAATTTCCTTTTCAAACGCATTCATTTCATTTTTGGCTAGGACAGGGAGGGAAACAGTAACACGAAACAAATCAAGAGAATTGCGTTTTTCGCATGTTTCTGCGAATGGTACTTATGTGTAGCTTGTCTCTGATCTCGTGCGGAATACGCTGAGGTAGGTGCCCCTCATCTCGACTTGGTAGCCCAGCCACAGTGGGGATATGCAACTTATGCTCTGAGAAATTAGACATACAGCGAAAGGGAACGCCACAACGCTCCGTCATTTCCCCGATGCTATTCAATCTGGCCATGAGCTCGCTACCCAAGCAACTGAAGCAAATAAAAGGGATCGATCACGCAATATACGCTGACGACCTCAGCATCTGGACAACGAGAGGGTCGACAGATCAACAGCAAGACGCTCTGCAAGAAGCGGTTGACACGACGGAAAAGTGCCTGGAAGCATGTGGACTGACGTGCGCACCTGAAAAGTCGGAGCTCTTGGTGCTAAGAAAGCGCACAAGAGGACGACAACTGCAGCAGATACCAGACCCGCTAGTAAAGGTGGGAGGCATCATGATTCCGCACGTTACGAAACTCCGCATCCTCGGACTCCTGATTCAAGAGGACGGGGCCGGGGAAGCAGAGTTGGAAAAAATTCAGGGAACAGTGCAACAAATAACCCACTTTATCAAAAGAGTGACGAGCAAAAGTCACGGACTCAAGGAAGAAGACTGCACGAGAATGATACAAGAACGCGAGCACAGCGGAAGGGCTGCGCCCCCCTGGACATCGCAACGTGCAAGAAGACCGTGGTTACCGTGGTGACGGACTCCTAAAAAGCATGCAGAAGGTATATGAACGGAAGGATCAGTAAGGCCTTCAGGTCTTGAACACCGAAATAGAAGCAGCACAAATCCTCTCGACTCAGGGACATGAGTCTCTCACGGGGAACCAGGCGGCGCACGCCGCGGCTCGAGGTCATGCACGCCGAGCCATCTCCGGCACGCAGAGAACACCGACCAACGATTGTGACCAGGATGATGAACGGATATCCAAGAAGTACTCGGATATGTTGGCGCAGTACAGGAAGCACAGGCGTCGCTACCCGCCCGCGCATAAGACGATGAGTAGGGAACAAGCGGTAACCTGAAAAAGACTCCAGGCTGGAACCTACCCACATGGAACACTGCTGCACGCCATGTATCCGGGCATCAACGGGCGAGACTGCAAGTTCTGCCCGCCGGACACGCCCAACACCTTGCGCCATATGGTGCTGGGGTGCAGAAATAATCGAGAAGCACCACCGTCATCATCACCACCAGGCGAAAACCTGCAGAAATAAGCGGTTTCAGAGGAAGAGTTGGAAGGCCAGTGTGAGGCTCTGCTGGTGACGCAAGACCCTGACAGCCTGCTGCGGTTGGTGAACAGGGCTCGGGCGGTGGCAGCGAGTATTTGATGACCTGGACTGAGCAGGCCACCCACCTTTGGGCTTAAGAAGCCTGGTCTAACAAAAATAAAGTTTATTTCTCTATCTTACGCATATGCGACCAACACATAGGCCCATATATTACGCTTCCAGGTAAATCACTCGCTTGTTCGGGCTGAAAATTCGCACAGAGGGAGGAGGTCGTGGTTAGTTCGTCTTAATAACACTCTTGCGCTAGAACCGCACACGCCTATTATGTGCACATACACCTCAAGCGTGGGTCTTCTTCGGCAACGCCTATCAAAATTTTTACAGTCCGCTTCGATGGAGCCATCACGCCATCAGTAACCGCTACATAGGAAGCCGCGTTCTACCGCTCTCCACAACATCTTCAAAATACCCATTGAAACAGTGAATAAACTAAATGAGGCGTTAATGAACAACTTTTGTGGACAGAATAAAAACTTATCTCATGGTCTGTCAAACTTTGTGTGAAATATCTTTGCTTGTGTTGCAGTGGCAATTTTTTACTGAAATAGGTTGCGCAGCAAGCACTTATGCGGTCATCAGCACTGTTGGCCACGCACTCATACCCCACAATTCTTTCTATGCTTCACAGATCTGTAGAAAACTGATGGTTCATTCAACGTGAAACGTCCGAGACCCCAAAAGTTACCATCGTCGATCATCTTTGAAACAATTGGGCGGTATTTTCTTTGAAAAAAAATAAATTGTTTGTGAATTTCGCGCTTTGATCTTCTCGTGAAGAAGGAAAAGTTTGTTGGAATTGAATGTTGTTAACCAAGTGTAAAATTAGGTACAATGCCAAAATCTTATTTTAGATTATTTTACTGGCGCGGGACTATCCCGTGACGTCACAGGTGGACACATTCATTAATTTTCTGCGTTTGTTTGGTTCAGTAAAAGAAGAAAAAAATTAAGCGCTTTCAGAAAGGTCTTGCATAAACATCGTTGAATTTTCAGCCACATTAAATTTTAAACATTTTCGCTATTGCTGTATTTTGTTATAAAAATAATTCTCGATCTTGAAATCAAGTGCTTTTCAAGAAAAGTAGTTCCGAAGTTGCCATGAAGTCCGTTTCTGACGTTGTTTAGATTAGAATTATGCATTAAGGCCCTCCGTATAAATATACATGTGATTGCTCGTTATAGGCAGTGTAAGGAAGAAGAGGACACCGACAAGGCTAGCCAGATCGTCTGTTCTATGTCGCCAGTACAGCGAGTGACACAGCAGGATCTCCAGTGCCTGGCACGAGAGAGAGATACATACTTAGCCATCCAATGGGTCCTCCTCTGCGTCGCCTGACTTCTCGGTTACGCTTGACACTACCAGCTGAATTATAAAGTAAACCCCTTTACAGCACCATAATTTCAGCTTGTAATCCACGATTTTATATTTTCCAAAATTTTGTTTGAGGCGAGAAAAAATGTTTTGAATTCCACAACCAATCACCGACAAGCACTCCGGAAGTGGATCTTCACTACGGAGCACGTACGTGCCGCCGGCTGTTTTTCGGGCACGCATATGCACTGTGTCTATTTAACAAGAGAATTCGTGCTGTGTCAGTTGACATACAATACAATACAAAACAATACAATACAATACAATACAATACGATACAATACAATACAAGTTTATTCATTTGGACACATACATACTCATCTTGTGCTGATCCGCCCTAAGCGCAATGAGCTTGTTTGGCAGATCAGGCAGCTGGTAAAGTTAGCGCCGACAGTTCAACATTAAACGTTGAAAAGAAAATAATAAAAAATGAATCGTGCGCCACACGCAGTTCAAGCATACATAAATACATACAGACCATAGAAAAAGAGTTACACGCAACGATAAAATACGACAAATTTTGTTATTTCAGAAAAAATGTTTACGTAACTTGTACAAAAACTACAGTTAACGCGCCCCAGTTTCTAATATTTTTCAACATTTTCTTTTTGAGCTTAGTTCAGCCGACGTAGTAATCAACTCGTCTAATACGCATAGTACATAGAAGCCTCGCGTGTTCCTAAGGCTCAGAGTGTAAAAACACGCGGTTTGGCATAGCGCTCTGTCTTTCGTAGTGTGACATCTTTGTTGACTGGGATCTTGTGGTTGCTATTGTAGCAATAGCGTGTAATTACCTTGAAACGAAAAACTTCACGGATGGACAATACTCCCATCACGCTTAGTTTATCTGCAATGGTGGCTGACTGCAAATAAGAGCCATAAGTTATGGTAACTATTCTTTTTTCTATCTTTTTAGTATTTCTGTTATCACAAAGCTTCAAACTTATAATCCCAGCGTTACCCTATAATGAATTTCCATACGTACGAAGAGGTTCTACCAATGATCCATAAATTAAACACCTAAGATACAGCGGAGATTTGCCTATAACATGGTACATCAAGGCCGCCATGGGTCTTGTCTTTTTATAAAGCTGACTATCATTGTTGTTCCATCGCAAGGGCAGATGCCACAAAGTACTCGGGTACTTACTGATTCCACCGCAAACAAGTCTATTCTCTAAGGTAACAATTTGACGAGTGAAAGAATACTGGTTTATGGAATGAAATCGCCTGATGGGGATTTTTATAATAAGTGTGTTTTGTCTTCTTGAGGTTTAGAAATATTGAATTCTGGGAGAACCTGTTCGCGACTTGGTTTATGTGAGCATCGAAACTTTCCATTCCTATGTCAGTTACGGGCCTTAAGTGCCAGCGCTGTATCGTGCGCCTATTGAATTACTCTACACCTCAATTTTAATAAATCTAAATCGGAAACATATACGGTAAAAAGTAAAGAGCCAATTGTACTTCCTTCTGGTATATCGAATTTGAGCGACCTATATATACCGTATATGCTATCAATTTTAACGCACTGGAGGATTTGGTAGAATATTAACAAAAAGCTTATAAGTTAACCTCGAAATTCTAGGACTCTTAATTTTTCTAACAACAAAGCATGATCGATTGTATCAAATGCCTTAGATAAGTCCCAAAAGAGTGCTAAAAAAGTTATTTTTCTGTATCGCAGCATTAGCCTAAAATCCGAAAATTCTTCAAGAAGTATAATTGCATTACTCTGTGTTGTAAGACCAAATCGTGCTGAGTAACTTAAAGAGTACATTTCCCAGAATGGGTGCTGCATCAGAGATGACACATGTTTTTTTCATTATGTGCGCTAAAGTTGACAAAATAAAGATAGGACTTTAATTTCTGCCCTTGCGCTTATTCCGATTTTTGTACACTGGCTGGACAACAGAAATTTGAAGTTCCCCTGGTAAATGACCTCTTTGAAACGCTCCATTTAAAGCTTTTTATAAAACATTTTTTCAGCACATTGAAGCTACAGTGCAAGTCTCTAAGCCGAATGCCATCATAACGAGGTGGTTCATGAAACCTCACTCCTTGAAATATTGTGAGCAATTCAACTTCTGATAATGGTGGTAGGCAAGCTTTAGGTGCGCAGACCGACTGTAGTTTGTGCGCACCATCCATCTCAGCTGTCATGCTTCGCATCTTTTTTGTTGCATCTGCGAAAGTGTTATTGAATCTATCACATATTTTCTTCAATCTTGAAGCAGCAGAGCTTCTTTTTATCCTGGCGTCAACCAACCCAGCGTCAATAAACTCATTAGATTATTCACTAATTCTCAAGTTTTCTTGGCATGATGCTTAACACAAAATTCCCTCATTCGGTAGCGTCTTTTGAACTGTTGCATTTTCACAGTTTCTAATTTCTTTTTTAACTTTCTACATTCCTCTCCTAAATTCGTGTTTTACGGGTCTTTGCATTTTTCCCAGGCTATGTCGTTAATGTAGGACAGTTCCACTATCTCATGAGCAATCCAGGTATACTTCTTTGTTTCAGCGTTTAATTTTTACGGCCCTGGAGGAATTCTCATGTGTTTTTAAGTATATTGAAAAATTCTATGTGTAGGCTGATGCGGTGTAATTTTAATACGGCTTGCTAATCAACTTGTATATATTTGTCAACTTTCTTGTCATCTAACGTATGTATTGTAATATTGAGATGTCGCTTTTATTGTTTCTGTCGGACACTATTACAAGATATGTAAAGTAGTGATCCTCAAGCTTCTGCTTCGACACCTGAAACATGTTGTTGGCTACCCACCCGAACAACCACATGATCAATGCATGACTTTGTAACAGTAGCAGCACCTAAGTGATGCGGTAGTGCAGTCATAATTAACGTCTTCAAGTCCAAATACTGTGAAAAGATCCAGCCAGTCTCTGATGGGCTTCTTCGTCTCTTTGCTGAATACACAAACTCCAGCGACAACATAGAAAACAGATACAATGAACCATGCCACTTCAGACGATAAAGATAGTTGTAATTGACAGGAAAAACAGCTGGGTGTCGACCACAGCGAGTGCACTCTAGGTGTCACTCTGCAATGGGCAAGAAGGAAGGGGAGTGAAAGTACACTGATTAAGATGGATGAGGAGAGGAGAATTGTAGTTTCATGTACATTAGTAGGCGGCTCTAGTAGAGACTCGTCTAGTTTCATGCCATGCAGAAACTTGAACAGCGTTTTTCTTGTTGTCCGTATTGAAGTTGCAGTGTCAGGCCATCGGCCGCGAATAGCGTCCTTCGATGGTGGTCGCCTGCCAGCGCTGGCTAGGCAATTATTCAACGTCTGTCGCTCCAGCATATATGCTGAGCCGTCACATAATAGGTGTTACAGCGTTTCATGCGTATGACAGTATTTGCAGTTAACGCTGTTCGACTGGCCGATGAGGTGCGCGTAGCGACTGTTGAATGTAATATCCAATATTAGAGAAATTTTGCAATGCATGCAGGGGTGTCTTGAGCTCAGCGATAACTTTATTTTGTTAGCGAGTGAAATGCGGTCCCAGGAAAGAAGGATAAGCAAGTACAGCTGTCAGTATTGATACGAAATGACAGCAGATGAAGGCCGCCTCATAGACGCTGCAGTGTAGGCAAGCAGGAAGACAAGCTCGTGCCGATTCTGGCAAAAGGGTAATTTTCATCGGGCTTGCACAAGCATTGTAAATATATCTCGTAAATGATATTCTGTTTCTGTTTTGCGTAACATTTTTCACTGAGGTGCTGCTATTGTGCTAAGTGCTGCGCGTGATGAATGGTGAGACTATCTCACTGTACTTATATAAAATACAACTCTAAAGCCCGGAATACATGGAGCGTTTTTGAGGCGATTTTCGCCTCACGGCGCCGATTTGACGCCCGACGTCGAGAAAAACGCCCGCCGCCGCCGATCAGGACCGGCTAGATTTTGACGAGGCGCGCACGCGTCTGACGCTACCGGAAGTGCTTGTCGGAGTCACTTCCGTCTGTTTTCAGCGGGAGCGGCCAGCCGTCTCACCATTCCTTGCCGTCCCTTGAACACTTCGCGCGCGTGCGCTGGTCAGCACCATGGCTACGTCGGCGTAAGCATACCTGGTAATGTGTATAGACATATTAGTGGGGTATTTATTGCAAAATTTATTAATTATAACACAAGCAAACAACATATAAGCATTGTTCGTTCATTTAGTGGTAGCCAAAACATTTTTGCCTTGTCTGGCCACACTGCGGCGGCGTTCGCCGCTCGTACGCCTCATGTAGCCTGGCCGGCGTCCCGCCAGCACGTTTTTTTTTTTTTGTTTGGCGCGCGATAATCGCAGGAGAAAAAACGCCCCATGTAGCCCCCGCTTTAGGGCCAAACTACACGTGCGCGTGCCCGCGAGTGAGAGCTAGTGCCCACGCGCCTCGCGCATGCGCACATGATACAGCACAGATCATACGCGTCGAAGCGCGGCGCCAGCACAAATATATATTTTTTATTTTACGCACTGCAACTCTAAGAGAGTTATCAGAGGCGTGGGGTGCAAAATCAAGGGTACCACACACACACACCAAAACGGGGTGCACAAATCAAAGGTACAATGCAAAGAACGAGTATAAGGAGCATGTTGAGAAAGAAAAAAAATGGTATCAATAGATACATATATGCATATAAACACAGCGAATCATATATGGGTTTAGGAATCACGTGCATCGCCCAGTGATTGCCTTTATAAAATTATGAAATGTCAATTTTCGTATATTATGGGGAAGTTGGTTCCCCAATTCAATGGATCGGGGAAAAAGACTATACTTGAATTTGTCAGTGCGGGCGTACATGGGTACATATCTACTAATTTACGCACGCTAAGAAATAGCGTTTTCCAACATGGCGGCAGCCATGGCGACCATAGAGTTTCTCGCTATAACACCTAGAGGGTAATCTGGCACCACCGTCTATCGGAGTTTCTTAAGGGGGCACCGTGCCGTCATGGGAATGACGGTATATGTGTCTGCGAGGCTCGTGTTGGCTGGTGTTGTAAGAGGCTTCGTCTAAAACGTGGATATGGCTACGCAAATAACGCGTTCTCAAAGTAAAATCTTCATAAAATGTTTTCATTCACGCATATTACATCTTTACTCACCCACGATGCATGACCAAGCGAAGAAAAGCAAGAACAGACGACCAACTGTTTCAAAGCGAGCACGAACCTTGTCGTCTGTCCTCCAACTTTAGCGGCCCGCTGAAACTTTTTACGTAACATGTAGTCGTACACACAATAACAAGTTCTCATAGTTAAACAAAACATGTGTACGCGTAATAATAAAGCTAAAACAGATTTTCACGTGCTGTTTTAGTAGAAAATGAATCATTGCGACAGACGGAACGGTACTTGCCAAGCGCGTCTTCAAGGTGTCCTGTATCTACGAGAACGATGCCAATCCGAATCCATAACATACCGGCATTCCCATGCATACCACAGTGCAGCAGCGCCAGATTTCCCTCTAGGTAATGTAGTGAGAAACTCTATGATGGCGACAGCTTCGGTCTGAATTCTCGTGATGGCTACGTTATTACTCGCATTGGTCACAAGTAATTATTGAAATGAGCTTTCTCTTTTTTCTTTACTCACCTAAAAGATTAGTTACGAGCTCATAGCAGGTCCAGTTTCGCATAATGTTTTGCGACTCCGGCGCTTGTAGGCCTAATGAGACGCGTCCACAAAGCAAGAAAAGGCTGATTGCAAACGGATTGTCTCGGCTTGGGCAAGTTTATCGTGAAGCACCAGACGGCACGCGGCCTCCTAACGTCTTCCTTGTGCTTGAGTTCCCGTATACATAGGTTGACCTATAGGTTAAACCATGTCTTGAAAGGCCGCACATCGAAACGTCCCACAAATGTGCTTGAGTTTAAAGCGCGTAAGGCGATGAACGCTATCTTGAACTATCTTGGCCAGACAAATGCTGGTGCTCTCGCTGTGGAAAAGGCGAATCACCGATTGCGATTGCAAATTAGTGAATAGCTGTACGAAGTTAGGATGGTAGTTTTAGTGACCGTATAAACTTGTAAGCATTCGCTTACGAATTAACAATGATAGAATGTGTAAGCGTGACTGAACGAGGTCGTAGGAAGAAACAGAAACACAGACAGCACTACCTTTATGTGTCTTCTTTCTACGTCCTTGTTCAGTCGCGCTTACGCATTCTATTGTGGACTCAAACCAACTAGCCCCCGAACATGTTTTAACTAAGTTAACAAGGACGGTGTCACGCGCGCACAGGTAAACATGAACACATCTCGCTCCACGAGCGCGTAATCTTGCTGTCAAAATGCCGGAGTGAGGAATCGCGGCAGCAGCAAGCGAATTGACTTCGAACATTTCTCGCTTCAGCGCGAACGAAACCTCGAAAGTACAGCGCACACGATTCTACTGGCACTACGCGCACTGTGCAAACATCAAAGATCAATTTAAAGGTGCAGGCCCGCGCGGTCGCGCAATTTGGCCACGTCGCAGATCGCTTTCAAGACACACGAGCGCAGGCAACGCGTCCCTGCGGCGTCCGCCATTCGCGTGCCTAATGCCATAGTAGACGCGGCGGTTGTCTCCGCTCTGTACGGAGTCGTACTTTTTCTTTCTTTATGACAGGGTGGCGGGCGAAGAGGACATCGAGGCACCCTAACAGTGGCCGAAACCTCAAGATGACGGAGACGCCGAAAGCAGAAATGCGCCTGGAGTGTCCTACACGCGCGCCAGCAAACGTGCGTGCTGTTTGGCCTTCAAGACCAAGCGACAGGTACGCGTGCTGCCACGGGAAAGCTCGCACCCACGCGTCTCAGGCACGTGCAGATGGTCTGTCACAGATCGTGCTCGCCGAGCCTCGATGCGAGCATAGATATTTTCTCCATACAAGCATTGATGTTTTAGCTGCCTCAGAAAAATACCAAATGTAATCAACCAAGACGAAAGAAGCTAGCCAAGATGCGCGCTCGTCCACATCTTGTAGGTTCAAACTTCCGTTCCTCGCAAGGCGCGGCAGGCGCAAGGCATGGGGTCGTGAGCTGTCACGCACCGGAATGCGTATCTGTCGTTTGACCTTTTTAGGCGCCCACCGAGCTTCAGCGTTCGCGTCCTACCCGAGCAAAGGAGCGCAGTGGATCAAAGAGTGAGCACCGAGTGCAGTGGGAGATGAAAAAAAGTGGCGAGAGAGAAAAGAACATGAGCAGGAAAACGGAGAAGGAGGGTGCGGCGAAAGCATGAGGCGGAAAGCGGAAGAGGAGGGTATGGCGAAAGCATCATAGGAAAAGCGTAGTGCCACAAAAACGTAGTGTCTGCGGTGCCGACTGCTACGAGATGGCGCCGCAGTAGCGCGCTGTTGTTGGTTCACCAATGCCTTCTTTATCTTTCTTCGGTCCCTGCTTTTCTCCGGGTAACAAATGTTACACCTTATCCCTTGACGCGCGACGCGCCTGCATGTGTCGAAGGTTTCTGAAGTGTTATCGATAGTTGTATCTGTTGGCTGTTGTCCCCAAAGCTTTTTGTAATCCAATTGTAGAAGCTATACGAATTGTGGAGTAGTATCTGGAAGCCACGCGAGCACCAGCGATTACACCGGAACCTTTAACGAGTCATGTCTAAAATCCTACGTGCTTGACCCACCAATCAGATTTTTGACAAACGCCGACTCTGTTACTTGTCTCTATCAAATGTTTTCACTCAGTATATCGCGAAATCAAAATAAGTGTAGAGCTGCACTCAAATTTAACATTACGGAGTATCGTAATCATCGGAGAATCCTTAGGACTACGTAACGCTACTTTTAAAAAGAAAGAACGTGAGTTTACATTTAACAGTATAAAATCATTCCTGTAAAATTTTACCGTGGTACATGTGAGCACTGACAGGAATTTATTTGCTTCATTTGATGAAGCAAATCTTTTATTTCCTTTTGCACTAATGTATAATAAATCATTACCGGCGGACTTGGATTTTAAAACTGCTATAGACCAACTTAAACTGGTGAAAGAATAGGTAATTAGTTGGCTTTTGATGATTATTCAACTGAACAATGTCAGTGTGCAATAATCGCTTCTCTTGCAACAGCCAACCTCCAAAAGGGGAACAGATATCGCTACAAATAGAATAAAGAAGGAACGCAATAAGCGTGGGACAGCGCTTGTTATGTTTCTTTGGTGTTGTGGTGTTCAGCCACGAGGAAGAACAGCAGCCTATTTCATAATGGGCGGACGACGCAGCGGACCCATTCGTGGCTATTTGCGGAGTCGCCGCCTCGGGTCGTTATTAAACAGCGCCGCTCTCAGAGAGAGAGAGAGCACGCGGTGGGATTCCTTTCCGTTCAAGCACGTCCCTCGGCTCACCATTTCGTTCTCGCCGCTTAGCCATTGTTCTCGGCTGTTAAAAAAGGCGCAACATGACGCGATAGAAAGAAAACGACGGCCGATCGTAAGTTGCTTCACGGAAGCCGTACCTCTGCCCAACGCCAAGGTCATGCAAAGAAACTGGTTTTTCTCGACTCAGCTGTTCTCCGGGCTTCTGTTGCTCAACAACCCGAATGAACGCCGCAGCCGGACTGCGGCTTCGAGGGAAAGGGTCGTGCAGTGATTGTACAGGGGAGGGCACGGAAATGAGGGACTGCGCGACATGGAAAAAAAAAAATAAAACAAAAGGCCACTACTGCCCTTCACGCGTGAGCCCAGACAAGCTTCAATCGCCCACAACGAAGGAAGGTTTCTTATCGCAGTGATACGGAGCGGTGCGGCGGCTGGGAACGCACTGACGAGAAGGGAGATGGCCAGGCGAGGCCTGTCACTTCGCGGTCGCTACAGTTGAAGCGGGCGCAGTCTGGAGACGAGCACGCGCAGATGTCGGCCGACAAAGAATTCTCGGGACGTCTTGCAGTCGTCACCGGAGGAGGCAGTGGCATCGGCGAAGCCATCTGCCATGTGCTGGCCGAGAGAGGTGCCCGTGTCATCGTAGCCGACATCAACGTAGAAGCTGCGCAAAGGGTCGCGAAGTCACTGCCGGGTTCGTATTACCGCACCTGTGCGTTGAGTTGTTCTAATGCATGTGGAGGAACTTACCTACGGATAAAAGCTACGAGCAAAAGGCACGCGGTACGTTGTCGTGTGGCGAGTTGTGGTGATGCAAAGAGAGCGTTAGATAGCGCCGAGAGACGAAGCATGCGTAATCGCGCGTGATTTGGCCTCTCCGCAAAATGTGCTCGTGGCGTTGCATTTGTTGCCATGCTGGGATGGCAGGATAACGGAGTTGTCAACTGCGCGCGATCAACTTATTACTTTCTCACGCGGCTCTGGTAGGAGCCTACTGATGCAGAACACACGACAATGACTTGTACAACAGCTTTCTCATATTACTAAAATAAGAAAGACATTTAAAAATTGAGACTATAGTTTAAGAAGCTTTATATCAATAATAAGGGCTAAACATCAGAATTTGTGCTATATTGTCATTACAATAACATTATTTACCGCGATTTTATTATCTTCCATTAGGCCGAAGTGTCCTGCAACTACACATCTTTATTCAGCCAGTCCTTAACGAATAACCTTTGCTAGATCATCTTCGCCTTGAAGGAGTAATGAGAAATGGGTATCCAAACTATGCAGCCAAATTCAAAGCAATACCTGTCACGGCACACGTTTAGGGTCCGTATTTCTCAAAACTGGTGGTCGTAAAGAAAGTGTTTAGTGAAAGGCTGATCACCTTTGGTAAAATTATTTTAAAAGCAGAATACACGCTTACTTCTTTGACGATTAGTGCTTTTAAGTCGCCTGCTTAAAGGTGATGTTCTAAATTAGGCAACGCCACTGCGCTTATAGTAAAGTTGTTACTGGCTGTGATCAGCCTCTTTAGTGCGCGATATAAGTAGATTGCTATACCATGTCTTTCTTATACAAGCAAAAATCCATGGCTTGTGGAATGGCCCTTGAAAAGAGCAGAAAGCTACGTACGGCGTCGTGAGAATCGCAAAATTTATAGACCAGAACACGCTAGCCTCGCACCCAGGCTAATCGAACGCATACTCTCGCACCCGGATTGCCCGGTCGACCAGCGCCATTTTGTTCTGGGCTGCCAAAGCGTGTTCGCCGGCGACCAGCAGACATGGCTAGCGCTAGCTCTAGGACTCCAAAGTGCGGAAATGTGCCCGTTCACGCGAATCCAAAGTACAAGAAGTCATCTGGGCATCGTTGCGTCGTGTTTGGATGCCAAAATAACCAGCGGAAAAGGAGCAGGTTGCTTAGCGCTGTTTGCGAAGAGCACAATACACGTAGGGAATCGTGCCGGTGCGGTGTTTTCAGCCTGCACCGATTTCCAACCGCAACGAAGAATGACAAGCTGCGCCACCGGTGGATAGCTGCAGTGAATAGGAAGAACTACCAACCCAGTGAAAATGCACGAGTGAGTATTCGATCTGTGTATATTTTGGTGCCACGTTCAACTTTGCGCCCTACGAACGTAATGTGTAACACGCAGGTTTGCTCCGAGCACTTTCTGGACAAGCCCACAGAGCAGAATCCCGCGCCGGTGCTTCGCCTTGGCTATAACAAGAAGGCAAGCCTTTTCGTGTTTTCATTCAGGCAGAGCTCCCGACGGTTAAGCGGAACAGTTGAGTTTGCGGTTAGCGATACTTGCAGCTGCTGCACGGCATGACCATTAAGCGTGAACGACAAGTTGTAAACGATAGTATGTTGCCCTGCTGGTGAGCGTAATTGCTAATGAAAGTAAAACGAAGTCTGCTCGTCACGTAGCATGCGTCGACAAAAACGTAAACGACTGCTCGTCGCCGAAGGCGTTCTTGCAGCGCGCCTGCAGTCTTTACGAGCTGGTGTTGCAGGTGTCATTCGTAACGAATTCATTTGAGCATCCTGAGCTCTAAACTGCGTGCGGGCTGTTATGCAGGGCAAAGCGCAAAATTTTTCCGTTCATAAGGCGAGGAAAATAAGGTGCTTAATTATTGTTGTATTTTGTAACAAAATTTTTCTCGTTCTCACCAGTTTCTTTTACTGTTTTCTAAGGGAGCGCTAACAATCCGATATGGCCTCGCACAAGCGAAACAGGTCTGATACCAGGTAGCTGCAGTTGGTGGGGCTAATTTTTTGGAATGCAGGTGCGGTTGTTGTCTTGTACCAAAGGCTTCCCTGATGATGCAGCTTTAAGTAGGGATGGTAATTTTATGTGCCCTGTCATGGTTTGTGCAACTGTACAAAACCTGCATCCGTCAGGCTCGCCCTGTTATATGGGCTTTGACTGCACATGTAGTTGAACATTAAAACTACTGTAGTTCCTCATTTTCCAATGAGTGCAGGTTTAGCATCACATGCTGCTTGTTCGAGTACTGTAGGCTTGTGTTCTTAATGTTGTACTCTTAAGGGGTTGCACGATACAATTGGCCTGGTGCATTTTCTATTTCATTTTGAGAGGACTTTATGTCTTCGCAACAGTGATGGCATGGGAAAGAACTACAGCCCTTCTTACTATAACATATATATTGTTTTCAATTTGCAGGTGGTGAAGGGCAGGCATCTGCTAATCAGGCAGTCAAACGACCTCGCCAGTTGGTTGCCAAACGCGGCCAAAGCAGTAGTGACCATGACAAACAAGACCAAACTGAAAGTGCAGAGGACAATGTTCTGCGTGCTTTAATAAAATGTGGCACCAACACAGTGCTGCAAAATCCTTCACAGGTTACGTGCTTACGTGGTTACCCGATGTATTCGCTTCTGCAGTCTGCACATCACTCAGTGTGGCCATTGCGGACTTGCATGAGGTCTTGAAGTTTGATTGAATCGAGACAGCGAAAATGACTGGCTAGAAAAAACGCGAAACATGCCTTCCGCCCAGCTAAAAAGCCCAAGTTTCGCTGTCGTGCCGGGTCGCATCTCCCGGCGTGGCAGCCCAGGCCTGCTACTTCGCGGCGCTTGGGATAGATGGCGCGACCGGCGCTCATCAATATGGCGGCGCGCTTTGAATTCACGGTGTTCTGGTGTATAGACTTCGCAGAACCCTTATGATACGGTGTATTAGGCTCCATTGAAAGTCCTCTTAAGGTACGCTGCACATGTGAAGTGTATGTTTTCGGGCCGCATCATTCTGGTATTCCTTTTTTTTTTCTTCCTTCCGCCTTTCCATATCGCATCCGTCGTACAGGACAACAAATTGGGCGTCATCCTTAGCCTTGTTACCATTATTTCAAAGCGTAAGCATTTCTATTCCTACCCAACGAAGAAACCCGTCGGTCCGTCCTTCCCGTAAGACGAATCGCTATAAATAAATTAATGTATAAAAATTAGTAAGTTCGAAAGGAAAAACGTTGGCGGTGATGAGTGTTGAACCTACGGCTCCATGCTTAGAAGATGAGTATCTTTCCCCCAATTCCAAGAACCCACGCTTGCAGAAGGTGAATATATCACACCCATAGGAATCTTTTGAACGGGCGGTACAAAACAAACGTGAAAGGACAATTTCTCTGAAGACTTTCTTGACAGTTTTGTTGATGGTAGAATAAAAGCCTTCTCTAGAATAACATGTAGAGCCGAGTTAAAGCATTTCATACACTAGGGAAATTTCAATTTTACTAACATTTAGTGCCAAACACGCCACATCCGCGATGAATTTCGGTGGTCGCGTGATGCGCCTTCCGTTGGGGCTCTCCTTCACCGACAGAAACGCCACGTATTTACGAGGGCTAATGCGCTCGCTTCGCGTCGCGCTACCCATAGAGATAAACAGTCAATGCGTTGATCAGGTGTTAGAGAGCGACAAGGGCTTACAAAAGTCGGAGTAATTCTGATGAGAATAGTGAGGACCAATAAGCGTTCATAAGGGTCGCATCAAGTACGATATTGTTGATAAGAACAGATAAGGATTTGATCTATTTCGGTGAGGTTGATAACGACAGATAAGATAGCGACCGAGAAGGTTGAAATGGGCTCCTGCTGGTCGGATCATGTTTGGGAAGATCTATAATAACACCGGGCTGCGTGGAGATTAGTGGCACAATGTTTACGCATACTTAGGCGGCTCCAGTGGAATTTCTGCCCCAATACTTTTTTCACAGAAAAGCTGGTAGCGGGACCAGAATCTCTTTGAAGACCTTATATGCCTGCTTTCCAGCTGTCCTAGTCCAAGTAAACTATCTAGTTGATGGAAGTTCTGAAGAAGTTGGGAGCATAATAGCAAGGATATGCTGGTTCCTAATGAATAGCATGGAATAAATAGGGCGGGATGCAAATCGCAATGTTTTTTCTTTACTACATCGAGTCGTTATATGTACCAGATTTTAAGTTTTGCAATGTTTCTTGAGATCCAAATGCAGCGGCGCCCATATGTTTAGTCAGTACTTTATAGGTGATGTGCGTCGAACGTTTCAGGCATATACAGATTATTAAGGAGGCTTGGGAAATTGACTAAATTGTCTTTACCATTGGCTTTTCAGGCGCATAGTACGTTATGCGCCGCATATACTCTATTTGCCCGATGTCCTTGCAGAACGAAGCGTTACTCCGATATTCAATTTGAATTCGCAGAGAGGCATGATATATTTTAAGCAAGAGCAAAGTACAAATATGAAGTACAAATTACAGACATGGTGGACAATTCTGCAGGCGTCGAACAGTAATAGCAACATGTTTTGCGATGCGCATGGAAGGTTCACTGGTTTTAGAGAGTTCCTCTAGAAACCTAAGTGGCATCTGGTGAGCAGGAAAACATTGAAGAGTGTCAAATAGTTACGGAGTTCACACAAATGCAAAAAGCACACGAAAGCGTTGATAGTTCTCGGAAACGCTTCCATGTGTCATCGTGCAACTAAATGTGGCTCCGAGTTCAGTGGCAATAGAAATGGGGAACATGCTCTAAGTGAAGAACGGCGAAAGTTTCAAGTTTGTGCATGAGTTACTGGGGCACTATAACGTAAAGCTATTTCAATATCTTGTTCCAATGCCCTGACCTCAAATTTACGCAACCCCCAACGCAAGCATCGGGCAGTGTCTCGTAGCGTAATTTCATCAGGCCAATGAAACACTCACCACGTTTATCATAGGTTACCTCTATTTGCTTTCTAAGTGAACAGCACTGTCTTGTTTTACAGGCTTTTCTCGTGTAATTGGCTGACCAGAGGCGAACTGAAATGAATTTTTGAATTTTACATGCCGAAACCACAATTTGCTTATGAGGACTCAGGATTAATTCTTACCTTCAGGGGATCTTTAACGTGCCGCCAACGCACTGGAAATCGGCGTTTTTGGTATCCGTCCTATTGAAATGCGGCCGTCGCGGCTGGGATTTGATCCTGTGATCGCGTGCATAGCATCGCAACACCATAACCGCCAAGTCAACGCGGCGAGTGACCCGAGGCGATGAGCACGGATAAGGGCAGATGGTTTCGGTGAAGCCGTGCTGACGCAGTGAACCTAGATAACCGGATCATGAGGGCGGTTCGGTGTTGGCGATTGGCCCGCTTCCGCTGTCTTAGCCTTGCGGTGTCTGGTAGGGAATTGAACGGCGTTTAATGGAATGGTAAGCGTGCAGCTAAAGTGGATCCTTCACGAAGAAAATTTGGCGCTACGATGTCGTGTACTATCAGCGTCAAATGAAAGTTGAACAGCGGAGCACGTGGACCAAGCATAAGTGAAGATATAGTGCGCGCCATCCAGTCATCACCATTGACAGGCGCGCACATTCGGTTTGGCCGCACTGCACGATCCCCCTCTAGTGAGATAATGTCGCTTCTGTTCTGGTTCTTACATGAAAGGGAGAAAATGAAAAATAAATTGAAGCTAGAATATTGCAGTTTACGGCGAGTCTTATCGCACAGATCGCTGAAACAACAAGCGCTGTCGGCGCGAACAGCGGTGTGCGTTGTGCAGTTTGCACCGTCATCGCAAGGTAGATTCGCCCGCGCTGTTTGCAGCTTGCGCGCCACATTCGTTCTTTCGGTCGGCAAACTTGCGCTGCGTGGTATCGCTGGCAGCCGCGACGGCGGCCGGCTTGCCGAGCGCGTTTTGCCGTTTGACATGGTTTCACTCCCAAACCTGCAGCGCTTCGCTTTTACCACAGCGTCGCAGCGTTATCGGCGTCTAGACGCAATTCAAATATTGAATCTGACTGGTTATGATCACGAGCATTAAAATAAACTCGCGTGTAAGGTTGCCGAGACAGCGATGCCATGCGCATTATAAGTCTGCCTGGAAACAAAGGTGCGCCGAAGTGAGTATGGGCCCAAATTATCATACACTCTTAGAAACATTTACGCCCTTTGGGGTTTATCTTGTCCCACAACAATAATCATCTGTCTTGCCCGCGTTTCCTTCCTTTGACGCTGCGAGCCCGGTACTTCCCAGTCACGAACGGCATGCGGGTTATCAGTGTGACGCAGCATTCTCGACAGGAAAGTAGCGAGCGCCGAGTTTTCAGGAAAGGAAACGCAAGCCAGCCAGATGACTATTATTGTTGTGGGACAAATATACACCCCAAAGGGTGCAACCGTTTTAGGAGTGTAATTAGAAAGTAAATGAAGGAAATACCAACGAGAAATAAAAATATGTTTATTGCAGGCGATTGCAGGAATCTGCAAAAGATAAGCATCGTGCTTCTTAAACTTCGACGAGACCTTGCCGAGGTGAAGGTACGATGGTTTCAGCGAGCAAATTTGAACGCTATTTCATGTTTAGTACTTAGTAAAGTCACCTCCAGCGGCCACAACGGCTTCCATTCTTCGAGGAAGACTGTCGAAGAGATGGGTCGCAAAGTCCTTTACCCGTAGGCGCTCCCACTCCTCTTGTACACTGTTAGCAAAAATGATCCGAGATGGGAGTAAATGGCTTGTCCTCTAGCGCATTCCCTGATGGGAGGTAAATATACTCCGGGTAGGCGGAGTAAAAGATTTACTCCGCTGCTGAACGGAGGTTGTGGAGGTACTTATGGGAGTATATGTTTACCTCCATCGCGGAGGTTGTGGAGGTACTTATGGGAGTATATGTTTACTTCCATCGCGGAGCTTCTGCGGGCAACTATGGGAGTATATGTTTACCTCCATCGCGGAGGTTGTGGAGGTACTTATGGGAGTATATGTTTACTTCCATCGCGGAGCTTCTGCGGGCAACTATGGGAGTATATGTTTACCTCCATCGCGGAGGTTGTGGAGGTACTTATGGGAGTATATGTTTACTTCCATCGCGGAGCTTCTGCGGGCAACTATGGGAGTATATGTTTACCTCCATCGCGGAGCTTTTGTAGGGAACTATGGGAGTATATGTTTACCTCCATCAAAGAGCTTTCGCAGGGAACTATGGGAGCACGTGTTTACCTCCATCGCGGAGCTTTTGCAGGGAACTATGGGAGTATATGTTTACCTCCATCAAGGAGCTTATGCAGGGAATTATGGGAGCATGTGTTTACATCCATCACGGAGCTTTTGCAGGAAGCTATGGGAATACTTTTTTACATTCGAGGGAGGCTTTTCAAAGTACCATAGTATTTCTTTACAATGATCATGGAGGTTTTACAGGAACATATGAGAGTATCTGTTCACATGACTCGGCTAGTATGCCAATTTAAGAATTTTCAATATTGAGTTTCCACACTGAGAAATACACAATATATTGGTTTGCAAGCTAGAAGATGCAAACAAAAGTAAGCAAAGTAGTGCTTTGTAGAAAATAAATTTATTGCATAAGCAGAGGCAAGGAAGAAATGGACGACGCAAGCACAATCTCTTAACTGGTTTTTGATTCTTTCTTGCCCATGTGTTATCTGCACAAACCAAACAGTAAGAATAGAAAGCAACTCATCCAGCTGCAGGTTTAAGCACAGACCTTATGAAGTACATAAAAAATACATGGAAATCAGCCACAAGTGCCTGAACAAGGTGCAATAGTTATTGTAGAAATAACGTAGCTATAACAGTGCATTCTCTGACAAATCTAGACTGTGGTACTACAAAAGGTAAAGAGGACATCATTTCTCATTAATATTGACATGTGCAAGAGTTAAAGCAGCAAAAAGTTGAGAAGACGCCAAAACACTTATTGCACTTCAAAATTAAATGATTAGGAAAATGAAAGTTCTGGTAGGCACTAACAGAGCCATTTTTACTGTGACAAGCTGGCAGAGTGGACTAAATAAAGCAGAGTTCAGCTTTGCTTTTTTCCCCCATATTACCGAAAGGCAAACATAGTGGCTAAGAGAGAGTCGTAAGGGATGGTAAAATGTTCATTGTATTGTACCCCGATTTTAAGAGCGGGTGAAAGTGCATGCTTTTAATAGCAGCACCACCTCACAATTCCTTGCGCAGACTGACTCTAGGAACTTTGAAGCTGGTGGATCATGCCCTTAGCTCCAAACATACGTCATGCTTAAATTTCTTAACACAATAACATTGAAAGAAAAAGCAGTCTCAAGGAAAGCAACAAAAGTGGCAGAATAATGACAAGTGGGCTTCTGATGGCCATCATCCAAACTTCCTTACTGATATTCCACCTGGACAATGCTGCTGGTGCAAGAAGGCTTACAGAGCCTTAGAACCACCATGGGCTCACTTCTGACGATTAAAGGCAAAAAACAGGCAGTGCTGAAGACCGCATCATAAAAGAACATGTGGCCTAGTTGAGATGACAACTTTTGGAAGCTTCATTCCGTAACATCTTGGGAAGGATAAAAAGTTAAAAAAAAAATCTTTTAGAGAAGTGTGCCAATCTGAACTTAACATTACAGCGCAAACACCTAAGACGAACCACAAAAAGACACGACACACACTGGCGCTTTTTGTGGTTCGTCTTAGGTGTCTGCGCTGTAACGTTAAGTTCAGAATTATGTACCAACTAGGCCCAAATGAAGTTTTACTGTGCCAATCTGACAACACTGTTATAAGAGATTTCTCACACCCTTCAGAGGAATAAGGGATCTGATTGCTGGCTCACAGCCTTGCTTGCACACAGCAAGTGCTGCTGCGCTCGAGCATGGTCAAGGCTGGTTGTATTAGTGATAGCCTGCATGCAGGCTAGCAGCAGCTTGGCATCTGCTTTTATGGCAGCAGCCGTACAAGGTCCTTGCCGACTTTTAACACAAAGCCAGTATAATAAAATGCGAGAAACAAAAATTATGAATTACTTATTCAGAAACCGTGAAAATAAGCTATGTATTCAAAGAAGGTATATGCAGGCAACTTTTATTTTATAATTGTTGATAATTATGTCTCAAAACAAGTTCAAGGCTCCGAACCAGCGTTGCATTTACATTTAATGTGGCTGCATCCACATTGTAACTTTTCTTAACAGCATCACTTAAGATGTTGGATGCCTCAATGGCACTGCATATATTGCACATAATTAAAAAAAGAATATAGACTGTAACCATTGTGAAACACCTTGTAACAGTGTCGCTGTAAGACAATGACACTGCAGATATTACACATAACTAATAAGTAAATAAAAGGTACATATAAGCAACGAAATAAAAAGTGCACTAGTAGCAGAGAAGGGAGGCATGTTAAACATCACATTAAAATGGCATAAGGCATTTGAACATAATGCTGAGAACACTTGTGGCTTACGATAATCAAGTGAAGCATGCAGAAAAGTGTTAGCCATGTTAGCCAATTCCATGGCCTTCAAGACCTACAATGCCATAAACTAGTGTCTCAAGGTGTACACTCCTGGCCATTTGTGCAACTGAAGTCAACGAAGTATGCTTCCATTCAAGCTAGGGTACCATCTCTTTTCCGGTTTGCACTGCACTCTTTTCATATGTTGAATACATACCTTGGCCACCTTGGCAAGGAACAGTACCAACAGATGAGATAAAACAAAAGACAAACACAGTGCTGACTGACAAGTGGATACGTTTGCTGCCATGCTTTCCCTTTTCACACTGTCACGAGTCACCGGCAGAGCATGTGCGATAATGTGGAGCAGACGACATTGGTCAGTGAAATGGAGAATGGATACATGAGGTGAGGAAGCATGTGAAGTGTCAGAGAAAAATTGAAGGAAAAGGGGAGGAAAACCAAGGAGCGCGCATTGCTGACATGGATGAGAAGCAAGGCAGTTGCATCTCTAGCTGTGTTTGGAGATGGGAAGTAGTAGCTTGGGACCACGGACAGACGAGAGGACATCCAAGAGTTGGCCAACAACAGCTTCCAAGACCTGACTACATCGCCATGACTATGCTCTGCAACCCCAACCCAACGCCACACTGCCATAACCGGCCTTGTCCAGTGCCACAATCACCTGACCACGTCGGCCACACAATGCCTGACTAGTCCAGACTGCGTCCTGTGCAATGCAAGTCTCGTAAGGGGGCGACAACCTCGTCACTCACAACGAAGGTCTATGTCTACGTCATGTTGCAACTACGCAGGCTGACATCTTGCACCACGCCTTGCCGACGTTCACTGCTACTCTGACAGTCAGAACATTCAATTCTTGGGGACTGTCACTTGGCCAGTCAGACTATAAACATTATACAGCTAATTTCTCATTTGTTTTGATTATGTATATACCTAGTTTTGTTAATCTCTTTTGTGTACAGGGTATATTTTGTGCACACTTACTTTGCTGGTCATTTGTTTTGGGTTACATTGTGTCTTGGGAAAAATATTTAACATATTTGCATTGCGTCTCTGTCCATTCCTGAAGCGCTGAAATTCGTGACAGTTGGCAAGCCTGTCAGGATTTGTTCTTCCTCCCATGCTCTTCCACATGAGCAAGGGTCTCGCTTATGCCACGGATGTACGGTATTGAAGCCCGTTTTTTGGGGGGGTCCAGGGTGGGTGGGTACTGCGTGAGCCAGCTGGCACCCTACTGAGTCAATGAAGTACTCAGGGTATCCCCAAGCCATCAATTCCCACCACACAAGTGAATTGTCTGCCATGTGGTCTTCTGCTGTTGTGCACACATTTTTCACCCAACGAAGGAGAGAGCAGACAACAGACCTCTTCTGCGAAGCAGGGTGCACCAATGTGTAGTTGAGGTAGCGCCCCGTGTCAGTTAGCTTCCTAAACACCTCAAATAACAGGTTTGGCCCTTCGCGTGGCACAAGGGAGTCCAAGAATGACAGTTGACCTTCACATTCCACTTCTATGGTGAACCTAATTTTGCTTGCAATTGTTTAAGTGAGCCGTAAAGAGGTCGAGGTTTAACTCAAGGTTAGCTCGTTTACATCGACACCTAAGGTCTTTTTCAGATATGTCGACTGTTTCAGAGTTTTGCAACAACAGAATATTCACCTCCTCACGGCTCACTTAAACAGTAATGCAAGCAGCAATTAAGTTCACCATAGAAGTGGAATCTGAAGGCCAACTGTCATTTTTGGACAGCCTCGTGCAGCATAAAGGGCCAAACCTGTTATTCGAGGTGTTTAGGAAGCTAACTCACACGGGGCGCTACCTCAACTACACATTGGTGCACCCTGCTTTGCAAAAGAGGTCTGTTGTCTGCTCTCTCCTTCGTTGGGTGAAAAATGTGTGCACAACAGTAGAAGACCACATGGCAGACAATTCACTTGTGCAGTGGGAATTGATGGCTTGTGGATACCCTGAGTACTCCATTGACACAGTAGGGTGTCAGCTGGCTTGCGCAGTACCCACCCTCCCTGGACCCCCCGAAAAATGGGCTTCAATACCATAGGTCCCCTGCATAAGCGAGACCCTTGCATGCGTTGTGGTCATATGATGTGCAGGCTGTGCACGTTCCAAAACGTAAACATGAGCTCATGCATGTGAAAGACCGTTCGGAAAAGGGCAAGTTCCCAGGCGTAGTGTAGGTCCTTCGGTGTGCGAACTGTCGGTACGTCTACATCGGAGAAACCGGCAACTCCAAAAAAAGACTTAAACAGCACAGGAATGATGTCCAGAAACGATACTTTGCATCGAATGCCCTGGCCAAGCACTGCGCAACTACGTCACAATTAGCTAGGAAAAATATCGCTTGATTGTTAAGGAATGAAATCATTTTACGCGTCTTTATCTTGAATCTCTAATCATCCATGTCCATGTATGCCAAGTACCTTAATCATGTTTTGAGCTGCAGATAAGAACGTTACCTACTCTGCTGCTGGTTTCATTGTGAACAAGGCTCCCGTGGGAAGCCGAAACATAAATATATATTTTAAACCATTTTGGTTGCGCTTGCTTAGTCCTGACATTTCGCATGGCCCCCACGAGTTCAAATTAATGAGGTTTACTGCATGTACACATGTTTGCAATTACACGCTTACTTAATTTCTCTCAGCATGTCTGCTAGGCTACGGTCCATTTTGAGCACCGCGATTTCTCCTCCTCAGGGGCACCACATCTCGAAAGATATGCATCAAGTGCATCTGGAAAATTAATCATTTCGCTGTAATACATGTATTGTTACAAACATTACACAAACAAATTTGAAACAATGTCGATGATACTGTCCACAGCTTCCAATTTATGGAGGCTGAATGCCGGCTTCTCAATGAAATTGCGGTCGTTCAGGAAGCACCACCAAAGAGCCCCTGTGATGCTCCTATCCTGAGTGCCAGAACTCCGCACACCAGTTTCGCCAGTTCTTTGCAGAACAGGGAGTCCTAGCCATGGCACTAGAGCAGGTGCCACTCCTCGTCAATGTATACATTTGCTAGGTGCACCTGCAATAAAAGGGCAGAGACACGTTAAGACTGCTTAGGTGTGGGAACGTGAAAGCATCTTTAGTGAACCAGATGGCTGCAATGTGACGTGCACGATATGACACACAGTAGGCACACCTTAAAGGGACTGACAACCGATTTTTAAAGACCTAGTTATTGGCACAACACAAAGCTCACCCTCAGTAGCGTTTACATCTGCAACGGTTACTTCCAAAAGCACATGGATATTGTGGCATCACAGAAGTGTCCTTGTTTCACACCCCAGGTTCTATTCCCACCCAGTCTGCCAAACTTTCTCATTAAAGCAGCTAATTTGCTTTGTTTACAGGAACCTGAGAAATCTGACATCAAGCATTTTTTATGCATCTTTATTGTTTGTGCAATCAGCCATTGGTTTTATGTCACTAACTGCTGGCAGCAAAAAGAAGTATGTCCAGTGGCATTAGTGTAGGGGCTCCACACAAAATTATATGGCTTACCTCTGTTTGAAAGTAATCTTTAAAGAGACTACACAAGCAATACACAACGACTTTCAGTGAGCCCAAGTTGACTTTCAGCTTTGTGAAGCGTAGAAAGTGGTACAGGTTGTACGGCATGGTGTAGCACGAAAAACTGGAAAAAGAAAGGTTCTAATGGACAGAAAAAAGGGAAGGACGGCGCCACACTCAACTGTTTATTAGACACAAAACTTGCTACATATATACCGCGCACACTCTCGACATCAGGGGAAGAAAAGAGCAAGTGTCAGATCATCTTGTTTTCGTCAAACCCAACAATTTCTTTTTGCATCATATAACAAAACAGATGTTTGACTAACACACGCTTGACCAGTTATACGAATGTGACATGCCTCTAGCAGTTCCTGCGCAGTTTTATCGCTACTCTTACCTAGGATTCTCACCACAGAACAACTTGGCTTACAGTACAGCAGCACGGTATACAATACACAGAAAAATGGGCATTCATATGCGCTTTTAAATTGTTTGCATGTTCCCTCATTCAGTCGTTCACACAACGGCCAGTCTGCCCGATGTAGGTTTTCCTGTAACTTAGCGGTACATGTATCTGGTAAACCACAGCAGTGGAACACTTTTCCACGTAGCACTTTGCATGTTTGACTTCGTACATTTGCACTGCACATTCTATGATTCGGGGACATAGGCAAGACAGCGTGTTCGAGGAAGAAAACAACAGGTACCTCATACCTGTTCGCTGCCTTGAGGCTGTGGCTCACCCTGTGGTAATAAGGAGCCACTTGAGCCTTTCTTTGGGAATCGTGCTTACTTCCCTCACTCCCCTTCGGATTATTGTAACATTTGAGTTGCTGCAGCGAGGTTTCTGCCACTAGGTGATGACCGAATGAGGAAATCTGGCATTTAAAAGCTGCTGGACACGATGCTTGAAACTAGACAAAAAAGCTATGTGGAAAAGCAGTCCACGTGATTTACCAGACACCGTTAAGTTATGGGAAAACCTATGTCGGGCAGATTGGCCATTGTGTGAATGACCGAATGAGGGAACAAAAACAATTTAAAAAAGGATATGAACACCCATCTCTCTGCACATTGCAAATCGTGCTCCTGTAAGCCACGTTTTTCTGAGGTGAGAATCCCAGGTATGAGTAGAGATAAAACCGCGCGGGAACTACTAGAGGCATATCACATTCAGATCAGTGGTCAAGCATGTGTTAGTCAAACATATGTTTTTATATGATGTGGAAATGAAATTGTTGGGTTTCACACAAACAAAATGATCTGTCACTTGCTCTTTTTGCTGCCCCTGATGTCAAGAGTGTGCGCAATATATATGTAGCAAGTTTTGTGCCTAATAAACAGTTGTAAGTGTAGTGCCATTTTCTTTCCCTTCTTTCTGTCCTTTTGTATCTTTCTTTTTGCAGTTTGTTGCACTACAACAGCATGGCATTTAGCAATGACCAAGTCGCTCAAGAGAAAGTTACTGTGTGGTACAGGTTGTACCAGCCAATCAGAAGAGCTCTCTTAGTACCCGCCTCTGATCACCCTCTGAGCAATTAGACGGCTTGTATCTCTACAACTTTTGGCTTGTGCTGTTAGGCTATCATTACATAAACTATAAATGCAGAAGTACATATTAGCATGCTTTATGAAAAGCCAGAGTAGTACTATACTGACTGGATGTGACATAAATGGTAAGAATGTTCTGGCTGGAAACATTGTGAGTTTATCAACACTGACTGACGAGTAACTGAGAAAGTTGGTGCATGTTCATGTTTAACTTTTGCATACAACACAAGGGACAGAAGAGAGACCACAGCGCACAAAAGCTACCAATTCAATGTTTAAATGTTTATTTTATGGGAAGGAATACAGAAAATATTTACACTGCATGTGCACTTGTACTGCACAAACGTTCTTTTAGAATGAGGGCAAATGTTGCAAACAAATAGAATTAGAAAGCACAGAGTGATTGCTATTCTGTGTCATTTAGAGAGTGTTCCTCTTTTCCACACAATCATAATGAGAGCGGACTGACACGTCCCAGTATTTAAGTGATATTCCTTACTGTTATTGTTGGCCATTCCGTTACCAGAGGTGAAAAAAACAGATGAACAATCTAAATCTGATGCATAGCACCAGTCATGTTGTATGGTCTCCCTTCCCTCCCTGTGCAAATTCTGTCCTGAAAAGTTACATGAATTGAATGGCAAACTCATAAGGACACTACAAATTTCACCTAGTGAACACAGCTGGTTCTCGGAAAATGCACGAATACGGTGATAGGTATGTGTCGGCATAGTGTAGCACGCTAACTTCGACACTACTGCAATACTTCAGCTGTCACACGACTACAGTGCTTAAGAGACCACAGAAGTGTAAGTGCACAACAAAAAAAAGCAGGTGCATCAACCATAAATTTGACTTCAGCAAACACAACATAGGCTGTTTCGTGTGGCTAAAATACTAGCTAATATGTAGAAAGTATATGCACAGGTATACTTAGCTATAGGTACTCGCCCATCCAACTTAAAAACTTATTATGAGTTGCTGTGCATATGATGCTTGCTCTAGACACTGGTGGTTACAACAAAGATACTTTTAGAATGAGATAAAATGCTTTCATCTGCCCAGTAATCGAAGTTTTATTGATAGCATTATAATTTAGACTTGCTGGTTGAAGATATTCTGACCTCAACAGCACCAAGCAGATTGAATATAAAAATGCCCACTGCGCTGACCAAATACATAGTGTGAAACAGAACACATGAAAAGGGACCCAAAGTATTAGAAATTATTCATGACAGCTGTTGAATTAGGGCTTGTTGGTTGATTATCACTATTAAAATTACAGAAGTGCCAATCGGAATGTTCTATGTGGTGCAGTTGAAATTAAATTCATTTGATGAGCAACAACGAGCAAATGCAACCAGACAATTTAGCACTATGTATGAAATAGTGTTCTTTAATGATTGAGCATCAATACACGGATCTATCAGCTAACTATGTGATCTATACTGTGTTTACTTAAAGTGAAAAATAATTTAACTGGACATAGACTCTTAACTGCTACAATGCCTATTTGCATGAATGGGCATAGCTTGCCAAATTTTTTTTTATGGGAGAGAAAAAAATCAAGCTTACTAGAAAACACCTCAGTACAGCAGTAACGTCATCAATACTTCCTTTTGGGAGAGTTGGTTCATCTCGAAACATATGGGTAACAGCACAAACAGACCACAAGAAGGCAGACACGTACACACAGTGCTGACTAACAACTGATTTTATTGGCAAGGATAGCACACCTTGTAGGGTGTCTCACATAACTTGAGCCAAGAATTTTTTTTAAAAATGAAAGGCACGTTGGAAGCGAACTGAACCAAATGCATACTATTCGCAATAGCCTATAGTAACTCCTACAATCCTTTGTTTTCCCCATAACTTGCCAATTAATTAAATTTAATTACCCAACTCTAATTATTGGCTGAGGACCCCAAGTATGGCACACAGATTTGTAGAGCCCCTTCAGAAACCACCGATCGAGTTGTTTGCTTTACGATACGTCTCACATAGTCATTTCTTCTGAGTTGCAAAGAAAGTCCGCGAAATATGAAACAAGGCACGTGACAGAGTGCTTGCGCAGTGGTATTGTGCTCCTCTCAAGCGTGCCTTCGGTGAACAAGGTCGGCTCCCGTCGGATGATGGCGAAAATGCATGCTGCAGGCGGAGCGGTGCCAATGAGAAAGAATGCCCTGCCACTTTCTCGTCACCAGTCACGATGCAGCCAACCTTGTTCACCGAACGCACGCTTGAGAGCAGCACAATACCACTATGTTCCATCACGTGGCCTTCATCATATTTCATGGGCTTTCTTTGCAACCAGGAAAAACGGACTACATGAGACATTTAGTAAAGGAAAGAACTCTATCGGTGGTTTCTGAAGGTGCTCTACAAATCTGCGTACCACACTTGGGGTCCTCAGCCAATAACTAAAAGTTCTGCAATTAAACTTATTTAATTAGCAAGTTATGGGGAAAACAAAAAATTGTCTGAGTTACTATAGGCTATTGCGAATAGTATGGGTTTCGTTCAATTCCCTTCACACGTGCCTTTCATTTTTAAATTCTTGGCTCACGTTATGTGGGACACCCTGTATATGCCAGAGTGAAGCAAGGGAAATGAAAGGGAAAATCATGTCAAGGGTGACAGCGTGCCAAGTTCACAAGCGCAATGAAGCCAACCAAACACAACAAAGCGCAAACAATTATTTTTCTTTTCCTTTGCAATCTGAAGCCCCGATAGCCGCACCCAGAAGATCAGATTCAGCATCAAAGAGAGCAAAGTGAGGGGTGCTAAACAGTTGCTACCGAATTTTCTAATGTGGAAGGTTTTTAAACTGATGTGCGCAGTCTTGTCACTGCTCTTTCCTAGAATCGTCGTGACTTTCAACTGGGCCACACAATCCGTATACTTGCTAACGTGCGCAACTAAATGTGCATATTTCTCATCTAGTGTTTTTTTTTTTTTCAGTTTTTGAGGGTGTTCCCCTGAACGGTCATTGATACAGCGAGCAATTTCACGGACAGAAAACATCCCACATGACATGGGGATGCAATACACCACTCCAGTGGAACATTTTGCTAACGGCGGTTGGTGCTTCTTCTGGCATCCACATTTTCTGGAATTACATATACGTTGACACAACTTTCCCAGCTCATTTCGGGCATAGAAACAAATTGGCACACCGTGCCTACTTGCCACCTTAAGATTGTGGGAAAGTTTGTGGATGTAAGGGACCACCTCTGTCTTAGGTGCCTTCAGTTGATCCTCAACCATTGCACTTCCACATCCACACTTGAACTTTTCAAGGAGGACTTCTGAAATGGCAGTCAAGACCGAGATGGGGAACCCTGCAGCTAAAAGACGGCTTACCTGATTATGAAAACTGAGCTTAATCTGATGTGGGCACGATTTTTGGAGAGCCTATTCCATACGCAACACCTGTATACTTCTCTTAATTGTCTTGGAATGTGCCGAGTGAAAGGGCAGCAATTCCTTAGCCCGTGGGTTGGAGGCCCAGCCAACATGTCCATCACTGAACGTAATCTTTACGTATAAAAACTAAAATTGAAAGGTTCGGAAGCTCAAGGGTGAAAGGCAACTCACGTCTATGTTTGCTAAATATAGATAACACTTTGCCTACTGTAGAGGGTAGGTGAAGGTGGGCTACTGTTTATAAAAGCACCAAATAAGTGTCAACATGCCGAAAAATTTTTAAAACTGGCCCCCCATTAAACACTTGTTCCAGTGTGTTGTCCACCTTTACCTGAAAAATGTCACAAAGATTAGGGGTTACGCAAGACCCTATGCAGATGCCATCGCACTGCAAAAACAGCTGCTTGTCAAATACAATAAAAGTCGAGTTCAAATAAAACTGCAATAAAGATAGAAAATTATGAACGGCCAAACCAACGGTGTTCTGGAAGGATACGTCGCCGTTATCTTCTATGCACTCTTTGACACATGCTAGCAGTTGATTCTGTGGAACAGAATTAAACAACTCCTGCACGTCTTCCGAAAAACCGAAACCAACATGATCATTTCGCTCTAAAAACTGTACTACTGCGACTGATTTCTTTAAAAGTGATGGGTCGTTTAAAGCTAGCGCCTTGAGCTTCTTTAGCAAAAATTGGCTAACACTTCTGCCACGATCCCTGTTCACTAACAATAGTGCTAAACGGAACTTTGGGCTTATGTCTCTTGGCTGTGAAAACCCCCCTCAAACTGTTCCCTCTGCTGTTAGATATGTCCCTGGCAAACTTTCCAAGGTATAATTGGTACAAAACTCAACGAACTTAATTTTTCCTCGCACTTCACTTTTCTCTCCAGGGACACAGTTCTTATTAGCCACTACCAAACATTTTTCATTGTAAATTCCCTTGGGTAACGTATGGGATTCCGTCTGGTCCTGCTGCCGACGTGACCCATCTTGGCATCGAATCATGACGTCTTCTTCTATCTTATTATAATATGACGTGGGAGACAGGAAATGTTCCAGATTCTTGGAAATGCAGTTGCGTTGTAGGCCTGCTTAAACCGGGGAAATACCCTAACGAGCTCTCCTCCTGCAGACCGATCACCTTAGCCAGTTGCGCCGACAAAGTAATGGAAAGAATGGTCTTGTCAAGGCTGGAATGGTTTCTAGAGAAAAATAATTGCTTTCCTGATTTTATGCATGGATTTAGAAGAGGCCGTTCTTCCATTGACGGTGTTATTGACTTAGTATCCACTGTTGAACAAGAAAGAAGTCGCCGTCGGTTAGTTGGAGCTGTTTTTCTGGATATTAAGGGTGCATACGACAATGTACTCCATTATGCAATCCTTGATGCACTGGAAGATTTAGACGTCGGTGGCCGGCTATATGCATGGATTGTTAGCTACCTCAGTGGCCGCACGGTGTATATGTCGACAAGTGATGGTGACACCGGACAGTACCATATACATTGAGGTGTTCCACAAGGAGGAGTTCTCAGTCCAACTCTTTTCAATGTTGCATTGATTGGCCTTGCATCCGAACTTCCTAGCACGGTGAAGATTAGCGCATATACGGACGACATATGCATATGGACATCTGGAGCCACCTGTCCCCAAATGCGTGCTAGGCTTCAACGTGCAGTGACAATCACAGCTAAGTATCTGCGGCGTCAAGGCCTCCAACTCTCAACAGAAAAATGTTCTGTGATTACATTCACGCGAAAACAAATCACCAGGTATCCGATAATCATTAACGGAGTAGCGATACCTACGGTTACACACCACAGATTCCTTGGTGTAGTCATAGACCGGGGATTATCTTGGTCAAGACATGTCGCCGCACTGAAGTCAAAGCTGAAGAGTTTTGTTCACGTCCTTCGCATCGTTGCAGGAACAAGATGGGGCCCCTCGGAGTCGTCGTTACTCCAACTGTACCAAGCACTATTCGTAGGGTATATACGGTACAGCATTCCGGCGCTCTCAAGCATGAGACTTAGCTGTGTGCGCGCGCTGGAGAGCATTCAAGCTCAAGCATTGCACACATGTTTAGGCCTCCCACGATGCACGTCAACCAATGGAACAATAGCGGAAGCTCTTACTTGTCATATTGGGGTATACTTGCTCTGCGAGCCTCTTCGAATGTACCTTCGCGTGTTGACCCGACACAGGCACCATCCTCTGTCATCGCTCCCTGCCACCCACCCAGGTTCCAGCTTTTCAAGGACTATATCGCGCCATCAACGCGTTTTGCAATCGAGATTTTCTCCCGCCTGTATTCCAAGAATACCCCCGTGGGTTCTGCCTAAACCTGTCGTTACATTGCAGATACCTGGAATTACTAAAAAGTCATATCCGTTGCATCTATTGGCCTCAGGCAACTTGCCCTGTGGCACATTTCTGCAAAGTAGGGAGATACTGCACACGTGTATACCGATGGCTCTGTCACACCATATGCCTCCACTGCAGCCTTTGTCATTCCACATATGATCATTGCTCGGCGGTTTAAACTAGGCCATAGCTCAACATCAACTGCCTGCCTCAGAACTTGTTTCTATCCAGGAGGCACTTCGATTTCTCTCCGAGGAGCCTCCTCACGCATGGACAATATTCTGCGATTGCAAGCCAGCTCTTCAAACGATTGACTGTGTCCTCAGACGGGGCCCGTATTATTCCATGGCTATAGAAATTACAGAACGGCTCGACCACGCAACTAGATATGGCCACAATGTCACCTTTCAGTGGATACCCTCACACTGTGGCCTGATCGGGAGCGAACAGGCAGAAGCTGAAGCGAAAACTGCTTTAGATAATGCTTGTAAAGTACGCATTCCGTTCTCACGTGCAGACACAAACGTCCTACTTCGTCGCGTAAACCGCAACTCTACGTTAGAAACACTGGACCTAACCAGATCGACGACACAAGCGATTACACAAATGGGACCAAGAAATGAAATTTCGTATGCCTCACAAGCTCAAAAGAAGCCACACGAGCATGGTGCACCGGATTCGCCTTGGTGTCGCATTCACCAACCGTTATAGACATATGATAGGTGCCAGTGATACTAGCCCAAACTGAATTCTGTGAGGTGCCAGAAACGCTTGAACATATATTTTGTGTGTGTCCCACCTACGCGCAAGAACGACAGCAACTTGTCTCTTCCATTGCAAAGATCCATGAGAGACCGCTATCGGACGAGTTTCTTTTAGGTCCTTGGCCTAATGCAAACAGCGCAGCCCTGGTAACAAGAGCCGCTGTAGCTTTTCTCCAAGCCACTGGGCTGGACGCACGGCTTTAGAGAGGCCACAACTCTGAATTTGTATATACGCATCTCTTCCTTATACCATCATCATTCATCAGCCCTTTCCCTCCCCGTCCCTCTTCCCCAGTGTAGAGTAGCAGGCCAGAGCAAGTTATAGCTCAGGCCGACCTCTCTGCCTTTCTGTAAATAAATTTCTCTAACTTGGGTAATACGATGAGCCCACTCTCTTTGTCAGCTTGCGTAAGCATCAGGTTGTTGCTCTTAAAAAAAGATATGTCATTCAACAATCTACTATGGTGCGAGTCCAGGGTTTTTGGAGCAAGCTTTAGCAGGCAGTCAACACCTTTGAGAAGGCGGTGGTCCCGATTATCATCTTTTCCTGAGTGGCCACTTTCCAATTTAATGCAGTGAGATCATGTGCAGGAACATCAGCTTGGACCCCAAATTTGGATCCTTTCTGAAGATGATGCATAATCTTCCCTGGTATGTGGACGTCCCCCATGACGACATTGCTTCCATCTTGCGTCATTTTCCTCCTGAACACCGGAGCAACTCATTCAAGATGCAAGCATCTTAATCGCAAGCCAATCAGGATGGTCCTTAAAACACAGAAGATGGAACCAGTCCTGAAAAAGTTGGACTTGTTGTCACAGTTCTGAGTGACTTATTCCGCAAAATCTTTTCACATGCCCCCACACTGGTTTCACAAGGCTGAAGAGGGTACTTACTTCATTAGGGACGAGTCCTTTCCGGATGCAAAAGGTGAAGTGTCTTTCCTTCCTCTTGTAAGGTTGTAAGGCACCTTTTCCACCATCAACCTTCTACTCAGTCACATCGCCCATGCAACATGCTAGTCAAGACAGTTCGCCTTTTCCATCCGGAAATGACTCGTCCATAACGAAGTAAGTGCCCTCTTCGGCCCTGTGAAACCAGCGTGGGGGCACGTGAAAAGACTTTGCAGAATAAGTCGCTCAGGACAGGTTGCACCTTCTGTGATTTAAGGACCATCCTGACTGGCTTGTGATTTAGAAGCTCGCGTCTTTGAAGCGCCTAGTGGCACAGCTCATGGAGTGCAGGTGGAGGTGCATCTTGAATATGTTGCTCTGTTGTACAGGAGACAAGAAAATGACGCAAGATGGAAGCAATGTCAGCGTCATGGGGGACATCCATATACCAGAGAAGATTATGCAACATCTGCAGAAAGGATCCAAATTTGGGGTCCAAGCTGATGTTCCTGTGCATGATATCACTGCAATGAATCGAAAAGTGGCCACTCAGGAAAAGATGATAATCGGGACAGCTGCCTTCTTGAAGGTATTGACTGCCTGCGAAAGTTTGCTCCGAAAACCCCGGACTCGTACCGTACTAGATTGTTGAATGACATCTCTTTCTTTAAGAGTAACAACCTGATGCTTATGCAAGCTGACAAGCAGGGTGGGTTCATTATTTTGGCCAAGAGAACTTACAATGAAAAAGGTTTGGTAGCGGCTAATAAGAACTGACCCTGGAGAGAAAAGTGAAGTGCAAGTAAAAACCAAGTTCGTTGAGTTTTGTAAGCAATTAGACCTCAAAAATTTTGCCAGGGACATATCTAACAGCAGAGGGAACAGTTTGAGGGGGTTTTTCACAGCCAAGACACATAAGCCCGAAGTTCCATTTAGCACTACTGTTAGTGAAGAGGGATCGTGGCAGAAGTGTGTTAGCCAGTTTTTGCTAAGAAGCTGAAGACGCTAGCTTTGAACGACCCATTTCTTCTAAAGCAATCAGTCGCAGTAGTAGATTTTAAAGGGAAATGATCATGTTGGTTTCGGTTTTTCAGCAGACGTGCAGGACTTGTTTCATTCTGTCCCGCAGAATCAACTGCTAGCGTGTATCAAAGACTGCATTGAAAATAATAGCGACGTATCCTTCCAGAACACTGTCGGTTTGTCCGTTCATAACTTTCTATCATTATTGCAGTTTCATTTGAACTCTACTTCTATTGTGGTAATAGTTCTGCGGAAACCCGCAAGGTGGAGATAAGTAATTAATTATGGGAAAATGAGACATCCACTCAATCGTAGCAATTAATTGCTACGATTGACATCTGCTACCCTACTACCTGCTAGCCACCGGGTTAGCTGGTAGAGTGGCTGCCCTGGAACGGCAGTGGTCCTGGGTTCTAGTCCCGGACTAGGACAAATTTTTCTTCAACTGCAAGGCTTTTCTTTAAGGAACCCGCATGGGTTTCCTTTGTAGCAATTGCTATGATTTGGTGGATACCTCATTTTCCCTAAATTAATTACATTTATTGTATTTCACGAGTAGTCATTTCTGTAGCGCGATGGCATCTGCATAGGCTCTTGCGTAGCCCCTATTCTTTCTGACATTTTTCTGGCCAAGGTGGAAAATGCACTGGAACAGATGTTTAATGGATGCCAGTTTTAAAATTTTTTAGGTATGTTGAGAATGTTTTAGTGCTTTTAAAAAAGCAGCCTACCTTCCCCTACCCCTCTACCCTCTACATTAGGCAAAATATTTTCCATTTTTAGCAAACATAGACATGGGTTGCGTTTCACCCATGAACTCCCGGACCTTTCAAGTTTACAGTTTTTAGACCTAGAAATCATGTTCTGTGATGGACATGTTTGCTGGGGCTACTACCGACGAGCTAAGAAGTTGCTGCCCTTTGACTCTGCACACTCCAAGACAATTAAGAGAGGTATAGCGGTGTTGTGTATGGCATCAGCTCTCCAAAAATCGTGCCCACCTCAGATTAAGCCCACGTTTAATAATCAGGCAAGCCGCCTTTGGCTGCAGGTTCCCCGTCTTGGTCTTGACTGCCGTTTCTGAAATCCCACTTCCAAAATTCAAGTGAGGATCAGGAAGTACACTGGCTGAGGATCAATGGAAGGCACGTAAGACAGAGGTGGTCCCTTACATCCATAAATTTTCCCACAATCTTAAGAAGGTGGCAAGTAGGCACGGCGTGTCAATTTGTTGCTCTGCCCCAATTAAGCTGGGAAAGTTGTGTCCACATATCTGTAACGCCAGAAAACGTGGATGCCAGAAGAACCACCAACCGCTGTTAGTAAAATGTTCCACTGGAGTGGTGTATTGCATCCCCATGTCATGTGGGATGGTTTACGTCGGCGAAACTGGTCGCTGTGTCAATGACCGTTTAAGGGAACACGCTCAAAAAGTGAAAAAAAGAAACTAGATGATAAATATGCACATTTAGTTGCGAACGTTAGCAAGTATACTGAATGGGTGGCCTGGTTGAAAGAGACGATTCTAGGAAAGGGCAGTGACACGACTGCACGCATCAGTTTAGAAGCCTACTACATTAGAAAATTTGGTAGCAGGTGCTTTAGCACTCCTTCCCTTGCTCTCTGTGATGCTGAATTTGATCTTCTACATGTGGCTACCGGGGCTTCAGACGGCAAAGAAAAATAATTGTTTGCATATTGTTGCGCTTGGTTGGCTGTATTGTGCTTGCGTGGTTAGCACGCTATCACCCTTGACGTGTTTTCCCCTTCATTTCCTTTGCTTCACTGGCATATATAACGTGTGCTATCCTTGCCAATAAAACCAGTTATTAGCCAGCACTGTGTGTATGTGTCCCCCTTCTTCTGATCATGTTTGTGCTGTTACCCATATGTTACAGCAGTAACTGCAGCACAGTGAATAATGACCTTCATGTATCATTTCAAAAAGTTCCGGCTCATCAAATGTGTATTTGCCAGTGGCAGTTATTCTGGGAACAAGAGATAAATAATGGCAAATATGAATGTTAAACAATGGTAAGCACGCCATGTGCTTAGACATGCAACGTAGTTGTCCCACTACACTTTGAATTCTTATGTGCACAGAAACTGCACAAGCGTGTAGAATAAACAGAAAAGAAGATGGAAATAAAAGCTGCAGCATAGGAAACAGTTTCAAAACAATAAAGCCAAAATAAAAAAGTCAGAAATACACCGTGTACTAAGCAAAAATAATAACTTTTATGCTTTTAGCGCACAAAAAGGGACGAGAGACAGAGGTACGACACGGACACAGCGCTAACTTCCAGCAATTGTTTTATTCTACAAAGCGGTACACATATTTATGGGTAACAGACAACAGCATAAGCATGCACATATGCACTGGTTTCTAATCAAATGAGACAGCAATGAGACATGTAATGGAAAGTTAAGATTATATCGAAGATGAAAAAGCAACCATGCATAGCCAAAAAATTTTTGTAATTGCAAGATTAAAATGCCATCTCCACCAAGCCACCCTCTGTGACACGTTAAAAAAATCAAATTCTTTTTTTGAAAGATCGATTGAAGGTGCGCTAACACGAGCGTTCCCCAAACTAGCGATCTTCGCCGCTTCAATAATCTGTGTTAGCACGCCTTCAATCGATCTTTCAAAAAAAGAATTCGATTTTTTAAACGTCACAGAGGGTGGCTTGACGGAGATGGCATTTTAATCTTGCAATTACACAAAATTTTTTGGCTATGCATGGTCGCTTTTTCATCTTCGATATCATCTTAACTTTCCATTACACATGTCTCGTTGCTGTCTCATTTGATTAGAAACCAGTACATATGCGCATGCGTACGCTGTTGTCTGTTACCTATATATATGTGTACCGCTTCGTAGAATAAAACAATTGCTGGAAGTTAGCGCTGTGTCCGCGTCGTACCTCTGTCTCTCACCCCTTTCTGTGCGCCAAAAACCTAAAAGTTATGGAATGCCAACATGCCCAAACCTACGCTCTTTCAAAAATAATAAAGGGAAAATCAGACAGAATTTGTCAGCTGTTGACAAATTTGACTTCACCCTACCATTTGCTAGCCGCCTGGTTAGCTCAGATGGTAGAGTGGCTGCCCTGGAAAGGCAGTGGTCCCGGGTTCGAGTCCCGGACCATGACGAATTTTTCTTGAACTTCGAGGCTTTTCTTTCGAGGAACCTGTACGGGTTTCCTTTGCGAGAATTGCAATGAATGGGTGGATGTCTGATTTTCCCTTTATTAATTACTTCTCTCCACCTTGCGGGTTTCCGCAAGAACTATTCTGCCAAACAAAAATGAAATTTAAATTGCAGCCAAGCAATTGATGCAAGAAAAAATACTTAACATCAGGACATGTTAGATCTAGTTTTATATAGAAAACAATAACAGCTATGAACACAAATAAGCAGCAAGTTGCAAAAATACTTAGCCTACTTAGTAAGCTGTGTTGAGTAATATGTTGATAAACTTATTCACGAATGATACTGAGGTCCTACTCTTTGGAACACATACACATCATACATACCTGAACCAAGCAATCAGATTACACACTGCGCTATGGCAGTCATTCAAGGTTTCCCTGCATTTCTGCTGGCTCCTCCATTATGTGGACACTGGTGTGGGTTACGGCCTCGCCACTACAAAATAAGTTCGGAAAGTTCGCAGTTAATTTATAGCAGTGGCACATTAACGCTGTCACAGTGTGAACACATGCAAGGAGCATCTAAAATAGTCACGAAAATAATGTTTGCATTAATGAAGGGTGGCAACAGAGGGACCCCTTCATCACCGTAAAATTTTTAACACACACACAGCAGCAACACATTACAAAGAATCTTTGTTTACATACCAATTCAATTTTTTCATGACTTAGTTTAAGCAACTGTCTCGGGTCATGTTTAGTTATGCATAAGTTATGTCAACACATCTTGTCTTAAAAATATTTAGTAATCTGCACCTGTTGCAAGCTTTGACTGCTTACGTTTTTCTTTTTCCAAAACTGCTCGTAAATTCAGAACCGCGTAAGCACAGATTATTTACAACGTAGAAGCATTTATACGCGAGGAAACGTCATTGCAGTAAGAATCTGTTAAAATGCAGATGAGCGTTGTTATGCAACTTAAGCAGAAAAGCGGGAGCTCACGCACAGGCGCACATGATGAACACGATTATTTCCGAACGTAATATTTCTCAACGGAAGAAAACGCTTATAATGATTTTCAATTTCGCATTAAGACAATAAACTTGCCTAGCTAAATTCTGACAACCAGCGCTCAGCAAGCATCAGCACGGGTTCCACTGTTGCCGTGGCAGTTCTATTGGTTCTATTCTACGCTCGTGCACTCTGTGCACACACGAGTGCACGCACAATACACGTGTGGTTAGCAAGCACGATTACTTACCTTTTGAATGGTACGACGCGGTCGAAAAGCGCTCTCCAAGTTGCCGGTGCTGCGTCGACTCCCAGTCTACACGCCGTTACGTAGTGGACAAGCTGAGGCACGCTAATAATACACAATATTTCTTTGCGACGTCCAGCGAACTTCCCGCAACCAGACACAAAAGAGAACGCACTCCAGGGCATGAAAATCGTTGGTCCCCATTTGCCTGGCACGCCACGCATATGGCGAGTTTCAGAGAGACACAAGCTATCTTCTGGCACTTCTGTGTTCGCGAACTAAGTCACATTTCGTTACACCAAACACAAAACCACACGATTTGACAAACACGCCACAACGGCTCGCGCAACCGCCCGGCGACCGGCAGTTGCAAAATAGAGAGCAGAGTAGACGAATGAATGCTATGAGCGTCTTCTTTGAAACAGGGTAGTGGGTTGCGCCACCAACCGATCGCATGGGGCGAGCGTCATCTGTAGACCTTTGCGGTTGTGTGGCCCCCGTGATGCCTTAATATTAACCAGTACCCACTCATTTTGTGCCGTATTGCGCCCAACTACGTATAGTTGCGAGACAAAAAAAAACGAACATTGAAGCGTCTATATTGCACGCTATACTTTACTGTAGAAAAAAATTTTATGGCGTATTTTCGATTTTGAACAACTTCTGCCGTATGCAGCCAGCAAAAGCATGGCCTCCGAGAACCGCACTTCAAGTCAGCTGTATTGAAGTTTTTTCATGGCGTTATGAGCTCCTGCCCGTGCTACGTGCGTTGTCACTTCGTTTTAAATAACTTTCTGCTGTCATCAACATCAACTGTAGCCTCAGGAATTGTTGACACGGTATCAGGTGTACGCTTGTGCAGCGTGCGATGTTTCCGAGCGTGTTGTAGCTGTTTCAGTCGGAAAGCATCAAATCTACCAGGGTTCATCACTCGTGTAGCGCAGGTTACACCGGTGTCGTCCGCATTTGCTTTCGTGCCGGTGTGTTCAATGTGCGCGGGTTGCGCGCCTGTCGCCCGTGCCTTCTGTGTTTATCGTGCGACTCACGAACATTCCTCAGAAAAAAAACACATATATCTGCAGCGTACATGTGTCCTACGTGGTGTGTACTAGAAATGTGCGGTGGTGTACGATGTTTTTACAGCCAAGTGGCTGCAGTGCGTTCCAGCGAATAAACGCGATTACGTAGTGTTTCCTGGTTATCTTTGTGATTTACCTGCATCTGCGATAGAACCCACGAGGCGTTTGCATGACCTTGCATTGTGATTGTGGAATTTAGTGTTTTGTTTGCCTTCTTCAATGAGTGGCCTTTTATAGACGTTCTTGCTTGATAATAAAAAAAATAAATATCTATAATGGGGCTGAAATAATCCGGCTTTTTATTCCTTGAAAATTGACGTGAGTGGTAATTTTGCAAGATAATAGCAATCCAGCTCTGGACATCGAGCTGTAAAGCAAAATATCTAAACTTGTTACAGTATGTGAATCTTGCTATGATGTGTCAATATCTCTAGCATGTTCTCAGTGCTGAGGGCTGTGCACTATGTTAAAGGCAAATGTAATTGTCTACTCATCTGAATTAGTATATATGATTTCTTCATATCATTTGTTCCAACTACAAAAATTTCATAGGTGCATTGTTGACTTCTAGAGTTAAAAAGACACGAGATATTACTCAACAGTATGCGTTACAATCTTTCGACATGAATTCAGGAGTATTATATGTTGTGCCATGCATAGTTACTTTGTACGTACAAAGTATTTATGTGAATACACAAAATCTGATTCCTCCATCGCCTGTTGTTTGTAAGTCATGAAGCAAATAAATAATTTCAGCCTGCACTGATTGCTTGCAATACACTTCTTATTCAAATGTTTTCTAAAAATCTGCGACAAGAATGATCTACCTTAGTTTTGCTTCTGCTGCTGACATTGATATAGCTATTTCTGTAGAAAGATGTGCACCATGAGCAAAATACGGATGCAAAATAAATAGCTGATTTTGGATCAGTTTTTCGAAAGCTGCAATACCATTTATACTTTGCGCAATAAGTGCAATGTAAAGGCAATGAAGGTAACTGTAGACTTGTGTTTCGTCATTTGACGGGTAGAAACAATTTCTGGTACCCTATCTGAGCTGATGCAGCAACCTAACCCATACTTCACAGAAAAATGGAAAGTTTCTTCACAAGTGACTGATTCACACAGGCTTGGGAATAGGACTAGCATATTTAATGAAATCATTCTGAAACATAATTAATCAGCATTCTAAAGATGAATGGATAGTGGTAACATCGCCAGTGGCTCACAAGTGGTTGTGTTATACTCCTGTCACAGTGGACATTTTAATGTCATTCGAATCGAATGGCATTAGCATTGAATGACATTATTCGGTTGTTACGCAGCAATATTTAATGCCATTAGAATCGAATTACTTCTGCAATCAAATGAATCTGAAAAAAATCAGTCGGCTTTGCACTCGTGGCGAATGACTAAAATGACATTGAGCATTCATAATTTCAGAAGCAGTAATGTAAAGAGGTAATTAATTTTGTGTTATTTAAGGCATCTGCTATTTCGACTAGAGGAAAGCTGTACGGCAGGCTTTCACAAAATGTTTTTTACTCTCCACCTCAGTGGCGTCTGTCGCTTTACTGGTCAGTCATACTGTAAGCAGTCGAGTGCCTGTATGCATCTATTTGACAGTCTCGCCTCTTCCTCCGATTGCTTTGTTCACAATGCAAAGCACACAACAACTGACGGCTTCGGCTACTGCAACCGAGCGTCGTCCAGCACTGCCATGTCAGCCGTATTGTTTGTCTTCAATTTATTGGCTATGGCTACTAAGCTGGTCAAGCCTTGTTTTTGCTTGTAGTGGCTAGAAATTCTGGAATTGGAAGTTTTATATGCGTGTTATTCTGGTGAAGTGACACGCCATATTTATGTTAAAATAAGTTGACTTTCTACATAGACATTCTACATATACCTTGCTCTTGTTCTCTCACCAATTTTTTTTGCAATGATTGCCATTGATATCATGACCGAATGACATCAATTTTTGTTGTGTACCACCACCACAGGTCGAATGGCATTTATTGCACTGAATGTAATTTGCATCTAATGACATTAAAATGTCCAGTGTGACAGGTATTAGATATGGTATAGCAGCTTATACTTTGAAGGAGTTTCGGTACATTAGCATGTTCCATAAGCTAGGGTGAATCGATACGTACTGGCCCACCTGTCACACGTGTAAAGCTGATGTTATTAAAGCTTAGCCTTAATTTTCTATGTTTAGTTAGATTAGGGCAGTTTGTCTTGGCGTACGCTTAGAGATTTTATTCAGCATAGCACATATAACTTTGGTAACATGAGACGCTAGGTTACACTATTCCTCATCTCTGGTTACAGTTACGTGATTATGCGTGTTCTGCTTAAATATGTTGGCAGTTTATTTATGTCATGGCCAGACAATGTCGGCTGACGGCAATTTTTCTTGGTTCATTGGTTCTGCAGCTGTGCTTGAAGACCACCTCGACGTATATAAGTAGCCAGCTCCAAAGGACCTGGCGTTTTAAATGTGGCCCTCCCGTCCCTGAGGCACGACGTTAATTAATTTAGTCACAACTCGAGATCCGCGATACAAGTTGACTCATATATAGGCGGGCAGCACAGCGATCGTGAGTCGCGGTGGTTTGCGTGGCTTGCGTATGTGTTTGCTCATCGCTGCCAACCATGTCAGGACAGCCAGCGGCATTTTCATCAGACACGACAAAATTGTAGAGACGTTTATTGTCCTGACGAAGATAGGTTCTAAGCCTAGTGGCTCCCAGCGATATCAGCGGCTGCAAGGGGAGCCTAAATAGACGGCACTCCGCTGCGGCGACACTCGCGTTGATAACATCGCGTCGACATAACATCGACACTCGCGTTTAGTAAGATCGTTTTGTGTAAAACGAAGGAGTGCTGAGCATAGACGTTTGTTTGCAGCTTCTTGGCTGCGAAGTATTCTGGTCGTGTTTGCAGGGGCTTGTTCGTATACCACACGAATCGCCGCGGAAACCACTCCGACGCGTTGCACGGTGGATCGCGCGCAAAGCAGGTGTTTCCCGAACGCGACGGAGAGCGCCGCCGCTCAAGTCTGTTGCTTCCAGTGCCTTCCAGTGTGAAACCAGCACGTTTTTTGACACTGGATCGCACATGGGGACGCTGGCGCTCGCTGGGACTGACTGGGACACGTGAGAACGCTGGGTCCCACTGGACGAGACGCTGGTTCCACTGCCATGACTCTCGGGCGCACTGGTTTGTGCTGTACAGGCGCTGGTTCTCGCTGCAGTTCGCTGGTTCGCACTGGAAACTGCGCTGGGTGTGTTTGTGCCGCGCTGGTTCCAGTGCGCGAGGACGATCGCTGCTGAATATTCAATGCTTTATACAATTTCATCGCTTGATACTAGTCTCTTGTCCTAAATAACGTTATATCTTGGGGTCATAACACTCTATTTCGTGTCGCAGCTTGGTGCAAAGGTGCGTAAGTTGCCCTGTTTATACATGCACATTTGACACTGAAGATCACTCTCGTTTTTCTTGCATTTTCCCTTTTGACTGGGCGGATAGCTAAATTCTTGAACGAAATCACGCATACGCAGAGGACGCCGCGTTTTTTAGTAGTTTGGGCGTAACATATGACTGGGATTTGTCGCAGTGTTGTGGAGTGGACATGAAATCCAGTTGTTCAGACGCGCTCGAACGGACCCCGAGTTCGAAGCCTACCGCTGATTGATATTATCGCACCGACAACGAAGTTGAGGCGATTCGCGCGCTTCCACTTTCCCTATCGTACTAAAAGAAGGTTCTGGGGCTCAAATACACGCATTTTAGCTTTCGCCAGCTACCCGCGCCGAGATCGCTCCCCGCCACGGAGTGGTCCCCACGGATGCTCAGGCGTATCCGCCGAGTCCGTCTGCACGCTATCGGCGCGTCTGTGCTCAGGAACCAACAAGACTAAACAAGGATAAATCACTCCATATTTCAACTTTCGCATCGGTGTTCTTAAATAAACTGTTTTTTTCTTTCGTGTCTACGGTGCCAGTACAAGAAGCGATGCGCGCCGATGTGACGCGTCATAAACACAATTAAGTATACGTGCTGTCGCCGAAGGCTGCCAGCACTAGCCTTCGCTTCTCTGACGAAGATATATGACTAAACGGACGTGTCAATTGAATCGCATAACTGAACTTAGAAAACGTTGCATATCCCATGCCTGAAGAACAAGAAACGGCTATCGAAATCAGTAGTAACAGCCCATACAGCTTCCCGGGTCGGCGGTTAATTTAGGACTTTTTTCGTAGTTAAAGTACCTATCGCAAGTGCAAATCGATGTCGTGACACTTCCAAGCATACTACTCAATAAGAACAGCAACTTTAGTTCTCTGGTACAGGCGTGAGTTTTAGTTGGTGAGCAATAACACATTTACTATCTGTACGAGACCTCTCTCTGCCCAATTAAACTATGGTAAATTATCCTTAAGGTGCCACCTGCTTACATGGCGTAGTGGTAAAACACCGCGCTTGAGATCTGAAGGTCAGTCGTTCGATTCCTAGTCTGACCTTTTTTTTTTTTTTCACTAGTACGTTCTTTATTGCTTTCTATAATATATAAAAATATATATACGTTTCCGGGCACCACGTATTTAACGCGCAAGAGCTCTTTTTCGCACCAGTACGCCGTGCCTGACTAGCGCCCCAGCATGCACCGCGCGACACGGGCCCATAATCCGGCGTTGTATTGGACACTGGGCGGTTTTGCAATACTGGGCGGTTTTGCAATAGGATTGCCAGGGAAGCGGCAGCGACAGCTGCAGACGACGCAACGAGGAGGCAGCGTGATAAATTTCGTCGTCTGTTTCGATTAGTAAACGTCGCTGTGACGAAGAAGTCGCACTTTCTGCTGCAATTTGCTCAAGTTTGTGAACTGCTACCGACAGTTGTATACCACGACTTGTTTTGCGTTCAATGTACAAACGGCGCGATCTCTTAGACTGAGCGGCTGTACACAGCCAAAACATGCCTTGCACAGGCGCACGACATCTTGTCGCATTGGCGTTTTCTCGGACACCGAAAATATTATCGCGGATTTTCAAGCGTACAACCCAGGGAAGACGTCCAGCGCGTTTGAGCAGCGAGTGCAAATAACCTTGACACGTTCACACAAAACACTAATCGGTCGTTGCAGCTACTCGGTGCACTGATGATACGTTCTCTCGGCAAATGATCACATGAAATAACCAACGAAGGCACTGGAGCTTCACAAGGTTCACACGGACGCGCGCTGACACACGCACGCACGTCGCTATTTACTCCGTGGGGAGTTTCCAACCACGTGACCTGAAACTCCGTGCGGAGTATAATCGTGTCATGTCGTTTTTATACTCCGTTCCTAACCTATCGGAGTATAATGAAGACATGTGCCGTCTTCACTCCGCTATGACGGAGTAAATGCTTGGGGCATGGGAGGTATTGGGGCTGATAAGCCGATAAAACTCCCATCTCGGCTAATTTTTGCTTACAGTGTATGGCGACCCACTGCGCGTCCGGCGAGCCGCGCTCAATTGGCCGTCGCGAGAGTGCCTTCTTCATTGCACCCCGCACATTCTCGCATATGTTCATGTCGGCGCCTTGCGGAGGCCACTCCATCAGCATCACTCCCAGCTGTTCACACAAGCATGCTATTGATTTGGCCATGTGGATGGGGCTGCGGTCCTGTTGGAAGAAGTAGATGCCGTCAGGGATTGGGCCGTCCAAAGCATAGGGCACAACGACGCTCTCGATTACATCGCGATATGCGGCCGCATTGAATTTGCCCTGTAGACGAACCAGTGGTGAAAACCCGTCCTTGGAGAGCGCACCCCACACGCTGACGGAGCAGCGGCCGCTGCTTGCCACACGCTGTAGGTTCCTGGGCTCATATCTGAAGAAGGATTGTAAACCTAAATAGAATGAGTTGCGGTATCTTATGTCACCACCAGAAATGGCAAAAAATGGCAAGCTTAATAACAATTCCCTATAAAATATACCAAATCGTATTGAATATATCAAAATATGGGCTAGTTTTCGAATCGCAATAGCAATGCGTAATGCGCAGAGATTATAGTAATCATGCAAAAAACGAGAAAGCCGACATGATTAAATGGCGTGAATGTCAAACCTGGTGTTGTCAGTTCTCCAAATTCGTTGACCCTGCTCCCAGCGGGTGGAAAATGTCGATTCGTCGGAGAATATCACACAGCGCCAGTCTTCCGCAGTCCATGTTACATGGTCCGGCAAACACAAGTCTTCCCTGCTTATTCGCTTCTGAGAGCGCAGGCTTTCTCGACGGCACCCGGCTTCCCAGGCCAGCCTCGTGCAGTCGACGTCTGATTGTTGATGTCTGGCGGAGAGGTTCAAGCTGTCTTTGATCTTTCGAGATGTAAGGAACGCCGTCTTCCGCAGCTTGTATGACAAGTAAGATCTTATCGCTGTCGGTCACCCGCTGCCTGTGCCCACGGGGAAGGTTCCAGAGGCGTCCATCATCACGGAATGCCTGGCAAATTCTGTTAACTGTAGGCAAACAGCGATTCGTAATCCTGGCAATCTAACGCTGATGCACTTGGTGCCGGTAAAGAGAAACAATTCGCGCTCTCTCTTCGGACGAAACACCCGGAATATCCAGTTCACTTGACGCTGGTAGATCTCCGTATTGTCCTAAGGGTGGAGAAAAAGTACTGATCGCTACAGACAGGCGAATCAGAAAGACCTATCGTTGGACATGAACCACAACCCGGTGATATTTACTCATTCTTTGTCTCATGCACACATGCCGATAGCGCTGCGACGCTGTGGTAAAAGCGAAGCGCTGCTGGTTTGGGAGTGTAACCATGTCAAACGGCCAACCGCGCTCGGCACGGCGGCCGCCGTCACGGCCGCCAGCGATACCGCGCAGCGCAAGTTTGCCGACCGAAAGAACGAATGTGGTGCGCAAGCTGCAAACCGCGTGGGCGAATCTACCTTGCGATGACGTTGCAAACTGTGCAACGCGCACCGCTGTTCGCGCCGACAGCGCTTGTGGTTTCGGTGGTCTGTTCGACAAGACTCGCCCTGAACTGCAATATTTCAGGTTCATTTTTATTTTTTATTTTCTCCCTTTCGAATGTAAGAACCAGAACAGAAGCGACATTATCTCACTGCAGGGGGATCGTGCAGTGCGGCCAAACCGGATGTGCGACGGCGCGCACTATATCTTCACTTATCCTTGGGCCACACGCTCTGCTGTTCAACTTTCATTTGACGCTGACAGTACGTGCCAAAAAGGCTCGACAGCACATGGTGTCATGCAAAATTTTTTTTAATACGGCAAATAAACCATTCTCCCAGATAACTCCGAGTAGCCAATGCCACAGTGATCGCCGGCAACCATCTTACATTCATTTCGAAACGGGGCAGTCTCCGGCTATTCCGAAAAAGATTTCATGTTGCTCGGCATATGAATGCGTTTTAAATGCGTACACGTCATTTTTGACACAGTGAGGTTTTGCGTTTTGTTGACGTCGTGTGACAGACAGATGAAGTGGGCATAGCCCGAATGATTTTGACCAATAGTAGAGGCCTGATTGCAGAAATAGAATAGAAAAGTTTGGAATAGCTTAACGGTATGGCGCCCCATTTATTGCCGATATTTATTGAATATTTTTATGTCCACAATTTCAGGCATTCTGCGAAGTGTTTGAAACATTTCTCCACCTAACTTCAGTGACTTAAATATGGAACATATCTTAACTGGCGTAAAAAATTAGAAGATATGTGTGATGCGCGTGCAAAATTAAACGCGTAGAGGGCGCTCAGTGTTGCTCTTTGCAGTAATTGATTTATGCTGATTTCCGAACACGTTATATTGCTTTTTTACGCCCTGTTCGCTACCGTGCTAGGATGCTTATACTTGGCACCGAGTTCATATTGTGTGCAAAGATACGCCATATTAGATGTCATGTGCAGTTAAAGGTTAAAGCTTGTGAGTAAAAAGCATGGCAGATAATTATTGAACACTTGTTTACTTCCTATTTTCAGGCGTTTATTGAAGCCGACTGAATCTTCCTGATCTATTGCGGTGAACTCAATATGATGCCTATTTTGTATTTTGTGAAAATGTGTGGCTGGGTTTTTGTGATGTAGTACGTGCAAAGACCAACTTGTGTGGGTTAACCCATTAGGGACCGGTTTCTTTTTTTTTCTTGCAAGGTTGAAATAAATCTAATATATTAACTTACCTTTGTACTAATAATTCACTTGCAAAAAATTATTACTCTTGCCTAATTAGATTTTGAAATATAGCCCGTGACCATATGGTCACACTGGGCCCTTACGCTACAGCAAAATACGAGAATTGAAAAACATTTATTTCAAGCTATGAAACATTACAAAAAACATACATTGCGAATAGTCGAGCACTTATTTAGTCTGATATGGTTTAAATCATGGAATACACATGCGTCGTCATACTTTGTGCATTACTTGTGAACACGAGAGTACCTGTCTGCAGGTGACATTGGTTCTACGCCGTGAATGGTGCTTACGATCGTTACTACAGAATTATCCATCCAGCGGACAGCAATTACCCCATTGTCGCTCAGCACGGGCTCTTCGTGCCCGCGAGGTTGGCGCTTGACGAATTGTGGTCGAGCGATAGGGCACTCTCTGGGAACACGGTTCTGCTTCACTGTGCCCGGTGCCTTCGTAGCCCTGTGCCTTGAGATGCCTGAGTAGTGGCATGCTTGTGAATAAATTATCCAAATACAAAAAGAAAGGAAGGTCGTGCGTCTCTGCTGCGAGTTCATCCACCACTTGAAGAAGTGGCGCCGCTGCTTTTCCGAAGTTCTTTTCATATTTTTCAGATGTTCCTGGATCCCCTGCTTGCCTTGATACACTTTGAAGTTTACAAGGTATCCGTTCTTGGCATTTAGGCACCATACTTTATAACCGAAGTGGATAGACTTTCCACGTATAAACTGTTTACAGCCATGACGACCATAATACTCAATCATACTTTCGTCATAGCTCACGTGACGCACAGGTTGAAAGTGCACCAGAAACCTTGCTTTCAATAGTGCCATCAATAGTGCCATCGCATTATCTGTACGAAGCGATTTCTTCGCATAGCTTTGTAGGCCACCGTGTTGCTCATATCCAAGCCGCTGTCCCAGTGGCACTTTTTCCCTGGCAAGCGGTTTTAGCCGGACAAAACGAGCACTCCAAGAAAACCTAATTCTTCTTTGGTAACCTCCGGATCGGGCATATTTAAAAATAACGGATACTTCCTTGTTTGTTCGTCTAGCAGCTCCACGACGGCTTCGTCAAAAAAGATTTCGAACAACTCAACAGGTGAAAAGTCCCTGTAAGCAGCAAAGCTTGGGTAGGGAAATATGCCAAGGCTTTTCTGGAGATCACCGTTCGTCCACTTAGAAGCAGTGGATAATTTCGTAGGAATAGCCGCATCAACTATACAGCAGAAGAACCCTCTCATGTTCCGTCACCTAGCCCGCCTGGTCGTCATCGTCCGAGTCGGATCCACCAATGCGGCGTCCTTCAGAGAAAGCAGTTTCAGCGCCGGCTCATAGCTGCCGCCCGATTAGATTGTCAATGAGCCTGCCTGAGTCTTCATCTGCCGACTCTTCACCCAAATAGGTGCTAGCGTCTCGCGGTCGATATAAATCACTGACACGTCGTCATCGTTGTCTTCGAGTATCTTCGCTATTTATTCCAACATCAACCTATTCAGACAATAAAATAAAAAATAACTACTGCGGGAACATGCCAGCAGCCGTGCAAGAGATGAGAATGCAGTTTTTAAAAAAATAAGAAGTTAGGTAGCCTAAAGGCCCAGCGTGACCATATGGCAACGCGCAAGATAACACGCTCGTTCATGGATAAATCAAACATTAATCTTTCAGAAATGCTCATCGAAGCTCACATATTCAAAGAGCAATATGGAGGTAAGGATATCCGACTATTGCTCAAACAAGTAGTCAAAAAAAAAAACATTATTCCTTGGAGTTATGCATTGCGACGCTACTCGCACAGCAACACTTATTCCCGCCCTTGCGAGGGGCTCCCAAAAAAACGACGGGCACCTGCTGCCACTTGGTATCCATAAAGGGAACCCTAATCTGTCTAACGGCATGTCAAAGGCGATTTTGGTGCCGTTTTGCTAATCTTAATTAATTGAAATCCACTGTGCAGACTAACGTGACCATATGGTCACGCTGATCTTTATTGGGTTAAGTACCATCACGCCGTGAAATGGTATGCGCGAGTGCTCGAAACCGTTATACATCCGTTATCTGCAATCTCTTCCTCCTCCTCCTCTGTACTCGCCGCAGCAGCTGACTGGATATGACGTAGGGCTGCAGACCACGATCATTGGCTATGTACTGATTGCATTCTGATGGAGGTGCAATGAAAAAACCCTGACGTACTTGGAATTTGTTGTAAACAACCGCATCTGGTCAATCATAACGTGGATCATGTTATCAATTTAATCATAGCCTCGTGCTTCGGGATACCGGTGTAGCGTAAACAAGACCAGCATAGATGAACAGCGCATGAGCAAACGCAGAAGGTACTAGTACAGTGTTTCTGTTTTCATGTGCTCTTCTCGTGTGTTCATCTTGTGTAGAATGTGGTATTACTTCAAGATGGCATACACGGATGCCCACGACACAAGCCTAGTTACATTCGGAAGTTAACGCGTTCGCTAGTGAACTATCGCCGCAGAAATTGCCACACACGCACCTTCACAATAACAGGGTTCTCCAAAATTTTAAGCTGCTAGTTACAAGCTTTTATGTAGCATAGCCTGCCTTATAATAAGGTTTGTGAGCGCCTCCTAGGTAAGCTTGCAGGCGAGCACTGAACGCCTACTGAAACAACGTTTATGTAGTGCTTGTCTGACTGCCAGGACACAAAGAAATTAGGTTCCCAGTTACTAAATGACAAGCAGCGTTCTCACATATTGCACTCCCTTACACACGAACTCCCTCTTTCAACACTGTTTCCCTCCCTTCTCCCTGCACCTAGTACTCAAGGCTTCACGGCTTACTTTCTTGGAGTGTGCTTCATGCTGCCAATGTGTATCGAATGGAGTTCCCAATGCGTGTATATTTGCTAGGTGTTCTAATATCAGGCTTCTTTGAGCCATAGAGTGTGATGAAAGTTTTACAACATAGATTGCGTGAACTTTGGCGCAGGGGACCAGGGCCATCGCGCTGTGGAAGTGGACGTGGGCGAGTCGGCGTCCGTCGAGCGGCTGTTCGAGGCGATTCAGGGGTTCAGCGGTGGCACACCTGTCAGCATAATCGTCAACAACGCCGCCATTGGCTGTGGCTTCGCCTCGATAGCTGATGCTAGCGAAGAGGACTTTGATCGAATAATCAAGACAAATCTGAAGGTGAGGCTAGGAAAGTAGCAGCTTCGTTACGAAGAACCTGTGAAATGGAACACCAGTTTGAGTACATCAAGATCCACATTAGGTGAAGCTCTAGACACAGCACCAATCCAGAAGGCTCATTTATAAGAAGTGCTTATTGTTCGTCATAAGCTTCAAAAAATATTAACCTTTATTTTCTGATTGACCAGCACCAGTTACTGAAAGCCGATCCAGCATAATGTGATCCTGAAAATTGCAGTTGCGCTGTGGTTTCTTTAGCTCCCAGCGTACGCACAAATAAGCAGACTGTCTTGAAGTAGCGTTCCGTGCCTTATGTACGTTAAATGCAAGTATCTTCGCCAGGCGTTACAGTGCACATCCTTTCAAAGTTTTACTGCAACTTACGGGAAAGCAAGCGTAAAGAAGACATAAAAAAAAACGGGGTGCCATCTGGTACCTCAAACAACACATGTCCAAGCCAAGACAATTCTTTAGCAACCATGCTGCCGTTGCTATGACGACGCGTCTCGTTAGGCGTATGGATGCCGGATTTGCCGAATGATCTCAAAAACTGGACACACTAAACGCTCATAACTGACGTTTCAGGTGAGTTTAGAGGAAGGGTAATGTCACTTGAACACTTACTGGCAGTCAATGAGAGGGGGAGCCTAGCCCTCATGAGAATACGCGATGAAGCCCGAGCTGCAATGTAAGCAAGTAAATGTTCCTCTACACACACGCACACGCACGCACACGCACAGAGACATACACAAATACATAGGAAGCGGCAAGCAGGCTGTAAGGCCAAAGCTAACAGAAAATCTATTCCGCGCATATCCAAGACGTTAACAATTCTTTGTGGCAGCCGCGGTGGCCGCTGCCGCTTGCGCGTCCAGGTAGCTTCCCTACATTTGTCCGCGTGGTGGTACTTTGATCGCACTATTTTAGCGGTATGTTCATTCACTGACCAATCCATTATCAAAAGCGATCATTTCGCGCAACTTCGTGTGTTTTGTGCAATTTTCGTCTGTCATGGAAGAGGGAGAAGTACTTTTGATACCTTTAGCTAGTTGTTTCCTAGAAATGGATATTGGACCGGGGGAGAAGCGGACATATCGAAAGCGGCGGTGGTAGGTTCACCCGACTTTTCGAAAACGTGAGAAGTTTGGTCACACCAACGATTTGTTGCTGCCCCTCAGGTCCCGCGACGTTGAATACTATCTTCGCCCCAATCTCATTCTTGTGAGATGTGTCGCCGTAAAGCCGGTGTGGGGTGGTTCTCGATTTCGTCTGTCAGGATGGCAACTGGCTCGTTTGTTCCCTGTTCAATTTCAGGACCGGATGCTTACATGCTAGTGCAGTTTTCGATTAAGCGGAACGACTTTCTGCTTCACCGTGGCGAAAAAAAAAAAAATCACTCCGAGACCGATCGGGTTCGCCGCGTGGGTTCCCGCCCATTTTGCTGCCTAGGTGGGCGGATTATTTTTTTTTAAGTTTTTGACGCTTCCCGATGCTTCGAGAACAAGTGTAACGTAACCTTACACCTCTTCACAAAACGAACAAAGCCACTTAATATATTTGTTGGTGTTTGTTCAAACAGGAGGCATGTATGAAGCTGTTCTCATGTCTCCGAAATATCATCTCAACTCACCGTTACTGTTCTTACGTGTTTATCTGTTGTGCACTTTCTAGTCGCATAACAGTGCTCGCTTTTGACGATGATTCCTGATGAAATACTCTTATTTCAATGCAAAATTGCTTTTCAAGACACCCAGCCTAATCGTTTCGTATGTATAGTTTTCTGTCTTGATTGCTATCCATCTGTTTATTCACAATTTGTATGTACGTATTACGTATTACTTGACTTTCAGTGCGGTGACATGCCGCCGGCAAAGGGGACATAATGTTTCACTTCTTGTTTCTAGGGCCTCTTTCATAGTTATCCCCTCCATCTTCCGCATGCTAGTAAAGCTGACGTTATTTCATGCATTGTTATACCACAGGTTTTTCGACTTAATTTTATACAAGTCAGTCACCTACATTATTGCAGCAAACATATTGTTTTGCGAAAATCGCTAGCAAACGAACCCCCTAAAAAGTTCAGATCTTGCTAAATATAGCTGCATTGTGCTACTCTAGTTGAACTTTGGTGCTAAAAAGCACTGGAAGATGCTTGAAGGAGTGTAAAGACGACCTCATCATAGCTTATGAGCGGTGCTTGATGCAAGACTAAATGCACATGAAACAGTCAGCTTTGATGCAGGGGTGCAGCGGCTCAGTTGTTTTCTCCGTCAAAGGCTGCATGCGAGGAAATTTGTTCTTCAAGAAAAATAAGCTGTGCCTGTCGTGGTGAAAACGGGGACGCTATCAGCCCAGTGTCTTCCGCAATACACCAGAGCAGCTTTGTAAGAAGTATGCCACATATTTCTTGCTAAACGAAAAACTGTTAGTGCGCTACAACCTGGCAGTCTATTCCTCAGTCAAAAGTAATAAAATAAACTACCGATCCTACCTGCGGACTAGCTGCTTTGAAGGAGTCTCTAATCTATCTTTTTGTGCAGGGACCGTTTCTTATGAGCCGTACAGGTATCCGCCTAATGCTGGCAGCTGGTGTAAAAGAAGGAGCCGTGGTCAACGTGTCCAGCATCACTGCCAAGAGTGGAATGAAGGGCCTCGCAAGCTACGTGGCCTCGAAAACCGGTATACTGGGCCTGACCAAGTCCATAGCGCTGGACGTCGCGGGAACGGGCATCCGATGCAATGCAGTGCTGCCAGGTTTCACGGTGACGCCAATGTCAGACCACCTCACCGCAGAACAGAAGCAGCAACTTACCGCAAACATACCGCTCAGTCGCCCTGCCCAACCACGCGAGGTGGCACAGGTGGTGGCTTTCCTATGTGGGCCACACAGTTCGTACATGGTCGGCTCCGCTGTTGAAGTCTCCGGAGGCGCGATGATGTAATAAAGGCTTCACCGACACCACGCCACATAATTTGTTGTAGACCGTGGGCCCTATAACGTAAAACTATTCCACTATGTTTTCATTTCAATCTGCTGACGTCAAATTTACGTAACCGCCGACGTAAGCATCGGGCAGTGACCAGCAGCATTGTCGGAACAGCCCAATCAAACAATCTCTTCGTTTATAGGAGGGGACTTTTGTTTGCTTTCAAAATTAATAACATTGCCTACATTGAGCGCCTTTTCTTATCTAATTGGCTTACAAGAGGCTAGGAGCATGCTCAAGTGGAGAGTGTTTCGATTAAGTCGCGCAAGCGCAGCGAAGATAGATAACAGGATGAACAGTGTGGTGCCGGTGTCTGCAATTGGACCGCTGCCCCTTAGCGTGTGGTGGCTGGTTGAAAATTGTGACGGCGTGCTGCGGAATGCTAAGAACGCCGCTAAAACGGATCCTCGGAAAAGAAGAGTTGGCACAGAAATCACGTAAACGTGCCTAAAGGTCTTCATAATATTATACTGCCACGCAAAAACATTCGCTATTCGCAAATGAATTCTTGCTCTCCGGCAGGTACGATTAGCCAGTGCTTCAGCAGTCGACGGGCAGCCGTCCTCTATTCCTTCAGGAACGCTCTCCGGCTATTCAGAAAAAAAAAATCACTTTTGTTCGGCTTATTAATGCACCTTTAACACGTGACCTTTAACATGACCAATCGTGAGGGCTGATTGCAGAAACAGATTGGAAAATATTGAAATAGCTTTACACTAGAGGCGCCATAAATAAAGCTACATATACATCGCGTGTTTTCATACGCATATTCATCACCAGAAATGCGTTACCGCCAGTCCCCATGGCGAAAAGAAAAAAAAGGGAAAAAAAAGCCGTATCAAGGCACGCCTTCCGATAGGAAAGATCTTCGGACTAGGTGCATTTCTTATAGAGGCACCTAATCCAATGGGAAAACTTCTAGCATTTCATTAAGCGTTTCACGTACGCTTCGCTTTAGGTTAATTTCAACATTTGTGTTGGATCATGATAATTTTGTTAGTCACAACCCTATAAAACCAACAGTTTACAAAGCCAAGGAGACGACTAACAGGAAAACTAACAAAAACAGAACTCGGTTCTCTTTCTTTTCGCTAATTGCGAAGGGGGGTTGGGGAGTCCCTCTTTCGCCAGGTTTGAAACATTTAGGTACCATACGAGGGTTTATAGGCCACCTGCCAGCTGCTAAGGTTCACGCTTTAGGTAACACTATCGGTCAGAAGGTCGTTCCGCATCCGCCGGCATGCCTAGGGGTGGTGCTGGCTAACACTCTGCAGGTTACATCTTGCACAGATACATAAATAACCAAGATTGTAGACGTGGTGAGCTTTGTAGACAGTTTTAATTATGTCTAGCCTACAAGCCTTAATTTTCCTTAACGTTCCAAATACTTTGCTTGGAATTATGAACAGTTTGCTTCACGCGGTTGTAACTACATATATTCGGACTCCTCGATTGTCCTTGTTCTCGTTCAAAAGAAATCGAAAGCTTGCATAAACATATCTTGCCACACAACAGACAATTGATCAGTTGTGTTGAATGTTTACAACGTCTTTTCTTATCAGAATTATAATTGATTTCTTTTTGGTTTCATCTGAGCGAAAACTGCGCGTTACCAGTTGCACTGTGGAGAGACTAAAATAACTCTTCGATCCGGCTCCAACAGGTTTACTACGCTCATTTCAATAACTCTAGAATAATCGCAGAAAAACAGCAATATTGATTCTGTGCAAAACGCCAACAGTGCTTCTCAGCAGTACGAAAATGACTGAAAAAAAGGAACCAAACGAAATAACAAACTAATGTTGTTCTGCATACCGCATGTAGCAGCGCAACAGCGTCAGTTTTTTTTCTCGATGCACCGTTCTTCGAACGCCTACAGCTCATGTGCGCGCTTTCCGGAAGTTTCCTTGCCGTCATATTAACTTAGTTGTATTTCTTATTCAATATTTGGACACCGCGTGAAGGCCCTCGTCGTCTAGACGTGATTGTTCGCATGAACTGCTGTTTATATTTCGGCATAGCTTGTAAATACGAGTGGGGCTTCGTTGTAGAACGGAGCAGTACAGTGCACGACAAATGTTATAGCTAGGGCGGCTCGCAAACATAGACATTGCATTAGATTAAGCTTTTTATAGCATGAAAGTAAAGACAATTGTAGAAGTCGTATTCATTTTTATAGTATTTACGTAACTGCTGCATGGCAGCTTAGCTTGACATATGTTTTATAAAGTGCGCTGGATCTTCGTATTTTGTTCATTTCAGCTACGTTGCAGAATGTAGACAAAATTGTTACGTTTTGATTCAGTGCAGTTACTAGGGAAATATTGGTTCTTTTAGCTTACCGTTTCGACAGCGTTTCGTTATATTGTTCTTCACTATGAAGATAACAGGTGTGCTTACGGAGTTCATCTGAAAAAAAAATGTTTTTCACCTGCACTATTTGGTGTAGTTGCTTTACCAAATGTACTTTCATTTGGTAAAAAGTGCATTGGCAGCCATCAATGCGTTTCTTTAACAATTTCTGGCTGCTCGGTGTACTGGGAGCATCTTGGCTTATGTGGTGGCTTTGTCAGCGTGACACAATGGTTCCACCACATAGTCCAGTCGTAACACGCCGTTCTCCTTGTGGTTTTTCCTGGGGAATTACTAAAAATAAACAAATGGGGCGTCGAATCACGGGGCGAGCACGCCATAAGTGGCTTGGTTCTAGATAGGTTGGAGTGCAGCTGTCTGTGCAGACGGCGAGCGTTTCGTGCACCTAACGAAGTGCCCGCGGTGCGTTGTGTGAAATAAGTGAATAACGTTCCTTATACTTCGTGGGAATGGAGCCTTCCTTATGGCGATGTGTAAGCAAAGTTCAACGTGTGCTTGTTATTTGTGCGTTTCACAGTAAATTGCCTTTTTCCAGAGCGCTACCAGTGCCTTTGAAGAAAGGATGTACAGGTTAGCTAGCTCTTCTAGAAAATTATAAAAGCTACCCAGATGAAATGTCCTGAAGCCTGCTAATGTGAACTCAAAGTTCAAGATTTTTGCATGAACTTGCAGCTTTTCCTAAGAATTGGTTCAACAGTAGCTCTAAATCAAATATGCCGGACATTTTAAGGCGTTTTGTTTAAGTGCACGTACACTCTAAAAACAGTTGCACCCTTCGGGGTGTATATTTGCCACACAACAATAATCGTCATCTGTCTTGTCCGAATTTCCTTTCTTTAACGCGGCGAGCCCGGTACTTTCCAGTAACGAACGGCATGCACGTTATCAGCCTGACATAGCATTCCGGACAGGAAATTACCGAGCGCAGCGTTTTCAAGAAAGAAAATGCGGGCAAGACAGATGACGATTATTGTTGTGTGGCAAATATACACTCCAAAAGGTGTAAACTTTTCTTAGCGTGTAACTTTGTGTCCTAACGCAATTGTTCTAAAGAAAGAATTTCGGTGGAAGTTGGGCTGCGACACAGTGAAGTAGCAGAAGGCTGCGGCCTTTTTATCCATACGTCTAAAACGAAAACGAAGCGCTTTTTACTGCCCTTCATTATATTGGTGATGAACCAGCACACAAGTAGACGATATTTTGCGATTACCGAAGGTGGCACTGCAGTCTCTACTGTCACCTCTACGACGCGGACCGCACGAACAGCTCATACTTCAGATTACACAGACTTTACACCATATTGGTGCTGCAGGGCCGATCAGGCTGCCCGTTCAGCCCATACTGAGGACGACCACGCACCAATTTCACTTTCTAGAACTGACGCAGTACGGAAGCTTCGTCTGCTTGCTTGGCAGTGCACCACGTAGGAATAGAATGAGTCACGTTTAAGAAATAAGAAATTTTCGACTGTATGCCTTTGATCCCACATTAAGTCTTCGAGCCTCATCATACTTTCGCCGTGGAGACGCCACGCTTTTGTATGGACTGTGGTTGGGCGTTGCATTTGCCGAAGCCTATGCGTTCCGCATAGGGATGACCCACACCGCAACCTATGACCACTGCAGCCATGAAGAATCGATTGGCCATATTTTGTGCGCCTGCCTGCAGTATACAGTTCACAGAGGGAATGCCTTCGCCATGAACTTGACCAGCTGGACGACCAATCACTATCGGAAAAAAAGAATTCTACACCATCGAAAGGACCTAACGTCACAGAAGGCCGCGCAAGCGCCATTGCGCTTAATGCTGTCTACAGGCCTTTGTGAACGTCTCTAACTGGAACGCCTTTTCTATGTGTCTGCGTGTTTTCTTTTAACGCTTTCCTCTCTGTCCTCTTTCTAACCCCTATCTCCCATTCTCCGTGCAGGGTAGCAAACGAGAGACTGATATCTGGTTAGCCTCCCTGCCTTTCCTCTTCATCTCTCTCTCTCTCTCTCTCTGTGATTGTCAGTTTCACTACTGCGCAATTTTTTTTACTGCTCCCCTTCGCGTTTGGCATCATATCCTGATATTAAAAAACAAGAGTTATGCATACAATAATTCTGCATTGTGTATTGAAAAGCACCACTTTCAAGTTCGACAGGGTTATGATTTCTGTATTTGTGTGAGCTTCTTTTTAAATATTCTGCGCTATGTTATTCCATGAACATCGCTTTCTTAACAGTTCTGGGGAAGTGTCGGGATTCTTCACTCGATGAGTAAGAAAAAACTAAATTGTGGATTGAACGAAATGTGTCTGCACAAAAAAGGTGGGTCTGTACCCCCCTAGTTCTACCAGAGAGCAGTTAAGTGTCAGCAGCCAATGCGATGCAACGAGCTATAACGTGACTGCTTAACAGAATGACACACATCAAAAGTACAATAGTGAAAATTGTGCAAATAACAGGAAGCCCAACTATGGCCATGTAATTTTGCAGCTTTGGGCAATAATTACGGCTCCGCTTCAAAGTCGAGAGTAAGAACAATTTTTGCATGCGTATTCAACACGCTGAATGGCTTGATACATATTTTGCTTCATTTCTTTATGTTGTGTACTCAAATTTCGTCTTTCCAGCTTTATCATTTCATTTTACTTCCACCAGCGACCATCCGAACTTACTTTTCTATTTACTCTTGTAGCGTGAAAACAAAACAAATACAGATCCCATGCACTTTAGGAACCGACGTTATGCGAAGCCGTTGGCAGATAGGTCACTATCAAGCACCATTTGGGATTGAGCCAAGCGTTGCCAAGTTGACCATCATATTCGCATTCTGTGATGCGAGCGTGCGCGTCACGACGTGCACCATCAAGTGGATGACGACGACGGTAATGACGATCGCATGACGCCGACTGAATGGTTTCTACTGTGGCCGTTTACCGTGAGTTTATGACATTCTGATTGTTGGGTTTTGCACAGGTACTGAATGGAGGTAAGCGAAATAAACATGAAGTGTGGCGTCCTATTAAGGTCACTGTTATGCAATCGTATGTCCTGTGCCTCTGTCACGGGGCCTAAGTTTATTACTACGATGATATTTGCATTCCAGCGAAGAAACGTTAGAACGTGTGGTACTCTCGCCGATCATGAAGGTGGTAGAGTTTCATTGCGCAGCTTATATGTACCGTTAGCTGGTGCAAGGAAGTGACTGAAGATTATGGGCCAATCCCAAAAAGTGCGGGGGGGGGGGGGCAGTCCAACAAAGCGTCTCAATATGGGAGTTGCCACGAGGAAGGAACACGAGAAACTGGTGCGCCACAAACGTCTGAAAGAAGTAACTGGTGCGATAGAATTAACCGCGGAATCTTGGCCTAACTTTTAGAGCATCGGGCTGTTGCGCTGGAATACCGAAGCTGGTCCCAACCCTCAGTCCAGCATTTATTTCTTTAAAAATTCTGGAAAGTGAGTCACACCAGGAACCCACCTACTTGTCTACGGCAAGGTGCCTGAATTATGCACGACCCCATCACCGACCCGCCGTTCTACAACGTTTCGCAATAAATTATGTTAACACATTTCGCAGACTTTAAATACACAAGCAGTCACACAAGGCCTTCGCTCAATCCACCAGACTTCTTTCCTTGCTGGGTATAAAAATACTTTTTCATTGTTTTATTCATGTTTCAGAAACATTTGTAACGTATCCTTCATTGCAAAATTTTCTAAGTTTGATTTGATGAAATTACAAGTATTTGTCCATGAAGAGCTATTGCTTTCATTTTACTGAGACGTTTCAAAAGTGGATATTGCTTATTGAAATCATGTCGACCTATAATACTACTCAAAGAAATGTTACATCATTAGAGCATTCATATATGCGATAAGACATTCTTTTGTTTTTACTAAGTTCATGCTGATTGATCAATGGGATATTTATGAGCTTTGTAAAGCCTTACTGGTCACCTCTGTGGCAATCGGACATTTTCAGCATGCAACTGTCATGCTAGGAAGCACGAAGTCTTGCAATCTGTCTCTCTCTCTCTCTCTTTGTGTTTGTGTGTGTGAGTGAGTGCATTTGGAAGGCAACAGTATGTGACACTTGGATCAAAATTTCCCAACAGTGCTTCTCCGCGATCTCAAGCTATTGACGCACTCATGCCTAGTGCTTCTGTTTTGAGATCCTATGCGGAAATGTTGAATAATTCAGGCCCTAAACTTGTTATATTCACGGATTTTGCAACATTGAGGCTTCCTGCGTGTCAGAAGGCCTGAAATTTCGGCCAAGCGAACAAACATTACGTAGGTAAAACGTAAAAGGGGTTCCAACAAATACAGGGGCGAGCACAAGTGAAAGGAACGGACAGGACGATGCTGGTTGTCCAGTGTTTCCTGTACTTGCTGGAACCACCTAAACGTTTCACCATGTACCAACTGGCCCATAAAACCGCCCTAATAATTACATAGGTAGCTGATAAATGAACGATTTCACGTAAAAGATTGTGACGACACATGCAGCGTCGAGCATTGCGATTGCCCTTCACAAGATTGATGTCCTATGCGGCAAGTTTGCCATTAAAGTTGAAACCTGATATGACGATGTCTGGAACATACGTAAAGAAAAAACAAGGCTACAAAGACGTGGACTAAAAGAAGAGCATGAACGATGCACATGTTTATTCTAAAATTGGTGATGCCGCAATATCATGGAATATAAGGTTTAGTGACGTAATGAACAATTTATTTTGTGAAGAATAGAGGGGTTATTCTTTCTGGTGTGCTATTCCTCAACAGGCGTTTTAGGCACACAACAAAACGCTGGCCAATGGCACCGCCATTTCTTTTAGTGCGACTTGTATTCTAGAACTGTAAAAGGGCCGACGACATGTAGTTCGTATTTATTCTTAGGGAAACCAGGTAGCACTCAACAGACGCATAGCCTTTAACAAATAGCACATGGAAACGTGCCATCCGTAAAGCTATTCAGCAAGGACCACAGATTCACCTAGTAGGCTCGCCTAAATAATCGTTATTATTATTTTTAATTATGGGGTTTTACGTGCCAAAACAACTTTCTGATTATGAGGCACGCCGTAGTGGAGGACTCCGGAAATTTCGAGCACCTGGGGATCTTTAACGTGCACCTAAATCTAAGTACATGGGTGTTTTCGCATTTCACCCCCATCGAAATGCGGCCGCCATGGCCGGGATTCAATCCTGCGACCTCGTGCTCAGCAGCACAACATCATAGCCACTGAGAATTCATTATTATTGGTAAGTGCCGCAGTACTTAAGCAGTCAAACACACCCAATCGTTTCAAGAACAGCATAGGCTTGAAAATGTCAGTAAACTATTCATTAACTTAACCTAGAGCCCCTTGCTAACTCATATCTATCGCAAAAAATAATGAAAGGTCACCAACCCACTAGTAAAAGAAATATTTTTACCCTGTTCACTGTTTTTCTTATCTGCAGCATCTGGGTTGACTCTCTGAAGGCTCCCTTAAGTTACTTGACTAAGCATTTTGATATAAACAGAAGCATGAAAGAGATAAGTCATATTTTCTAATGATGTAGCAAGGGGAGCGTAGCTATAGCATGCTTGAATCAATGTGTTTTAAAGCAGGATTTTTTAAACAATTATGGAGCATTTTTAAAATAGTACTTGCGCAGCAGAAGACAAGTTACGCATCAATGTTTCGTAGGTAAACAGGCTTGTACGCACTGTCCATGGGAATAGATATCTAAATTAAGTGCTAAAAGATGGGAGTCAGTAAGACAGTCTCAAGGGCGGTATTTTGCAGCGATGCCTTTTCCGATTCTATGTCTTTTCAGGCTTTTCGCGCTTGGCCACTGGGCAGAGCGCCGGTCTGCCCACATTATCAACGCGATCAGGCGGCCATGTGTGGTGGATGATAAGAATAGCATGGAATAAGGCATAAGGCATCGCTACAAAATAGCGGCCCAAGTCACTTTTTCAACTCATGTTTTCTTTTTTGTTCTTTTGTGTTACTCGTGCGCTGACTTGCTGACCGGTTCGTCTAATGCCACAAGAACATGCCGCCAACGACACCCCTGAATGCTCCCTAACCTCTCGCTTCCAAAACGCCCTCCCATGCCCCCCTACTTCTTTTCTTGTTCTTCCTCCTTTTCTTCCTCTTGGTGTCCGCCCCCCGTTCTTTCTCTCTCTCCTTTTCTATCGTTTTTTTTCTCCCCGCCTTCCCACTCTGCCGCTCTTGACCTCGTCTTGGGAACGACGCTCACAGACGTCAGGCGACAGCGCTCATTACCTCTGAAGTCTCTCACTTTATAACCAACCACCACAGGCAACAAACGCACGTGACGTCACAGCACTAACCCCTTAAAACTAACATGCCGAGAAAGACGAGGCCGCCTTTGGCGAAGATAGGTCCTCCTATCGAAACGTTGGCCAGCCTTTCTGAGGCACCCTATTCGTCTTTACAAACTTTAAACAACTCAATTTCGAAGAGGTTTTTCGTTCGAAACAACTAATTCACGACGCATTTAATGACCGATAGGAAGTTTATAGTAGTTTAAAACTTGTTTCTTGAGTGCCGGGGCGTGAACCCAAACCCACAAAGAAAGAAGACTTTTGTTTATATGCTTTAACCATTGTTATTTGTTTACGCAGGCTTAGTGCATCACTCTACTTCATTTGAAATAATAATTCGCATCCATTTCAAACAATTTCTTGCACTTCCCCAACACTATTATCCTTAGTCATATATGAACATCTATTTACTGCATTGCCAAGTAGAGAAATGAGCAATATCGCCTAAACCTAAGCATTAAAAAAACAACGGAGAAATTCCAACCGCCAAATACCCCAGAAGAGAAAATTGGAGAACTCAATAAAACGGCAAGCAAGCTTTATGTGTCGCGTTCAGGTCACAGGTGTGGGCAGTTTGAGCTTAGAATAAAACACACCGCCTTTATCCCGTCTCCTACGTTTCGCGCCATTTCTGGGAAAACAGTGGAGTTTCTATAAAATATAAATTCCGTACAGAAGGCACGAAAATACTAGCCAGAATAGCGCTTCATATATAGCCGGAGCAAAGGCAAACTAATGTCAAAACATGAAATAAAGGCTAGCGCATGGGCATCCCTGCTTGAAAGAAAAAAACACACCATTTTAGTAATTAAGTGCAAGAGCACAACGTCCGGCCACATAACAAAGTTTTAAAAGGTGTTAAGGGCGAGAAAGTGAAGTGCCCGGGGCAGAGGAAGAGTCATGAAAAAGAAATGAGGCCCTTCGTCGTGAATCGCGCTGGGCGCGCGACGCGGATCCAGGAGCGCCTTCGTAGCTTCGATCAGCGCGCTTCGTACCCAGCGGGGCCGGCTGGGCCAAACGTGGCGCCTCCGCTCAAGTACTCTAATGCTCCCTTCCGGTATTTTATATTCCCTCGGGCTAACCTGCCTGGAAGAATGATTTATGGCACGGAAATAGGCAAAATCGTGCGATGGTCTTGGGTTAAGATGGCAATGAGAGCGTGAGTTTATTACAATCGATTCCATGGGCCAGGCCATCATAACATATTGGACCCCGAGCCCTCCCATCGATGCCCAGGCGTCGCAGCAACATTTAAGCTTCGTCCTTCCCGGACCGTCGCCTGCGAAGTGCTTACAAAGCATTCAAAGTGTGTCGCGTAAACTCCAGCATTAATGCATCGTCATGCTACGTTGGCGGAAAGCCAGTAGAGAAATATGAAAGAAAGTAAAGCCAGGGCGTTTAGCGTGAAAAGAAAAAGCCGGTTTGCAAACTTACATTGGAGGATAGGGGAAGGGGCCATAACAAGATGAAAAGAAAGTAGAGAGAGAAAGAGAAACACAGCATATAGACATAATCATTGCTGTTCTCAGCACAGGATAGCAGTTAAGACTTGTTGGCGCTAGAGTCGCTCGTAGAGGTTTTTTATTCATAAGAACTGAATCAATATACTCGAAGTCCTTTCCCGCAATGTCCTGTTATGTCGATATTTCTAAATGGCATGTACTGACAGTGGTCTGTCTTCGATAGGAGCTACCACAGTCGCGATCATTTGTCTCTGCACTTTGCAACAACCCAATTAATAGGACAATTTGTAGTGATAACTAACATCCATTTGGCAAAATGTATGAATTTTATATGTGCGGCGGAGTTATAAACAAAAGAAGTACTCCAAACAAAAGTGATAGGAAGACATGTGCACACACATCGAGCCGTTTTAAATTAAAGGGGCGTGTGAATCAGCGATATTTTAAAGTTGTTTGGAGCGCCTTTACGCTGTACGCTGCACTCACTCATTAAGCTCAATACAATTCTCACACATATATACGCAAACATACACACTGACGGAACGAAAACCGAGCAAATGGCGGTGTCTTCGGAACATATTTAAAAAACTTTTCTGAATATGTCTTTACGCCTTCCATCATTGAACAATGTCAAAAATAGAACAACGCCGTTCTTTTTTTTTATGATATGGTGATTACTAGATGTTGTGGCCAGCGACTCCTTTTCAAATACGGATAAAAAAATTAGTTAATTATACGCATTAAAACTAAAAGTGAACACTGTTCGGTTCGGTCCTGCAATGCCACTTTTTTTTAGACGTAGCCTCAATTGCTGGACTGTCCAAGTATACCTAGAGTTGTAGATATCAAATTCCCGATCGTGCTTCCTGTTTAATATAAAATATTTAAGAATGTTTTGCTAATGCACCATGCTTATTTCGTAAAATTCAATTGAGAGAATGGTCTCAAAATGATAGTTGCGTCTGTTTTCATTAGCCTAGCTTACATTCAATGCGTTATTGAAAAGAGTAGCATGCAAGGCCTTTTCAAGTTAGCGCAAAACCGGGACAATTAATGGGGGGATATATTTACCAGAAAGCATGCTGGGAACGCAGGGGCACAAATGAAAATTTGCAGGACGCTTAAGCTTCCCTGTTAAGAGGGGAACGCGAGAGCATTCAACGATCCTTGACTGCTTCTCACGCTTCCCGGCAACTGGAGCGCATCTGACTGCAATGTTTAGCAGGAAACGCTGGGTGCAAGTGCTATGCACGGAATGGGCCTTTCTCGTAGAAACTCAGCCTCTTGCGTGGGCCGCGATGAGGCGGAGGCGAGCGCCATCTGGATGTGGTTCAAGGAAGCAGGTGCACTGCTCCGTGGCCCCGAAGACAACCGCGCAGACATGGCGGCTGCTCGCCGCGGCTGGTCTCTGGCGGACGTCGCGGTTTCGTGAATGGTAGAAACGCTGGAAAAGGGGTTTCTTTGAGTTCTGGCGTAGCGGAATTATGTTTTCTCGTATAGTCAAATTACAATCTGAGAGCTATCATGTCTGTAGGTTGTGTGTAAATCATAGTTTATGATTTTTCCACCTATATTTTAGCTTGAGAAATTCAATTAGTTCAGTAAATTCCTTGCGCCACGTGGAGTGCCTTGCTATGAACCACATGGAAGGCTATGGGTGGTTCGAAAATATTTTTGCGAAAGCGATGTCCGACTCCGACACCGTATTTTGTGCGACACGGGCTCTTTAACGCTATAGCGTTAAAAAAAAAACAATGTTATTCTTGATGCACTGCATGCAAGATGGATAGCACAGCTTTAATGGCACAAGCCTCGCAAAAAAGCGATAACTCATTTTGCAGGAGACATGGAGGTAGGCCTCCACGTGATGATATGAATGGACGCTGTGGATAGCTTGCAGAGACTTCAATCCTGTTATTTTCTATTATTAACCCTCTAACTAGTAAGATAGGGAAGTCCTGGCCTAGAATTATTTATTGCTTTATTTCTTCTCTTTCCTGCACACATACATACCAAATGAAGTATGAGGAGGTTCCTACATATGCATGGTGGATAAGTACGCCAGTAATATTGTTGACCTACTCGTTAAACATAGAAGCATAGTCTGAAACATTCGTTTGGTACTTGCTTTCACATGTCAACGTGTTTTGTTGAGATGCACTCTAAGAAGATAAAAAAATAAGAGCTTCTCTAAACAAAGCGAACAGTTTTCGTGTGGGCGAGATTATGACAGCCACGAAGCCATAAAACGACAGACACCGACCAAAAGAAATGCTACAAATGAATATTTCTTTAAACATTTAGGATTTGCTACGGAAGCCGTGTGAACAAGGTTTCCGTAGTGAAGCCAATACGTCTCAAATAAATATTCGTTTTAGGATTTCTTTTGGCCGGTGTCTGTTGTTTTATTGCTTCATGTTTCATTCCGACCAGACGGGCTTCCGTCGAACCCTCAACTTATGCCAACCACGTACGCTGAGAACAGACTGGCGAAGGCTTCAGGTTTTGTCAGTAAAACATCTGTCGCTGCGCAAGGTTGACATTATTTGAATACCATTGTTGAGCAGGTAAATATATTAAGGTAAATTGAAAGACAAATACGAGTATTTGGATTTGCCGAGCTTTTGCTGGTATTTCGGTTAGGCCAGCAGTTTTGTTGAGCTGACAAGTAATTGATTAAGATGCTTTGTTTTCTTCTGCCCATTTTTTGTTCGTGCAACGTTCTGCAATTTTGCCGTTACTTAACAGTGTAGCTAGCCATGTGTATAGTAAACGCTTAACTTGACTATGCAGATTTTCATGACAAGTGCGACAGCCATGCAGTGAGCTCTGTTTTTCCTCATATCCTTGTTTCGAATGCCTGATTAGCGAGAATTTTTTCGTGGCTCACCTAAAGGCTGTCATTTCTTCACTGAATTTCCGTTGAGGTGCAGGCGTGTTTACCATTACACCTTTCAAAGCTGCATCTTTCTTCCAGGTAAGTGTATTGGAAGGAGCGATATAATGGTGAATCAAAATCTTCGTCTGCCTTTTGTTTATGTTAAATCATGAAGTAACGTAAAACATAGTATGTTTTTGCCATCTGGAACCAAAGACGTAAAAACTGAAGTATTTCATCACCCAGAACGTGGGTTGTGGTGTAGGCACCTGATTAAATATGTGTCGAAGATCAGACAAAAGGTTACAAGGTGAGAAATATGTGTAGCCTGGTCAATAAAGTAGAGCGCAATATTGGCCCAATTAGGTATTAATTATAGCGGCGGGCACAAACAACATTGACAGCACGTTTACGGAAACACAAACAGAAAGAGTACGAAAAGAAAGGCCGGATGCTAATACACCCTGGAGGGAAGGGTGCAAGGTTTCTACCCCGAGATATAAGAAGAAAATAAAAATACATATAGAATTTGGGCGCATAAGCACTAGAAAGACATTTTATTTCAATTATAGCCATTCTATGAGTCCCGTGCACTTAAAACACCACAGTGCTTCTAAAGCATCTTGGCCGACTTCGACAGGAATCGAGGTTGCTGGATTTTACGTTCCGTAAGCGGGTGGTTATCTAAACTGGCGCTGCGTAGAGTGTCTTCTTTTGTTTGCATAGACCATGTGACAGAACTACATGCACTACATGAATATATACCTAAAGGCTTGCGTCGGCAGATTGACGGGCTGGGTAGGCTGGCTGGGTAGGCTGCCTGGTCGTGGTATAGAGCTGACGCAGGAAAGGATATTCAAGAAGCTGTTTTTAGAAAGGGTGAAGTGACACTTATATAATAATATAATATCATAGAATGATACTTGAAGACTTGCATATACGCCAATTCGTAATTACATACCTCGTGCTTCTACGCAGTGTTCCCAACCACAAGTACGACCAGTGAACGTCTTTGCTTTTTATATGCATTTTCTTTCTTTCAGTATGTGACTATCATAAACAATAAGAGCAGGAGTGGCAACGGGGCTGAATCCCCTTGGTCTAGCTTCTACAAGAAAAATTTAGCTATTTTCCCTATTTGTCTGTTGTATTGAATGATGTGTTATTATTATTAATCAAGATACAGTACGAGGAAATATTATGCATGAAGAAGTCCAGAGGCCTAAGAGTGTAATGGAGCCTCCCGTAGAGCGTATGACATATAAATATTTTCAAGCTTTAGTAAAACATCTAAAAATAGCACACGTATTATTGGTTTAGGACAGTACTTATACAAGTCAGCTACAAACATGCAATGATGTGAATTTGCACAATTTTTATGCAATAACTGTACCGCGCAGCGCTTGCCTGAACACGCTAGAATGAGACATTTCAGTAAAATTTCGGCCTCCGGAAAAGGCATAACTACTACGTAGAAACGTTACGTGTATGCTCAATTACAGCTAGCATTTGAACAATACTTACGCGCTCATTTTGTTTCAATATCCTTGCCAAGTGTGTTGACTGGCACGTGTATTTTTGGTCCTGCTATGAGGTTTCATGTTTAAAATGAGGTACTGTGACAGTCAGCACCACGCTCGTAATTAAATTGTAAAAATTTTATGGCTAGAACATAAAGCTTACAGACGCCCAACATTTAGGTATGTTTGCGTAAAAATTTCAGCGCGAAACATGTAATAGGATCGTGCCGAGTGTTTCCCTTTGGGCAAGTCAACTGCATTAATAGCTTATCCAGAAATTTATATCCGACCTGGCTAGGGCACTAACCTATATATAGCCACCGATCGACGCCCCTTGTTCGCCAAATATATTCTGCTCCTTGTCACTTTCCACGTTGCTCTGCGGTTTATAAATATAGAAGCTTTTCATTTAAATCACTATTACAGGTGACAAAAAGTGAGAACTTCGCGGATGGGGAAGAGTTAATGGAAGAATGACGTGACCTAGCAGTATGAAACTTCGTTTAAGACAACTATTATACAGCGAACCTTCTCTGGTCACTCTTCTATTTCGAATTATATTGTTACAATAAAATAGCTAATTACGGATGAGCGTAGAAAAAGCATGGACCTGCCGATTTCGTTAAATTCTGTATCATGCTGTGCAAAAAGTCCTGCTTGTGACATTTGATTACCGCAGCCAAAAAAATATGACTGAGGATGCAAAATAGGAATTCATGAATAATTGAGTATTGAACTTAATAACAGCAACAATATGTGGTGTGTTCTTATGAGTCGGCGATAAGCCCGGTATACAAGATGAATAGAATGGCAGAAAATTGATTTTATATTCGCAGTCTCAAGTACGCTGATTGGCTTGAGACACCGCGGCGGGAAACATAGCGGGAAATTGAAATTGTTACAAGTGTGGCTGCACACAACTTAAACCAACAAAACAGAAGAGGACGCTCAGAATATCCAGAATAAACCGAGTGATCCCATGGGGTGTCCATGAAACATCTCTGAAATCCAGGCTTGCAGTATGAACATTTTCGCGAGCCGCAGTGCCGGTCTCGCCGCGAGGCAAGGGCAAATGGAATCCCTGAAGCATGTTGATTTTCGATTAAGGTTATACACTGGCGTTAGCCTTACTCCTGTTTGCGGATGTGTCAAGCAATCATATATGCTGTTACAGCTTTCGTCGAGGTTGTCTCTTTGGGCAGTGCTGCGTACAGCCGTATGCTTCTTAAATGATATTTTTGTTTTCGCCTTTCTTCACGCCGCTGGCTCTGAAATCAGAAAAATGAGTATGCAGGTAGAAATATGTTAAAATAACTTAGTAAAAGTAAGTACAGAGTAAAAAAAAATGAAAGTGATTGAACCACTACTACTCGTCATTCAAAGGGAATCTCTTGCTGAGTGAGTAAAAAAGCACTGCACTCCACGTTACACCTCGCGCATGGGGAGCCGCAGAAACATTGCATTGCTTATTTTTTTTTCCTGCACAATCTTTTAAAGCGGCCAACGTGTGTAAATTGAACTGTTAAAATTTGTTTTTTAATTTCAGTAAAAGTACAAAAAAATATATACATATGTTGGAGCATAGACAAAATTTCATGAATGCCTTACGGGCTTTGTACGCTGTTTGAGCAACTTTGCAAGAATCTTGTGAGACAAGAATAAATCTCATAAAAACAATGTCACACTATCACGCAATAAATGAGTAAGTTTCATGAATTCACACGTAACATCTACGCAAAGAAAAATGAAACATTCGCACACGTGCATATAATGGCATAAATGCATCCGATACAAATATAGGCTACCGACATTTCCAACATTGTACTCTCGGAATGACCCATGCTAATGGCACACATTTTTAAGGTAGACTACATTGGGTTTCGGCCCACATTTTTAGACTGTACATGTTCTCGGGAACGGCTTCAGACTGCACATATCCGGGACCAGCCAACATTGTGCACACCTGCGTTATCTCTGGGATCGGCCTACGAAAGACAACATGCTCACCCGATACGGAAAAGCAATGGTAATTCGTCATAAGATACAGCCTTACAAAGAATAGAAGAATAATGTGCTTTTACGTGCCAAAACCACGAAATGATTATGAGGCATGCCGTAGTGAGGGATTACGGAAGTTCGCACCACTTGGGGTTCTTTAACGTGCACCTAAATCTACGTTTTATACCCCATGCAAACGCAACCGCTCTGGCCGGGGATTTGATCCTGGAACCTCGTTCTTGCAGCCCAGCACCTAGCCAATAGCCAATAAGCAAGCACGGTGGTTGCACAAAGAATCAGCAACTTGATCTGTAGCCTGCAGCGAAAAGTGACGTGATGCGTTCGTTGCGCTGCAGAGAAGGACTACGGACTGAGATCATCTGGGTAAGAGAAAGGGTGCGCAAGCGGAAGAAAAAGTATCAGTCTAAGGGCCACCAAGAACAGTTGTGTCAAACACGGAATACACGGCCTAAATAAGAACAAGTGGAATTTCTGAAATGAAAAAGGAAGATATGAAAACATTGAAAGCAGTTGTATTTCCTGAATTGGCTGTTTGTACAAAACCCAAAGAAAAGCAGTAGCTATGCAAGCAAAGGCAAGTCACACACCCGTTTGTCGTCGCCTGTCTAAGGGTTCAGCCTAAAAGGGACGGGCTCCTGTTTGCCGCTCTGGCACACCGCGTCAAGTAAGAAGAAAAACAATGAGAAAGAACAATAATACATTTCAAAGAATAAACCAGTGGATCGAAGCCGTAAAAGAAAAAAAAACGTGACGCGACCTCATGAGCGTGCTTGTGACAACACTATTTAAACAGAAGAGCACGTACCTCGAAGAAGCGCATAAATTTGGACCGTCAGCAGATAAGGAGATGCTTGCGTACAGAAGAACGTACGTGCGATAAAAAAGAGAGGATCCGTTCATGCCGCGTTATTTCACTGCCAGTTCTAGAGAATGATAAAACACGCGCGGTTCCACTTAATACCCGCGCACCGGCTGCTCTAGGCGTGCGGCTTGTCGCCCACCTGAAGTCTGTCAAAAGCCAAGCTTGTCTTGTAAAAAGAACGTGCGTCTGTACTCGCTCAACTCAAGAAGGATTAGGCTCAGTCTGCTTATTTGAGCTGCAAGATCTGAACGAGAGTAAGCGGTTGGCCGTCCCCTCGAGTATTAAAAGAATGCGTATGTGAGTCACGGGGAAGCCTTGATGTCCACTAATAAGTGCATCGGCGGCAAGCTCTGAGGCCTTCAGTTACTTCTTATTTTAATGCCATTATTAAGACCTCATTCTCTATGTCATTATTTACTCATCTCAAGACGTGGCTTCATTGCATTAGGACGAAGGATATGAATACACCAGCGCCATTTTCTAAACAACTCGTTTACTTAGTTTAAGCAGTTAGACAGAGAGAGCTTATTGACAGGAAAGACAGAGAGGTTGACCTGAGCTAGTACGCTGTAGTCTGCTACTCTGCACTGGGGAAGAGGGAAGGAGAATGAAGGTACTGGAATAGGTGATGATGATAAAAGAAGTGGTGAATGCGTATGTATATTAGAGAGTGGCCTCGCTAAAGCCGCTTGGCTAGCTTGGTGCCCTGCAGAAACTTCAACAGTGCCTTAGTAGCCCGCATTGAACTTGCAGTGTTGGGCCATGGGCCGAGGATAGCGTCCTCCGACAGTGGTTAGGAAACTGGCTAGGAAACGCTGGCTAGGATACCTTCCAACGGCCTTCGCTCCATCCTATATGCTGGGCCATCGCACAATATGTGTTCCAGCGTTTCTAAGCAGTTACCTTGTATTATCCCGATACTGCGCAAAAGCTTTGCAGGTGTCCCTGTTCACACCATGCGTTTTTCCTCCTGGCAACTCTTGGAATCTAAGTTCTACTCGTCTGCAGCGCACAGATGAAAGATAAGCACTTCATGCTCAATTTCTGTTAGCAGTGTGGCAGATACGAGAAAAAATTCCCATACTTTAGTTCAATATACCTGCCTCTATATCCGACTTGCATAATGCCCGGTATAGCACTAGGGACATCGCAATAAAACATTATGCCTACAAAATTATTGGAAACTATGCTTCTAATGACAAATTCTGCGGCGACAATTGCAGATTTGAACGATAATAATTCGTTTTCGTAAAATACAATATAACAGTATATGCTTTCGATGAAAATAAATTTAAATGTGCTTGCAAAAACGACAGATTCCTGGAATAACACAGGCACGTTAGTTGTAGGTGTCAAACTTCAGTCAGAAGAAGCTTGTCATATGTAGTTGCCGTTTCATTTCTGAAGATTTGAAAGTGCTGGTTTCAAGTGATTCTATCAGTCAAGCCATCGAAGCACACAAATGTTTAGTGGGGTTGATTTTGTCGTCAAAATGATATAAACCTATGTATTGGCATACTCATCATTCGTTTTTCATTAAATTTCCCGCTACGCCTATTGGTACGCTAAATTTGAGGCTCGGAGTCGGCTGTGACGGGTAAGAATAACTTTGGGCGTAAAGGTGTCTGGAAAGCCTCAGCGCGGCCGTCACTATCATCTATTCTTTTTTTGCTGAAAGTGGCTTGCTGAAGACAAATTAGAGGTGGACAGAAGACACTGAAAGTATCTCAATATTTTCATAATTAGGCGAGATTTTTGTCAAAATTAAAGCAAAGATGTGTTACCACCAGACGTTTGTCCTTCCCTAGAGAAAAGCAGTTATAGAAATCTCGGTGACGCGGCATCCCCGAAGTTGCTATAGCATCGAGTGAAAACAGTCGCCAGCTCATAAGAAAGGCTCAATGTGAAAACGGAGGAATGAACCTTCAAAACGTAAGCTTCCATTTTTCTGTTCTTTTCATCTTTTCGTTACTGAATATTATCTTATGGATGATTTCTCCCCCTTTTAGACACGAATGCTTACAAGCTCATCAACTCAACAGTATTCACACTGCAACAACAACAACAAAGAAGACCTCAAATTCTGCGACTCCTTCGGTATTAGACTTATTTATTGCGACAGCAGCGTTCCCCACAGTGAAGACCAGCATCTTGTTTGTTTCTTTCTTTCTTTAGTTTAGTTTCCTATTTTTTGCTCAAAAAGTAGCAGTTTCGCCGGAAAGGCGAATCTTCGATTGCAAGAGTGAAGTAGTGCACCGCTAAACAAAGTAAGGATAGTAGTTTTATTGGACGTATGAACTTGTAAGCATACTAAATTAACCAGCATGGTGTGACGCGCACACAAACGAACATTAACAAAGGGCACTAGATGGCCGCAAACACTCGCTGTAAGAACGCTGGGGTGAGGAAGCGAGGCAAGAGCGAATTACCTTCGTGCTGCGTCTTGCATCAAAGGGAAGTAAGCCGCGAAAACACAGCGCGTGGCGGACTTTCTTCGATATAGAGATGGCTTTCAAGATACAGCGGCCCGGGCGGCCGCGAGCGGCCGCCTTGGCAATCGGTAGAAGAACGAGCCCCCCCCGCTCCCTAGCCTTCCTCGGAGCCTTGCACGTGACAGAAGACTGCGCGATTTCTCCCCGCTTTCCTCCTTTGCGTGCGCAAGATCGTGTCGCGTTCGCCGGCTCAACCTCGCACGCTTTCATTTGCACATGCAGCATACGGTTTGCGGCGGCAATTTTATCGCCCTTGGACTTGATATGAAGCCTTCCGGTGACGCCGACGGCGACGAAAGAAATGCGCCGGTAGTGGCTATATAATTGCTATCGAAACAATAAATTTGTCCATCTAGAACACAAAGACATGAGCGAAGTTGGCGGTTCTTTAGGGAGTAAGGGGGCAATTCTTTAAATGCCGATAACGTAATGTAGCAGTAAACATGTAATATTGATTAGGACATTCAAAGCGTATTTACAATTTCCATTAGTATAGATACGGTAATGTGGGGTAGGTAAGTTCTGGTCTTTTCTTCTTTGGGTATGACGTAGTTATATTTGTTGAGAAAATTTAACGGCGTACATAGACAAACTGTAGCCTTACGAGACCACACTTAGTTAAACAAAATACGCGTACATGCCTTTATTCTCAATTGCTGCCCCCCCCCCCCAAATTCATTATACTGGTGTTTCTCTTTCTTCACGGTGGTTGAATATATTACAATTTAAATAGTTGTTATTCAAAGCATGCATGCAAAACGCTATCTTTCGTTGTTTTTAGTGAAACATTTACATTTCCTTCTTCCCATCACGCAGCAGGACAACGTCGAAGCAGCTACGTGCTTGACGTGATTCTAGCGCAGTATCTACGACGATCTTTAAATTTCATTTCACCTTGCACATTTATTTTGTATTTAGTTTTTCTGTATGCAAATGCTTAGGCCGCAGGTGTGGCAACAGCAGCTCTAGTAAAGGTTTTGTGCTTTTTATTTGCTTATTTCGAAATACCTTACAGGCCCCACAAGGAGCACTGAGCAAGGAAGTGGGGGGGGGGGGGGGGCATCACTGCATGAAAGTTGTACACGAGAATACCACCAAGTTGAGTAGAAATAATAGTTTTAAAACAGGGTTACAAATGCAGACCTGCGGTAGTAAACAAACATTAGATGAATTTTATCCCGCGCATTGCTCGCGCGCATAATCAAAAATTGTGTAAAAAGTGTACTTTAAAACATACAAAATAGATACAAAATCAATACTGACAATACCCCGATAAACAGAAATTATATTTTGGGGTAGCGTACAAAACATCTAATAAATTTTATCACGCACATTGCTCGCGCACGTAATAAAAATTTCTAGTTCAAAACATGAAACAGGAAGAAAATGTGCGTGTCGTTGCACAGGTAAACAGAGTATGACACACTTTTAGGACACAAACGGCATGTTCAGGAGTTCTCTAAATTTATTTCTATCCGTTTGCGTGACAGTGCTCTCGCGAAAGGAATTCTATAAAGGATGGCTCGGGGCAAAGCTGACAAACTAAATGCACCAGTGTTCCCGTAGACGCCATTGAAACTTTACTTTTTATTCAGTTGTTGTGATATACAACTTGCACGTTCTAGCAGCAAAGACAATTACTTTATTTGATGAACATATTTATGGAGGAAGGACAGCAATGCCACGTCACGACGGCTACTTAGTGCAGGAACTCAAAGATCAAGTTTGATTCGAGGTATGCTTGACTGTCTATCGTATGATAGGCAGTCAAGAATTGACTAGCTCCGTTTTGAATGACTTCTAACATGCATATTAAATAATCATAATTAGGAGACCATATCGGGGATGCCAGATCTGACTGCGGATGGACGAAAGTCACGAAGGGTCATTTGCGTATAGTAGACGGGCATTTACGTAGGTTGCGACGAATGTATCCTAGTGTTTTTAAGCATTAGCGCATGTGGTTGTTACATTAGAGGCCCAGGAAAGATCTGGTGCAAGATTAACGCCTAGATATTTGTACAGCGAAGCTGCAGATGCTGGATCTGTATTTATAGAATGATAAAAGCTCTATATAAATTTTTTTATGTAAAAGTAATTATTTTGCATTTCGATGAATTAAGTGTCACTTGCAAGGTTTTGCACCCCTCGCTAATGCGTTTAAAGTCACCTTGAAGAATCAAGTGGTCCTCAAAGCTGGCAATTAGTCGGTATATTATACAATCGTGGGCAAAGGTTCGAGAAGAGATGTTGTTGGGCAGATCGTTGATGTAGATTAGAAAAAGCAATGGTCCTAATACGCTGCCCTGTGGTACACCAGAAGTTACGTATGTTAGCGATGATGTAAAATTGTCCATAATGGTGAATTGCTGACGATAAGTTAGAAAGTTACGGAAGCAAGACAGGATTAAACAGTTTAATTTGAGATAAGTTAATTTGTAAATTAAACGGCAATGAGCCACACTATCGTAAACCTGAGAAAAGTAAAAGAATCCCACAAGATGTGGTTTGGATGGCATAAAGATAGAGCTAATAAAAGCTGTGGCGTTCCATATTTGTAAAGCAATGTCACACATATGCAATTTAATTTTGCGTGCTGGCCCATTCCGCGATGAATTAAAGGTCGCACGGGTATCGGTAGTTTTTAAAGGCGGAGACAGGAATGGGACGTGAAAAACTAGAGACCGATTTCCGTTCTCCCAATGTTTTCGAAAATAGTAGAGTAGGTCATTAACGAAAGAATTTTAAATTTCTTTGCCCAAAATGATATTATAACAAAAAAGAAATACAGTTTCCGAAAACACCAAGGTACTGAAAGGCCGTTGCTACAGATTTAAAAATAAATGAAGAAGTCACTTTGAGGACAAGCTGTACACAGTAGCAGTATTTCTTGACTTTAAAAGGCATTTTATTCCAATAAACACGGTATCTTTCTACAGAAATTAAGTGAGTGCGGCCTTACGGTAACTGATATTAACCTCCCCGCAGGGGCGTCTGCGTAACCAGGCGTTTGGTGTGTTGCGACACCACGTACCCGAGGACACGAGGGTTGGACCCCCCGCGCGTAGCCGTGCGCGGCTTAGCCGTGCCCGGCAAAAATGGGATCCTGGGGGTTGAGCCAATGCCAGGTGTACGGACCTTTAAGGCCCCCCGGCGGAGGCAACACACCTCTTTGGCCTCTGCTTCACGTAGACGGCACCCCCGGACTGACCCACCCGGGGGAAATCGGTAGTTGCCTTTTACTGTCCCCCTCTCCACTCTGCGTCTTTTTCTCTTCCTTTCAATCTTTCCTGTCTTCTCCTCTCTTCTATTTACTTCCGACTTTCCTGGCAGCGAGGGTTAACCTTGTGTGGGGGGCCTACCTTGGGTGCTCCAGATTGGGTTATAGTGGCACCGTACAACTGGCGAGGGCTTGTCTTACGCGTAAGACCTGCTCCGTCCCCATGTTGGGCTCGGTGGTGGGCGGTTGGAGCTGCTGCCGAACTCATGACCTCTATATGGCTTCTAGCAAACCAATTTTCCTTGATCGCCCTCTAAAAAGAGGGCGCACCGATGCAACCTTTCAGTCCTTTTTGAAGAATAATCAAGAAAATTTCCCTAAATACCATGTTATTCATAGTGAAAGCAACACGAGCGCACGTAAATTCTCCCCCTTCTTGGTGGCGAAATGCCTTGACAACATGATAGGAGCTGGCTACAAAGCCACAAAGATGAGCAATGAAGACCTGCTGATTGAATTGAAGGATAAACCTCAATATGATAAAATAAATGAATTGAAATGCATAGGAGATGTAGCGGTCACTGTGTCCGCACATCGAACCATGAACACGAGCCATGGAGTAATCTCCGAAGACGACTTCATGGACCTCAGTAACGAAGAGTTTCTTGAAGGTTTTCAGGACCAAAATGTCATAAAAGTAGAGCGAATTCTAATCCGCAGGAATAACGAACAACTTCGAACAAAGCACATTGTACTAACCTTTGGTACCAGTGTGTTACCTAGTACAGTGGATGCAGGCTATATCAAAGTACGTGTAAGGCCGTACATCCCAAATCCTCAACGGTGCTTTAAGTGCCAGAGGTATGGGCACGGATCCCAGACATGCCGAGGAAGGCAGACTTGCGCGAAATGCAGCTCGAACGATCATGCATCAGACACTTGCGACTCATCTCCACATTGCGTGAACTGTGATGGAAGCCATCCAGCCTACTCCAGGACATGCCCTAAATGGAAGAAAGAAAAAGAAATCATTGCACTAAAGGTCAAAGAAAATATTACATTTCACGAAGCAAGGAAACGTCTTTCGTACTTAGATCACACAAGCTTTTCCGAGGTGGCGCGACGGGGGGCAGCGTCGCAAATCGCTCGGGAGTCTACTGCGGTCACTGATAGTGGTCCGGTAATCACTCCGCCTGCCCCCCTGATGGCTGCAGCAAGTGCTGCTCCATCAACATCGAAGGTGGACCTGCCGACTCCGGTTCCGCAGGTCCCCAAGCTAATCCGAACTCCACGGCCTGGGACGCGAGTTTCAGCGCCTAGTTCACGATCCTCCAGCGCCTTTGAGAAGGCTATGGAGGTCGATCAAAAATCCCCGGCGTCATCGACGCCGAAAGATCAGCGCTCTCAAAAGCGCACTAGAAGAGATAAAATACCTGTAACTGTTCAAAGAAAGGGACCGGTAACCTAAATGGTTACCGCCCTAGTATACATATCCATCTATCTTTACTACGTGCTCTTGAACACAGACAACCAAAATCTCCCTCGATATGGCTACACAAATAATTCAATGGGATGCCAGGGGCCTATTTCGCAATCTAGATGATATCAAAGATCTACTAGCGGAGTATCAGCCACGACTGTTCTGTGTTCAAGAAACACATTTAAACTCTACACACCAGAACTTCTTAAAACAGTACATAGTTTTCCGTAAAGATAGAAATAATGGTAATTCTTCTTTAGGTGGTGTGGCAATCATAGTCCAAAAGTCAGTAGCATGCCAGCATGTATCACTCCAGAGTTCATTTAAAGCAGTGGCTGTTCGGGCTATATTGTTCAATCATCTTATAACGATTTGCTCCATATATATATCGCCTGATGAACGGTTTGACACAGCAGAATTTGAAAAACTGATTGGCCAGCTTCCCGAACCCTATATAGCAATCGGAGACTTCAATGCTCACAGCACATTCTGAGGTGACTCAAGATGTGATGCGAGAGGACGGGCAATAGAAAACTTCCTTCTTTCTTCTGCAGCCTGTCTATTTAACAAGGCAGAGCCAACCTATTACAGTTCCACACACAACACGTATTCATGTATAGATTTAGCCATAGGGTCAGCATCACTTCTCCTATACCTGGAATGGAGAGTTATCAGTAATCCATATGGGAGCGATCATTTCCCAACACTCCTAGAAACAACAATGTGGCACGATGGACCAGCTTACCCCAAAATGTGGAAACTTCATAGTGCAGACTGGTCAAAATTCAGAAACATATGTAAACTGTGCCTGGAAGATGTGGACCACCTAGGGGTTGAGGAACTAACCACCTACATCACTGAACATATCGTCGTTTCTGCTAAAAACTGCATACCTCAGACCTGCACAAATAACGTAAATCCAAAACCGTGGTGGAACAAAGACTGTGAAACTGCAAAGAAACTCCAGAACAAAGCATGGAGTAGATTTTCACGCTACCCAACCACAGAAAATCTAATAGAATTTAAGCGGTGCAAGGCATATGGCCACCGTATCCGCCGAGTATCGGAAAGAGAAAGCTGGACACGCTGCGTATCCTCCATAAACTCATACACATGTGTTAGCAAAGTGTATAATAGGGTACGTAAACTGAAAGGGCAACATCCAAATCCTTTTCCTCTCATCACTGGCTCTGGCGATCATATAGAAGATCAAGCTAACACCCTTGGTGAGCACTTCCAGAGGGTATCAAGCTCCGAAAATTATACCGAAAAGTTCTTACACCATAAAAAAATAGCTGAAAATATCCCTCTGCGTCCAACCAAGTTGTCATCAGAAGGATACAACAAACCACTAACAATCCATGAACTCAAGCTTGCCCTAAGCTCTTGTGGTAGCTCGGCTCCAGGTTCTGACACCATAACATGTGAAATAATCAAGAATCTGCCTTCTGAGACCCTGAACTGTATCTTAGGTCTGTATAATAAGATTTTTGCAGCAGGTCATATACCTTCGTCTTGGAAGGAGGCAATAGTCCTGCCAATACTCAAACACGGCAAAGACCCTTCCTTAGTTAACAGTTACAGACCGATTGCACTCACAAGCTGTTTACTTAAGGTATTTGAAAAAATGATTAACCGTCGCCTTGTGTTCTTTTTGGAATATAATAGCATATTGGATCCTCAACAATCTGGCTTCCGAAGAGCAAGGTCTACAACCGATAATCTTGTTCTCCTTGAGTCATATATATGTGATGCATTTGTACACAGCCAATACTGTCTATCTGTATTCTTTGATCTTGAGAAAGCATATGATACAGCATGGCGATACGGTATTCTGCAAGACCTGGCGTCCTATGGAATTGGTGGTTATATGCTGACAATCTTGCAGAATTACCTGTCTGAAAGGAAGTTCCGCGTAAGAATCGGCAGTGTACTTTCGTGCACTTTTTTTCAAGAAAACGGCGTACCACAGGGAGGAGTGCTAAGTTGCACACTTTTCCTAATTAAAATGAACTCTCTCCGCTCTGCTATACCATCCGTGGTGTCTTATTCTATGTGGACGACATCCAAGTCAGCTTTAAATCTTGCAATCTGTCCATATATGAACGCCAGATACAGTTAACTGTTAATCGGCTCGCCCAATGGGCAGACGTATACGGTTTTGAATTCAGTGCAGAAAAGACTACCTGTGTGCTGTTTTCCCGACGAAGAGGGGTATGTCCTGACCCTTGCATTACGGTGAATGGGAGAAGCCTGGTAATTAGAAAGGAACAAAAATTTTTGGGTGTAATCTTCGATACCAAGCTAACCTTCATGCAGCATTTAAAAGAGTTGAAGCTGAAATGTGTTAAAACAACGAACCTTTTAAAGATTTTATCTCACCAGTCGTGGGGAACAGAAAGGCACTGTCTCCTATCTCTTTTTAAAAGCCTTGTGTTGTCACGCATAGACTATGGATGTAATGTTTATCAGTCGGCTTCAAAGACAGCACTTAAGCTACTCAATCCTATCTATCACTTAGGTATCCGCCTAGCACTTGGTGCCTTCCGCACCAGTCCTGTGCAATGTCTCTACGCAGAGTCGAATCAGTGGCCACTGGATTATCAGCGTACATATCTCGGAGTCACCTACGCAATAAAATCATGTCCCTTAAACAACATCCATGCAAAGCACTCATAAGTGATCAGTCCACATGTCAGTTGTATTCAAACAGGCCTTCACACGCACCGCCGTTCCCGTTAGCAGTAAAATCCGTTGCAGAATAACTCGGAGTTGATTTCATAGATCTGCAGGGAAGCGACTACATTGAACCCATCCCACCTTGGGATGAATGTACAGTCACCTGTGACTTGCCCTTTACAGAACTTAACAAAAAGAGTTGTCCAAATGCCCTCATTCAGCAACAGTTCTTGGCCCTCGAAGAGAAGTATAGATCTATGGCATTTTTCACTGATGGTTCAAAGACAGCAACTTCGGTATCATGTGCAGCCCATGGCCCAAACGTCTCCAACTCTAAAACCTTACATAAACATAGCAGGATCTTTACAGCGGAAGCGTACGGTATTCTGATCACTATTGAGTATATAGTACAACACAAGATAGAAAACTATAATATACACAGATTCCTTAAGCGTTGTCACAACCCTGTCCTGTGGCAAACCAAGCCGAAACCCTGTAATTAACCAGCTCCTTAAACAGATCCACGTAGCGCATAAACAAAACCTTGCTCTGGTTCTATGCTGGGTGCCAGGCCACTCTGGGATCACAGGCAATGAAATGGCAGACAAAAATGCTGGACAAGCGGCTCATCGGAATACCGTTGATGTAAGCTGGATACCTGGTGTGAGCATGAAACCTGTGGTACGAAAGGCACTCCGTAATCATTGGGAAGCTGAATGGGACAAGGCAGTTGAAAATAAGCTCCACCTGCTTAAAGCGCAGTTAACCAAATCTTTCCCATTGAAGCTTCATAGACACACTGAAGTCACACTGGCACGACTCAGAATAGGACACACTTACGGCACACACAAATACCTCTTGACTGCAACTGACCCACCGACGTGCACGCGCTGCGGTGAGAACTTAACCGTCCTACATGTCCTCATTCAATGTCCCGAACTTCACCGACACCGATTGACTCATTTTAGAGAACTCTACTCACACCATATACCACGCCATCCCTCGATGTTCTTATCAGAGGATGCACTTTTTAACTATAATACAGTGCTTAATTATCTTGCGCAAGTTAACTTTCTCGACATCATCTCATACCATCCTAACCTTCAGATTGCGCCTCACAGGTGAGGCACAGTCTGATGCACAAAAGTATGTCGGAGCTCTTGCGCTTCTTGCGTAAGCAAGAATTGTACACCAAGGAACTTGGACAATCCAGAATAATTTAATATGTGTGCCTGTATCAAATGCATTTAAAGCCCTATATTTATCTTAGTAATTATTTTAGAATTCATCCACTAGTATTTAAAGATATATCTTACGTGTAGGCATCTATACAGCCTTTATATTAAATCATAGTCCTAATCTCACAATTTTACTAAACCATAACACATGTCCTGGCACTCGTTGGCCTTACATGCCCTTGCGCCATTAAACATCAATCATCAATCAATCAATCAACTGATATTAACCTACTTAAAATCATCTATCCAAGCGTACACAGACATTTGTCATTCCAAATTAGTAATGGGTGAAATCAAATACGGTGTTCCGCAGGGGTCCATCCTAGGGCCACTTGTTATAGGTTAATAACATCACAAACGTGCCTCTAACACCTTACATAATCATGTATGCTGATGACACTAACATATTTCTACGGAACAGTATTTGCGATGACAAAGAGGCGAGCAGGGTGTAGACGACGACGACGACGATTAGAGGCTAGCGCGGGCTCTTGCCTCTTGGCCCAGTGCGGCGTATTGCCTTGTAAATATACTTGTATATAGCATTTCGTTGGCGTCTTCCTACGTAACCATCCGTTTTCTGGTGGAAGCTTGATTACTCTCGAGCAGGAAATAAATATTTGACTCAGTATCTTTCAGACTGGCTTAGAGCAAATAAATTGGAATTATACAATAAAAAGACCAAATACATTATTTTTCAACCTCGTAATAAGGGTATTGACGATAGCTTAGTATTATAATTCCGTGATTAATTCAGTATACGCTCTACGCCCCACAGGTTCCTTGGTGTTACGTTTGAAGAAAATTTAAATTGGTCAAGTCATGTCAGCAGCATTAAAACCAACATTGCAAGATCCATCGGTGTTATTAACAAATTAGAGCATCTATTACGCTCTAGATTAAAAAAACAATTATACTATAGCCTAGTGCACTCGCGCCTCCAATACTGTTTATCTATCCGGTGTAACACGGCGAAAACCAACATCCATAGTTTACTAACCTTGCAGAAACGCATAATTTCTCTTATTGAGAATGTGCCCTATAGAATCTTCTCCTCTTCGCTTTTCAATAAAAATTGTATTTTAACACAAAACAGCCATTGCAATATTTAATGAGGTAAGACTCAATGAAAGTGCCTTTTTCAGAGCATAGCTTCCAAATGAACATAAATACAACACAAGGCACTTAACTTTCAACAAGCGCAAGATCCGGAGAAATTACAGCATGCAAGAGCAAGCATTCATAGTTGCTGATTTTCTGAATCATCTCCCTGGCTTACTCACTGTAATAAGTGAGTCACCGTCCTTAAGCATTTAAAAGAAATTACCATGTAGTTGTTGTCGCTTCAGGTATGACTACTCATTCTTTTGTATACAAATCACATTCAATATTTGTGGTACGTATTTCATGTGCTTTTAATTTATTGTGTATGTATCCACTTTGTGTACCATGCTTACCCTGTGGGCTTGAGTGCCTTGTGCCGTGGGAACGGGTCGGGGAAAGGGATGACACTTAGTCAGGCATTCGTGCCTTTTTTGTCAGCCTCTTTCACACAAATTATTTGTATTTTTCTGTAAAAATAAACATTAATTAATTAATTAATTAATTCGATCATTCATTCGTTCATTCAAAAAAGAAAGTCGAGAAATAAGCTATCTCTTTCAAGGTTATGTTCCTTGTGAGAATGTACGTCAGTAGTGAACTCTAGGAACTGTGTCTCGCAAGACAGACCTTTCCTGAAGGCGTGCTGGTTAGTAAAGAAAAAACTATTCGATTCAACATGTTCATATATGTGAGATGCTATAATATGCTCGAGAATTTTGTAGCAAATGTAGGTTAATGAAACTGGACGGTAGTTTTCAGGGGAATTCTTGCTGCCACTTTTGTACACAGGTACCGCTTTAGCCATTTTCCAATCAGAGGGGAGCTGGATAGGTTAAAATGACTGGCAGAAAATATGGTACAAAATTTTCCTAGATATTGAAGCTGTATTTTTAAAAGTTTAGAGTTAATATTATCGGTGCCTGAAGAGCTATATATTTGAAGGTTATTATTGAGACGTGTGATACCATTCTCATTAATATCGATGGCGTCCATGTACTGGCAGCCCGAAATCAGTGACTTCAGGAATGAGTGAAAGGTCTTCATTTGTAAATATGGATGAAAAGAAAACGTGTTTAAGACCGCGGTGCATTCACTATCAGGAAGCAGAACTTCTCACCAGCTAACGAAATGTGGTGCGAACTGTTATTAGGTGATATTTCCTGCCAAAACTTTTGTGGGTTGAACTTAAGAAGCGATGGTAGATCGAGAGAATAGTATTTATCTTTAGCTTCACTTACCTCTGAGCAGTAATATTCCGAACATATATTGTATTTGTCCCAAGCCATGGGCGAGCCAGTGTGCTTTGCCGTTCGTGTATAACCGTTTCTTCTTATTACTTAGCCTTCCAAGGTATTAGGTGAACCATGGATTAGTTTTATCACCAGATATATCGATCAGCGGAATATACTTTCTTATTAATGCGCAGAGTTTTTCCTTGAAAAGAAGCCAGTTTTCGTTAACTGACCGAGCAAAAAAATAAGGTAATCACGTGTGAGAAAGAAACGTCTCAAGTTCTTTTTTTGTGTGTGTGTGGTGGTCGCCTTTGTTACAGTCACGGAGAGTTTTCTTAGTAACACTTGTAGACTGCAAGAGGGCATTAAGAGCAAGTTGAAGCAACTTATGGTCACTCAAGGCTTCTATATAAATCCCTTCACCAAATGTTTCAAGGGCGCTGGTAGGGACTAAGTCTAAGCTGTTAATACCGTGGGTGGGTTGGGTAACCATTTGGAAGAAAATATAATCTAACGGTAAAGAAATGAATTCAGTTTACGATCGACAGGTTATTATAGTTTATTCCAACCTATCAGTAGAAAATTGAAGTCTGCAAGAAGATAAGTGATATCAACCTGACAGATGTTAATTGCTTTTACAATGCGACTGTGCAGTTCAACGAGAAAGTACTGATTCAAATTGGGAGGGTGATAGCAGCCTCCAATCAACACTTTGTGGCGAAGTCTTAGGCATTCAGCCTATAAGATCTCAATACACGAATTGGTGTTAATGACATGGGATCTAAAAGTTCTTTTGACGCCCAAGAGTACGCCACCACCTCCTTTTCCAACGCGGCCACACCTGTAGATGTTAAAAAATAATCGCGAACGATGATTTCATTATCGGTTATTCCGTGATGTAGCCACGTTTCAGTGAGAACAACGATATCAGAATTGCAATCGCCAAGAAACGAGGCCACATGGCCACGCCTGGGTAGCAGGCTTCTGATATTTGTGAATGATAGTGATAATGATGGCACGGTTGTAGGTGACTCAGTCCTTTGACAGATCAAATTGTGCGGTGCAGTCCGTAGCTATCTGCTACAAAAGACGACAGCTTTACTGGCTTGAGAGCAGCAGGCTACCGCGGCGCAAGTGCTGCATCACGCTGCTTTATTTTATATTTCGCGGGCTTTCTTCGCAACCCAGAAAAAAAGGACTGCGTGAGATATCGTGAATGAGACAACTCGATCGGTGGTTACTGACGGTGCTCTACAAACCGGCGTTTCATACTTGGGGTCATCACCCAAAAAAAGTTGGGTAATTAAGCTCAAATAATTCGTCATTTACGGGGAAAACCAAACATTCTCTGAATTATTATAGGCTGTTGCGAATAGTATGCGTTTGGTTCAATTCGCTTCCGACGTGCCTTTCATATTTAAATTCTTGGCTCAAGTTATGTGGGACACCCTGTATACATATCCTTGTGCAGCTCCACAAAATTGTCCGCTATGCCTTTCTGCTTGAGAATACTCCATGAAAGTTTGCTGTCTACGTTGTCGTCTGCTTCCTCAACAATTTGAAATGCTATCCGTAAAGATTTATTCGGAGCTATTGAAATGTCTGAACTGAGGGACTACAAAATATGATTCTCCAAGTGTATGTCGGATCGAAACCAATGCTGTAGTTCCCCCGGTTTCTGATTTTTCTCTTTGCACTGCGGCAGCCATAATTTTATGGCTTTCATTGCCATTCTATATATCGTCGTTGTTACTGTCCCTGGCCTGTACGTGCTTCTTATCCTTATCGCCTTTGCCTTTGTAAAAGACTTTCATGTATCAATATATTTGCGACACACTTCGGCCGCAGTGGTCTCTGCGCTTAATAATCGTCCGCGGCAATTGTTGATATTTGCGGAGTCTGTACCATAGAAGGGACCGCGCTCTGCTCAACTCTGCGGCGTAGAGGGATAACTTTTAGTGAAAGGTTAACTTAAAAACGTAGGGGCGTCTCCGTCAGGTGTACCAAAGTAGATATGTTCTCAAGAGCAGGACAAGGCACAGTCAGCTTAAAATTGACAACCGTTCGCGGCATGTGTCCGCTTCCGAGTAAACAGCACCGACTAGTAACATGATGAAAAAGGCGAGAATGCTTTCAGCGAGGATAAATAACTTGAATCGGATGGTCTGTGCCTTCCTTATTGTGACAATGGCACCAAGCAGATATTTCTTGCGGTCTAAGCAGTTTGATGACGAAGGAAAAACGCTGATGACGTTTAGAATTTACTATGAACATAAAGGCTGGCGGAAAGTACATAAATATGGAGGTCCGTAAGATAGACAGTCATCTTGCGTGCAATCTGAAAAACAGCGTGGTTGTGACCCTGAGGGCTTTTGTACGAGTAACAACAAGGGCAAGAACAAAAAGATGAGGTAAAATAACGGAGGGCTCACTTTTGTTCCAATGAATATTTGGTCGAGGCCCAGAGCAGAAACATAACCTCCAACGTTTTGTCATCGAAAGTGTGTGCGATAAAAGGTCTGTCGTTTTATTGCCACCGTAATGGCATCAACGTTCAACGGGTTTATTGCCGAGTCGAACATCAAGGCCTTGGGTTTAACGCTACCCGACGGCTTGTTTACAACAGTGGCCCTGTGTCCTTCCTAAGCGTCCCTTCGTAACTCTTTTTGAGAACACAGTAGCTGCCAACGTGCGTCTAGTGCCACCTTCCCATCTTTTCCCTTAGTGGCGCAATTATTTTTCGCACGGTGCTTTTTCCTGTTGCTTACTCTGTCCAAGTTTCTACCACTTGTGCACCTGAAAAATCAGAATACGTTTAAAGGCACTAAAGGAAACACTTGGAGGTGTAGTGGTACACTGTGTTTCTTTGTGACTAGGTGGAGGTGCCTTAATAACCTTCTCATTCCATCTTCCTGTATCTCGCACAAATCAACGTTTCATTTTGTATTTTGAAGAGATATTTGAAAAAAAAAGTTTAGTGAAGCACAGCGCGCAGTTTACCTTTTTCATTTGAATGGCCTCAAGAGACACGCACAACTTCACCTACATATAGCAATACCGTAGTAGCTAATTAACAATAATGAATAACTTTTTTTTTACTAAAAGACGACAGGGAAAAGGTTACGACTACGAAAGTGTGGTCAAGCCGCAGTAACCCACCATTTGTTGTTTTTTAGTTAAGGCCTAAGGCTAGCATGACTTTTGAGATTACAACATCCAAGACTTGCTAAGAAATCAATGTTATTGCTGTTCAAGTTGTTTTAATGATGAAAAACATTGTAACTGCATTTCAAAACGTTCCAAGCTGCTTGCGGACGCGAAAACACCACTGTATTTCGCAGGACCATTTAAGACCCCATGTTTCCAAAATGGCACTAATGTTAATGCTCCTAGCCAGCAAATATACTTATCCACTATTGACCTTTAATGTAGCAATTGTGAATTATTGGGCAAATTCATCTGCCATTCATCAACTGCTATTCATCAGGTAAGCTTCTGCGATACTGTCATGTTGTTCACTATAGGCTCCATCACGGCGGGTATACCAATGCAATTATGCGAACAAGGTCAGATGCGATTTCCATTGCTTTCTTAGATGGCGCTCTATCGAGAAATATACTTCAATAAGGATTCTATTTGGGGTCGTTCATGCGCCAATTGTACAGATAACGTACTGCATTATGAACAAGGATGACTGAGCGAAGCAAATGATATGCGCATATAGAGAACATTTAATGAAGGGAAAAGTCAGACATCCACCCATTCGTAGGAATTGCTACAAAGGAAACCCATACGGGCTCCTCAAAAGAAAAGCCTAAGAGTTGAAGAAAATTCGCCCTGGTCCGGGACTCGAACCCGGGACCACCGCCTCTCCGGGGCAGCCGCTCTACCATCTGAGCTAACCAGGTGGCTAGCAGATGGCAGAGCGAAGTCGAATTTTTCGACAACACACGAAGCAAAGGCAAGTGTTTGACGTAGTAGTTCTGCGGAAACCCCCAAGGTTTCATCAACTCCTTCATTAATTCCTTCATTCATTACTTCTCTCCACCTTGCGGGTTTCCGCAGAACTACTACGTCATAGAGAACATTTGTTATCCGGCGAACTAACAAGCTTTTCCATCGCTGCAGTGGCAACGCGTGAGATTGTTGTACTGCACATAAGAAAATCAAGGTGTTGATGCTCAGAGAGTGGCAAGGAGTACAGTTAAAGATAAATATTTGCTGGCTGACAATGTGCCATCTGCCGAAGCTTCGTATTTGTTTGCGCAGACTGCCTGCATACCCCTCTCTTATTTCGGAAGTTCTTATTTCAAGTAAACGGAGAACAATTTATATAATGTCTATTCATGTTGCTACATGGTGGGTCAAGCATATCAAGAGCAGGAATTAATATGCGTATTCCCCAGGTATTAGGGCAGAATAGAATTATGTCAGTTCGTTAAAAAATAAACAGCAAACGTACCTGGCTTGTTCATGTTGGAGTGGCGTTTCTGCGACCAATGTGTTCGCACAGTAGTTAGTGACAATTGATTAGTCATTCCTTTGCATATAGGAGTATAACTGGCGTAGCACATTTTTGCATCGTAGTGCTTAAAAGAAGAAATATATAAGAACTCAATAGTTCTTAAAAACCGGCTTTTTTGAAGTTTAACGGCTGGGTTATTTACTAGTATTGAAGCTGATACCTGCAAGATATTAGCATGTCCATGACACATCAGAGACGCCATTTAAAAAAAAACATTATCGACACTCTAATATATTTAGGCCAGCTGATGTCCGCGGGACAAAAGCAAGTATAGTTCACTTTGGGGAACAATGGCGAAGACAAAGTAGAAAAGCACAAGACAAGCGCTGGACTAACAACTCAAAGTTTAATAAACATGGTAGCGCCGACAACGAAGCCGCAACGCATGCGTCAACTTCAACAATGTGACCCGTATCAAATTAACGAAACTGGTATAGCATGCTAGTCAAGCATTTCATTGATTCGGAGAAAGTGCGCCAACAATCTAATAATGCGACCTCTTTATCTCGGAGCTGCATTGAGGTATCCCTGACGCTTGAATTTTTGTCGTTTCTTGATGTCAAACACTTCACAAAGTTGCCGTTAATTCTTATTCTGATTCCGTTAACTCTTGACCCGTCTGGACGGTTGAGACATGAGCGCTTCGCTTGCAAGAGTACGACATCCGCGTCATGTACCCCTCGGGTCGCAAGCACTCCGACGCTGAAGCGCTCTCTCGCTCCCCACTGACACCTGATTTGGCGTCTTTGTCAGCTTCCTCGTCCGCCCTGTCACCGTTCACCATCACTGACATCCTCACAGAGCAGCGCAAGCACCCAACCCTTGCAATGTTACTTGACTACCTTGCTGCTCCGTCTGATGTCCCTTCGACACGAGCACTGCGTCGCCAAGCAACCCACTTTTCCGTGCGGAACAACATTCTGTATCGCCTCAACTACATGCCCGACGGACGCAAATGGCTTCTCCCTATACCTCGTCATATGCGTTCTGACGTCTGCGCGTCTTTTCACGCTGATCCCCTAAGCGCTCATGCCGGCGTCCTCAATACTTACACAAGGTTGGGCCAGCGCTATTACTGGAGTGGCATGTACCACTTTGCGCAAAAGTACATTTAGTCTTGCACTACATGCCAGCAAGGCAAGACACCTACCCAGCGTTTCGCATGACCTTGAAGCCGCTACCATGCCCGTCTCGACCTCTACGGCCCGTTTTCATGCAGCGGGTGTGGAAATCGGATGATTATTGTCGGCGTAGATCACCTTACTCACTGCGCTGAGACTGCAGCTCTGCCAGCAGCGACCGCCCTTGACGTTGGTTTTTTCATCCTTCGCAATTTTGTTCTTCGCCACGGTGCTCCCTGAGAATTACTGAGTGATAGGGGCCGTGTCTTCCTGTCGGAAGGCATCCAAGTCCTCCTCGCTGAGTGCAGGATAATTCATCGCCAATCGACCGCTACCATCCCCAAACCAACGGTCTGACCAAGCGCTTCAATCGCACACTTGGCGACATGTTGCGGATGTATATTTCATCCGACAATTCCAACTGGGACACCGTACTCCCCTTTGTTACGCTCGCGAACAACACCGCGAGGCAAGCAACCACCGGCTTTTCCCCATTTTTCCTTGGGTATGGCCGTGAGCTTTCATGCCCTTTGGACACCATACTGCCGTACCACCCTGACGCTACCGAGTATACTCCGCTTTCCGAAGTCGCCAAATATGCTGAAGATTGCCGTCAGCTGGCACGCGCCCTGACTAGTGATACTCGAGAACGTCAAAGACAAGACATGACCGTGCTCATCAACCACCGCACAACTTTGCTCCTGGTTTGCTTGTGTGGCTTTGGATACCAGCCCACATTCCTGGCCTTTCTTCCAAACTCCTGGCGCGTTATCACTGTCCTTACCGTATCATCGAGGCCACTTCACCGGTCAACTACATCGTCGAGCCGCTCACCATGTCACCAGACCTGCGTCGTCGTGGGCGAAAGACAATACATGTCAACCCCCTAAAACCGTATTACGACCCGCTCATCTTCTCCGGGCCCTGAGTCGCCAGGATGGCTACGCTTCGCTCCCGGGGCATTGTAATGAAGCAGACGCGCCCCTGTGTATATGCCGCTTGAATTCGCTATTACTAATACTGCTTCGCCTTTGCAGCGAAACAGCCACCGCTTGTCTTTTTCTTTTTGTTTACTGTAAGTCCAAGTAAGAGCGCAGCTGTGCACGACTTGCTTTGATTCTGATTTTGATCGAAAGCGGCTTGGTTCTATTTCAGTTAATGAGTGTATAATATAAAGTATTCAACCCTGCATACAAGTGGTGATGTTTCCATCCCCAATAAATCTTGTTAACTATTAGAAGGGTTTTATCTTCATGAGCCGTTAGCATTGCCTACTGGAAAGTGAAGCTTTACTGACACACCTATGATGCACATGCAGTTCACACGTCGTTGATGAAAAACTCGGCCAAAGGGGCGACTGAAATGTGCAGTTTTTTCATTAAAGTCAAGAAAGCACGCAAAGCAATTTGAAGGGAGGTGAACATGCAGCACAATATTCATTGTCTAGTCATAGGCTATCCATACCATTAGCAGTAATTGTTAGTTGGCTACCTCCTTGACTTTAAATATATAATAAACTTTGTCATGTGTATATACACAAATATATTGTCTATAAACAGCGAAAAAAAAGAAACATAATAAAGTAAGATTGTACGGATGAGGTAGAAGCCAGTGGTGCTTCTAATGCGCTCGTGCTTCTAATGCTTGTAATGCTTCTATTGCGAGCATTTGCAGAAATAAAGCGAAAGTATGAATTAATGGTCGTGCATGTCCAAGTCAACAGGGATGCAGTAAGCTTTTAACCACAAATATTCATTGAGGATTGCGATACTCCGTAATGCGAAAGTTGAGCGCGGCTCTGTACACGTTTATATTTCGCGATGTAGTACCCTATGTGGCGGCACATTGCAAATGGAGCGAAGTGTGGCGCGGCTGCGTTGTTAATCGGGAGGTCGCGAGAGGCAGCGCGTGGGTGACGCATATGCGCGATTCGAAGCAGCCTTCATCAGACAGAGCTCTGCTGAAGCAGCCATTTGTTTCCCTATATGGTATCGGTACACGTGCTCACCGCATGCCTTATTGGTGGCCCCACTGGTCAACCGACGACGGCGCGATACTCTGTCACCATCCCGCAGCTCTCGTCGCCGCACTGTCTTGCGAGGCCCTATGCTTTCTCCTCACGCTTTCGCCATACCTTCCTCCTCCGCTTTTGTTCTTTCATCCTTCGCTGTGTTCGTTCGCTAGGTTACGCTGTGGACGCCGAGAAATGCCACTCCACGCAGGAACGGGGGCTTAAGAGATGCGGTCTAATAAAATTTTAAATAAAAAGGAAGAGGTACCTAAACAGGGACCTAAAATGATGTGCGTAACATAAATTTGGTAAGGAAATTTTAGGGGGTGGCTCAGGCATCCCCCAGAAACGTTTGGAGGGGGCTCGGACATCGCAACCCATCTCTGATCGGTGTCTCTCTGATCCGTCACATTGGTTCTGTCGCAGCATGCTTCCATATTTTGAAATATACAAGCGTCTCTAGCTCTTGCGTAGACTTTCAAACGCCGAACTTACAAAATTTTGTCTCGTTAGCGCAACAAAATAAAAGAACTGTACTAAAGATCATGATCAAAGTGACCTCGACCTTTGTCGACAGCATCTTCAGGAAAATCGTGGTTAAGTAACACAATATCCGGTACTGAACTGAAAGGGTCTTGTAGGCACGCGACCTACTTGTAAGAGATCATGCGTAAGCATTATGTGAAACATTACGTTAACGTGTTTAGAGAAAATCTTGCCGGCGTACTGCCGGCATTGCGCATTTCTTCTCATATATGTGTATAATACACATTTTTGAGTTTTTTTTTTTTTTTGCGGGGTAGCTCGCTTTTGACTGTTTTGTCATTGCGCATTTTTTTATCTTTTTTGTCGTATTTCCTTTAACTGCGCACATGTGCCATGACATTTTTCGTGTTCGTAACCCCGCATATGCGGATGTGTCCATACTTTGTCCCATGCGTGGTGTTTCTCGTTTTCGCTTTTTTTTTCTTTGCGTTTCCCTGCAACTACTACAATATTGCGACGGGATATGCTCTATTTTGCTTGCACAGCTCATGAGTTTCCAAACATTGAGTTTCCAAACATGAGTTTCTTCTGGTCTTACAAGATACTTTTTTTTTTTAATATGAGGAATGTGCCAAAAAGACCATGTGTCGTCATTCCACATATGGTCGTCGTCGACACTTATCACGATTTCAATAAAAAAATTAACGGCGGCTTACCCAAACCTCAAACCTTTGGGAAACGCATGGTTTCCCAGCAGAGAACGCGAAGAGCGTTAAGTGGGCTGCGGGTAGACTAATGGAATCTTGGACGACAGGGGCGTGTCGTACAAAGCATTCCTCAAAATTACGCGACATGTTCCCTGGTCCCGCAAGGACTGTCAGTTAAGTTGTTCCCATCGGAGAAATGTAATTTATGCCACTTAGAACACCCCACATGAGACGAAAAAAAGTAAGTTGTTCGATTTTCGTTTATTTTTTTCGTTTTGACGCTTCTCACACCGAGCTATCTTCTTAATCATTCAGTCTGACGCACTCGTTTTCTAAAGGGCAAAGCCGAATTAATAACCGGAAGCAATAATTAAGCTAGGTAATAAATGCGAAGGAAGGAACACATATACAAAAGGCAACGGCTAGAGCCAGACAAATACTTTTCTTCTATGTGGCGCTTTCTTTCTCTTCCTTTTTTTGACATTTGGTTCGTCGTAAACATGCCAGCGTAGCGTTGTCAGGCAAACACGGTTTCTGGAAGAGCGGTACCAAGTCGGAAATCACATTGTTATTATGCGGGAAAGCGTTGTCCTTAAGGTTACATTTTTCGGCAGGACAATTTTGATAGCAGCTGTGCAAGTTTTTGCGTTATTTATTTGCTAACATCACGGGCACTTAGGTTCTGCAAAATGCAGCATATACGTATTTATTCAAATGTGACAGGCCACTTTAGAATTCGCATTTGCCGCAAGGGCTGCTTATCGAAACAAACTTGAGCAAAATATAGTAACAATGAATAGAAGCACTTGGACACGTTTAAACAAAAACACGGCCATTGTTTCCCTGCATTCCTTATATTATACAAAATGTTTTGTTGTGCGCGAATGGAAAGCTATAACTGCTTTGTCATAGTGATTTTTCACCGGTGGCTGCCTGTCAACATCGGAGGGGGGGAGGGGGGGAGAGGCGGTGAATTAAGTATGGAGGCAGGAGTGCAAAGCGCATTGCCTAATTTATTGTGCTGTTGTCTGTCGATCAGAGATTTTTAAACGTTATTACAGTCATTAAGCTAGAAAGCAGGATAAACGCCTCCTAGGATACCATGTCATGTAATATTTAAGAGCTTCTCTGTTTGCTCGTGGATGCATGCGTACAAACTGAAAAAATAAAAACGTGAATATATATATATATATATATATATATATATATATATATATATATATATATATATATATATATATATATATATATATATATATATATATATATATATATATATTGTTACGCGACGGAGAGTACAGAAGCACCAAAGAACCAGGCGGGAAGCGCACGTCTTGGTGTCGCCGGTCATACAAACGTCATTGACTCTCCTTGAATTTCAGAAGGCGGTGACGACGGGAAATTACCCTTGCGTGAGCACAGCGGGCGATGGCGTCAAGGGCATACACACTGGTCGGTGCCGCGTGAACAGAGAGGGTTGTGTGGAGGGGCAGTGCTGGTTCTCGGCCGAATAGAAGGAAATATGGGGAATGACCGGCGGAGTCGTGACGTGAGGAATTGTAAGCAAATGTGAGAAGCGGTAGAGCGAGGTCCCAGTCTGGAGCATGTCTGTGAGAGTGCGATGGAATCGCTCCGTGAGACCATTTGTTTGTGGATGGTATGACTTGGATAGCGTGTGCCTCGTGGCACAGGACTGCAGGATGTCCGCGATAACTTCTGATAGGAATGTCCGGCCACAGTCTGCGAGAAGTGGTCGCGGAGTTCCATGTAACAAAATCTCATCGCGTAGAAGGAAATCGGTGACATCTGGGGCGCAGCTTGTAGGAAGTGCTCGGGTGGTGGCGTAGCGTGTGGCGTAATTCGTGGCCACAGCGATCCACCTGTTCCCAGAGGTAGAAAGAGGAAAATGGCTAAATTAATCCAAACCAACCCGAAAGAATAGTTCTGCCGGTATGTCGAGTAAGTACCCAGCGAAGGTACCCAGCAGGAAGCGTTGATGATGTCTTGAGTCACTGCCATTTCTCACACGCAGCTACGTATCTTCGAACGTAGCGAGCGAACGCTGGCCAAAAGAAGTGTCGGCGGATCCGGTCGTAGGCACGTGACACACCCAGGTGACCGGCAGTAGGGAGGTCGTGAAGTTCGTGGAGAGCAGGCGAGCAAAGGTGTTTAGGGATCACAAGGAGTAATGCAGAGCCGTCGGGGTGAACGCTCTGGCGGTAGAGTACGCCATCTTGAAGTGTGAATAAGTGAAGGGAACTGTCGGCGATGGACGATTCCAGGTGGTCAATGATGATACGCAAGGACGGGTCACGGCGCTGCTCGTCGGCGACATGGAGCAGTGGAAAAACAGAGAGAACACAGGCGTCGGTGTCAATATCAGACGTAGAGGTTGCGTCTTCTACTAGGTAGCGAGAGAGGCAATCTGGGTCCTGGCGTTGGCATCCCTACTTGTAAGTCACTGTGTAGGGATATTCTTGTAGAGTGACTGTAGGGATATTCTTGTAGAGTGTAGGGATAAGCGTAGAGTGACTTGATCAGCTATGTGATCATTCTCAGCACGTCGCAGTAGCTGACGATGGTGGACCGAAGCCTATCCTCGGGCGACTGATAGAGAGGGTGGTGCGCCACCGATACCTTAAACGAGCCCCAGATATTTTAAATGATGTTGACGCGTGGAGGATTGGGGCGGCCACTCCAGGATAGTGACGGCGCGCTCATCGAGAAGTTCTTGCAGAACACGAGCAGTGTGAACCGGTGGCCTATCGTGTTGGAATATATAGTCGCCTTCCGGGAACGGGCCGTCAAGAACCTATGGAATCAGTACGTCGTCTATGATTACCCCGCAACATTAAGCGATGAACTTACCTTCGAGGCGTATCAGTGGGCGTTGCACAACGCTTACTAAAGAATGCCGGCTCTGTTCACGCAGTAACGATGAAATCTGCGCACTGCCCCTGACAGTAGCTCGCTTCCCGACATTTCCGCCAGCGCGCGCCGCCGTAGCAGATGACGCCGTTCAAGACCTCGCCCCTCGAGCACCTGCGCCTGCGCGAGCTGCTGCCGCCGCCTGACTCAGCGGTCGCCGCATCGCGATGCAATGCGCTCCAAGTTTTCCACTAAGTGTGAAACGGACTGTGCATGCGAAAGGGCATGCGAAAGGGCAAAGTGGCACAATTTATAAAATAGGCACCAAGAGAATAAAATTTTACTGCTTGGGCGAGAGTGAATAGAGAGAAAGAGAGAAGCTTTTACCGGTGCAGTGATTCTTATCGATCAGTCATGATAATCGGGCTTCCCAGTGCGGGGTTTCTGTTGACCGATGCATTGCTTTCACCGCCCGTTCGGCGGTTAATTTCTGGCAATACGGCTCTGTGTGGAGCAAGGTGGTCCCCCATTGTGCCGCGGATCTATTGTTTAGTGTTAGGTTTTTCAAATAGGTATTTTGTGTGCGTCACTACATAGTGTGGAGTAAATCTCCAGCGCGATCGCAGCGCGACTATTCCTTGCTAGGCACCGCTCACGGGATCACGCGATCGCGGTTCGTCTTTTTTTAATATTAAAACGTTAGCTATTTATTCATGCAAACGCAGTAAATCCTTCACATTTTGACAAGCCAGTGCGGGAAACTTCAGGTGCAATCAGGTTTTAGCTTGGCTTTTACTGTCCTTATTGACTCATTATAAAATTGATCTTTTTGCCATTTGTGTAGCATATTGCACTAATACTAGCTAAACGTTGTTGAAGGGAAGCTTTCTTCACCTCTTCTCCCTGCCTTCCGGGCGCTACTGCTGCTTCTGCTGTCATGTTGCAACGCCACCAGATGCCGCGCGCCTCCTGATCTCGAATGACGCCAAAGGGAAGAGACGTACCAAGTGGAGGAGACATCTCAGCGCAGCAAGGGCAGCGTGCCAGTGCGATACTCCTTTTTATTTGATTTTTCGCTCATTTGTCTTTAGGAGTGTTAGGCTAGTCGAGCCACCTTGACTAACTATTTTTATGACTTTCAGTTTCTAAAGCTTTAGAGGGCAGCCCCTTGGCGCCCATTCCCACGCTTCGCGTCGCCCTCTTGCCTCGTCGTAACCAGCTCCGTTGCTGGGGCCAGTGCGCTGCTCTAGCTGCGCGCACTCCTGGTGCCATCTTGCTCTCTTCGCTCCTCCTCAAAAGCCGGATCACATGTTCTCGTCTATTCTCTCACCCCCGTCCTCCACGGAGCGACGTGTTGGTGACTCTCGCTGCCACCGTCCACTCCGCCGTCGCTGTGCCTTCTCCCACTGTCGTGGCACTGCCGCGGTGCCTGCGGCGGGCGCTTCTTGCCGCCTTGCGGGTGATACACGGCTCTCTACTGCTCCGTCTCCGCGTCGCATGGCTGTACGGCTCTCAGCCGTCTCTCTCGCTATCCCGTTTGCGCGGCGCATTTCTCAGTGGCATTTGTTGCCTCTGGCAGTGCTTTCGCCTGATTATATTTCTTCCGCCTACAATCTTGCTCCCATACCTCCCCTTAAGGGGCGCATTGCCATTGCGGTGACTCAAAAGAACGTTATAGCGTTTCGTCCCCTTACTTCTACTTCCTGCCACAACCTTGTGCGGCCACATTGAGGCTTATCTGTGAGTGAATGAGTGTGTGTCCTCTACTCAATACCCCTGTTCTCCACCCGTTTCGTCATCGCACCTCAGTAGAAACATTAAATCATAATTTCCAATCACTCCCCTCTATCTGTGGCAATGACCCACTATCAGATGCTGCGATGGCACGTCACCGGAGCGCCGGCTCGATAGCGGCGGATCGCGATGTGTGCTACCCAATCCGAAACGCAGAACCGCCTCCGTTCGGCACGGCGTGTTCTGTATGCGGTTGCCTGTTGTTGAAATAAGGCAGGAGCTGCGCTCAAAGATTGCATTACCAAGAAGCGTAATCGTCGACCAATTTTTTTCTTAGATTTTTGCTTAGCTTTTGGCACAAGCAGGGTTACTTCGTGCTGCCTTGTTGGCACAATTTGATGATTGCTACTAGGACGAAGTTCCGTTTTTCTGAGTGCGAACACTCTTACGTATTCGAAGAAACTAGGTTTGTCACTGCGATACGAACGGAGGGGCATTTATCTGTAGAATGCGTGCGCTAGGATCACAGCTAGACCATCTAGAGCAGGAGAAGGATAAGCTAGCTAAGCGAGTTGGAAAGATAGGAAAGGAACTCAAGAGCGAACAGAAGCAGAGGAAGCAGGTAGAAGGAAAGCTGGCCAATGCGGAAATTAAGCTGGGGGGTGCCATTCCGCAAAGCAATGGTGAACACTTCGATGCGAGCACGGCAAACGGGGTTGTTAACGAAGCGAGAAAAGGTAAGGAAGCAGAAACTGCTACGCCGGAAAGGAGTAGCGGAAACACCAGTGATGCTTACTAAGGGGCTACCACTGATGTGTGGACCGCGGAAGGTGACAAGGCGAGGGGTGATGATGAGAGACGGGGGAGTGCAAAGCGGCCTTAGATGCAGCTTTCGGTGACAAGGAGACGGAAAAGCGTCGATTTGTTTTTGTTGATGATACAAACATGAGGAAAGTTCCTACCCTCTATTTCATGAGAAACATGAAATAGAGGGTAGGAACAGACTAGCTAGTGCAGATTAGCGCGCTTCTCGGAAAACCGATCAGGGAGCGGATAGCGAAAGCCAAGGAACGCATGTCGGACACACTGGAGGAGAGGCATCCAGTGGTGATAATGACCGGAGTTATGGACGCACTGCAAAGACGAGGGGCAGGAATAGCGACGGAAATAACCAAAGCAGTAAGAGACCTGCGGAATGCTTTAAATGAAGTACAAATCGCAGTGTGCCCAGTGCCAGAGATTAAGAGGCAGGGATATGTAATTGAAAAGGCAGTGCTTGCGGTAAACACATAAATTCGGACGCTATCTGAGGCTAAGAATTTTACGGTCATCAACTGAGAAGTGGAACGAGCAGGCCACGAAGGTGCTCTTGTGCGTTATGGGATATATTTTAGCGAAAGTGTAGCAGCGCCAGATGGATGTCGAGTTGCCGTGCGGGCTCTAGCTTCTTTAATTGGGCCCTCATCAATCAGGAAGGAAGAAAAATATTCAACGAAGCGACAAAGCACTAAAGGGCAGAATTGCACCACAGGGAGCTCAGATTTTGTACATAGGCGTGCAGGATGGTGGCGAGCAGGGAAAAATGGCTAGGAATTCAAACGCAGCTGAATGACGAAGCGATTAGCATGTACGCTTTCACCAAAACGCCTCTAGGAGATTTGGAGCAGCCGCCTGTTATTGACAATTTTGTATGCAAATGGCTGAGTCAACGAAAGGTGGAGGCATAGGCATACTAATTAGACGAGGTCTGAAGTGGCAGAAGATAAGATACAAATAAGAAGAATTTATGGATTCATGGTGCATGGCAAGACAAAAAAGACGTGTCTGGAAGTAGCTTTCTATGGACAGGTAGTGATAGCAAAGATAAAGATAAGGAATTAATTGATTGCATTATAGGCGATAATAATGTGTTCCAGAAATCAGGCTAGGTGATATAAGCGGGAGATATTAATGCGCACATGCTATAATTAGACGGATTTTCTGATTACAAGGTTCTCAAGTGCTGGATCTGTGCGATGAACGTAGCCTTATTGTAGTTAACAGGGAGGATAAGTCTCATAAACAGGTAGCGTGACAGTGCGGAAATAGGCAGTCACGTGTCGATTACGCCTTAGTCTCAGAAACAGTTTGCGAACGACTAGACCAAACAATGATAGCTGAACATAGAAAAGATGGCCTGGGTAGCTATCATAAACAGGTAACCTTAAAATTTGGGAGAGGGTTTCGCAAAACACGAACCAATAGCGCCACAATTTCTAAAAATGAATGAAAAGCAAATAACAATGATTGCAAAAATATATAGAAGAAAATGGAGGCTTTCCTACAAAAGTCTAGCAATATAAACAACTGGTAGACGTTCGTAGATGGAGATAAGATGGAAAGGGAAAAAAGACCGTTGAATTGGGAAGAGGAAGCTACGGAAGTGGTGAGAGAAGGAAATAAAGGAAGCTATAGAACAGTGCAAGCCAGCGACTAGGGATCGTCGAGGAGTCCAGAAGTTAGGATTCCAGGAAGAGGTGCTCCTTGGAAGGAGCAAATACTGAGAAAATAAAAGGGTGGCGAGGGATCTCGTGGAAAAGAAAATAAATTAAGCACAAGAGTGAACGTTAAGTGCATAACATTTGCAAAAGAGGCAAAGGCGCACCAAAGGGATTCTGGAACCCTGTAAGGGCACATGCAGTTCCAACTAAAAATGTGCAGACTAGTATAAGACATGAAGGCGGTAACATCTTTGAAGGAGACGACGCACTGCGTTACACGACAGACAAGGTTAGGGCTAACTGCGGCACAAAAGGAAGCCTAGTTCAGACCGAAAGAGATGCAACATAAACGAAGAAGCCGGAGAGATCAAACTTTGCCGCAGAAAATGTTTGCTGGAAAAATTCTGAAGAAAATGACGCAAATAACACCACCGCAGGATCGGATGAAATTCCAATACAGCTAATCAAGAAACTCGGTCCAAAGAGCGAGGCATAGCTTAACAATGCCATCGAACAAGTGATTAAAGCGAAGAAAATTCCTGTTCAATGGCGTGAAAATAAGGTGAACCACATCTATAAAGGCAAAAATCATAAGCATAGGATGAGCTCGTACATGCCAGTTACAGCAACGTCAGTGCTATATAGAATGACAACACACACCATATAATTAGAGCAGTCGAAATGGGCGGTCAAAAATTATGTGCTCGGGAAACGATAGATTGGGTCCAGACAAGGCAGAGGCTTAAGAATTAATATTTTTGTTATAACTTAGTGCATAGAGATATCAGTAGCTTAGAATAGGCCTTCGTAGATGGCATTTCTTGATATTTAGGGAGCCTACGACAACCTAGACAGGGAGTTGTCATGGGATACTCTAAACTACGAAGGCATATATGAAGATTTCATAGAGCTGCCGAGGGAGATACATTGAGACAACTGAGTAAAAAATTGTATGAGAAGGCCGAAATTATAATGAAGTAGCGGAAATTAAGCAAGTAGTCAAGAAAAGGATGCCCTCCGTCTTCATTGTTGCTCACGTTTTATCAAATCATACCCACAGCCAAGCAATATAAATACCTCCACGTATGCATAAACGAAGGAAAGACTCGTTCAAGCACCCACCAAGATAACCTGAAAATAAAAGGGAAGTGAACTGTAGCAATATTGAAACATAGGGCACTTTGGGGCCACAATAAGTATGACCTTGTGCGTGGAACCTAGAAAGGAGTAATGACGCAAGCGCTAACATTCGCAAATACCATTTTGTGCCTAAAATCGGTTACATTGTCGGGGTTTGTAATTAACTAATGACCGTTAGGCTGGTTGGCTTTGGTAGCCGACAGCAAAACCACAAATGAGGAAGAGCAAGAGAACATGGGTTAGGCCTCGTTTGAAGACGGAAAATCGCAGAGTAATATGAGTTTTGAAGAAAGAGTCAGAAAAATGGATCAAAAGCAGTGGGTTGCTATCGTACCCAAGTATCTGCACCTGGAAAGCATGGACACGGAATGGCGGAAGAGGTCAAGAAAGTTCGCAAACAAGTGCAGCATAATTGAAAGTGTAGGTAGAGAACCATGAGGAATGAGAAGTAAAGTGAGAGAAACAAAGGCAGTGAATTGGATGCAAAGAATGCAAGCAAGAAGATTATGGAGATTTACAAGAACGAGAAAAAAGAAATTAAAGAGGAAAATTGGTGCAAGAACACGAAGGGAAGTGCCTTGCTATTTGAGGCTCGAGCTGGTTGCCTAACGAGAAAACACCTCGCACCTTCCAGAAGCGATTGGATTTAAAGTGGACGGAAGCACCAACCGGTCAGCACTCGGGATAAGCAGCAGACGTTTAGAGTATTGGTGGAAAGGAAAGAGATTGACTCCTCCGGATGCATTGCAATCATAGGTAGCAGTGTGCGACATATAGATACTTTTCGAAGAGAAAAAGGAATAAAAATATGTATACGAAAGTGCTAGAATGGAACACATTTATAGGATAACTGAGTAACTTAGGCAGGCTAAGTGACTATTTGTAACCGCTCCTTTTCAAAGAAGATGCGAACAAGTCATCACCGTCATCATCATTAGGCTAACGTACGCCGCTGGGTTTCTTAAAGTTGGAATATATTATGGCGTTTTACGCGCCAAAACTGCAATCTCATTATGAGGCATGCCGTAGTGGGGGACTCCGCAATAATTTGGACCACCTGGCGTTCCTTAACGATCGCCTAAATATATGTGCATGGGTGTTCTCGCATTTCACCGCCATCGAAATGCGACCTCCGTGGCTACGATTGGATCCCGCGAATTCGTGCTTAGCATCCCTACACCATAGTCACTAAGCAACCACGGCTGGTCTGGGTTTCTTGCAACACCACCAGCTGGCATTGGCCTACGCGCATCCGGGCCGGCACCGCCGCGGCAGCATTCCACAGTTTGTAGGTAAGACACGTGCTGTGTTTGCTTTCGTATGCGATAAAAATGCAGCTACTGGCTGCGGATATAGTGTAAATATTATCGTCGATAACCTGAACAGGGCACTTTGAGCTCGCGTCTGAATCGCTTGCTGGCCACGTATGCGGGAGCATACTCGAGCAAAAATGGCTCGAATATGCATACTCAGCGTCGAGGACACCCAGGCCCGAAAGAAGCGTCGCGCGGAATAGGAGCGTCTTCCCTACGGAGCGAAATGCCGTGCAGACCGCGATTGCATGTATAGAATGCACACATACAGTTATAATAATTCACTGAATTGCGTACAGCTGCTTATTTCAATTAAATTTAACACTTCTGCCCCGGTGCGATGTGTCATGTTAGGAAATGATAATGTTCAACCCTCGCATTTATTATTAACATTGACACACAAAGACGCTTCAAGCAAGCACGTCTCCCGGTGTGTTCCGTAGGTAACGTTTAACATCAGCTCGCCACTCTCGTATGGCATTAAACGCTGAAGAAATTACAAAGTCGCCACAAACACCATCGCTTATTCTTCTTGATCAAAGCACACAGTATTCAAAGGTTCGCATACATCAATTCCTACAGTGCTTGGAAGCCGCTGATTTCTTTAGTGTACCTTTCATATGTAAAAGAGTGCATTTCACATAAACCCTAGCGAGTCAATTTATTAATCGGAACCAGAACGACCGAATTCTTGCTCTAGAAGTGCCCAGCACGAGTTGTGCACCCAGACAGCCTACCATATTGAACTGCGTGAGCTTCAGAAGGAACTTGCGTTTTAAAGTTTAACAACGCCATGTAAAGCTGTTACTACGGCGAGTAAGCTACAAGTGTAATTATTTCTTGAAATAGGAGCAGAAAGCAAGTGATCGGCTTTGTACCACCGAAGTGACCTACTACAATAATATTATGCTAACTATACGATAACTACTAGATTATAACTAGACCAAACTGTAGTAATATATAGTGCCATTTAATGCTACTATAATATGGTGCGCTTGCTTTGACAACAAGGAGCGCAAGCGCAAGGTAGCAACAAAGGAATGCTGCCGTGAATTGCCAAGATCTCGCTTAAAATGCAATTGACCACAGGTTAAGACCACGGCAATTTCTTTATTTGAAGCAACTGTATTGTTCCATTGAAAGGCTAGGCAAAAAATCCGAGGTGGCCTTAAAAGCGGGTTATTTTTTACCATTAATAATGAGAGCGGTGCCAGGGCAGACCTCCTTTTGCCTCTTTTTTTCCTGAGGTCGGATTCCGTATTCTGCAATAAGTGACGCATGTCGAGGTAGTGTTTCTCAGCAACAAACGACAGAAATACAGCACACCGCCAATAAAAAGACTCTTACACAAACCAGACATCCAATGTCTCACCTGAATGTTAATACTTACCCTAACTTTAGTGCAATTTACATCATTTCGCTTCCTTTAATTTTTTTTTTTAACTTCTAGCCGTTAATATTCTTCAGTTTTATATGTCCTGGAAAATACAGAAACGAAGTACCAAAGCGTTTGATCTTTGAAACTGTTATACAGTCGTTGCTCTGACGAAGCAATTGCCGGCTGCTTTCATCCTTCTCATCACCCTTAACTTTCCAAACCGCACGAATTATTTTAAAAAGTAATGATAGGGACTGATGATGTTTGATGTTTAATGGCGCAAGGGCCAGGTGGGGTCAAAGAGCGCCGTGTTAATGTTTATGATTTCGCAGTGGACAGATCTTAATGTGCCGTGGCTGTAAAGGGGCCTAAAAGAGTTGATGCAAATTCCGTAAAATGTAGGAGTAATAAAATTATGGGAATGACTATTGACGTGTACTATGAACATTGGAAGGCATTAAGAAAGAATGATGCAATATATGAAATACGTGAGATGCTAAAATGTCTGGATCACTTCTGTTTCCCCAGAGCCCTTGAAAGCCAAGGACCTAGAGGCATGTGCTATACAAAGAACACTATCGTAGATGTATCCTCTGGAAAGAGGATGCACTACGGAATAATTGGGATTGTCACGTGTAGCACAACATCTTTCAAGTAAGCGAGGACTGCTTTGGTCTTAAAAATTGGTTCTACACCAAGAAACATGGCCGGATGCAGAGGGACGTGATGGCTGTATGCAAAAGGAAAATGTTTCCTCCTGTCTCTTTCGGCTTCCCGGCACTCAAGGAAGACGTGGATGATAGAAAGCCTGTATCCGCATCTACCACAGGTTGGAGGCTCGTTACCGGTCAGGAGAAAGTTATTAGTGCCGAACATGTGTCATATAATTAGTCTAGTGAACAGGACGTCTGTTCTTCGTGTTTTCGTTGTTCGGTGCCAGAAACCTAACTTAGGCTTAATTACGTGAAGCTTATTACTCGTTTCTGCATACCACAAGCGTTGCCAGTGGCTTCGCAGTTTGTTTCTGAGGAAAGGCTTCATGTCTGTGGCAGGGACTGCAGCAGGACGAGTACCGTGCCATGCCATTGATTTGGCCATCTCGTCAGCAAGCACATTTCCCTCGATTTCTCTATGGCCAGGAACCCAGCATATTACTACATGTCTTGGTGATAAGTAGATGTTACATAAGTGTGTATAGAGTTCATTGAAGACAGGATTTGTATGATTTTGTAAAGAAATCAGTGCTTTTACAAACCTTAACGAGTCTGTAAATATTATTGCTCTCTCAAGCTTCAGTGTCTTTATATGTTTTACTGCAAACAGTACTGCATGGGCTTCTGCAGTGCAGATACTTGTTAGGGGGTTCAACACGTCAGATTGAGAAAGGGAGAAACCAACAGCAGCGTAGGATACGCCAGCATGGGATTTGGAAGCGTCTGTGTAAAATTCGTAGCAGGAGTACTTCGATTGAAGCTCTCGGAAATGCATAGCAATTTCAAGGTCAGGAGCGTGCTTCGAGACCTCTACAAAGGATATGTCACATTCTATCTCCAGCCACTCCCAGGGCGGTAATATATTAGCAGGAGCCATTAGGCGATATTCGAGTATCAGGACATCCATTTGTTCACTAAGTTCTCTTACACGCAGTGACAAAGGAAGTCTCATGGAGGGTCTGTTACGGAAAAGTGTTTCACACGTCAAGTCGCTTACTGTCGTGAAACACGGAAGTTCCTTATTAGGAGCGCACTTTAGGAAGGTAGGTGAAGCTGATGTATGTTCTCTGAAAATGGAGTGACCACTCATCTGACTCTACGTATAGGCTTCCGACAGGGCTTGTTCTAAAGGCGCCAGTGGCCAGGCGGATACCCAGGTGGTGGACGGGGTCTAACATTTTTAGAGCGCTCGGGGCGGCAGAGTGGTAAACCAAGGCACCATAGTCCAGTCGTGATCGAACTAGGCTCCTGTACAGATTCAACAAACATTTTCTGTCGCTACCCCATGTTAAGTGGGATAGGATTTTAAGTAAGTTCATTGTTTTAAGACATCTTGCTTTAAGATATTTTATGTGGGGGACGAATGTAAGCCTGGAGTCAAGTATAACGCCTAAAAATTTGTGTTTCTTGTTTACGAGTATTCATTGCCCACGTATTTCAACAGTGGGATCTGCAGCAAGCCCTTTTTTTCCTGGTGAAAAGAACGCAAGAACTTTTGTTGGGGTTCACTTTGAACCCGTTTCCGTCTTCCCACTTGGATACTTTGTTCAAGCACTGTTGTACCTGCCTCTCACAGACTGTTAGGCTGCAAGATTTGAAACCTACTTGTATGTCGTCTGCGTAGACGGAATAAAAAATAGATGGGGGTAATGTTTTACGAAGCGTGTTCATTTTAACTACAAAGAGCGTGCAGCTCTGTATGCCTCCCTGAGGTAACCCTGTTTCCTGTATGAATACACGCGACAGCGCATTACTTATTTTCACCCGGAATGTACGGTTCTGCAGGTAGCTTTCTATAATGTTTAACATAGTGCCGCGGATGCCCAGCGTCGATAGGTCACGAAGGATACCGTAGCGCCAAATTGTATCGTACGCCTTTCCCATGTCGAGAAACACGGATAAGAAGGACTGTTTATGCACTAAGGCGTCGCGAATGCTTGCTTCCATGCGCACTAGATGGTCGGTTGTAGATTGTCCTACTCTAAAACCACACTGATATGGATCAAGAAAATTATTTAATTCAAGGAAGTGTAAAAGTCGACGGTTTATCATTTTTTCAAAAAGTTTGCATATAGAACTCGTGAGGGCAATTCGGCGGTAACTTGTTACTAATGTGGGGTCTTTGCCCTGTTTAAGAATGGGAACGACCAGGGCTTCTTTCCATGCGGTAGGGAGGTATCCCGCAGCCCATATTACGTTGAAAAGTGCTATAAGAGTAATTTGAGTATCACTGGGAAGGTGTTTAATCATGTCGTACATGATCCTGTCCGGTCCAGGTGCGGAGCTCTGATATGCAGTCAGGGAGGCTCTCAACTCGGTGATGTTAAAAGGCGCGTTGAAGGGTTCGTTGTCTGCATTTGCGGTCGACAGCCTTGCGTTCTGCTACTTGTTTGTGTTTTAGAAACGCCTTGGAGTAATGGTTAGAACTGGAAACGTATTGGAAGTGTTCGCCATGGGCGTCAGCTTGGTCTTCCAAGCGGTTTGCTTCACCGTTTACTAGGGGTACCGGATGAATGTCTTGCCCCTTAAGCCCTTTCAGCCCATCTCATACTTTAGATTCTTGAGTATTTTAATTTATACCAGAGAGAAACCTCTGCCAGCTTGCCCTCTTTGCCAGTCATCGCGTCCTTCTTCCCTGTGATTTAACTTGTTTAAATTCTAGAAGATTTTCCGCTGTAGGACTTTCACGCAGTTTGCTCCAGGCTTTATTTTGTCTCTTCCGCGCCTCTCTACAATCGTCATTCCACCAGGGGACCCGTCTTTTGGATGAAGTGCTTTTTGTTTGAGGAATGAACTTTTCAGCGGCGTCAATGATAAAAGCGGTGAAGTATGAAACAGCATGATCTATAGTAAAATTACCTATAACATCCCGTGATATGTGGGTAGATTCCCTAAAACGTTCCCAGTCAGCTGATGCCAGTTTCCATTGAGGGAAGTGTGGATGCAAGTCATGTTTCTTTAAGAACTTCAGCGTTATTGGGAAGTGATCACTTCCGAATGGGTTTTTAATTACACGCCATTCTAAATCAGGAAACATAGAAGCGGATCCGATCGCCAGGTCTATTGATGAGTACGTGTTATGATGTGGATAATAATACGTTGCTTCTTTCTTATTAAAGAGACAGGCACTGGTGGTTAAAAGGAAATTTTCAATGAGTCGACCTCTCGCGTCGCATCGCGAGTCTCCCCACATTGTGTTATGAGCGTTAAAATCCCTAACGATTATATAAGGCTCGAGAAACTGGTCAATGAGGTTATAAAAGTCTGTTTTTTCGAGACGCTGGTTCGGCGGTATATAAATGGAGCACACAGTTACTATTTTATTAAAAAGAATGGCCTGAACTGACACTGCCTCAAGGGGCGTGTGAAGGCCGACGGGCCGGCAAGCTACCGCCTTGTCGGCAATTATTGCTGCACCGCCGGAGGCATTAGCCTCCTCACGGTCTTTGCGGAAGATGGTATAGTTTCCAAGAAAATTTCTATTGGTGGGTTTTAGATGTGTCTCTTGAACACGCAGCAGCTTCGGATTATGCTTGTGTATTATTTCTCTAATGTCGTCGAGGTTATGTAGAAGTCCTCGTAGATTCCACTGTAGTAGTTTTGTTTCCATTTTGATAAATGTATTTGATGCTGTGTGTTTAAGAAACAGACTAGTTGACGGGCGCTTTGAAGGCGCCGTGACGGGAGTTTTATCTCTTTTGGAGCGATCGAGAGTGCCTCGCCACTCCTTAGGCGCTGGTGGCACCGTCTGGCTGGTGGTTGCGTCCATCGCCTCTTGCGAGGCGCTGGACACGCGCTCTTCCGAGCGCTTTGTTTGGCGTGAAGGCCTCGGCACGTTGGACGAGGCCTTCGAGGTCACCTGCCTCGAGGTAGATGGCCCCTTCTGGTGGGTTGGCGTAGCAGCGCTAGCTGCATCCGCCGGGGGGGGGGGGGGGTATGGCGTCACTGCCGCCTCACTGGGTGTGGGTCGGACAGCCGCCGGAGACCGTTGTGGCGCTGCCCCCTGACGCGCCACTTCGGCAAACGTGTTTTTGGGAAGGTAGGTGTCACGCCTGATATTAATTCATTTAACATTGATAACATTCTGGTAACTGAAGCCCTCCAACAGTTCATCCTCAGTGAGCTCCAGCAAGTCATCGTCCGAGACAACACCGCCGCTTGTGTTCATCGTAGGGTGCGGGGTTATAATTACTTGTGTTTCCCCAAATGACACTAGTTTTCTCAATTTCTCATAATTTTTCTGATCGCGGAGTTCCAAGAGGAGATCACCGCTTGCCATCCTCGACGCCTTCGATCCTGTACCAAAGACTTCAGTCAATGTCTTAAAAACAAGGAATGGTGAGATTGTTCGAACTCGTTTAGCTTGTTTTTCAGAGTGCATCACGTGAAAACGAGGGAAGGATTCTATTTGCCGACCAAAAAACTGGAATACTTCATCGGTGCACCCTCCTTTCTGAGGGCAATCAAGAAGCGGAGGGAAGGAGGTTGCCATAAAGGGATTGAAATTTCGGCAATAACGCCAGCCACCCACCGTGGAGTCCTCGGCTACAGGGGGACGCTACAGGGACTGTAAGAACAGGTCCTGTAAACGCCAGCTGTACGTCATCACTATAACCAAATATGAAATAACCTAGGTTGGCTATTCACACAAGGTTAACCCTTGCTGCCTGGGAAAAATGGAAGTAAAAGGAAGCCAGGAGAAGACAGGAAAGGTGGAAAGTCAGAGAAAGACGAAGGCTAGAGGGAGGGAGAGAGACAGCAAAAGGCAACTACCGATTTCCCCCGGGTGGGTCAGTCCGGGGGTGCCGTCTACGAGAAGCAGAGGCGAAAGAGGTGTGTTGCCTCTGCCGGGGGCCTCACAGGTCCAAACACCCGGCATCGGCTCAACACCCAGGATCCCCCTTTCCCCGGACACGGCTAAGCCGCGCACGGCTACACGCAGGAGGCTCCAACCCTCGTGTGCTCGGGTACGTGGAGTCGCAACGCACCAAACGCCTGCTGACGCAGACGACCCTGCGGGGAAGGATAGGGATTGTGAGGGCCGCCGCCACCACATTCAAGAACTCAAGAAATTCAAGAAATTCAAGAACGCTCACTTGCCTTGGTTCTTTTAGCATAGAAGAAAATAGCATATGTTTAAATTTAGCTATGAGCAACAGCTCCTCTATCACCCCATCACCTCTTACAGAGTTTTACAAAACTCGTTCTTGCTTTAATACAATACTTGAACGAATTCTATCATTCAGCCTTCATGGCTTAAGTGCGTAAAAAGCGCTCCATTTGATTCACTTCAAGCGACAGCTAGTGCACTTCCTTAGCTTTTTGAGATGATTTGATTTAATTTATATGCTGCGGAGGAGGACACAAGTCCAGCGTCTGAAGGTCTCCATGCAAGTTGCGGCCAGTAAACTGCTCTGAGCCACTACATTAGGCTTAGGGGTAAACGATATACATGTTCTCGCTGCAATTGACACGTGTGCCGCGTACAAGCAAAGCAATAGTCCTGTGAGTCCGGTGTTCAGCACCACCAAACTTCCTGAATATTTTTTACTGACACCAATTTATGGATAAGAGTAGTTTCTCAAATCTCTGCCAGGCAAGCTACAAATAAAACGAAGGAACACAGACAGGCCGACAAATGTATTCCTGCAGTACCTGTGGCTATTCGCGGCTAAGTTCTGAGTGATGATCATTTGTTTCCTTACATAAGCACTGCGAGCAGCTTGGGTTTTGCTGCTTCGTTTCGCTCGATCAGCCATCTCCTGGGGGAAGAAACCTTGCTTGGATGAGTGAGACTGATAGCAGCGAGAAAAAAACAAAAGAGCGGAGGCAAGGGTGCGCGTTTAGGGATGCAAGCAGGAGCGCATCCACTAATGATGCAGAATAAGCAGCTTCGTTAACTAGAAAGAATAGCATGACCGGTGTTTATCCCTCGCTGCACTTGTTTGCAGATGTGTACAACTGGAACAGGAAAACAGCTTCAGAAGAAAACAAAGGGAAAAAAGCGGAAGTACGAAACAAGAGGGCCCGAACGTCTTTCTGAAAGTCGTAAGACATAAAAGTAAATAAAGAGGAAGGTTGATAAAAGAAATAACACGTACCACGTGAGGACGAAGAAAAGCCCAGAACGATAAGGGAGCAAAAAAGAGAATCAGGCACTATGACCTCAGTCGAGAAAGAGATGAAAATTCCCCCTAGGGAAATGCGTGAACGAAAGTGCTCAGGAAAAAAAGCAACGCTCACAAAAGCAAGACATCACTACTTGACGAACCAGCTCCGATAAGAGTCCCAAGGCATGGGCTGGTTTCACTTGTTCGCTGAAAATAAACTTCGAGCCGTGATACTCCTACCCCTTCATGGACGTTCTCATCCTGCTACAAGATGTGCTCCGTAGGCATTGTGTCATCCAGAAATATTTTTTGGGAATGCAAAGTTTTACGATCCCAAAATTATGGTTCGAAAGCCTTACAGCGGTTAATATCCTCATGCTTCTGATTCACTTCTCTCGTTTCAATTTTAAAAATTTGTCAACACAAGATGTCCATGAGAGGTGACAAAAAATTCTGGCTTTTCCTTTGAAGCCCAGATTTAGTTAATATTAGGGTACCACGTTGTACATGAAAATACAATCGCGCACGCAAAAAAAATTCGAGTTTTCTAACTTTACGCAGACTACAAGTAAAGCTGGGCACATAGTGCAAAACAGGTAACGTTGCCCGAAAGAAATAAAGTAACTTGAACGAGAATGAAACAAGAGGGCGAGGAAACAGTTACTCTGCATCGGGCACAGTATATCAGCAGCCACTGCGGGAGTCGCTCCAGGATTGCTGTTTTTGAAGGCTGTCAGCCTCAACACTATGATGCTTCAATTGCTACATAACTTCCATACATATAATACCAAAAGGAGGCATGTCAATTTTTCGTACCCTATTACTGCACTGTTCCCTCATTCAAATTATCTGGCTAGCAAATTCCTTGATTCAAGCAAGTTGACATTCACTTTAAAAAGGATGAAGGCGAAAGCCCGAGCGCTCAAGAGACATTAATTAACTTACTTGACATTTTCATTATAATGCGTTCTGACTTCCTATTGTTTTCTTCCACCAAAGTGCGTGGGTTCGAGTGCCTTAATTATTTCTATCTTAATTAACTGTGCCCTTATAACATACGTTTTAATTATCATTAAAGGTATTGGGTTAAACATCCCCATCTTCACGATGTCAATTGGTATCCAACTTGCAAATATGGGCGATTCGCCCATATCTCCAGGTGGGTTCGAGTGCTACCAAAGGTCGTGGATGCGAGTGACCTAATTCAGTTTATGTTGATTACCTGCGTCTTTGTTAACTTCGCCTTAATTAACACTAAAGGTAGTGGGTTTGACTTTCGACCTTGATGATGCAATTCGAACCCAACTTGGAGATACGGTCCGTTCGCGCACATCTCTATGTTCGGTCGTGGGTTCGAGCGCCTTAACTTCGCCCTAATTAACATCAACACCGAAGGTCGTGGATTCGGCTGCCGCTAATGGTCGAGGCCTGGACTGTCACTAGAGGTCGTGGGTTCGACTCTCGACGTTCGTGATGGCAATCGGAATTCAACTCGGAGATATGGTTGGTTCCCCAATATCTCCATGTTGGGTCGCTGGTTTGAACGCCTTAACTTCGCCTTATTAACACCGACACCAAAGGTCATGGATTTGACTACCGCCAATGGCTGATCGTTCGACTCTAATTAGAGGACGTGGGTTCGACTCTCGACGTTCACGATGGCCATCGGAATTCTACTTGAAGATATGGCCGCTTTGCCAATATCTCCAAGCTCATTAGACTCTCACCAAAGGTCGTGGGTTCGAGTGCCTTAATTGGCTCTATCTTAAAGAACTATGCCTTAATTAACAAACCAGGTCCTGCTAACGCTTGTTCTTCGCCTCGGCTACACGCTTTCTTATAAAAAACTTGATGGCCTAATTTGCCCTAAAACACAAAAGTTCATCTGCCTTAAATAAATTCGCCTTAACACCCCAGGTCGTGGGTTCGGCGCCGCATTATTGTCCAGGGTTCGACTCCCTGTGAATTTTGGTGCCTAGCCCTAGACATTGCATTTTTGTACTATGAATCGTCTAAAGCTTTCTCCTTAAAAATACGACGAAGAAGGCGTGGCAACCATGGCGTGCCAACAATGGCTTAACGATAGTCAGATGAGGGCACTAGAATGTCGGCAGTGGCACACCACGATAGCATGACACAAATCTGACCACGGATTCATGATTGTATCTATCTGACGGCAACATAATGACCTAGATTACATCACAAAGGTAGCACAGTCATTATGGAAGGACTGCAGTGTAACTGCTATAAGATAACTAAGAATGATTTTCGTCGATGGAATGACGACTACATGACGACAATGGTATGACGACGACTATGTGACGATGGTGGCACGATGACGACGACATGACGATTGTCAGAAAACGAGGTTAGAAGGACGACTATTGTTCCGTACTCCAGGGTAGCGTATGGTACTGCTGCCGAGTTGAAGCGCCGCCTGCCTATTGAAACTCGACCGACGTTACTTATTGGGTAGCGTGGCGTTGTCGGTGGGCTGCAGGCATCCGGTAGACCATGGCGAACAAGCAAGAGCGAGACGATTTCTAGTGCGAAGCTTGTACGGTTTATTCAATGGTTGGTGAAAGAAGATGAGAAGAGCATGAAGTGTTGAAAAGTACATTTCGGAGCCCCTTAAATAGGCTCTCTACAATCGTGGGAGGGATCTTGCTTCCGTCGACGTCACGTGACCTGCACAGAAAGCCTGCTGCAAAGAGGGGGCCGTCCCACCTCCTGGAATTCTAGATGCTTCTCCGTCTCTTTTGCGCGTTGCTGGTTCGTGGAAGTTTTCTTGTAGACTTTGGCCGTTCGAGGAAAGAGTCCCTCTAAAGTCGCACACGCACACAAACACACACAAAAGATGCCTGTAAACACTACGGGGCTTCCGCCAAACCGGCAGACACTCGAAATGGTCATGGCGAATTATGAAGCCACGCTTTATTTCGACGAGGCAAGGTGTGTGAAGGTCGGGTCAGAGAAATTTCTTCCTGCACGTGGTGCGAGACGCCAACCGTAACACTATGAAGCCACCATGACGGTATCGTGATGATCGTATAAATAACGTATGCATTACCAGAATGGCATGAAGATAATGGAACAATTACGACTGTGGGACGACAATGGCTGATGATGTTGGCATGACGAGAGTCATGTGACAAAGTTAGAGCGACGACGATGGGATGACTAGGATGGCATCACGACGAAGGTATGACAGCGTATGCATGACGACGATGGCATGAAGGCAATGCTATGAGGATGACTGTGGCAGGACAATGACTTAACGATGACGGTATGTTGAGAGTCCACGACAAAGCTAGAGTGACAACGATGGGACATTCACGACAGGGGTGTGATAGCGGATGTGTATCGACTACATGACGAAAATGGCATGGCGACGAGGCAACGATCATGAGCACATCACGACCGCGAGCACATACCTAGTGGCCCAAGGCATTAGACAAATTATGTCACGGGGTACCGTAGGAGGCGCGACCAGGATGGCTTGATGAAATTCAGGTAACGAAACTGGAAGGGTCACAATCAAATGAGCATGACAGAATCAGAACCACAAAATGGCTGAAATAAACAAAGAATCCTCATATCTGTAAAATAATACATTGGTAAAATCGAATGATGGTGCCTATTAATTGACATTCGCCAATCATTCTTGTGCAGGTTAACTTTTGTTTTTTACTTGGGCCCTCCGATTGCCTTTATGGAGCATGAAAGCAATGGCCGGCTTCTCTTGGCTTTTTATTTATTTATCGACATTAATTTTACCGAATATTTTACCGAATTATTTACCGAATAATTACCGACAGCATTAGGTTTCGCATGACAAGTTTGGTGCTCGTGTGAGAAAGCGCTTTTACTTTTCGATTGCCACGTGTGAGGTAAATGAACTTTGAAAAGGCTGGCTCTTAGAGTCGTGTCCCCTTTCAGGGTGGGTTTTATTATCCTCTTTGTAAGGGCTCCTTTTCGCGAATCAATCTTTTTTTTTTTTTTCAGGCCACGTTTTTCTCATTAAGTAAAAAGAAGTACCATTTGTTTTTAGTTAGACACTTGAAATTTGTCCGGCACGATTTTTGAAATTCTAAGAACCTAAGCCTGTTTCAAGCATTCTACGCAGAGTCTGGTACCTTAAAAAGCAAAGGCAAATACGCGATTCCTATTGCAAAGTTCATGGTTGCGTATTTTGCGTGCTGGAGTGAAGTTTCATTTGTAGATAATTTAACACACCAATTATTATCACGTACATACCATAATTTTTAGGTTTCAATTCAGGTAATAATTCATTGTTTGTTTTGTATCAATGCAGTTTCCATGGTGATAGAAAAACATGAACGAGTTGTTCCAGTTTTCTTGATATGAAACTGCTTACGGGCCTTATGCATTGAAGAACATATTTAACGCTTCATTTACTGTTTAATAATGCGTGAACACGTAAGGTTACAACAGAGTGATGACTAGCGCCTTTTAGCTGGCCTAAAACTTTCGAATTCACGTGACTGTTTTCTTTTCTCGAGGAGCTTCTTTACTCTCTTGTATATATAGAAGGTGATGGCATAACAAAGGCCTCAATAGCAAAACGACCATTGCAGCTGTAAGGTTTTATCTTTATGGTGAAATTTCGAATGACGCGTGACATGCAACTATATTAGTTTGCACCTAACCTGCGCAATGAACAAAAGAATCGAGTAGGCTGTATGAGAGACGCAACTGCAGTGGGGTGTGCGAAACTCTCGTTCGTACTGCAGGCGGTGAAATGGGCACTAGGATACGGAAATCACGTTGGCAAATAAACAAGTTACATTTATTCGTGGACTACAATCTTTACTAACTTACGCGACAGTTAGTTGGGGTCTTTAGGTCTGATTTTGCAGTCGTGCTCGGTCCCTATTGGCACTGGGCCCTCTTCTTTTGCAGAGGGTGTTGGGGCATACGGTAAAAGGGTAAAGGAACGACCTTCCTACTAGTGGCGCCCATGATTTAACTGCACCGTTCTAGCCCACCGCACACTTAGACATTTGGGTCTCATGCGCTTGCCGCAACCTGCTGCGCTTGCATTCGCCATGAAGATGCACACGTTTTGCCATAGTCAAAGAAGGGCTGGGTATCGCTCTCTCTCTGTCCCTCTCTGGCTTTTCGAGTCTCATTGCGACATTTAGGGGCAGCGTGTCAAACCTACGGGCGCCATAACAGGACAAACGACAAATTTCTTCAAAAATTTTATACATAGCCCTTATAACTCCTGCTAAAAACAGGTGAGGGTTTGATCAAATATACCCACCATGGCTGAGTGAGTTCTTTCAAACGTGACTACTGCTTCTCGGTTCGACTAACGTACTGCTGAGCCATGCCTCTCTGTAAGCTGAGTGAAAAGCTATGTTTAGCTCCAATTCCGTCAGTTCAGGCGCATCAATAGTGCTTTGCGTGGACGCGATGCATTCATTATCGCGTGTCGGCTCCTTCCCTCTAGACATTGCTACTAAAATCAGTCGCGTTTGTAGTATTGTTGCAGGGCAGAAGCGTCAATGCTATTACATGCCTTCGTTACACAGAGTTTTAGCAAGTGACTCCCTCTGACTGATTTTGAAAATATTTCATGTAAAAAAAAAGAAATCATAAATGAGTGGCGCGAATGACACCAACTAAGTATAGCTTAATTTTGCCACAAGATTATTTTTTTCAGTGGCAGAATGTTTATGAACCAACTTTTAAAATATATATTTCACTACGATGCACTCATTCAAGAAATGAGAGAGAAACAAGCAATATTCTAATTGTTATTTTCTACAAAGACGGCTGTCAGGCTTTATATATTTCTGGTTCAAAAAATAAAAAAATAAACGCCCGCGAGAGCGCTTTCCAGCAACAACACTAGTAGTAGCTTAGTTGCAGCAAATTATATATTTCTATTGGGCTATGGAGAAATTTATGAGTGGGCTGCGAGGTAAATTATTCGTTGAGAGGCGGCGCCATGGCCGATGCTTTGGATGTTGTTCTAGCCGCCTCCAAAAGGTCCACCTTCATTACGAAGTCTCGCTACAACAAAACGGATGACGTAACTCGTGAAATATGCATGCACACTGTATAGCTGCATCTATGAAGGGGTGAGCGTTTTACTGTGTCTTTGATCTTACTTCTGGCGCAAAAGCATTAAGGGCACTGTCGCACGAAAAATCATTTCGAACCACAACCGCGCAGGCCTTCCGCGTGGCGAAGAGGCGTTACTGATCTCACTGAATTCCTCAAAGTGACATGCGTTAGAAGAATCGTAAAGCACGACCTCAACACAACCTAAAGAGATGATAGCGTGGGATTGTAATTTGAATATACGAGGAAACAAACATGATTCTGTTACGAGGACTGGGAAAACTCAAACCTATGTTCAGCGTTTCTACCATTCATTGAGCGGCGTGGCCCCCTGGGCTCCTTGCAACAACACCATCCAGATGTCACTCGCCTCCACGCATGAGCAAGACAGCTGTGATTGCCAGGAAGCATCACAAGCAGTCAGGGATCTTTGAATGCTATAGTGTGCCACTATTAAACTCATAGCTTAAGCGTCATCCCGATTTGTTTTATTAACGATGCAATTCACTTCTGCTAACTTTACTATCAATGCAGGCAGGCAGACTAAGAACTTTATTAAAGTCCCGAGGAGTGACTCGGAAAGCCCTTTACGAGGGAGGAGCCGCTGCGGGCGACTCCCACGTTGGGACAGGCAGGATTTGCCTGACCGCCGCACCTCGCGCCCTCTGGACGGCCCGTAGCAGCTGAAATAATATCGCGAACAGACTTAAGAGAGTGTGTCAATCTTGCACGTTCTATAGCATGAAATTAGGCGCAAAGCACCAAAATTCACGCGGCGCAACTATTTTCTCAAAAACCGTACAGCTCTCGTAAAGATTTGGAGTGACGATGCCTTATTTTAGAGGTCGCTATTTTGGTCTATCATCCCCTGTTTCTTATTTTTACTTTTCCTCCAAGCAAACTAGCATCTTCGAATAATTTTTCCTTTGGGCGGTCTCTGTGCATTTCCTCAGTTTATTTTTTCACACTTGTGTGTATGTAGAAAGCATGAAAATTATTCTGGTCTTGCCAAAATATCTTGCGTTTTTGTTATAAGATACAACTGACATAATTCTTGCTGTAATACCTCGTTTCCAGAGCACTCAACATCGCATTCTCAATGATGGCTCTGGTAGCCATGCTGCAGTATACACGTGCAGGGGTGAGGGACCACTGGGGCGAGATAGACTGTTTATGGAATTCTTCAGAGTTCTATAGTCGACCACGTTATACGTGTTGTGTTTGCATATTCAGAAGAAACACTGACACTTTGTATGCTGTGGCGTGATCACATGGGCTCTACCTATTACAAAAAAACCTGGCCGTTGATGGGATAAACGCTTCTATTCGATTCCCTCACACGATAGAATATTGAAAGCGGCAACAATAAAAGGGCAATGGAACATGTAGACAAATAACATAAAGAAGTAACGCCATAACGTAATGTAATGCATCTACACTGAAATTAAGCGTTGGACGGCATACCAATTGGTCAGGTGAAAACTGACTGAAGAATTGGGAGAGTCCTAGTTGAAACAAATTTCCTTGAGTTTTTCGATTACGCACGTAAGTCCTGTTGACAGTAGGGTGGTAATAAAACTTTTTCGTGAAACGTAAGTGAGAAAACAAAACACTACTCGGATGTCGGATGTCGTGTTTTGTTTGCTCGCTTAAAGCCTATTCCTGCACCGCTTTGCGCAACAGTTGCAATTTTGTCCAACCAATTAGCCCTCTGCGACATATTTCTTAATTTTTTTATTTACATGTTTTAGTATGCGTCACATTGTCTCAGCACAATCTATTTTAAGATTCCCTCTCTTCCTGTACAGTGTTACGGGGTAAGTCTCAATGACGAGTGATTTCAGATGAAGTGTTGTTGATAAACTTCGCATTTTTTTCGATTTCTGTGCCGTCTTACTTAATTATTTGCATAGTCGCGTTACATGTTCAGCAACAGCATTCGATTAGGCGGGCACTTTCATGACTTCCTGCTAGTGTTGTTGAAGCTTGTTCTGCAGATTCTCTGGTTCACCGATATAGAAACAATCGCTCGTCGTATCGTATACACATATCGTACACACAACACCAGAACTATCGATCAAGGTATCGCTCAAGTCATTCTCATGATAAGCTCAACATTCGCAATGGCGCCTCAGAGCATGCTTGTGGGTAGATTGCGTAATCTGTGCATCTCGCTTACTGAAGATACGAGCAGGTGCCTTGCTGGTGCTTGGAACATATGAACAAGCAGCGCGCCTTGACTTGACGGTGACTGCGTCTTCTTTTCGTTCATGGGAAGGAGCTGCCTACTAAATACTTTCTGCGCCGTCTTGAGGATAAGGGATTTCTGGTATCCGTTGTCCATTAGAATCGTTTAATGGTCCTCATCTCTACTGTTAGGTCTCCCGTGTTAAATTACGTCCGCCTTTTTCGGAGGACCAGTGCCGTCACTACCGAGCACTTGAGAGTTAGGGTTTGCGCTATTATTCGGATTAATTACGAGACACAAGTTTAAACTTTGTATACAGCTTGGATTGTTGCTCCGCTGTGTTAATGTAAAATCAGGAATATGGAATAACAAAAAAAAAATAGAATCTTCAGCTGTCTTTCCCTTTTAAAGTCTTCGCAAACACATGCGAGAATTGTCCTTTTATATGGAGGTTTTTTTTTTCATTCGCTTGTAATTCAAAACACGAGAAGCGATTACAAGAAGCGAAACGGCAAGATAAAGCACGACGTTGAGTCAGTTGAAGTATTAAAACAACAATGACGCCTTTATAGCACTTTCATAGCAGGGAAAATATTTGGTGCTTTTTTTTTTATTTTGCTCATTTCTCGAGAAGCGACATTCGCCCGAACCTTATGTATTATGCGATTTCACAAGTCTAATGCACCGTCCTCAGCATTTTCGTACCTCAGTTATTTTCTCTCTTTTTATGCGAAGTTCTCTTTACCCCATTCTGCCACTTTGGGGTAGGTGGGTAGGTTCGTGCCTCGCCTCGTTTTAATAAAACAAATATATTGCGTGAAAGGTAACAGAATCAAACTTTTAACGTTGAGCCCACCAGCCCTTTACGGTAACCTTTACGCCGCAATAACATGCGTAATTCTCGTGTTCCAACCCCACTCAGCTGTTTCAAACAATCTGTCCGTGTGTCGCGTGCCCCTCTTGCTTCTTTCCTCATCATAGCTTCCGCTTCGGCCGCTGTAGTAGAAAGCTCTATATTTGGGACCGGTACACGTTCCCCAGTATTTTCCTCGTTACAGCTCACGCTACGTAGAAACTGTGCGACGTTGCAACGACTTTATGATAGGACTAAGTTAATCATCTTTTACATTCATTCGCCGGAGTACAATAGCCGTCGTCCTTTTAGAAGGCTCCACATGCCAGGCAGATCTACTTACGTGAGATTGTGAAACACCCGGTCTCATCTCATGCCAAATTCCGTGTTACTGTCACTGGCGCCCGTAAAGTACCTCTGTTTAACCCAACAATCGGCTTGTGTTGCTACAGGTCGAACGGCCGCAGCAAATGCAATGTCGCTGTCGCCTTGCCATCACCTTTGGCGTGGTCGACGACGAAGACACAGGTGTACGTCGCACACACACGTGTACGCTCGCGTCACACGCGCAACTAAGCGGTTTACACAAACACGTTGGGCCAACTGTTTCCTGAGCCGAATCTTTAAAAATTCTAGAGAGCCAGATACCTGCAAAAACGATTGACGTAACATCAATCTCCACATTGCATGAACCTGCAATAAGTGTTTTCGTAGGCTACATACAGTTGGCAGCTAGCCACTTTGCTTTGCGCAGACTGCCGTTTCTAGCCGTTTTACATACGCGAATGAAATCCAAATCAGCAAAACAATTATGAAGCACGATCTACCAATGGAGTAGTGGCAGACACAGCTGGCAAGAGTAGGGCACGCTGCAGCGAGGCCGGCGTTGACTTAGACAAAGAAGCACCGACAACACTTTGAGCCAGTCCTTCTTTGTCATATGTCTCTCTTATGTAGGACGAAATGGGTGGGTGAGGGGGAGATGGCAGTAAAGTGAGCAGGCAGCTCATGTATCGCTATAGGATACGCGGTTGCGAAAAAAACGTAGCACAACTTGTGGGTGCCCATAGGGCCGATAGTGCCTCTCTATCTTGTTCATCACACTGCGTTACCTTCTTTTCACTGTAAGTCACCTGCGCAGGTAAGAGGTGCTGCCGACAGTAGCTAAAAAGCCCGAATTACGGTTGGCAGCAAACGTTCACATTCTGAGAGTAAACGACTTTAACGTTTACTTTCGCGTAGACCTAGCAAGCCGCTCGTCTACTAGCTTCATGGTTACACCACGTGGTGCAGAATACACTTGGTGCTCGACACGTAAATGTGGCAGCGACAAACTGCGTACGAAAGAGCGAGACAAAACTAAAGCACCGCAAAAAGTACATAGCCACATGTAAAGCGCTACCTTCCTTTGTAGATGGTGCTGTACATATCTTTTTGCAGATCGAGGTATTACAAACGTCGTTATGAAACGTAAAACTTGCATAAATTCTTCATTCTCTGCAGTTTACTGTTTTTGTAATGAGAGCAGGGGCACGCTTTACTCTGAAACGCAAACACACAAGAAGGATTCACAGCTAAATGGCTAAAATTACTAGAAGGCCATCCTTCTCTATTGATTGTAAATTTTGCATGGGAAAAAGCCAGCAGAAACCCATAGAAGGCAGCAATAAAAATACAGAAATGGAACCAGATAAAGAACTCTCAGATTTTGCGCCATACTGGTCCCTGGAAAATTTTGCTGACGTGGTTTTGTCCGCCACATACCATTCGGGCTTACGCAATGCAATTCAATCTATGTCTGCAATGTGTGCATTAGCGCGTGTCGCTCTCTCTCCATTTTTCGCTTTATGCACCTACAGATTACGTGATGCCCCACAGAAAATTAACCGCTCACTCAAGCACATAAAAGAAAAAGCATACGATGTATTTGGCTACTTTATTTCTTTTTGGTTATGTCGTACTCATATTGTGGTGGTGGTGGTGGTAAACTTTATTGAAAGCGGGAAGGGCAAAGGGTAGGTGGCTGAGAGATCAGGCTCATGTAGGGCCCTGGGCCTTCTTGGCCTTCTTCGCATATGGTACCCGTATATTAAGAGCTGTACCAATATCATAAAAAGATCTTAATGTAAATTGGGAGAGAAATTACAGACACTTTCATCATCTTGTTTTACCTTCGGCCGCGCATACGTGAACACAACAGCTCTTTCACAGTTTGAGTAATAATGTCATTTCCTAAAGAACGTACATAAAAGAAAGAGGGGGAAAGCTGATATCCAATTAAAAAAATAATTTTGATACACTGAATGTCCTACAATGTGGCTGACCTTTCTGCGAGCGACGTCTCTTTGTATGCTTACAGTACGCTTTACTTTCAAGGGGAAGACTTAGTTAGTATTAAAGTGAAAATAACTAAAAGAATTCCAATTATAGAAGAGCAAAAATGGCCGATAATGCACATAATGGTTACATCTTAGCATAAGAAATTACCAGTATCTCTGTATGAGCTGTGCATTGTAGCTAAATACGCAACTGGTTCTCATTAAATAGTGACGCCTTCTTAACAACTACTCGTTGAGGCAGACAGGCAGAAGACGGAGAATAGAAACGTTGGTCAAATGAGCCAGACATGCAATCGATTTCCTTCTGGAACGAGGGGAAGCTAGTTACATGAATAAAAGATAATAAATGGCAGGAGAAATGTGGGAAATTAACAGTTCATAGATGTAGGGCTCTTATCACACCTAGAACTGAGCTGTGCTCCCAGTAGGGGTGCACAAATTTTCTGTTTTCCATACATAGCTACTTTCCCCCTTATCACACCCACAGTTGGTCACTGAGGTCAGTCGAGTTCACATACATTAGAAATGTTTCCATGCCTAAGCTTGCGACGCATAAAGACAGCACATTGCACGTGGTGCAGAATATGTCGAAACGTAATATGGAGTGCATTTAACAGTTTTATTTTGGCACTGGGGAGTCAATATTATTCTTGTTCCTAGGAGATTTTTCTATGCCAAAGACAAGCGATCACATTCTATTTTGAAGTTTTCCATCTAGCAGCTGTCTCCAATAGCCAATTTTCATGAAATATTGCTCTGCAGCTGCCCCTTTTTTCGACAACAATTTTCTCAATTTACGGGCTGTGTTGGTAGCTGAGGTTAAATTGTTTAATTCTCTGCTATTCTCTGCCACTGTCTCGCCACCAGTCATTACAGAAAGAGAACGGTCTTGCAAAACGTGTATTAGGTTACTTGAAGTGATGAACGAGCGGTTTAATTTTTCTATATGCTGACTCTGGAGGCTGTGCTGGTGTGCTGTGCTTTGTAGAAAAAGAACTGTCACAAAAACTTAACGCATATCATTGTCGTGACGAAGGATCGGGACAGCAAGGCACAGTACCACAATGAATTGTGGACAAGAGCCTCCAAGGGGTGAGATTAGCGGTTGCGATTCAAGAAGTTTACTTACAGCCTATAGCTCCTACTTTTAGTGAGAGCATATTCGGTAAGAGCCTCACTCGCCCCCCTCTCCCTCCCATTCTTTGATCACGCCTTCACACAATTCATACCTCTACCTACCCAATTTCAATTTCTCGGAATGTCTTTGTCGCCTAGCACGACGTCGGTAAAGCATGAGAGCAAGTCATGCCACTGAAAGAAGAAAGAAGAGCAAATTGAAGCACGCTAAACAGTTACCACAATTCGAACAGATATTCTTTCTTATACTAGGGCTCCGATGCTTACTGTTTAATTCGAACGATCATGTTAGGAGCCTTGTTATTACGATGCTAAAGCTCTACTCTTCATTGTCTAATAAACAGAGTGACGCAAATCCCGCTTTGCGTATAGGGCTCACACTGCAGCTAGCGGGCACTGCCTTACAAGGTGCCATATTTCTTCAATACATTTATGTGGTCTTTTGTCATAGGTAAAACCGTAGCACATGTATCAAATTGGCGCCTTTTTTAGCGCTAATGCAGAAAACTCATCCATCGATTGCATGTCTCTCATTATTTTGCGTCTTCATGTCTTGGTATCGAACGTATGCAGAATACCTGACGATATGGCATAACTGCCTTTTACTGAAGCGCGTGATGATTCCCGGCGTTTCGTATGAACTCGCATGTTTCGCTTATCTCACAAAAACTCGCTGATTTCGCTTAACACAAACAATTGCTGTTTATCGCGCCATTGATTGCTAAATTTCGCACCAGTTAGACGAGTGGGCTGCCGAACTCAAAAGCTGCCATTGGGCAACATGATCCAAGAAACGATAGCCCCCCATCTAAAAAAAATTTTGAAATTTAAGAACACATATCACACAATAATGCACAAAACTGAAACAGCCACTTTGGCAGTGGGAGAACGAATGCTTATGATGACCACATAAAACTAACGAACCATTCTTTTAGTTACTTCGATATTCTATAATGGAACATCACTTCTTTTGGTTCAAAATGAAGGATTTACAATGCGAACCACGATCTTTATCATCATAGTGGAACCTAGCGTTTGCAAACAGCTTTGAATGTTATGGCCCTCATCATTAGGCAGTAGGTCAATAAAGTTGCACCTAGACAAGCTTATCTCTATCGAGAGAAGAAGAATAACCTCAACTGGAATGATAGCAAAAAAAAAAGAAAAAGACACCTCTGAAATTACGCTTATAGCAAGCTCTTCGGCACAACTAATACGCACAGAATAGCCAGGAGTTGCGGAACGAAAATGCACAATAAAATAAAAGAGCAACAAAAAGGTTGGCCTATATTAAGCCGAAGAAAAGCAGTAGCTGTGGTGGTTTGTGTACTTTACCGAACTAATGATTGCGCAATAAAAAAAAACAAAGAATTGAGGGGTTGAAAAACTAGTTTAATACAAAGCAGGCGAGAAGACTGCGTTGAGAGCAAACTCTTGAACCAGCTTTCATTTGTCTCCGGCTGAAACATCGGCCAGAGGGCCCGCAGGGTATAATTATTTCTGGTTCAATATCATCCTGCCTGTGTTGCTGCTCAGCCGAAATCTCCAATCACCCACTAACCTTTGTCCTTTAGCCTATATGTGGCACATACATTTTTTTTTTCTTTTTTTCTTTTGGTGGTTATTGTATTTGCTACCATAACGAACGCCAGTGCGCCTCAAGGTTCAGTATTGAAGACAAAGACAACAGATCGTCGGAGCTATCCTCTGGGAGATAGGGAGATGTAAGGATTCTAATTACGTTAGGGTCTTCTCTGCTTATCTCTGCAGCCGTTCAAGCAATATACCAGCGTTTATATACGGTAGAAACAGTCCGTTCTTTTTGCTCTTCTACTTTCTGTGCTTGGAAGGACAAACGGTGATTGAGAGCGCACCGCTACGGATATTAAAAGGAATCGACCTGGCGTGTGTATCATCAAAAAAGAAGAAAGGTTTCACCAAAGAAAATGAAACACTCTTAAGAAGTGACTTCCGTAAAACGGTGCCCCACCTATCGCACATCGCTTCTAAAAATAAAGGGAATGAGAAACACGGGCCATTCTACGAGAAGATAACCAAGGGCACACTGGTCACAGTCGAGTAGAGTAGTTCAGATGTTTGTTGCCATTAAATTTAGTGTGTATTGAAATTAGCTATCTCTTTAATTACTGCTCTAAATGTCGTGCTTTCAATGAATAATTTATAGGAAATTGAAAGAAACCTAAAGCTGGCATATTTCCAGCCAGGTACTTTTAGCCTGTTTATTTTTTCGGGCTTATAAAGAAAGCCCGCGGAAAATAAGAAATCTCACGGGGCTAACCGTCAAACCCACTGGTGCGGGCACCTGCTGCTCCACAAGCACAGGTGCTATGAGTTGCCTTAATTTGACACTTTGTTCTCTATCCCTATTCACAGATTTCCAATAGAATGTAATAATTCCTACGGCAGCGACCATATGCCCGCCTTGATAATACTAACATTCTCTCTCCCTATCCTATCCTTCATACCGCACCATTGGAAACATTGTAGCAAACTCGCCACTCTTTACTGAAAAAGCCAATCAGGATAAAGATTTCTTAGATGACCTAAGCATAAATGAAACGCGTGAGAGCTTTACTGCTTGCGTAGTTGCTGCGTCAGAACAGGTGATTCCTCCATTTTCTGCATCCTTAGGAAAAAAAAAAACAAATAAAACCCTGGTGGACAAACGAATGTGCAGAAGCTAAAAATCTGCACAACAAAGCGTGAGGCCTTTTCCGAATGTACAAAGCGCAAGTTATTCTTTCATTATTAAAAGAAAAGTAGGGAGAACGAAAGCAAGGTATATACGCACGTAAGGAAAAAACAAATAATAGAAAAATTATATCTGATCAATTACTAGTTCAATCGCATCCAAGCGAATCTGGGACCAAGTTGGCAAGTTTAGGGGCGATTATGCTTCATACACAACCCATATTCCCAACTCAGGGCACCCAAAAAAGTCCACAGGAACAATAAGAAGAATTAGCGCCGTACTTCTACATCTTATGTAGCTCAGCAAACTGTTCGGCAACCTTCGTAAGACAAAAACAGTCCACATAAAATCAAAAGCTTCTGGACACGTGAAGTTCAAATAGACTGTTCCATGTAACAAACAGAATAAACCCTGCAGGTAAGAAGACAGCGCCTGGTCCTCACAAAATAGATTACACATTGCTGACCCGCCTGTCCCGGAAAGGAATGCGCCACAATTACATTTCTTGAACACGATCTGGGAAACGGGGAAAATGCCTGCAAAGTGAAAAAAAAAAAAGCGGTGTTATTGTTCTCCTTCCCGAAGATGAGAGAATCACCTAATACTCCCAGTAGCAATAGAGTTGTTGCCTGGCAAACTCATAAAAAAGCATAATACATTTAACATTAACATACGATTACCAAACACCTAACTTACTAGATATTCACCAGTGTCGTTACAACAAAAGTTTCTCAATCACTGACCATCTTGTTCGTCTTGACATGCCATACATCAGCCATTGCTTTACAGAAAACACCGCCTAGCGATCCTTTTTTGGCCTAGATAAGGTATGTTGGTATGGTATTTTAGAAACTCTTGCAACACTAAGAATATGCGGCAGAATGCTCAACTGTCCGGCCGATTTTCTGTCAAACCGGACATTTCAAGTCGGTTTTGTGCAACATTGTCTCAAGTTCCTTCCCAAGAAAATGGCGCCCCACGAGTGTGTCGTATTAAGTACTACAATTTGGTTGTTAAGATTAATCCAGTTACATTTTCAACATTATGTACTCTTACACGCCGATGACGTTCACATTGCATGCGGCGCCTCGTGTAAGCCTATGTCCGAAAGGAAAGCGCAGATAAACAGGTTCACACTATGGGCCTATAAAAATGGCTTCCGTTTTGCTACACAAGAAACTGTGACAGTCGTGCTTTCAGAAAAAAGCGGTTTACACCCGAACCGAGCTCTCAAATTAAATCAAAGCTCAAAAGCAGGTAAACACGAACACATGTTCTTGTGAATCATTATCAATAATAGACGAAATGTTATCGCCCACTTTAACAGCTTAAAAAACTAACGCCAACAACGCGCTTAAGGTCCTGAAGGTCCTATCGCGTAAGCATTGAGGCGCCGGCCAAACGTGCTTGTTAGCTCTTTACCGCTATGTCATGCGCAGCCTTCTTGACTACTGCAGCATATTTTGTGGGAGAACAAGGCAATCGTACATCAAATCTCTTGATCCCATACATAATCCCGGACTGCGCTTGGCAACTGGCGCGTGTAAGACCTCAACAGAATAATGTCTAAATGCCGACAGTAGGTAATCCTGTTGCTCACAGTCTTGCTCACAAAGCCTTGCTCACAATTTCATACGTGCCCAGAATCACAGCTCTACCAAATCATATATGCCACATTCTTGTTACTTACAGCCCAAACAAATTAAACTATATCAACAAGCCACACAGCGCGAGAACGTTATTCTTCGCTTCGAAGAAATGTGCTAAAAACGCAACGTAATGAGTGAGGCTCTCAGGGTCGCCGAAAGACCGAAGAGAGCGCCATCGTGGCATGATTCTGCCCATTTTTGTGATTTTGCTTTGACATACCACAAGAAAAAAGAAACACCGCTTGAACACATAATGCAACACTTCTCAGAATTACAAGAAAAATATAATGACCCCTCCGAGTTTTACATTGACGGGTGGTACACAAATGAACATGACGGAAGCGTAGTCCAATTGAAAGACTGCGATAATTGTCTCAAATTGCCACAGTCGCCTTCGCTTTTTACAGCCGAAGTATACGCTCTGCTTCTGGCTTTGGAAGAAAGAGTAACAAGAGATTATACAAAAAAAGCAATTCTCTACACAAATTTTCTGCATTCACTTAATTCCCACCATACAAGATCAGAGTGCCAACCTCTTCTCGGCTGCCCCCTGTGTTTGCTCGGCGAAAGCGAAAATCATTCTAAAGTTAGTCGTCTTTGTTGCGTTGCAAAAGCCACATGCGAATCCCGGGAAAGGAAAAGGCGGACAAACGCGCAGAAATTACAGTCCATGAAAGACTAACAGAAATAAATCTTCCGTTAAAGTCCGTGCTGCGATCACCTCAACGTATCAAAGTGATTGGGACTCTCGAGATAACAAGAAACTCTAAATAGTAAAAGTCCCACTGCAGGAGTGGAAGACATCACACCACCAGGAATGTTTTATGGAAGTTATTTTTATGTCGCGTTTGCATTAGGCACACACATCTGACACATAATCTTTTCTTGAAGAAAATGAAGAACAAGCAGTTCGTATTCAATGCCAAGAGCATCTAACTATGAATCACATTTTGATAAGATAAACGGTGTTCGAGGAGGAACGACACAAATATTTTTATGAACTTAACAAAGCACTAACACCACTTGATCGCTCTCTCATCCTATCTGAAAATGCACTTCTACCTCTAGACGATACGTTTTATTTAATGAAAGAAACAGCTTTTTTTAAATATTCTCTAAAATACATATTTTTTGTAACTTGAAGCACTTTCATCAAATTAAATGATATCGTGTTGTGCATGGCGCATCATAGCCTTAGTTGCTCTTGTGCCATAAAACCTTTCAAAGCTAGCTAATAGCATCGCGACAGCATTATAATCACGGCACCCACCGGTGGCATGACGGTAATCCGATTAAGAAGCTTGATTAAACGCAATAGAACGACCACAACTACATCCTGATTACGAGCACGTAATCGGTAGCCCAACATGGTGTACAACTTAGGCCAATAGGTCAGCCTAAGAGCAAAGGTAGATAGATAGATAGATAGATAGATAGATAGATAGATAGATAGATAGATAGATAGATAGATAGATAGATAGATAGATAGATAGATAGATAGATAGATAGATAGATAGATAGATAGATAGATAGATAGATAGATAGATAGATAGATAGATAGATAGATAGATAGATAGATAGATAGGCTAAAAATCGCCTCAAGAAGGCAAAGAATGGTAATTGCATTAACAGCACTGTTGGGCTTATATTAGTCTGCAGGGACAAGTGCTTTGCCGGCATTGTAATAATGGCTGGTTACCGGCCACCTGGAAACCAAAGCGGCAATTTGCACATCAAGACAGGCGCAATTGATAAGGGATTCCTGGCACGAGAGAAAATTACCGCCGAGTGTGACTTGCTGGAAGCCAGCAGGGAGCACAAAAACACGATGGCATATAATGCATTTTGAATTATGACGTGAACTGAGCTCCTAGGTATAGCCTTAATCTGCTGGCAATCGGCGGTGCGATTCGACAATTCTCGGAGATTTCATCGTCATCTTCCTCAGTCAGTGGCAAATGTTTGACCAATAACATAGAGAATGTCAGTACGAGTGCTGGAGTACAAGAACCATCTTTGAACGCTTTTATGAAATTGGTGGGGAATCGCGAGTATACGGAATGTTAGACAATGATACATTTGTGCCCCGGAAACAGTGGCGGGTAAATATCCGTGGCTTGAGCGGAGGGCCACAGTCATACAACTGAGAGAGAGAGGCAGAGAGTTAAGGTGGTGAGACGATGAGCAACAGCTGAATAATGGCTGGTTTTCGGGCGAAGCGGAGTCACCTGTCATCTCATGCAGCACAAGAAAATTTGCAAAGATTGCAGGCAGTCGCTCACACAGCGTCTATGGAGGCTGGAAGGGTGGCGTCGGCAATGGCGTGCTACATGTCCATGCTTTGCTACTGAAGTCGACGAGATGGCTGTCGAATAATAAAGCTTGCGCCTCACACAGATAATTTATTTAAAAGGGCCCCAGCCAAGCCTTCCACAGTTCGCAGTATTGCTTTTGTTTTTGGGGTCTCTTACAGGTTTTTAGGAACGAATAGACTAATGCCTTTGATGCCATAACAGTTGAACTGCAATGTTCCGTCCCATTGGTGCACTCAAGTTGACAATGCCTACCGGAAGCGCAGCTTTGGCTTCTTACCTTGTGCCACAATGGAATGGAGAACTGGAGTACTTCTTTGACTACTTGTATCAATAATACTAGTTAGAAGGAGTGTCAGGATTTTAATAAGTAAGTGTACCACAATTCTAGTTTCCCAAATTGTAAATGCCACCACTCAGATACACATTCGATCATGTCACTACTGCAAGGTCATTATTTCGTAGACTGATAAGGCAAGAAGGCTCCAGAAAAATTTTAATTAGCGTAAAAATCACATTATGTGTTAAGATTTCGGAGCTTCAAAAACGAAAAAGTCGCAGTTTCTCTAGAAAGGCGAAGCATCGACTGCGCTGCCTCAGGGCTTTCTTCCTTCCGCGCGGGAAATTAGCCGCGATCGTCGGTTCCCCTGGCGCCCAGTCATGAAATACGCAGTTGCTGGTGGAGTACAACCCCGTCGTTACTCCTTCTTTCCTACCATCCCCACAGGGCCTTTCGAGCGACGAGAGACGCCGCGCACCATAGTGAGCCGCGATCGTCGGCTCCCCTCGCGTGCTTTCACTCATACATGCAGCATAGGGTGCCTGGCGACGGTCTTATCGCCCTTAGAGTTTATGCGGAACCTCACGGGGACGCAGACGGCAGAAACGCGTCTGGAGTGTCCACATAATTGCTATCGCAGCAAAACTAAATACTGAATAATCACGAGGTAGAGAAGGTGCTTCTCAGAAGAACATGGCCTTACCGTACTTACAAGCCAGCGATAGCCTCTGTGCTTTCTGTATTGGCAACACTTTACCACCTAACAAACAACAACGAGCACAAGCAATCTGTGTAGCAACTATAGCAACTCATAGGAATGCAGAGGACGCATGTAAGATGACTGGTAACGTACACCGAGGAAATACCAATATCTGACGATAAAAAAACAAGTTCATTAAGGTTGTTGAATGGACCACAAGCAGAAAAAATTTGAGCGACTAGAAAAATTGCAAAAAAAACCTACATATGGTTACAAATTTTCTGTCGTTGGTGCTCATGGGGTATTCACGGCTATACCAGGCGCTGATAGGGGATCTTTTTCTGCAACGCATCGAAGAAAAGGACGGTTGAAATAAGCAAGCGTGAAAAATACCAGATCACAGAAACTGAGACAGGCGCAAAAGTGTGGCCTCGAAGTTAACTTGTAGATTCAATAACGACAAATTCTTGATTTTCCAGCTTTATCTCGGCCTGTCAGGAGAACTCCGGCAGGAGAAAGCTGCTGTCCGCTACCCGAAGGTCCGGCCAATCCGGATGGGTCGATTCCGGATTGGATTTTGGTGCCTGCGTGCCTCTAAGCTGAGTGCAGAAATGCGGCTACAGACGGCTTTTTGTAACTATAAACCGGGAAGTTCTGTCATAACCAGACGAGATGGACAAAGTAAGTTGGCGTTGCGCTTCTCTTGTCAACATGACTGGGACTAAAGATGGCATTGTGTGTAATAGAGGCGCATTGATGGAGTGCCGCTACACGGCTCAGTGCAGACAAGTTCCAGAGGCTTCCAACAAAACTACACACAAAACATCATATCTGGTTAAGAGAAGTTGGAGTAAAAATATTTGGTCTACAGACTGCCTCGGCGAAGCGCAAACAGCACCGGAATATTTTTAGCCGTTAACATCCCACATGACTTCCTTCCACATTTCTGTACTTGTCCGGCCGCAGCCGCACAGTGGCTGTGGCGTTGGACCGCTGAACTCAATATTGCGGGCATATTTCAACACGGAGGTGAAATGCGAAAACGCTCTGTACTTTGATTTATATGTGTACATTAAAAAAACAAAAAAGACACGTGGTCAGAATTATTCCGAACTGGGGCGTGCCTCGTATCAGGATCGTGGTTCTTTCACACAAACCCCAAAATGTTGAAAAAAAAATGTAATTTATGCTTTTCAACTGGAATGGCGTGAGTCTGAACTAAAGTATGGTTGCGGGCTTGGTGACCGTAGCTGCAGTTGTCCGAGGCATCACGAACGCTATACGATGGCATTGTTAAGCGGCAGGATTTGCGACTTACCTAAACACATGAGTGAGCTTACACAGTTGCAGCTAGACACAGTCGCAGCGCTGGTAAGGATTGAATGAAAGGCATAAATGGAACACTGGATGCTATCTATAATCGTGTTAAATGCCTATTTTTGTTACCAATAAACATAGATGTTCTCTACCACAGCAACACGTTGTTTAAGCTATTCGCATTTGAGCAGCTGCTTCATCTGGCGCTGTTTTTATTTCACAATGTAAAGATAATTTGAGGTAACCATTGACATATATATATATATATATATCTGTTTGAATATAATGTGTATCCTTTGCCAAAGGAGGATGCGTGTCGCTCGCTGCAAACGATTGATGATAGTCAAATTGATCGTTGCAGCTTTCTCTGGGTTCTAGTCACCCTTGCTTATATTCGCCTAGATTCCATCCCAACTTACTCGGACCACTGGGATTTACGAGTGCGATGCGAATTATACTATTGCTGAGACAATTACTACATTAGTGCCATCCCGTCATAACAAGCTACAGCGCTAAAACCTCCCCCATATGCTAAATGACACTTCCACACATAAATTTTGTGGCGCCGTCGTCAGGGCAGTTCCAAGCGGGAAAGCAAACATTTGGGGTTTTCCAAAGCGTTATATGTGTGTAAATTACGAAAGCTAATTTCGATTGACATAATTTCAGTGTGATTGAAATTTTGTAAACATATGTACGTTTTCTACAATGAACATATGAAAAAGAGTTATTCTACGCACGGTCTTGCTAAATTGTACTGCGTTAAGCAGTTGTAAGCTCAGAACATGGCTGTATCTTTATTGTCACACTGCAGCAACTGTGAAACAGACAAAGAAGCATTATTATTAGTGAAATTTGAGTCCAGAACCATAAAAGAGTGATACGGAGAGTCTACCATTAATTCAAAAGATTAGTGTATTGCCGCCACCTCACCCCTCCCTCTGAAGAAAGAAGGAAAGGATTTGCGTTATTCACAGGATAAGCCCATGGCTTGTGCCTTGTGTGCCTTGTATTGTGCCTTGTATATTGTAATACGTTACTACAACCGCTATATATAACCCTACATCACGGAACCCGGCTTTGTGACCATGTTAAGTTTGAGTGGTAATTATCACAGATTCCCTTTGTTCTATTTAGGGTATTTGGCGGAAAAATTTTAATGTACACTGAAGTAAATTCTTCCCCCGACACGTACCATTTCGCCACTGCAAAGTACGCGCTGCTGTCTCAGAATTTGTTTGTTATGACTGCAGGTTATGGCTGGTGGCCGTTTAGTTGAAAAAGCAAAGAAGTATTGCTTGCAATAGAAACTGATGTGTTAGGCATTCTAACAATACCATAGTTCGTCTGCTTTAAGAACAGGGTGTGTGTGGTAGTCAGAGAGACGATGACGAAATTTCACAATGCGAATTGACCAGTGTGCCTCAAATGATACACGCAACTTCTATACAACATTATATGCGTCCTAAAAGGTGTCCCAACTATCATGCATCAAGATTTAAAAATACGAAAATGGCACGTAGCTGGACAGAACCAAGGTCATATTATTGGGCGTCGCTTGGAGATATTCAGATTATTTTTTTGTATTCCGACTAATTACATAATCAGTATTAATAATAAATCAACTTCTAAAATAACATAACTAGCTGAAAGTATCAGTGAGTAAATTGTAGAACAACATGAAAAACTCTCTATACAGCTGTCTATTGCTCAATACGTGCTGCATAAAAGTGTTTTTCGGAGCGCGAAAAACGCCCACGAATACACGCAAAGTGCCTCGAGTGGCCAGTCGTGTGGCATTTGCTACGTGGTATTTGCAAATGTTTAAATGTTGGTTCATGATAGTCGTGACACCCTGTATATGCCGTAGGTGCGTGTATTTCGTATCTTTCTTTACGCCTAAACGCCAGGTGAAAAACGCCCCATTGGGACCGCATGAATTCGAAGTCCGGCGTCGTTATCTAGCGATACCAAAACGCAGCTGATATCGACTGCACAGGTTTTCTATTGAATAGGGATGTCGTGTAAGTGGACGTAGCGTAAGACTGTTTGCTGCTGCGCCGTGCTAATAAATCCGGCGAACACTTATGCGATGCATCCAACATTCTCTTTTAATAATAATATAAAATAATCTGCTTACATCGACAGAAGATGCTGTTCGTTTACTGACTTTATCTGCCTGTGGCAACTACTGTACATAACTGGTATATTTCCTTGTGCAGCTCTAGCTACTCTGTATATTCATTCTGCAAACATTTACATTCGCATAAGGTCCTAGACTGGCATCAATCAGGAGATGATGTGTGCTACCTGAATTACATAGCGTTATTCAGCCTGCGCACTCCGGCAGGCCCCATAGCTTCTTCTTTCTTTAAATTCGAAAGCTTGCCCTTGGGCATAACACAAATAATGTTAAAAGCACAAGAAGAGATTAGACTCGTGCAAGAAATCTAGGTGTGAACGATGATGTGGTCCATGAATCCAACGTTCAAGGTCGGGTGGGCGGACAGGCCGAAGGCCTGTTGCCCGGAGGTGGTGGAGACGGCTTCGATGAAGTCCTGGGCACGTCCATAGTAGGTGTGTCACTGTCACATTTCGGATTTCTGTGTTACAAAATGGGCACAATGAGCCGTAAGGACCATGGCACTGTTGTGGCGAGAGCGGCCACAGACGGGGTGAGCGCGAGCCCGACACGTAGCCTCCTTAACGTAACCTCCTCTCGGCGGGTTAACCCACCAGGGAGGTCTAACCCACACGGAGGTGTGAGATCTCGTGTGGTACGTCGGAGGTTTTCCTTTTCCCGGATCAGTCATCCACATGCGTCTTCAGGTAAATGTGGAAGTGGGTATGTCGTAATCTGTGGGTGGGTTGCCTTATCTGCTTCAAGGAGACCCGGCAGTGCCGTTCGAGGCACCCACTGGACGCGTATGAGGATATTCGTAGTGGCACCAAGACGGTGAGTGTTATCTGAGAATAGAGTGAACCGAGATACCATACGTAGGTCGTGGGTGGATTGACTCTGTGCGAATGATAAGTTGAGAGTACGGAGCAGCTTGAACGGTACGTATCAACGCGGCCAAGCCGTCTCGTATGGCAGCAAGCTCGGCAAGATAGGCCGGGGGTGCAGGATCGGCAACATACGAGCACGTCTGGCCTGCCTTTGGTATCAATGGACACACGAGAGCTGTGTGAATCATGGTGCCATTAACACTGGCATCAGTGTATGCTACAAGAGCCGCATCATCTTGATTATCATAGGCGCGACGAAGGCGGGAAACTTGGGCATTCGCCTGGCGAGGAACCGGGCTATACCGACGACCAAGAGGCTTATTGTCACTTAATTGTATCCCCTTAAACGGAGCTACATCGGGTCTCGTAGATGCTGGATTGTCTATTTCGTGTCCCATGTTCCGGGACAGTTCGTCAAAAGTGTTCTGTTGGGACTCGGCCTGTAGAGCTGGCAACGGAGTGAGACGGGGTAGTCCTGGTATGGTCTGCATGGCTTCGTTATTAATGGCCTCAAGGCGAGCCCAATGTGCCTTCCTGAGATGATGAAACCGGGCTCTGTAGACGAGTCGTGGTTGCATAACAGAACGGACAAGAAGGCGAGAAATGTTGGTGCTCGCTCCGCCAGATTTCTTTGCAATCCGACGTATGAACTATATCGTTTCTACGGCCTGTTGCTTTAAATTTTTGACCCATGGTCCCCCAGATCCGGAGGAATCCATTGCAAGGCAGGGCTGAAGCCTCGGAGAGCTGAAGCCTCGTATAGTGGTTGCTGATCCACAGTTAACTGAAGGAGCCGCAGTGCCAGTAGACGGCGCCCATACTTGTTCGCGACGGACATGTACGTCGTCTTGTCCTTGGAAGTTTGAAGCCCTATCTGAGCATACCAGTTGTGCGTCACGTTTAGGGCCTCTTGGAGCGCTTCCTCTTGGTAGCAGATTTCAGGATCAACTGACCAGACAGGGATGTAATCTGCGTACATTAGGTACGGTGCGTTATGTATCGTCGCTAGCTTCCAAGCAAGTTGAAGGAGGGCTATATTCAAAAGGTCTGATGCGAGAACAGATCCTTGTGGGACACCCCGATGTGCGACGAACTGACCTGCTGCTTGGCCAGCCAGGCGAATGGAGAAGGGGCGAGCGCGCATGAAGGCTTCGATGAATGTGCAGACACGGCTAGGGAACTGAAGCGAATGGAGAATTCCGACAATTGCTTCGTGACTCACACGGTCGTACGCTCTACGAATATCCATTGCCAGAATGGTGCGAATTCTTCGGGAGCGGCCTCCGATGAGAACCATAGAAGATAGGTACGCAAGGCGATCCTCTGCGGCTAGATGAGCAGGGAACCCGATTTGGACAGGATGATACCATGAGTACCGCTCGAGCCACCTTGTAATGCGTGTCGTGACCATACGCTCCATCAGCTTGCCTAACGTTGAGGTTAGTGCTTTTCTTGGGGTTCTCCGGGTCGCTCTCGCACATATGGAGAACGGTTAGGGGTCTTCGCTCATCTCCGCATCAAAGGAAGCCCTTCGCTGCTCTGGCCCTCTACCAACTCCGCTCGGAACTTCAAGTGGCTGAAGAGTTCTGTGCACGGGTTGCTGGGTCCGTGGCCATCATTACTGACGTAGCATTGAATCACATCCCTGAGGCACGTGTACCAGAAATGAACGTGCTATTTTCACTCGAAGAACTCGATGCTGCGTTGGCGACCTGCCGGCGTTCTTCGTCACCAGGACCTGATGGCATCACGTATGCTGCCCTATGCCACCTTGGACATGACGCACGTGATGAGCTGCTCAACTACTACAATGAATCTTGGCAGAACGGCGCCGTTCCTAAACAATGGAAATTGAGCCGCTTGATCCCCATTCTGAAACCTGGAAAGTCTCCGCTTGAGATCTCATCATATCGTCCGATTGCGCTTTCGAGCTGCGTCGGCAAAGTGATGGAAAGAATGATTCTTGCTCGATTGGAATGGTACCTAGAACGATTCAACATCTATCCGGACGCCATGACAGGTTTTCGTCGAGGTCGCACGTCCATCGACAACGTCATTGACATCGTAACATGGGTCCAAAATCAAAAAAGCCTCAAGCGCCTATCTGCGGCACTTTTTCTGGATATAAAAGGAGCATACGACAACGTCGCCCACGAGGCCATACTAAACTCACTTGAGGCTGTTGGAGTTGGTGGCCGGATGTATCAATGGATTCGGGACTATTTGACTGAGAGGCGTTTTTTCTTACAGACCGAAGACGGCCCAACTTCAGACCATTCCATCTGCCGTGGTGTGCCGCAGGGTGGAGTGTTGAGCCCTATTTTGTTCAATCTCGTCCTGGTAGGACTAGCGGATTACCTACCGCAGACAGTACATGTCTCAATATACGCCGACGACATTTGCATCTGGGCCTCTGCGGTGACTTGCCCTCAGCTAAGAGCCAGGCTTCAGCGGGCGGCAACCATGACGGCTTCTTATCTCCGAGAGCAAGGCCTCAGTGTGTCTACTGAAAAGTGCGCATTACTTGGTTTTACGCGGAAACAAATGTCATCGTATCCTGTTACGATCAATGGTCAAGCTGTACTCTATGTTAAGACGCATCGCTTTCTGGGCGTCATCATTGACCGCAACCTCTCATGGAGCCCTTACTGCGTCTATCTGAAGAAGAAGCTAGTCGCCATTGCTCAGGTCTTCCGATTTCTATGCGGGAAAAACTCGGGTACACCAGTCCATTCTATGTTGCAGCTGTACAGGGTTTTGTTTCTCGGACTCCTTCGTTACAGCCTACCAGTATTGTCAAATGCATGCAAGACGAACTTTCGCGCCTTGGAGAGCATACAAGGTCAAGCCCTACGGACGTGTTTAGGGCTGCCTAGGTGCACCTCAACAGCAGCGACAATCGCCATCGCAGGAGACCATACAATCCAGACACATGTAGCTGTCGACACTCTCAGAGCGCACATTCGCCATCTGTCAAGGATCCCCGACCATCATTTGGCCTCCCTACCAGCCGAGAGACCTCAAGCGACCTTTTCACGAGTTATTAGCGCTCATCATGAGTACATACCGGCATCATTTACACCGGCGGCGAAGCCTTCCTCTCCCCTGTGGTGCCTGCGACAGCCTCAAGTGAATTTTGCTATTCCTGGAATTACAAAAAAGTCCAATCATCCATCGCCGGCTCTGAAGCAACTTACACTCATATTACTGCACCAGACGTATCATGACCGCATACATATATATACCGATGGTTCCACCTCACCTACCAGCTCAACTGCCGCATTCGTCGTTCCAGCCAAGAACGTTACAGTTAAATTCAAATTGTCGCACACGACTACATCTACATCGGCAGAACTTGCAGCTCTCCATGCCGCTATGATGTACATCACCGAAGAGCCTACAGAGAAATGGGTCGTATTTTGTGACTCAAAGGCAGCCCTTCACAGCATCAAGTCCGCATTACGTCCCAGAACTTACGAGCAAATGACATCTGGAATCAGGGAACTGCACCACCATGCTCTGGAAAGTGGACACCACATTATATTTCAGTGGATTCCTGCTCACTGTGGCATCGTCGGCAACAACCTAGCTGACAAGGCTGCCCGGTGTGCCCACGAAGATACCAAGACGCGTCCAACACCTTTGGCGAGGTCGGACGCTGCCAGAGAACTTCGCCAACTTGCGCGTAAGAAGTCCCAAGATCTCTGGATTTCAAGTGGCCTAAATTGCAGATTACGTAAACTGGACCCCACGCTACGGCTACAACTGCCATCTAGCCTTCCCCGCGGCGAAGCAACCTTGTTGTGTCGCTTGTGGCTGGGAGTGGCGTTCACGAACGCATACTCCTACCGTATGGGAATGGCCGAGAGCCCGATGTGCGACTCCTGTGGGTGCGAGGAGACCATCGAGCACCTATTGTGTACCTGCCCTCGCTACGATGTCCAACGCCTCTCTCTGCGGGCAACTTTACGCAGACTAGACTCGAGATGTTTCACCGAGTCAAAGATACTCGGACCGTGGCCACACCCGTCACTAGCTCGAAAAGCGATTCGTGCACTAGTGCGGTACTTGAAGTGCACGGGCTTAACAGACCGTTTATAGTGTCCTTGTGTATGGTGTCGCTCCCACACGTACTCAGTGCTTCCTCTCTCCCTTTCTTCCTCTTTCTATTCCCCTTTCCCCCACCCCCAGTGTAGGGTAGCAAACCGGATGCTGTTCTGGTTGACCTCCCTGCCTTTCCTACCCTTGTTTTCTCTCTCTCTCCGGGTTTGGGAATAGGGACCATTTCTGCATGCCGCCAAAAAAGGGGGATGACTTCTCTAGCCCAAGCTTCGTTTATGCCCCCAACAGCACTTCAAGAACCTTGCCTTCCGTGTTTTTATAAAGTTCATACGGTATGTCATCCGGTACTGGTGCCCTGCATGGCTTCGACAGGTCTATTGTCGCTAATAATTCCGCCAAAGTGAAGACAACTTGAATGTCCTCGTTGTTGGAGAGCGTAAGCGGCGGGCCTGCGTCCATGGAAACACAGTTTTGAACAAGAAAGTGAGGCGGTGCTGTGTTCAAAGCAGGAAAAAGCTGTGGCCGACAGGTTCCGGGAATACTTCTGCTATCTGGCCCGATGCTAACAGGGCACAGGCTGCGGTTATAGCGGGCGCCGACAACGTTCCATTACTCGGAAGGTATGCCAAATAGAGGCACTGGACGACGAAGGACCGGCAGAAGAGCACCAACCCATCCAGCGGCCACGTTCTTAGCGGTGTTCATGGCGCCGAGCTACTGCAGTGAGGCGTTGGGCCTCTAACGGAAGGGTATTTGATGCAGGGTCCCGTTCAAATGCAAGTTCTTCGTGACGGAGCGATGCCCAGAGACGCAGAAGTTGGCTGAACTCAGGAAATCAGGAGCGCTTCGCGATTCATCAATCCACGACCTACATGTTGCCTCAACTAATGCTGCCTTTTTGCGACATTTTCATCCGATGAAAGGCCGGTAGCTTCCTTCGTTCTCGTGGCCGAGGTGGGCGCCATGACAGCAGGGCTGTTCTGCTCCATGTTGGTGGTATCCATCGTCAGGGTAACGCCTTCACACGTTCCGCTTGTCCCCACAAAGCAGACGCTCCTGACTTGGATGGCAGTTTCATCGGCAGTGTTCCGCTCCTTCGACGCAGCGGACAGCAGCTTGGATGCTCCTCGCCGACGCGGCGAGTGCTGCGGGGTCACTCGTACTCGCGAAGCCGCGCAAGAACTCGAGCTGGACGACGCAGCAGGAGGGTGTAGATGCCGACGGATCTTGTAGATAGGCGCCAGTAGTAATTCATCATCATCATCATCATCATCATCATCATCATCATCATCATCATCATCATCATCATCATCATCATCATCATCAGCCTGGTTACGGCCACTGCAGGGCAAAGGCCTCTCCCATATTTCTCCAACTGCCCCGGTCATGTACTAATTGTGGCCATGTTGTCCCTGCAAACTTCTTAATCTCATCCGCCCACCTAACTTTCTGCCGGTTTCTGCAGTAGTAATTATGAACCGCCAAAGTGGTCTATAAACAACAGAGTTCCAGTAAGGGGGAAAAACCAGCAAACGGGGCGAAAATCCGGAGCTACAGTAAAACACGTCCAAGCGGAACGAGCGCTGGAAACGCCCCTATAGCTTCTTTTCATATTGACTTCTATGTGCGTACGCGGTGGTAGATCTAGGCCCGCACTATCTTCGCATGCGTAGGCACGTGGGCGCGAGCTTTCTCACGTCGGCAAGCGCCCGTGTAATTTGGCTATAAGCGGGAAGAACACCCCCCACACTAAGCTATGTGCCCTCGGCACAGCTAGTCTCTGCACCTGCACGTTATACGGATCAAAGCGACGGCTACGAAAACGGCGGAAATGCGCTATGAGGTTCTATGTAATTGCGATCGCAATAAAATGTTTGAGAGAAGCACGTGGCCGGCTATAAGTGCAGAACTTGCCCGCACCATTACCAGCCCCTCGATAACGAGGAAATGTACCCTTCAGGTTAACATTTACACCACACACGTGCCGCTCTACAGCTACACCGAAATATAGGGGTGCAAATTCATATTTTGCTCTCACGTGTTCGGCAGAGGGAAGTCACTTCTATATGTAGGGTACTCCAATGGAGGTACGCAGAGAAGGTGGAAGATACGCTGGCAAATTTACTACGTTGCACATGACTATCGCCGATCTAATAGCGAGAGAAAAAGAAGAAGGCAAAAAAGAATAAATTGAGTAACATGAGAAGAGCGCACAGAGAATAAACAGTTCATTGCGATAATATCGGATTTTGGCACCCTCCTGCAGTCCCTAAATGGTTCATCGGAGGTTTACTGGTCCGGTTTGCTTTTTTTTATTATAGGTATGGAGATCGATTTATTCTGGTATAGAGTAGATTAGGTGTAGATACGTATTCTGCGTGATAGGATACAGCAGCAATCATTACACGTAACGTACACAGGTGCGTGGAAATGAAACTGTTCTGCAATATGAAGGCTTCAGGCATATGAGCGAATAACACTCTAGAACAGTTGCACCTGACGTCGAGTTATTTGGCTTGAAGAAAGCGAGTCCGATTAGTCTGCACATATCCACAGAAAGAAACTGCAATTTATAAGTGGGAGCTCGTTTACTGCTGTATTGATGTTGCCTGACTATCTGCGAGGAGAAAATCTAGTCAACGCTCGTTGGGATGGAGGTCGGTCTTAAGGATGGCCATCTTTACAAGAATTCTCAATTGATGTCTGAATCCTGAAGAAGCCTTATATGAACAGAGGTGCGTTTCAGTAATATACCAACGACTACCTGCTAGACTATCTCTAATAGCCGCAGGTGTATCATGTAAGTAGAGTGTAACTCGTCATTTATGAATCCGTGTGTGAGACGCGGCTCATGGACATTGTAGTTCTGACGTTGAGTAAAATTTTAGTGCAGTGCAGCTGCTTATTCTGGCAGATTCCGTTGCTCTGGAAAAGAAATGAGCGGTTCATCATCAACGTCGATTTTGTTGTTTTTTTTACCCCAGAATAGAGACGTTAGCCTTCAAGATTATTGCTTTCAATCGCTCCACTTTCGGCCCTCCACTATCCGCCCTCCAATGTTCTTTTTTTTACTTTTATAAGAAACAAGTTATTTAAAATGATTTCATCAGTGACACGGAGACACACATGCTTGACTTCTCATTTTTGTTGCAATAATATATGCGGACTTACATAATTCTTGGACGTCCTAGCTTAGTTTGTTGCTCTCGTGCAAACTCACTTGTAGCAGGTTTCCGCAAAACACGCTTCGCAGACAAACTAAACGCTAACCGAGAGCGTGCACTCTCTGTGCCTGATCCGAACACGGAAGTGAAGTGGTGCACGGAAGCATACGAGGCTGCAAGCCCGCAGTATTACAGCGGTGCCGGCGTGTCTGCTCACGTCTCCGGTGGGTCGTTGCAAACGAATGCAACCTTTTCTCGGTGCATACACTCCCCACCCCCCTCGCATATGGTATAATCTAGGGCATACGCACTCGTACCCGAACCTGCACACTGGTGTGGAAGCTGTTTGCATACATGGCAATGGCCGCAGTGAAGCTGCAGCCGAGTTCGTCCCTTCTGGTCTGCTTCGCCGAGCAGAAGGAGGGACGCACACCTGCGTGGCCACGCGCAATGAAAACCCCTTTCGTATGATGGCGCAACGCGGGTTGTTAGTGAGCCGTGATCGGCGCAGTTTTGTTGCATAGCGACGGTGGCCGAAATCTGAGCATTATGCTATCCAGCACAGCTAAATAAATAACCAGATTCACCGCCGCTTCCCACTTGGTATACCTGCATGATCATTTTGAAGATGCGTTGGAATCTTGCGTCACAAGGAGGCAGCGCAACGCATAATAAACGTGAGCTAATAATTAATAGGTGGTCGGAGAAGGAACTAAAATAAAATTCGGAAAAAAGAACCTACAGAGCAATATCAAAAATAATTTAAACATGGTGCACTAAATTTGCTATACTAATGGTCGTGCTTCCATTACTTCGGCCCTGAGTTATTGTAGCACTCCTGCACTGTTTGTCTTCCATGTTCAGCCTCTTCCTTACTCGTTTTTCTGACACCTAGCTATTAATATCGCATTACATTGCAACATTACTGCCGTTACTCGATAGCGAATGAGCGGCGAGAGTGCTTAATACACACCTTTCTATTGTTTCAGTAATCCAGAAAAATAAAAAGACAAGAGGTATTTAGTCTTAGACAACACACAAATATCAACTGCATTTTGTACGCGTGTACACATTTCCTTCGTCTGTGTTCCTTGTAATACACTTTTCAAATATCAGCAAGGTTGTTAGCAATACCTTATATTTGTAGCCCAGAGAATCAGTGCAGTGCAAAATAATGGCTTAGTCGTGCAAATAATGTTGTCTATATCTCTCAAAATTTTGGTATGTGTTCCTAACGTACGTAGGTATCCTTTATTTTCTGTATCGTTATTTATTTCGGCGCACTGCTGAAGTGTCAACATTTACAACTGCAAGATGAAGTTTGCCAACTGAAGCAATGTTATTCAACGTACCATATTCAGCACTTTGGTACACCGCCGCCGATGACTGTGGTACTCTTTTCGGATTAATAGCAATCGCAAAGAAGTATGTCTCCTCCGGCTTAGGGTTTCTCGTCGCCAAAGGCATTTATAGTTCAGTACTGTGGACTCTAGCCCTCGTCGAGCTTATGATTTGCTGGATTGAGTTCGTCATGGTTAAAAAATTTGGTTTTAAAGAACCAAGCTAAGGACACCTGTCCAATTCATACTTTAACGAACTTACAGACAGCAAGCTCAATGTTCATGTAAAGTCCGACGAGTACTTACTTCTGTTTTCTAGTACCAAATCATACACGTGCCGCTACGCTCACTGCAGGGCAGCCCGGAAAGAACATGTGCGGTATTAGACATAACTTTGTAGTTGCTGTGAAGTAATTTCGACTAATGCCGTTCCTTAAAGCGCACAAATATATCTAGATATAAACTTTTTTTTTTTGCATTCCTCTCCGGCTCTACAGCGTTTAACATCGTGCTCAACAGCAGCAGCAATCCATATCGCAATTAACATGCCAATAATTCTGATGCTCCCTTTTCATGCGGTGCATCCGGATAGATAAATATTCGTACAGCGCAATCGAGTGGGCGAGTGAAGCCGAAAGCCCATATTGCCATTTATTAGGCAGTGCGCGCAACAAACTGCTAGGGAAGAATCTAAATTTGCTCATCTTGCTTGATTCCACGGCTTCTGCATTTGTGGCGCGTTGCCGATTCTTGACCAGTGATAGGCATGCAACCTATAAAATAAACGGATATTTTAGGCTACGTTCAAAATAGTCTTGCATGTTTGTATTATAGTTGCTGTCACAGCAGGAAATATAGAGAACGAGTGAGAGCCAATCATGCGGTAGTTGCAGAGTTCTATGTGCACTTCATGTGGCGCATCTTATTCTTGAGCAAGAGCTTGGCTTGGCCGCGATACAGGTTTGCTCCATTTTTTTTCCGGATCTCTTCAGATGTGAATTGTAGATGTCGTCCAAAGTTGCTGGAAGTTGAGCCCTACCTAGAAATACACGATGCGCAAGCGATATAATAAGCCTCGGAGAGATCAACCGTGTCACATATTCTTTAGCAAGAAATACCAAGCTTCTTTAACGCCATAGTGTAAAGGGCCCCGTGTCACAGAAAATGGGGGGTCGGCGTCCGGCGTCCAGCGCCACACGTCGTTTCGGCACAAAGATTTTTGAACAACCTAAACCCAGGCCCTCCACGTGGTGAAAGGAAGTTACTCAGCTAATTGTATTTCTCTAGCTAAAATACATGGCGAAATTGTGAAATACGACTTTCACACAACCTGCAGAATGGTAGCGTAGGATTGTAATTTGAATATACCACAAAACATAATTCTGTTAGGGGAAAACTCAAGAAAACCCCTTTTCCAGCGTTTCTACCATGCACAGACCGGTCGCAGCATCCGCTATTTGCGAGCGCCGGCGCGCGAATATCTCGGAGTCCATGGGCGGCGCGCCCTCTCGCTTGACACACTACCAGATGGCGCTCGGCGCTCCGCATCACGGCCAACGCAAGAGGCCACCTTTCTACAAGAAAGCCCGCCTTCGTGCATAGCATTCTCTGTGACCATTTCCCGGTAAACATTGCGGTTACATTGGCTGTACCTCGCAGGAATCGTGAGAAGCAGTCAGGTATATTTGAATACTATCGCGTTCCACTCTTAAATGCGAAGCTTAGGCGCCCTCAAATATGTTAAACTGTAGTTAAACCCAGTATCGCAGCGCTCATGCAGTGTACATTACCACAACTTCTAGCACGTGCGAGAGTGTGTGTAGGTGACTAAGGAAGGAAATCTAGACTATCCTGTAAAATGCAAAAAAGCAGGATATTACTAAGCGTATAACAAAAAAAGAGTTAGTTGAACAATTCTTTGTTAATAGGCCGGAAACCAAACAGACGTCACTGCAGGGCGAACACACTCTCTACCAGAGCAGGCGGGATTGTTCAGGCTGGTCGATATTTTTCCAAAGTACGCTGTACTCCTCGTGCACTCACAGTATTGCCTGAAATAGCCTCCGTAATACGGGTACGTTCACTGACTTCGCCACTCTCGTTCTGCGTGGTGCATACTATTAACCACAAACTGCCAAGCGCGATTCAAAATCAGTGTTTAGTGTGTGCTGCTTCCTGACGCGCATCAGCCAAGGGTCAAGATTTGAATACCCTGCCCTGGTGGATAGCATTATGTTTGCTTCGCCATATGTTGAAACCGCAACATCATGTCGGCACGCGGCCGCATTTCTGGTCCACTTTAAATGCCGCAATGAATTTGTTAGTCTTTAAGAATATATTGGCAATATCAATCCGTTCATTCCGCGCAGATTGCACCATGCATTCGATTAAGCAGCCTCGCGTTCAATCAACACGTTTACTGGCGACAGCTTAATTGTTTTCAGCAGTGCCCACAGATTACAAGTTGGCAAATTAAGCTGGACAGCTACATGTACACTTCAATGAGCCCGCATGTTTGACAACCAACAAAAGATGAACCTATGCAACTTTCCTACGATGTAACGCGCACCAGACAGAGTACAAGTGGGCATATAATCCTGCGGGAATACGAAATGGCGCCGTAAACTGAAACGCTATTACGCAACACAAGCGATGCATTTGTTAGGCTTTCAGAATATATTTGCAATATCGATCCTTTCATTCCGCGCAGACTGTACCATGCATGTGAATAAGTAGCTCCGTGTTCAAGCAAGAGGTTTACTCATTGTAGATTCACTGTTCTCTGCAGTGCCTACCGCATACAAGCGAGCCAATTAAGCTGGATAGCTACAAGTAAACTTCAGTGAACCCGCGTGTTTGACAGTCAGCAAAAGACTAACTTATAATACTTTCCTATGAGGAAACTCACGCAAGAAAAATAAAAGTGCGCACATGACCCTGCGAGCATGTATAGTTCTGAAGCAAGCTGAAACGCTATTACGCAACTAAAGTGAGGCCTTAAGGGATCCTCATTTTCGACGCCGACCAAAGGGTAAAGATGCTTTTGACATCACTGGAGCTTCATTGTTAAAAAAATTATGGAGTGTTACGTACCAGAACCACTATGGCGTGCCTCATAATAATGAGGCACGCCATAGTGGAGGACAGCGGAAATTTTGATCAGATGGGGTTCTTCAAGATGCATCTAAATCGAACCACAGGGGCGTTTTCGTTTTACGCGCGCATCGAAATGCGACCACCGTGGCCGGTATTCGACCCCCCGACCTCGTGCTCAACTGCCCAACACCATATTCACTGAGAAACCACGGCGGGTGAGCTTCGCTGTTCCGATCGGCCGCTCCTCAAGTGGCGAAAGAATGACAGGAAAAAGATAAGTAGCAGTTTCGCACAAAAGGCGAAGCATCGAATGCGGTAGCAAATTAGTAGACTTCTATACAAAGTAAGAATAGCAGATTTATTGGCCTTACAAATATGCAAACATTCGCTTCCTAAGTAAATAAGTATGGTGTCGGGCGTGCACGATCAAACATGCACACATCTCCCTAGATGGCTGCGGAAAACACTAGATGGCGGCGCAATAAAAAGTTGAGCCAATCCGATTTAAGCATTCAGCCTTAATTCATATTGGCAGAGGCAATAACACCTGAAGCATATGCGGGTATACGGGTCGACATTGCGAAAGCAAGACCTGAAGATGGATATGTATGCGTGGGAAGCTTAGTAATATAATGACAGAACTCCTTAGTATGTCCCACGAAGTGGTCGAGTCATTCTGAAAATGCCGAAACGTAAAATTATTGTTTTACGCACCCACCACTCTGTACTTTTATATACATATCTTAGGCCGAACGGTGCTACTCGGGTAAAACTCTGAGATTTCTGCGATAGCCCTCGGGTTCGGGTCGCTTAGCGCGAGATGGCCAGAGACGTTATCCCTCCAATTCTCTTTCCGCTGTATATGAAGGTATAGAGCTCTTCGTGCTTAAAAGATTATTATTACGTTGCGGAGATTTTGAAAATGGCTTGCCCTCGTACCGGGTCATAATATAAAATTGGCCAATAAGGCATTTTTTGGCTACACAGATGGTTTCCCTCGCCTAAACAATAGTGGTAGAGAAGTGTGCCGCGTGCAGCGCCTTTACATGTACATTCCGTCATTGTTGTTAACATGATGCTGCTTTGGTGAGTTCCTTTTCTTTTCACCTGCTGTGTTGGCTAATGCCTTAAGCAACAAGCCGTACTTAAGGTTTCTGGCCTCAACAACCGCATTCAAACAAAAACAGAATCTAAAAACTTTCCTATTTTGATATTCTGTTACATGTTAAAAACCACACAACGAAAAATCTTTTAAATGCGGCCAGAGATCGTCAAAAATAGCTGTGGATCCTTACTTGAAAAAAAAAAGAAGGTGAGTGAACAACGGCTCACCTTGAACAAAGACAAAGCATTTTGGGACAGCTTAGTGTATCATGTGGCTTGTTGCTCCACGTTTTTTTTTTCATGTTTCTTATTCAGGAGGGCGAACCACCTCCTCCGGAAGACATTGTCGTTCTTACTTTGATGCAAACCGCTGGCGAGTCGCCTTTATTTCACGTACGCCACCTTGTCCTCTCTTGCCATCTTACTTTGATACAGAACTCTTTACATTTACTTTTCGTTACTTTGCTTTCTGTCTGTTGAGACTACAGTACCTTCGGGGTTGGCGCATCTTTTTTGTTGAGTAAAGCCACACTTACGGCTCGGGTTATTCGCGTGAACGACCACACCAGCGTGGAATTTGGGCTTTTTCTCAATAGGTACTCTACAGTATTGCTCCTTACACAGTTTCTCGATAAATTAATGTCTTTATCCTTCGTAGTGGTTTCTTTGACGCCTCTTTTATTGTTGTACGTGCGCTAGACGGCCTCAATTAGTCTAATTTGCAAGATTAGGGTCAAAAAATGCCCACCTCCCACGAGCCCTCAATCAATTAGAACTCGCCAAAACAGTTCTTGTTTCCATTAAGTAGAAATCAGTAGATACATTAGCCTGGCAAAGTAAAGTTCTAGCTGGTGCAACTCCACCGTACATAGATAGTGATGCAATGTGCTATCTGCGAAACAGTACCTCCATACACTGTCCGCCAATATTGCTGGTGCAGTACGTCACAGGTTTGGAAAACCACATGGTGCACGAGGAATGCGGGACAGCATAACTACTAAAGATAAGCCTTTTGAAAGTGCCTCCAGCCGTCATGTGACATGTTGTACCTGCTTTCGAAAAAATGAAGCGCTCAATGTGTTTTAGACTTGCTTAGGCCCAAAAAGCAAAAAAAAATGACGGTGCAAATCCTTTATCGCTTTGCGGAGTAAGTGTTGAGTGCTCTTCAGCAGATGTCTATTCAATGTAGATATAAGAAAAGTTGGAGAAAAGGCCGACAACAACGAAAAAGTTGTACATTTTGATATTGCATTTCTTTTTCTTTGAATGATATCAATTATTGTAAGCCAAAGCTTTAATATTGAATCATCAAATTTTTTTCGAAACTGCAGACCTGCTGATAAACCAGTAGCTGTGCCAAGACTGCTGCTAATACTAGGGCCACCTTGCTAGTTTTTTATTTCTATTGTCTCTGTATGGTAGGTGGAGGTGGTTCGAGCATTTAGGTGAGTGAACCTTATGCCAAACCAATAATTATTTTCCGGAATACAGGCCAGTCCTACAATTCAGCTGTAGCACAGCCGGAACACAAGTCGTTGAAGAAATTATTTGCGACAATATATGCTTATCCTCTGCTATGGAATGGCTTTCAAAATTTTATTACCTATAAAAGTGAAATGTCTAAGGCTACCTACAACGTACAACGGGTCGTCTAGTTTTTTGCCTTAATATTTATCGTGCAATGTGAGATACATAGGCAGAACGCGCCTCAGCAAGCGCATTCCGCGAAGTTTTGCGCTATACGTTCAGAATACAGGCGTTAGAAATACGTACAGAGCTGCTTATAACACGCGCCAGCTAGCAACCTGCACGTAGAGGAGGGAAGAGTACGTGCTGTAGAGAATTTGTAGCTCTATCAGTAATAGTGCGGCGAAGAGCTCACTATAGCACAAATGAGGCGTTTAGAAGCATGTCTAGGCGGTACATAGGTTAGAGCAAATGTGTTTAGCGAAGGCGCACGTAAAGCGCCCAAGAATATGCCTTTCAAACGCCGAAATCAACAAAAATACTTTAGCGCTGGCACTGATATAACACCTTTGCTTACCACACCCCGGTCCCAATCTAGATTCCATGTTGTAACCTACCATTCCGATAGCAATTACGTGCACACTCGAGACGCATTTCTGCCGACGTTGTTCGACTCCGGCTGTGGCTGCTTATGGCGCAGCGGCGTAGGCCCTCTCTTGACAGCCATGTACGATGGAGCCAGAGTACAACGAGTGCTCACAGCTTCATGTGCACTGTGTTCGCGCCGCTAATTTCGCGTTGAAACGAGAGGCAGCACGAAGGTCAATCCGCTCACTACTGCTGCCGCACTTCCTCACTCCGGCGTTTTCGGAGTGAGTGTGGGCGGTTATCGAGTGATATGTCTTCTTTATTGCTTGTGCGTGCGTAACACCGTGCTTGTTAATTTAAATAGTAAGCAAATGTTCACAAGTTTATAGGCCGTTAAAACTGTTATCCTTACATAGATGTCTACTAATTTGCTATCGCTATCAATGCTTCGCCTTTCTGGTGAAAGTGTTCCGTTTTTATTCCGTTGTCTATTTTGTTTTACTTTTCATTTCTCCCAAGTTTGGCAGTCTGTCTGACGTGCTAGTTTCCACCGCATAGATCTGATAATGGCGTATGACCACAAGAGACCAGTTCTCACCGCCCATTAAAATGGAGATCTAATGCACCGTCGGGTCAATCGTAAAGGTGTGTTTACTGCACTGCTTCTACTGTACGTTTTATCTGCTGTTTCTACATTCGATTTGCAGCGCTTGTAAAAACGGCCCAAGAAATCTAAATGCTTGACTCGACAGTCCGATGCATGCGGCAGCGAGGCAGCAGTGACGAAGCACTGGTTGTCCTGTCTTACCTTGTCAGATCTAAGTGACGAAAACACTTTTACCACGTCACCAAAACTAGCATAAACAAAAAATAACAAAAAATGCGAATTCGTATCTAAATCAGGTACCCACTGTAGCAATCGGAGATTTTACCACAACGCTAGAAAAGCGGCCGAGTTGCCATGTTTTCTGTAGTAACATTATTAATTGTATTAATATATTATTATAACGTAATAATACTATTATTACTAATAGTAACGATTGCAGAGTGGTCAATATGTGTCCGCATATTATTAGTTGATTTCGGCGTTTCTTAAAAAACACTTAAAGTTTCTTAAAAACAGGGAGACGCGGAAGTTCCTTTAGCCAAAGCAAAACAGAAAATACTTTGCCGTAAAGCGTGCTTTGTCTGTACGACAACAGTGTGTAGAGAAAAAGAGCATGCCAAGTCAGAAGGTAAGCATGTATGTCAGGACGCCAGCATCGCATTGTGGCTGTTCTCTATTTAGTCATCCTTTATTTGCATCGAGAGAATTAACGGTAATCGCTAACAAATCTCGGGAAGTTCAGATTGACCATACAACGATATCGACAATAGCGTAGGTAAATCGAAATATTTAGTGCTCGAACAAACTATATCGTCGACATAAAGAAATACAAGCCATGAAACAATGTAATAAATAATCAACATACCTCCTCGCTGTTGGCAACACTGTCTTAGTGCTTCATGAAAGTTGTGTACTAAAATGTGGTCTATATTCTTTGTACCGAAATTCCTAGCGATGCATGTATGAGAGTACAAAAATTGAGACGCGCCTGCAAGTGTTTCGCATTTACTTTGCAAGCTTGAAACTTTGTAAAATAAAATGATCTTTTAATCAGTATATAAAATGCACATATTGGCTTCTTTTTTTCTTCTGGTTCCGTTACTTCGATTGCAAGACAGCGAACAAGCGTTGACGCTCCTGGTGAATCGTGGAACGTTAGAATATTCTGCTCTTCACATATTTGTCACTAATGAACATATACTTGTGAACGGAATATCGCCACTAACAAAGCTTGGAATTGATTTTCACTAAATTGGAAGATTTATCATGGTAGCACACGCAAAAAAAAATCTATATACAAAAATTCATACCCATATGAGGCACCTTCTCTTTTAGATTACTTTATTAGAATTCTGTGGTCAACATTTTGTAAAGTAGCATTTTTTAATTTTGAGAACTGTAATCGGCCAGCTATACTTCCTGGAACACTTCTGTTACTTCCTTCTGCTCATACTGACGACAAAGTAGTAGCTGATAATGCCATGAGAAGAAGTAAACTTCCGCAAGTTCATTCAAAGGCACTGGAAAGTCGATATCAAGAAGGATCAGGTGATAGGATATTGCTCTCTGTACATTACGCCAGTCCTCGTGACAACAAAGTAAATAGTTATCTATTAATTGCTTGGTAAGCCTTGTAGCGTTCTTTATGAAATAACTTGACTAACTGGATCGTGTCATCGTTTTATACCTTCTGTTGTCCTTGTCTTGGGTTGCGCTGTAACAAATCTTATATGAATCCTAATCAACTGGCCCAACTTGCGGCTAGGATTACTTGCACAAGTTATTTATTGGCTGCAAACATTGTGAGAAGGCAGGAATAATTATTTAGACATTGCTGCTGGAATGCGGCACGTCGAACTTCCCGTCAAATATCGCAGTGCCTTTGGCAAAGTGGTCGTCCATAGTAGCATGCAGCAAAATTAGGTGATATGAAAACACATTGATCATGCTCCTGGCTCAAAAGTTTGTCCCTCATCTACTATGTAGCGCTGCACACATACGCGAAAATGGCTCAAATTGTTTGAAGCTGAATGTTAATTTCTTTTTCTTTGCCACCATTTGAGAGAAATGGCAAAAACAAATCGCGTTCACAAGTGTCTATAACATGCCGGACTGCAATAGCCTAAAACAATTGTGCGCATTCTCTCAATTGCTCGCTCGGTAGCCTACTCACTCACTCACTCACTCACTCACTCACTCACTCACTCACTCACTCACTCACTCACTCACTCACTCACTCACTCACTCACTCACTCACTCACTCACTCACTCACTCACTCACTCACTCACCTTCCATTCCATGCCAAGGCGCAAGCTATGTACCTCCGTCCCTCACTTATCGTTGTCAACCATATTTTACCGGGCCAGCCTTGGTGTTTGAGTAAATGTCCCGAGTTCCAACTCAACCCAGTCGGGACGGCCAAATGTCCCGAATTTTCCTCTTTTCTACCGAATAACTTACAACGATAGAATTTTTTTTACAATGCCTGACAGCTACGTTGCTCAACCTTCTTTTCTCTGTTCTGTTACATTGTCATGACCATAAACATGAATTTGCTTTTATCATGGTTTCCGTTCCTTCGTAGGCGCTAACCGTTCACACCAACTGTATCACTGCTGTTAGCCGTGTGAGCCAAGTAACTAGTGCAGTTTTATTCTCGTATATTGCGATCGTGACACAGCAGGACCAAAAATGATGTTTGGAACATTGTTGCACGCGCATACTGGTGCCCCTGGCAATGAAACGATCGTTAATCCATAGCCGAACCCCCTCCCCCTCCTAAACCCCGTCTCGTGCCCTCATGCTGTCTTCGTTCACTCTAGAGTCAGAGAACGTGCATTCACTCCCTTGCTCGCTTACCCCCACACCCATGTTTTCACTAACTCCAAGAGTGTTGGCGCATTCGACTTCTTGCGAGCTATTATTTACATTATTTATTCAGTATGCAATGACTGGCTTGTAAACTTAATATTTGGCCCTCTCTCCAGCTTCCTCTCTTTCTCTTTCTTAATTATTTACTGCTACTTGGTATATATATGCACTGCGGGCAATCGCACACCCAAAAAGGTCGAATGCATGGGCTCTGCAGGAGGAGGAGTCCTTGAAAATGTGCTTTGTCGCCAATCACGCACAATGGCTGCATAAGGCACACGAGTCATATTGGGCGTGAGAACGAGATACCGAGAGAAAAAGCACTGCTTTTCACTGCAGATCGACGGACCCGGCGCTTCCTGTGTGCTTAGCGTATCAAGAACGTGAGGGAAATAAATAGGCAAAGCAAACACAGTTGAATGAAAGAGGAACTCCACGTTGAATGGAAGAGGAACAGAGAAGCAAGAAGTCATTGATCGAAGTTGGCCGATAAGTGAGCTACCGTGTTCTGCGGCTGAAAACAAATCGCCCTTCGTCTCTGAGCTTAGGGGCTTCACAGTTCATAAAAGCAAGGAAAGAAATAGTACGGCTACGCAGCACAGTCGCCAACGCTGCCTGTGCTACTATGTAATACGTACGTTTTCTCCTATCTCGTTGCTACTATTCTTCCTTCTTATGCAAGCTCAAAGAAAGGAAATTCTGGCATTGCACGTCAGATTACAAGCAAGACGACGTTGCCAGGTTTCACGTTTCCCGTATTCGGGTGCTATAGTCTTTTTTGCCGCACACTAGTGCAATCACAGCTTGGAGCAGTGTGTCTAACGTCTGGTCTCTAGATCTGTTATGGTTACTGTGGGATCAGGTTTATGACGTGAAAAATGGTGTGAAGTTGAGTGTAGTGGATATTCGTAGTACCACGTTTCTTTCGCGATGTCAATAGCGCTAAAGGTATGTATAACCAAGGTTGACGGAAGAAATGTGGTGAGACCTGAATGTCCAATGAAGGACGACACGTATGTACATTTAGGTAGTCCGTAATTCTTGCGTTATGGCGATATATTCTTCTTCTTGATATATATATGTAAGAAGCATTCGTCCTGCTTCTGCATTCGAGTGCACGTTTGGTAAGGTATTCTTCGTACTTTTTTATTAACTGTGTCAGAATTCCCCATCATGTCCGTCACAATCTGTCAGGTAATTGATTACTCCGCCCTAAGAGTGGGGTCTGATAGTAAGGGCAGAAAAATGAATCTCCGAAATGTGGTAAAAAAGTTAGTGGCATATACCCTAATAATCCAAAATAGGACGTCCAGATTGAGTAAACTTCAGAAGATCAAAGAAATCCTTGACCTTAATCTACTATTAAATTAAAAGGTCGTGTGTTTAGCGATCCCTATACTGCAGCGAACGTGTCTCCTGTTTCATGGCGTAATTTGTTGTTTTTTTCGGCGAAACAGAGGTGCTCACACTGTCACTTCTTCATGGGTCAAAATTCCGCGAAACATAAGCCATGATAAGAGTCAAAGTTCAAGACGAGAAATTAGGATTGTTTTATTTCTGTCTTAGTGTTCTCGGCTAGATGGTGTCTTATGAATTGCGGCGAAATGATAAGCAGGGAACTCTGGTACTCTAAAAATTTGTGTTAACCCTTTCTTAAACCGCTTCAGGAGCGCAGATGCCTATGGAAAACCAGCGCTGCCGAGTGGTCGCTCGTGAATAAAGGCCATAGATCGTAGTTTTCATGAGGACTGAGAATGCTCGGTGACATCTAGTCTCCCGAAGAAACGCGGGACCGCAGAAAGTACCTTACTCATACATTTCACGAAAATGTAACCTTAGCAAGGTGGGCGCGTTTTTCTATTTCATTTCTCGCAGTGTGAATATTGAGAACTGTGAAGAGGCCACGATCCACGAGGACGAATTTACTTGAGAAAAACGCCCTAGTATCCTGCTCAGCAAAGTGGGAGCATCGAGCACTTGCAAGCGTATACCGCCAATATATGTTGTTGCAGTAGGGTTTCAGAAGGATCGACACAACTGTAAGAGTTATTTCATGCAAAATAACTCTAGAAGGGCGCCTAATAGATGCAGTAAATTGAGCCAGCGATACTGACAACGGCGGTTCAGGGTTTTATCAAAATACAATTCACAAGTAGCGAGATATAAACGACGTTAAAGGGACACTAAAGGGAAATATTACGTTAAGCTCAAGTGATAGATAGTGCTCGAGAGTCTCTAAGGCGGCAATATTATCGCGAACAGTGCCTTAATAATCGAGAAATTGAGGTAAATGCTTGACATGATTAGAGATCCCCCTGGGACACTCAAGTACATTCCGGATGACGAAAGCACTCCTCATTTAAATTCTGTCGCTAGTGCTCGACCATGATTGCAAAAAAAAAAAACATCCTTCTAGTGTATTATAAAACGAAATAAAATGCCACTTGTCCAGTTCTATTTCATTTTTAGAAAGAACAACTCATTGTAATTACACTTGACAACGAAGCGGGCGGCCAGAAGGTTCCGCTCTCACTCGACTCTGTGCCGCAAACGCTTTTGCGTTTCAGTAGCTTTGTTATCGCGTAGTTCTGTGCTCGATTTACTGGCTCGCGGAACTCGCACAAGCTGAAAGTAGTGGAGAATTCATCTTCCGTGTGATGTCGCGGGATGCCGAAACGGTCTACGCCACTTGACCAAAAGTACGGCGCAGCGGCGAATCCACCGCTCTGCCTTGGCTGGGTACTGCCGTCTGTTGGGCGCCGTTTTACTCGTCGACGAACACAAAGGGTGGGGATGGCACATGCGACGTGACCACTCACCCGGATGGGCCGCGGGAGTCTTGAATTTCGAAAAAGGTTTTGGGACCATTCAGATGCAATTTCCTCGTAAACTAATTCTTTTCTTGGCACGAAACAGGCGTTGCAAGCTTTCTGCAATGATATTTAAACCATCCACGTCGGCTTAGTATTTGCCCCTTTAGTGTCCCTTTAACACGGGAATTCAAGTAAGCGATTCCTCGTATCATTTCTTTACTTTCCAGACGCAAATAAAGGGAGTTCCGTCGTAAGCACATTGACGTTGATTGCTTTGGAGCCACTCGTGTATGCGTCCATGGGTCAGGAATTAAAGGCGCGTCCACGTTAGCAGCACGACAACACACACCGCCCGCCGTTTGTGGTTCGCGGACAGCCGGCTGATGATGGTATTGCTGGCTAATGGCGAGACTTCCCTGTTGCATAGAAAATCTCCCTGTGAGATCTTCTCGCGACCCAGCGACGTGACCATTCAGCGAAAGAGGAATTGTCACAGCTACGCTCTGACGTCCTTGGCAGCCTCACCACCTTCTGATCACTCCTCACCAATATCGTCGCTAGCTCTCTTGCAGCTCACTTCGAATATGTACTTGACAGTGCTTCAGCACGAACCACCAACGCTCCCACGCTGCAATTGTATTGTTGCCTTTGTTGCCGCTTTATCATCTCTTCGCAATAATTTCGAACACATAAGAAAAGGTGCTACTATTTACCGCGTGGCCGACCATGATACCAGGACTCGTACGAGCCGGTTCGCAGTGCGCTGTCGGTATTTACGTGCATTAGAACTGAACTGAACCTCTGTCCGAACTTTCGTTGGTGCTAAACACTTTACAGCGGACATCGGTTTTATATAAATTAGTATTACGCGGCACTTTAGTCTAGCAGACATCATTTTACTGGAACATAAGCTGCACAGCCAAAAAAGCCAATATTTATGTCGCCGGTTGCAGCGACGCGCTGATGCAGCGTCAATGTGCTGTTCTTGCAGTAAATGCGAAGTGATCACTGTTTAGCTTGGCTGTGAGATTTTATGATTTGCAATGTCATTTTCTGCCTTTTCGTTTCGTCACCAGGCGCTGTCAAATGCGCGTACCGCAGTATACCCAGGGAATTTACGCCTACTGTCCCAAATGTGGCCCAGCGCGCCCGAAAAGCATGCCCGCCGTATATATCATTGTACTAGAAGCATATTCTCAGTCATTCCCATTTTTGCTTTCAATAAAACCAACTGTACATGAATAGGTTCACCGAGAAGCTGTAATATGAATAGTTGAAACGGCGTCTGATCGTGCCTGCATGAATCCGACGATGCCGCCGCTCATGATCGAAGTTTTTACGAAAAAAAGACAAGGCTATATTAAGGCTTCTCTCGATGTGGTGCTTAACGACACAGGAATAACGGCCGCTTTCAAGGTTTTGTCGGCCGCCACCGTACTACCACATTTACTTCTGTTCATGTGACTAAACAATGCGTGCGACGTCCGCAAGGAGGCGCTGTATGTCATTTCAAAGCTACAGCACTGGTTCCCTGTAGACCTCATGGAAAAAAGTTCGCAGTTTCGCTCGATAGGCCAAATATTGATTGCGATAGTACATAAGTAGGCAGCTATACAAACTGAGGATAGTAGTTCTATTGGCAATGTAACCTTGAAAACATTCGCTTACTAGTTGAAATAACAAGCATGGAGTCACGGCTACACAAGCAAATATGAAGACATCTCCCTCGATGGACGCGCGCACTCGCTACCAAAACACTGGAGTGTGGATGCGCGGCAGCCGCAGCGAACGAATTGATCTTCGTGCTGCGTCTGCCTTCAATGCGAAATGAGCAGCCAGAACACAGCGCGCACGAAGCTATCACCACTCGGCGCACTCTGTCCTCATCGCAGATTGTTTTCAAGATACGGCCCGCACGGCCTCGTCTTACGCAGCCGGCGCCACAGTAGAAAGCCTCGCTCACTCCCTTGTTACCGGTGCCTTGCACGCGACAAAAGAACGTCGCGATTCCTCCCAGATTTGCTCCCTTTGGCGCGCGAATTAGAGCTCCCATTGTTTCCTCATCGTCGCACGCTTTCAATAGCAAATACAGCATACGGTGCGCGGCGACGATGCTATCACCCTTGGATTTTACACCGAACCTCACAGCGTTTCCGACGGTGACGACGACGGCAGAAATGTGCCTGGAATGTCCATATGATTGATATCGCAAGCCAAATAAAACGGAGTGAAACAATGTATCGGTTCGCAGAAGGCCTCAGCTTATGCGATCACCACTCCAACCGTGGAAACAATCTAATGAAACCGGCTGTGGATTCGAGTGAGGTAGTCATGCGACAGACTCTTACGACATCATTAACATTTTCACTAGTTGCTTTAGTAAAAATCATTGCACTGGGCAGGATTACCTGTCTATTTTCATAACACGGCAACCACTTGCCACTTTCCGTGAGGTGTCAGGCGTTGGGAATCTGGTAGAATACGTATCTCGCTATATTGACAGCCTAAAAGGTCTAATGGTCAGCTCGGCCACTTATGACAGCATTAGGGCGGGTATCCTAACGAAAGCTTTGCTAGCATATGGTTTTATAGACTGACATAGGCAGCTACAGTCGCATCAGGCGATGGGGTTCGCGGTATTTTTGGTAGCTGCTCGTGGAAGATCACAACATAGAAAAGACCGCATTTAGTGGTGCGAAAGACAAGAAATGCACCCCACTGCAAAAATTGACACAGCACTTAGCCTGTCGTCTACCTATTGCAGCTGTCCTGCAGACATCATTGAAGGTGAAACAAACGGTCTGTACATTCTGGGACTCACCAACACTCAGCGCGGCAGCTCGGAAAAGTGGCATCAGCGTAAAAGAAAAACTAAATTAGCTTGCGAAAGAAGACTCTTCCGATTCACGATGAAACGTGTTCGCTCCAAGATTGCCGTAGACTAGTGAAATGCAGAACGTGCGAGCATAAGCCGGAAAATTGTGCGGAACTCAGTCAGACTCATTACGACATGATATATTTCTTGCTTAGGGTTCACTTGGACACAGACTATACTAGGCCCGGCTCACTCGGACACAGAGTCACCAAAGTTCTACTCAGCCGTGCTCACTCGGATTCAGTCTCCAAAATCAGACTTAAGCCGGCTCACTTCGCTTTACCCTCACTCGAGCAGGCTTTCTCGTGAACAAAAACACATCTAACAACGAAATATTTTCATGAAAGCCTAGGATTCTCCGCTAGGGGGCCGTTGAGTACCGAAGTGTTTCACATCGGCTACCGCGTTACTCGTGAGCTTGCAAAAATGATCATTCCTTCTTGCGCACGCGGTGTGAATTAGCATTGTTAACATTCAAGAAATTTAGAAATAGGCGAAATGTTGAACTAAGTAAGGCAGAGGTTGCGTACTATGAGGACTTATTCGTAAATGTTTCTAGACAACGCACAGAGATCGCGTGGCAAACGATTAATCTTGTTCTGGGTCACCGCAAGGACGATACGCACCTGACATCAATGAAGCTGGGTTCACGTGAGATAACAGGCACAGCGCTTTCCGATTACTCTAATCACCACTTGCATAGGGGTAGCATGTCATAGCGATGCTATTCGCGAAAGCGCATTCTTTGTGCCTATTGATGAATATAAAGTATACAGTGTGTACATGAGGCTGAAAAACACTAAAGCGTTACATGTAAATAATTTCCAGATAAAACCTATAAAACATGTTTTGCAATTTATTGTACTTCCGCTTGTGCACATTTACAACTTAATTTTAGAGACTGCAGTTTTTCTAGGTGCAATGAAACACACGAAAGTTTCGGCTATTTATAAAGGTGGTGATCGAGATACTGCGTCTTACTATTGGCCGATATCGGCACTCCCAGTTTTTGAAAAGGAATGGAAAAGCTTATTTTTGCTCGAATGACGGAATTTTTCAATGAGAAGAGTGTGCTTACCGATTCACAATACGGCTTTCGGAAAAACAGGTCCACAGAAATGGCTCTTCTTACGCTGAAAGAATAAATTTTGCAGAGCTTTGAAATGAAAATAACTACTTCACAGTCGGCATATTTATAGACTTTAGTAAAGCTTTTGACAGCCTCAATCACGACATCCTTATTCGCAAGCTGTGTTTTTATGGAATTCGTGGGAAACCGCTAGAATTACTCAAATCATATCTCAAACATCGACGTCAGTACGTTTCTATTATTAAACATAATTCGTCCATCTTACCTATTATATGTGGTGCGCCTCAAGTAAGCATCCTTGGGCCACTTTTGTTTAACGTTTTTATAAATGATACCGTAATCAGAAACAGTCAGGTTCAGTTCATTAGGTACGCGGATGATTGCACATTGTGTGTCTCAGGTCCTGATGTGAATACATTTGTGCGAAAATGTAATTAAGTTATGGTCAGTTTGTCCGATTGGACACAGACAAATTAGCTTGAAAATAATTCAAAGAAAACGAGAGTTGTAATATTTTGCGCAATAAATAAACCAATAAACATTAATCATGCTATTTATTTTCAGAGCCAATGCATTGAACTGGTTGAAGAGTTTAAAATTCTTGGAGTAGATTTTTCTTCCAATTTACGTTGGGATGCCCATATCAAACATCTTTGCTCCAAACTCTCTGCGGTTACCGGTGCTATGGCACATTGCCGCACATTTTTACCTACGAGAGCAAAACTTCAATATATGCTGTGGCGTCTTCTTATCCAATATAAATTACTCTTACCTTGTCTGGGCTACAACCCCTAAATCTAACTCTCACTCATGCGAGCCTATTTTATAGGAAATGCAGAGGGATTACAAACGTGCAAACACTTACGAAACTGTACTTATAAAGCTTTTAAATAGTACAAGAACGATCCGTATTTCCTGGGCATCATAACGTGTTGCAGGAAATAAATAAGAATTACGCGCGATCTTGGCATTGCTGGAAGAATATCGCTTATACATCAAATGTGCTATACAGGTCAGTAAAGAATACCGAAATTTATGTGTTTGTTCGAGCGTGCGTGTGCGCGTGCGTCTTTAGCATCTCAGGATGTTGTCCTTCCTTTCTGGCACTGTGAGGTATGAACGTCTGTCTCCTAAATAAATGTGCGCACTCAAGAATTTCTTAGCAATAGAAAGTGCCCTTTAGTAGTACAACCTCTTAACTACTACTCGCGATATCACCGCACAGGTCTCGCTCGATGTATTGCTTTTCGAGTTTTGGGCCAACGCGCTACGCACTTAGAATTTCAGAAGTCCTGGTCAGTCCGCAGAATCCACAGTAGTGATGTCCATAACACTATGTGCCATACAGTTAATATAACCAACTCTACGGGACAAGCTGCCCATATCGCGCATGCATGTAAATCGGCACCGCGAAGGGGCTGCCATGTTGCTACGCTGTGCAGCGGGGCAAGCGCAGACGACGAAATGTGATCCAGGCGAGGCTGCCCTAAACAGTTACATGAAAATCGCACGGTACCTCAGGAGAAAAGATAACGTAGAAATACCGTATGCGCCCCTCGTATACCATTCAAACGAGCGGTCGAGCAGAGTACTGAGTTGGCGGCCGGGGAGCTTTGCGTTCCTGCAGCCTTTACGTCGAGAGCGTTGGGGAAGAAAAGATGCCGATAAGCAGGTCCATTATAGGGAGAGCAGAGTAAGGAGGACCGGCCGTTCGCCTTTTCTGTCTTTGTTCTCTTCGTTTCCCTCCTTATGGACCGGGCTCGCAGCTCGACCTCAGCACACAAGAAAGCAACAAGGTCGAGCCAAAAGTGAGGCCTAAGCCCATGCGGCTGATGCCAGCAACGAAAGAAAATCGGGCAGGCACCACAAGAAAGAACGAATGGTAATCACGATAAGGCACAATAGAATGTGGAATGCGTGCACGAGCTCGGCGCCTTGTTTCTTTAGCGCTCGTTTCCCCCCGTTCTTATCGTCTTCGAGGTGAATTCGAGCCGTCAGCATCGGTGGCAACATACGCACCGGAAATATCAATGTTGGACAAAGCAGCATCGCGGCCTACTGTAATGCGGAGGGCATGTGATATTCTACAATGATCAATTGATATTGCAACTTGTACCGCCAAATTTATTGTAATTTATGGCCACCAGCCGCCTGATTTCTCCACGAAAAAGCACCAATTCGGTTCACTATGGCGACCACTTGTTTCTCACACCACAAATAAGCGCTGTATGTATCTACACAGTGTATGTATCTATACAGAAAGACCTTGTTGACCTGCTGAATATGAAGTATGGTGCTTCGACGCGTGCCAATGGCAGCACAGATTATAGCCTGGAGATTCGCCTTCTAACACTTATGGTTAGACAAAGGCTTCTTTCCGGAGAAGTGTAGTGTCCACATTTCACATATCTGGAGATGCTACTCGTAGGGGTATGAACACTAATGGCATGTAGCATCGTGAGCCGGAAATATTGACCTTCTTTTAGCCGCTGCACCCGCGCCACTTCTGCCTAATATGGCGGCAGTTACGGATCTTTCCTCCTTAACTTGTGAAATATTTCAGAGAGTAAGTTCACGCACGCCTCATGGTTAAGCGACAGGGCTTATTCTATTACTTTTTTAAAATCACCAAGCCAATGGCTCTGCGGAAAATGACGAATTAATTGGAGACCGTACTGCGCAGACATGTGCGTGATTTCCATATTTGCAAAAGGAGTTCCGGAGCACTGAGGGCTTCTATTTGAGTTTACTCACTCGGAAACAGAATTTTCAAGAATGTCAGCACATTAAACGCGAGTGCGTTGTAGCAGCGCTGTGTTCTAAATACACGCAAACTCCCATGTGCTTTCAGAAAACTTACGTGCTGATAATGCAGAGGCTTTATTACTTTTGGTAATGTCTCTCGAAAAAAAGGAATGCAACGTACGTGAGCTTCATTCTTATGGGTGTCGCACCCCGCGGAGTCCAGTGCACCCTTGCGTAGTAGAGCGCAATGTCGGCTAAGTCTGCATATCATGCCAAAAGTTCGAGCTGCCCTAGATTTAACATGACCAACATGACCAATCGCCGGCTGAGTTTTGCGTCACATAATACAACTACATATTTGATGAAATCAACTTGTGGAATTATGTCCAGCCGGTGTTGGAGAGAGATATTAACTGGTAGATTCAATGGAAACACAATCAAGGAACCTTTGTTGACATGAAGCAACACGCGAATATCTGCAAAACAAGCTTGAAGCGTTCCTAAGTATGATTGCAGTGTTCTTTGTAAGGAGTGAATATCACTCGCAGATGCAAAAAATGGTATGTCGTCTGCATAGACATATACTTGTACGGTATAGCACACTGGGATTGAGCTTAATAAAACGTTAAACAAAATAGGATAAAAAACAGATCCCTAGGGAACTCCTCTTGATTAACTGTAATTGATGACTCTTGATTGACTCTTGATGACTGTAAGGCGCCATAGGTTGAGAGGTGGACGTCCTCGGCACACGCCGGGGACGTCAGCAGAAGCGTCCAGCGTCGGATTTCACTTGGGCAAAACGAATTTCGAACCACGCATACCCAACAACGCTTCTTTCATGAGGCGAAATTAAGGAACTAGTTGAATTTCTCAAGTTAAATACGTAGAGATATCGTAAAGTACGACTTACACACAACCTGCAGAGAAGATAGTGTCAGATTGTAATTTTATTATACGAGAAAACACAATTCTGTTACGTGGAAACTCAAACAAAAACCCCTTTAACGCGACAGCATTTACCAGATGCCGTTTGAGGTCTTTCTTATGGCATCCTAGGCTGGTCGTTTCTGAGCGCTCTATATCGCTCTCGGCAGCGGCGTTGTCTTCGGCTCGTTGAAAGAGGGTTCGCACCCTGTGGGGCTGCTGGTTCTTCTCGATCGCTCTCTCCAGAATCAAGCGTTTTTCCTTTTATTGAGCCATTACCCACCTTTGAGCGCTAGGTGCTCCGAGCCCTGTCGTCGGAGCAGTCGTCGAGGTAAGCGTTTCCCACACCGTCATTGCAGCACAGCGTCGCTGCTGTCGGCGACGGTTCACCGTAATGTAGGCAACCTAGGCCAATGTATGCTGGCGTCTCGACGAACGCTCCTCCTACAGCCCATGTGCCGGTTTTTCCGGCCGCGCTGGAAGCTTTGACTAGGCGGAACATCGGAGTCATCGGACGTTGGCAGTAGTCACGTGGCTTCGCGTCCGGCATCTCCTCCTCCGAGAGCGAGTCATACGTTCGCCTTGCGCGCTTGTCCTCTACCTCTGAGTTCGGGGAATGCCGGATCTCCCCGACTCCACTCCGGGGGATGGAGGCTACCAGTCGACGATACATTAGCAGGAGGGGCACGGAGACCCCCCCCCCCCCCCCCCCCCCCCGCTGTTCCTTGCACACCATTAAAAAAAGAACCACAAACCTCGCCATCGCGCATAGCGTTCCCCGCCATTGTTTCCCGGTAAATATTATGGTTACATAAGCTGCAGTTGCCGGTAAGCGTGAGGAACACTCAGGGATTATTGAATGCTATCGTGTTCCACTGTTAGAGGAGAAGCTTAAGCGTCCTTCAAGTTTTCGAACTCCGCGATAAGAAACACCATGGCAACTGAACTAACCTGTTGTGATTCGGGAATATCCCAGTGACAGTATCAGCGTGCCGTATCATGAACACCCCTCATGGTGTTTTCTCCGATGATGACTCAATGGAATCGACTGAAACTGAATTATGAGAAAGCTGGAGCGAGAAAAATGTCATAAACGTTACAATAATTAAAGAGAGGTGTAAGGGGAAGGTTATCATAATTACGCACTTAGTCCTTACTTTTGCTTCAAGTGTACTGTCCGACAGTACTGAGGCTGGCTTAAGCAAGATCCGGGTCAGCCTCACGTCCAAAATCCTCTGTGATGTTTCAAATGCCAGCGATTCCACCACATTTCACAGAACTGCCGAGGCCAACAAACATATGCGTAATGTAGCGCCGGTGAACATTAATCCGTCCCACGCGAATGCACGGAACAGTGGGTCAGCTGTGACGTGTAATATGCCACACGCTCACGGCCCTGCTCAGCCCAGAAGCAATAAAAAGAGATTGTATTGATCCAAGTTAGAGAGAACGTTTTAATTAAGGAAGCACGAAGCCGGGTACCATAGCTGCCAAAGAACAGCTTTGCCGAAATGGCGCGTAAGGGGGCATCGCCACAACGGCTCCCGGCGGCTGTCTGGCCCCCGTGCGGTGAGCCGGCGGCGACGCCATCCAAGAAGGGCCCATGAACCTCAGGGCCGGTGGGATCCATAGGTTTCATCTTTCAAGGCTTCGCAGCTAACACGCGGCTCGCAAGAGTGCAAGTCTAGCGCTTGGCAAGATGCGATGCAAACAACATCGAGAGTGATTGCGTAGTCAGCTTTCAAGGATGGGCGCAACTCTATCGGGCGCTTCAAAAAAAGACAAACCTCGCGTCAAGGCGCCAGAAAAACGTTCCCGTGAGCGCGTGCTCGTTTCCTAAACAGACAGCAGAAACACTATTCTTACCACGGAGACGCAGGTACTACAATATAACGTAAGAGGACTACTCTTTATAATGTTGACGATATAAGAGAACTCATACACAAATATTGTCCAAAGGTGCTGCGTGTTCAGAGACACATTTAAAACCAACCTATACAAACCTTCTCGGGCAATATACTATTTTTCTCAGAGACCGTGATGCGGTTACCGCTTCATCTGGGTGGCGTTGCAATAATTGCGGATAAGTCTGTAGCTTGCCAGCATTCTTCACTACGGACACCCCTCGATGCAGTGTCAGCTCGGGAAATCCTTGGTAATAGGTTGTTCACTGTCTGCTCTTTATATATCCTTCGCAATTTTAAACTCAGTAAGACAGATTTTTCTGACCTGATTGACTAGATTTTCGTGTCCTACGTGCTCGTCGGGGAAATCAATGCTCACAATACTTAGTGACGGCACTGCCAGTGCGACGCGACAGATCGCCTCATAGGAAGCTATCCTATAAATGCCGGTGTATGCCTCTTTAATAAGAAGAAAGGAACCTATTACACTCTACGCAATATTACGAACTATTTATCAATGTAGTGCTTGGATCATGCACACTTTCTTCCCGACTTAGAATACAAAGCTATTGGGAATCCTTTTGGGAGTGACCATTTCCATTTAATTTTGAACATCATCGAACAATATGACTGACCTCCTAATGCCCTTCGATGGAAACTAGCTTCCAGAGAAGGGCGATTCCACACCTGCTTATCTTATGCGCGTTGAGTGATGTTTTTATACAGTAGACTGCAAATATTGAGGACAAGAGTTGCCACTAAATCTCGTTTTTATTCTCAGCCTTGGCATAAAGGCTGAAATCAAGTGTCGTGCGAGCGTGCGCCTGCTTGACCAGCGCCATGCTTTAATACAATTTCACGTTGCGCGGTTGTGCTAGAAGAAATTCATGTTTTTTGCATATGCTGTGGTCACTAGACTTTTGCACTCGACTGTACAATACATAGTTTTGCAGGGAAGCTGTATACCTTCACTGCTCCTCCCCCCCTCCCCCCAATGCATTTATCGTATCCGTGGACAAAACTCAACCAATCACAACGGGACGCAGGCGCCACGTGCGCCGGTGGGTTGCTTGCAGTGCCATGAGATGGCACTCGCTTCAGTACATCCGCCATCTCGTGAAAAGGTGTAATGGTTCAGGGCTTAGATTTGGAAATGGGGTTGTTTACTGGAAGTCAGGCGTACAATCAAGACACGATTGCAACCAAAGGTCAGAGGGACGCCTCGCAATGACTAGAAATGAAGCTGTGCAGGATTATATGGGCTGGACAAATTTTGAAATGAGGAAAGCTCAGAGTAAAATTGGTTTCGAAGAATGAATGAGGAATATAGAAGAACGTAAATGGGTTGCGAAAGTGTTCAGATAATTGTACAAGAAGAATATTGACTCAGAGTGGAGGAAAATAACTAGGAAACTTACCAACAAGTATGGAACCGGCATACCAAGTAACATAGCCTTCGCCGCAAGCGTTTCCCGGTAAAGATTACAGTTGCATAAGCTGCAGTTGCCGGAAAACGGAAACGGCAGCATACGCAGCACGTAGTGACGTAACTACACTTTCATAAGTAAGGGAACAAGCCCCCTAGCAACTGATGTCATTTGTGTTCTGACAGCGCTATGCAAAGGCCACGCATTGTTATAACTCCCGAATAGCCGCGTGAATACGATGAGCGACGGAAGGAACAGCAATATGATTCACAACGGCCTCGTGCTCACGCTCGAATGGAACAACTTCAAGGGTACGTCATTGTAATATCCGATGTGGACTCAGCAGCAGCTTTTGCAAAATTCCTTTAGTGCACAAAAAACAAGGGTTTATGTAGGCGCGATGTATCGCTTATCGGCACACGTGCGACGGCTTTAACACGGAAGACATGCGCACAAGATAGCCAACTCAGTTAGCAACTGCACTGCAGTTTCAGTCGCTGGAAGCTTGAAGCTGGGGTTAGCGTGCGAGACTATCGGTATAGCATCCCATGCTCTCCGCACGTGGTTGCGATGACGTCGGTGTACTGAACCATCGGAAGTCTGTACTTTGTACAAGACGTAGCCCAAGCGACGCAGTATCCGTGCGGCCAGCCACTTCGAACCACGAGAGAAGTTCCGCACATACACGGGGTCATCTTGCATAAACTCCCTCGAGGATGGCGGCTTCGTACATCCAGGGCCTTTTGCGCCAGGGTGCAGTCTCGACAAGACAGAGCAGAAGCTCCTGGCCAGCATGAGTTCTGCTGGCGTCTTCCCGGTTTCCGAGTGGGGCGTGGAGTGCTGCTTGAATAAAAAACGAGAAACTTTACACGCCACTGTGCCCTGGCTCTGCTTTCGAAGCGCGCACTTTAGCTCGCGAACCATGCGTTCAGCCCTTCCGTTGCTTGCGGGATGGTAGGGAGCGGTATACATGTAGCGCACGCCATTTTTCTTCAAGAAAGATTGCATTTCGTTGCTCGAGAAGGCTGTGCCGTTATTAAAGACGGGCAAAAAACTGTGAAGGAAAAAAAACTAGATAAAGAAAAGAAGAAAGGCACTCTGCAATACATCACACACGCAGAGCATACATGAACATTACGAACGAAAGTGTCGTCCAAATGTTGAAGAGTATTCTAGTAGAGCCTTGGGAGTATCATAATAAATTCAAGAGTGACTTTTTCAAAAATAAGACATCATTCGCGGTGGTTCGAAAAAGATGAAGTGGCTGCCCCTTGGTCAGCAGAACCGAAAGACAAGTGCTGAAATAAATCATACAAACAATTGTTTGTGAGTTTTGTAGTAGTCTTTGCAATCCTGGCACAAAGAACCCGGTGTACGTGTTTGCTAGTGAATGTCATATGTTACACCAAAGTAGGCGATGGACACCTCGATCAATAGAAATCTTGCTCGGCGTCGGTTAAAAGATGCCAGAGATAGTTGTAGGGTACGTTTCTTTTGCAACACGTTCATCCGAGTGTGAGCTTTCTGGGTGGAGGATGTTGGGTGTCTTGTCATTTTCATAAGGCATGATCAGTGAATATTTGGTTAGGAAAGCAAGGAGCAGGCTGGCAACTGCCCCCGGAAGGGGCACAACGTCTGCCTAATCTTCAGAAGGTAGGAGGCAGCGACACAGCAATGGAAGATAGGAAGGAGGGGTGGAAAAACGAAAGAACGTACCGGAGAAATCTAAAAGGATAACGTAGAACACACAGTACACATCAAACACAGTAGGGCCGGTCACTGAAGGTCACGTAACTACAAAATGGTAAGCAGAAGAAATAGTATCGGCGCTACAAACGTGAACCTGAGTTAGTTAGCTCTAGAAAAGAAAGTAGGGTGCGATGAGCCTGATCACGTCGAGACGCACAACAACTGGGGCACAAACATTCGTCTAGTGTCGTAGACCACAGGACAAGGAGGTGATAGTCTCTCACTAGCGACATGTGCTGCGCACTGATAGCCGGACACTCATATATCCGGTGCTGAAGTGTCTCGCAGCAGCCGCAAGACGTACACGATGGACTGGCCGTGCGTCCTTCTCTGTACAAACGTTCGCGCAGGTTCACGCATCCTACGCTCAGCTTGAGTAGTTGCGCTCTAGCGCGACGAGACAAGCCTCGACTGCGTACACAAGGCGGGAACGTTCCATTTGCGACGCGCTGGTCTATAGATGCTGCATTCATTGAGCAACGAGAGATACCCTACGTGAGGAAATTTTGTTTGCGGGGCCAGTAATGCTGGGCACAGCTGGGCAATCAATCTGACTGCGTTGTAACCTGCCAAGGCCGGCGCGGCACTCCGCAAAGATGGCAATCTTTGATGTGGTCAACTGCTCCTGCACCTATTTCACTGCAAGAATAATCACTGCTAGCTCCGCCGTTGTTGACGAAGTTAGATGAGGTATTTCAAAGATACGGTGTACTTGAGTCGATGGGCAGGAAGAGCTGCAGAGGCGCCATTACCATCGCTTTGTACAGATGCATCTTTGAATATTTGGAGATAATCTGGAAATCTTCCGAACGTGTGAGACTGAGCCAACTGGAATATTGCCGAAACAGGCATATCAGACTTTTTGTGCCTGTCAGGGATTGTGAGGTAAATGGTGAATACGTGTTTCGTGATATCCTTTAGAAGTGGTGCCCTAACTGAAGCAGCATGTTCAGATATGTCAGTGATATTCATAAATAGGGCTGCCATTTTTCGCATGGGAGATAACGGGCGGTGAATGAGGCGATCAAGGAGCGATTGACTATTCGATACGCGGTGCCGAAGGTCAATCTGATGTAGAGATTCTCTGGCCTGCTTGCCGCCTCAGGGGTAATTGATGTACATCTATGAGTAATGCAAGAGATTGCGCCTCACGAGGTAATCCAAGCATTAGTCTAAGAGCAACGCGATGTTTTCGTTCCAGTAGGGCCATAAGCCTAGGTGATAAGTTCAAGACCGGTAACACATGCATCATGCATCATGGAAGAGAGAATAGTCTAGAGGAATACGAAATTCCACAGGTAACGCCGGAATAAGTAAAGAAAGCCTTGGGAGCTATGCAAAGGGGGAAGGCAGCTGGGGAGGATCAGGTAACAGCAGATTTGTTGAAGGATGGTAGGCAGGAGGTGCGTGTTTACAGGAGGTATTCAGAGACCTGGATTGGGAAGAATTGGGGATAAAGGTTAATGGAAAATACCTTAGTAACTTGCGATTCGCTGATGACATTGCCTTGCTTAGTAACTCAGGGGACCAATTGCAATGCATGCTCACTGAGCTGGAGAGGCAAAGCAGAAGAGTGGGTCTAAAAATTAATCTGCAGAAAACTAAAGTAATGTTTAACAGTCTCGGAAGAGAACAGCAATTTACAATAGGCAGCGAGTCACTGGAAGTCGTAAGAGAATACGTTTACTTAGGGCAGGTAGTGACGGCTAATCCGGATCATGAGACGGAAATAATCAGAAGAATAAGAATGGGCTGGGGTGCGTTTGGCAGGCATTCTCAGATCATGAACAGCAGGTTGCCATTATCCCTCAAGAGAAAAGTGTATAATAGCTGTGTCTTACCAGTACTCACCTACGGGGCAGAAACCTGGAGGATTACGAAACTGGTTCTATTTAAATTGAGGACGACGCAACGAGCTATGGAAAGAAGAATGATGGGTGTAACGTTAAGGGATAAGAAAAGAGCAGATTGGGTGAGGCAACAAACGCGAGTTAATGACATCTTAGTTGAAATCAAGGGAAAGAAATGGGCATGGGCAGGACATGTAATGACGAGGGAAGATAACCGATGGTCATTTAGGGTTACGGACTGGATTCGATGGGAAAGGAAGCGTAGCAGCGGGCGGCAGAAAGTTAGGTAGGCGGATGAGATTAAGAAGTTTGCAGGGACGACATGGCCACAATTAGTACATGACCGGGGTTGTTGGAGAAGTATGGGAGAGGCCTTTGCCCTGCAGTGGGCGTAACCAGGCTGATGATGATGACATCATGCCTGAGAGTACAGATGACTGGTACACCTGGCGGGTCGTTGTTTGGTCCGTTGTTTACATGCATGCATGTAAATAACCGCGTGTTTCAGCGAACACTATATTGATTAAAAATGTTTACTGTAGCGGATAGCACAATTGTAGCTCATGAGCTGGTCTACTCTAAGAGGCGAACATTACTTGCACAAAAAAGTGTAATGCATAATGGAATAATTTCCGAAAATCCGCTAATTATCTTTTGAACTAATAACCTCACGATCCATATTGCAATTTACAAATGATAACCGTGGAGTTCGTGAGGCGGATCCACTTGGAGCGAACTCCCATGATGACACAGCTTCGAGATAATTCCAGAACTTTGCGGAAAAATGCATTGGCGTTCCAGTTAAGTTCTTAAGAAAATGTTTTTTATGCATTTAAGCACAAAAGTAACTGGAACGCCAATGCATTTCTCCAAAAGCTTAATACTTCGAAACTGGCGACATCCTGAGAATTCGTTCCAAATGGATCCGCCTTGCGATCTCCAGGGCTGGAATTTGTAAATTGGAATATGGGCCATAAGGACACTAGTTAAAAAGTTAATTAGTGAATTTTCATTATTTAGCCGATTATGCATTTCATTGTTTTTTGCAAGTAGTGTCCGCCGCTTCAAGTAGTTTGTATATATATATATATATATATATATATATATATATATATATATATATATATATATATATATATATATATATGTAAAGCTTCTTCAAGGCACCATTGGGGCGTACAGAAAGAAGGGTTATATTTTTTGTAGCGCAGAAAAAAATTTACGCAATTGCCTGATACAGAATGTATCAGGGAAAGAATTACGACACGTAACTCATTCGTAAAAACGAACGAACTGAAATTCTTTGAGCAAGAAACTAAAGAAACGGTATTATTACGGTACACAGGTGGAGTAAAGGGAGTAGCAGTTTTGGTTAGTGTTGGGAAGAAAACTACAAGCAGAACAGTACGTGGTCGATTTAGGCGAGCCATTGCAGGCAGGCGCCATACCGCGCAGGTCGTAACCATGAAGGTTTTCCGCACCACTGACCGGAGGGGTCGTTTCTAGCGAGCGAGAAAACCTGCACGGTGACCTCAGTAAGCGTTAGCCGTCATGTTTGGTTCGGTGTGCCTGCCTCACGCTCTGGCACTGAGGCCCGCCACAGGAGTTGACGCACGTACGTGCTATGTCACAACCGCGACTCTGTTGACTCTAATCGACCACAACGCGTCCTGTTGTACAGGCTTGACGAATCGACCGTACGGTTTTCTGACCTGGAGGTTTGGCAATCTCTTTCGTGATTTTATGCGCTGACACGTGCGAAACTGTTGCGCGATAGCTGCGATCTACGAGGGAGTCGCTCTTCATTTTTTTTTTCTTCTCGCACTTGACCATATTTGCGTCTGGTGTGCACATTACTGTGTAACCTTCCCGTCATTTCACAATTTGCAATTGGCGTGAAGTTTCCGAACGAGCCAGCAGATTTGCATTTGTACGCAATCTAGCGCTGAATGCATATTTTAGGGACGTATTGGCCCGCAGCGTGTGACTGCACTAAAGAATAAAACATTGAATTTCGCAGATTTGTATAAGGCCACGTGATCTGCTTCTCGAAGATCTGGCCCCGCAATCTGCTTCTCCAGATCTGGCAACAAGCGCACTGAATGGTCGGCAAGGATTTACGTTATATATATATATATATATATATATATATATATATATTGTTTATCCGCGGTCATGCAAAGTAACAGCGAGCCTTAAGAAATACTGCGGCGTTGCGCTATAAGGTTCTTTACCTCCGCAAATAATGTTTCTCCAATATCAAATCCCAACTTTGTCGATCCTTGCTGTTTTTCGTATCGTGAATATGGAGTATCAGGCACTTTATATATTATTACTGAAGAGTGCCGCTTCTCATATTCATTTCAAAAAAAGATATACCTACTCTTACAGCTTAACAACTTCAAGGGTACGCCATAGAGAAGAAAATTCAACAATAGGGGACACTCGGCAAGAATGGCAACAAGAAACACGTCACGGCTAGTGCTAATCCGATCCGTTAGCTGACGCGAGCATCGGAAAAAACAATGTGAAGTCAACCTAGATAACGTTTTAGTTTGACTTATTGTTTCCCGCTGAAACTAAAGAAAAGTTGTTCGTATGAATGAACTTTGCGACTTATTTCTTTTTTTTTTGCTTCATCTATGAACAAGCTAGCGGCAACCCAGACGCGCTAAATGCGTGCGTCATGCGCCAGACACGCCACCGAAGTAAGCGATGCCGGTTGCGCATGGGAAGTTCGCCTGTTCGGCGACACGTTTCTTTTGGGCGTAGCCTGTATGTTGGGTTCCCGGCGTATTCTTGCGTTCCTTGGGCACTTCGACACGGCACCACTGCACTATTGGACTAAGGCAAGTAATTTTGTTTGACTGTTTGCGACGCACTTCAAAGAATTTCGGCGTTTACGGCACTGAACCGAGGCTGGTGACGCAGTTAACGAAAAGTAGCTACGCCGTCCTGGCGTAGCTAATTTCAGTTAATGACTCGTACTGGGAAACAGTTGGGTCGCTTTTTATGAGCGCCAACATTATTTTACAGTTTTTCGGTAGTTTTTCGCACGCTCGCCGCACCAGACGTTGGGACATAGTTTGTTTCGCGTGTAATGAATCTTACTGGGACAAGTCTTGGCCTTTCTCTGACTCCAACATTATTGCGAGCAACTCCTTCACTTGCTGGTGTGCCGTTGAAGCAGAGTGGCTGCGCCCGGCATTGGGACCTGGTTAGCGAAAAACAGCTCGGCCGTGTGACGCAGTAACGAAGTAACGCAATTATGTCGCGTGTTTTGAATAGTACTGGTACAAGTTTTGGCGCTTTCTCTGGCCCCGAACGTAATTGCAATTAATTTCGCTACTTTTTGGAATACTTATGAGGCATGCTCATCACATCCGGCTTTGCGACGTAGTGAGCGAAAAGTAGCTCGGCCGTGTGACGCAGTTTCGCGTGTACGGAATCTTGCTGGAAAAAGTTCGCGACATATTCTCTGACCACCCAACGTTATTTTAATTTCGTTAATTACATATTGGGATACTTCTGAGGTATGCTTACCACGCCTGGCGTTGTGACACAGTCAGCGAAAATCAGCTCGGTCATGGTGAGAAAGTAATGTTGAGTTCCAATTGCAGATTCAGATGAAGTATTTCTGCTTACTATGGAGCAAGCCTATTTCAATCAGAGAGTGGAGGCGGGATTTGTGTGTTCCAATGGCAGATTAGGAGCAGTGGCCGATTCCGCATGGATCCGTGGAGCGAAAATATTAGCTCCGTCGAAACCAGCATATTTGACCGGAAGTCCGCGTGACGTATTTCCTTCACCCGCCTCTGCTTGATGTCATGGTCGCCTGTTTCGGTCGCGGGCAGCTATGGACAACATGGATGCTGCGTCGCGCCGTGTGCTTTTGTTCCTGCTCCTAGATATCGTCTCAGGCACTACAATTTAAAAGTGCAGTCATGATTTTTCGGACAAGGACAGTGAGTGTGACGCTGCTGTGTGCCAACAGGCATTTCACGTGATGTTCCGCCTGCGTGAAAAAAGCCCTAAAGTGTTTGGCTTCGAGGACGTTGTTCGGCGGTACCCGGATGACGAGGTACCGTATAGCTCATGTTGATATTAGTGTGAAAAAAAGCCTTTTTGTCGAATGTTATCTTTTTCCCTAGTTCCGAAGGCACTTCCGTCTGTCGCGACCTGTAGAGGAGGAACTGAATGCTAGATTTGCTGCTTCGCCTACATGCCCGTCAAGCAACCACGGCGGAGTGCCCGCAATACGTGCAGAAGCTCACGTGCTGACCTTCATATGGTGAGTTTACTTACCTTTACGTACTTTGCTAGTGCCCATTTCTCGTGCTGTTTATTGATTGAAAAAAAAAAAGTATTTTTTGCTTGATCGCGGAGGCTGCCATCCGGCGCATCCGGGAGGCGAGGCATAAACCCGCTGCTTCTCGTCGAAAATGCGCTTACTAGCGTTCTTCGCCTGCGGGGGAGAAGTGGTGTACGGTCCACGTCTGTCACGGTGATGGGGCGTACATTAGACTGTAGGCCACGCGCGTTGTCGCCGTGAAGGTATGGTCACGCTGTAACGAAGCGTCCCGGCCGCTTGCGCTACAGACGAATGCCGCTTGGCGTTTGTTTCGCAGTTAATTTTTCTTCGGGTAGTTTTCATGGTTATTGCCTAATTGTTTGTGCATTGAAGCAGGGTGGAAATATCGTTAACATGTATACCATTTCTTTAATGTCTGCGCTATAATGTTCACAGAAACTTCATAACTGGAATATCAAACGTTAATATGTTTAGCCTAGCAAAGAAGAGTGAAAAGAGGCAAAATTCGTTCTCCTTTAATAAGCGGTATAGCAAAACCATCGTAATTCAGGCCGGCGGTCTGTTATTCCCTGCAAATTTATTTACTTTTCTAACCATTTGCAGAAGCCAATAAAGCAAGCCTAAGGGAAGTGGCAAGCCGCTTTGATCTATCAGAAAGCTCTGTTCACGGAATCCTGCTAAGGGTGGCTGACTTTCTCCTCACCATGCGTCCATGTGTTGTGACGTTTCATTCCAACATGGAAAAACTGTCCAGTGAATTCCAGAAGGTTGGTATTCACCTATTTTTGAAAAAAAAAATGCTTGTGCTACAGATTGATTTAAGTTTTGTACTAGAGCGCACCTGTTCATGTATCAGTGACTGCAGCAATATTTCTACTTCCACCAGGTGGCTCGAGTCCCTGGGGTTGTTGGCTGCCTAGATGGCTCCTATATCAAAATACGATGCCCAGACAACAAGGTATCTTCCACCTACTGAAACCGGCACCGTCACAGCAGAGAAGAGCCTGTCAGAAGTTATGCAGAGTCCAATCCATCGTGTCTTCAGATTGCAGACAACAAAGTGATGTTGAGGACTGATCACAGTTACTATTATCAGGTCCAAATGCAGATTTACGTGTGCAAGGTAAAGTGCTGTGATATTGTAGTTTGGACATTGAAGGATTGTATCGTTCTTCGAATCTATGAAGACTCACAGTTCTGCAAGAATATGCTGCAGCGTTGTACCCTGTACTTCAAGCTTGCGATTCTGTCTGAACTGTGCTATTGTTACTGGACAGATAACCTTAAAGAAGGACCACAAGAGGCTAGCGATCAAGACTCAGTGCCACCAGATGAGGTGTACTGTGTATGTGGTGGTCCCGAATCAGGCAGAATGGTCATGTGCGACAGCAAGACATGCAAGCGTGTTTGGTTTCACTACGAGTGTGTTAATCTAAAGAGAGCTCCGAAGAAAAAAACATGGTACGGCCCAGAGTGCACAGAGCAAAGTAGGAAGGCCTAATTTGTATGCAGTGGCTGACAAGCTTGCTCCTTCTAGATTAGTGCAACGGCAAACCATGAACATAGAAAACGCGGAGGGTTTGATATGCACAGTGCGTAACAAGTTCACTGTGGAATGTTGTTCTGTATGCATACCTGTACGAAAAAAACAAAAGCAAATTGAAAATTTTTTTATTTACATCAATTCAGTGAGTGTACTTGTAGCACCTTTAACTCAAGAAAGGCAGTCGCAGGTATCAGACGAAACAAACATTGATACACAGCTAGGTCACAAAAAATTCCGAGTTTCTACGTTCAACGGACAAAAACAGAAATTGAATCAAGATCCACGCAGAGTTCAAGAATGTTCCATTCCATCCTAGCTAACTCCAGGAAGATATGCACTTGACATCTGAGACAAACTCAGCACGTACTGGTGGGCGAGTTGGTAATTTCGTGTTTACTACGAAGGCGCGAAATAAAACGACGGACGAAAGAAGACGACATGGGGCAACCACAAAGGCGCACTAACAACTGAACGTTTTATTTCTTGACACAGGAACAAATAGCTGCTGCCAAGAGCTTTCCTGTGTCGAGAAATAAAATGTTCATTTGTTATTGTGCCTATGTGGTTATCCCGTGTCGTCTTCCTTCGTCCGTCGTTGTGAACAAGTCAGACAAATCCAAGAACATACTACCTCAGATTCTTCTACAGAAACATGCCGATATGTGCGCATGCACGACAAGAGCGCGAGTTCAGCCAAATGGGACGGTTGAGCTGTTCATGTTGCATAATGCTCCACAAACAAAAACCATCTTGTCGAGCACTGTTGGTCCATTTTCTTCACCAGTGAGCACTTCCACAGGCAGTGTGTGCTTGAGGATTCTGTACTTATTTCGTACAAGCCCAATTACCCTCTCTACATGAATCCTCACGTTCGCTATTTTGCGAGTCTTCTCCACATCCATGGGCGAAAGTTGCTGTTTGCCCTTAGTGAAGGCAAGCATGGCTAACTTGGCACAGTGCATACCAACACTGTCGGCAATTGTGAAGCCTCGGTGGGCTAGAACAACATCCCCAGGCAAGAGGTTGTTCAAAATGCCACACTTTCCTGCAATAACCTTATCACTTGTCCGCCCACACCAGCCTTTGGAAACAAATGTGACTACACCTTGCGGTGCAATGCCCATCAAATATTTTAGTGTTGTGACTTTTATAGTCGGACCATGTGTGCGACCGGGCCAGCATAGATGAAGGGCGCTCAATGAAAACCTCAAAACAGTCTATAACAACTGCTACCTCCACGCCGAATGATTTGCGAAAAGTCATGGGCATAGTTGCCCGGAGAGTCTCCTGGTCAGGCCACTGGACAGCTCGGGAGAGCCAAACATAGGCCACGTCCAGCCACTTGTTGACAATCCTTGTCACTGTAGACTGCGACACGTGAAACCTGCAAATAACAATTACACCTATTAGCAGCTTTCATCAAACGAAAGCTAAACACAAGGTAGTACCTGTAGGCCAAATCTTGTAGAGGAGTGTTGAGCCGCAGGCGCATCAGAAATATGACCATTTCTTGAAATGCTGTCAGAGAGTTACGGCTTGTGTGCGTTGCGCCTTCCTTTAGTAAGTTGAACAGCACAAGCAGCAGGGCAAGGTTGGGCAGCCCAGTGTAAAACTGGACCATATCCGCCCTTGTTTTCAGAATGTCTTCTGACAACACGTGCATACTGAGCTCCTGTTTTCCATTTCGAAGCTCTGAGAGAAGGTGCCTGTTTTCTTCCTCCAACTGTCCGATGTGAGCCATTGTCAGTTCGGTCACATGACTGAAGTCAGCCTTCCCTGAAAAGATGCAGATATGTGTGATCCTAGCACCAGGAATTTCTTCTAAACAAAATGCATTTCTTTCCACTGCTTAAACCCACGCAACTACTGGTGATAAGCACTCTGGGAAGTACCTCTATTTATACAGACTTCGACAGGAACCTGTGGCTGTTCTGGTTCTTGACCATCAGCAGATGAAAGTGCGTCTTCTGTAATCATTGTCTTCTTCAACTGTTGTGTTTGGGCTCCCTTGGCATTCTCTCAGAGGGCTGGCTCTTCTTTCTGAGCGTCTTTGCTTTCTCCTGTATTTGAAAATAAACGTGGCCCATTCCTGCTGAAGGCATAACGAACTTCAGCATACACACTTATTTACCTAGCGCCTGAAAATGTAAGGGCATTTACCGGGATGCCAAACCTTCAGAGTCCACACTTTTTCCATGTCCTAAATGAAGTGATGGTGCCCAGTTTGGGTCTGCCTCAGCCATTGCATATGCTGGTCGACCTGCAAAAAATAAAACTATCAACCTTTCAAGCAATGAGTGTCAAACTGTTTCTTGTGTGAAGTGGATTTACATGCACAGCACAGTAGTGGGCTCTAGGCTTTCACTAGAAATTCTTTATCGAGGTTTTTGTTTTACTTTTGGCGCAGAACACTGGATTCGCGCCTCGTATTTTCGGAAATACAGCCGCATAGAACATGAGACCCACAGATCACCAGCAGAGCTGTTTTAGTGGCTCCTCAACAGCAGCTAATTAAGAACGACGTACGCTTTTAAACGGAACGCGTTTTCTTTTCCAGCTTGCATATGTACGCACAGCACTGTTCAAAGAATAATTTGGTAGTACGCGCTACCTTCGCTTGAGCTTATTTTCTTCTGGCAACAAAGTACAAAACAGAACGATCATTCCAGCCCAGAAAACCGCAGTAAAGGCTGGCTGTGCTGGGTTGAGGTGGTCGCGCGAATGTTGAGACATTCGCTGACCCTAGAACCGCCAACGCGACGACACCGCTACGCTGGGCGTCATTAAAAGTATACTGACATTGAAATAACGCTCATTCTGAGATATCAGCGCTTTCCTGAAATGAAGTGCTTGCCGCACACTCGGTAATGGTTTGCTGAGTCGTCCAAGTCCTTGCGGTTGATTCGACGAAGCCACTCCGCTCTCCTTCAAGCAGTCGTCTCTTCGGTTTTCTTATATTGGTTTTTCACAACCTTGGGTAGTGAAAAAAAGCCAACCTGCGCGACATTTTCGTCGCCGCGCTTCTTTTTTGTGTGGTTCTTGCAACCAAACACAACGCAGTTCACCATTCTCGCGTATGCAGCAGGTCGACGCCGCAGAAACGGGAAATATGCATAGCTAGTATTTACACTCACTGCAAAAGACACGAACGCACTGCGAACGCGTTGCTGAGACCGTTGGCAGATGCTGGCACACTTAACCGACGAGTCGCTGCCGAGGTGAACTCGCAAATCAGAAAACATGACTTCTTTGCACGACCTACCCGAGCGGAAAGGCCGCACGGACCGCAAGCATGGCGGACAAGCCGGAACGACACTGGCGCCCTCTGAGGGATCAGTCCCAGTGCATACCTCCTATACGAAGCGAGTTTGAGCTGTCGGTTATTGTGAAGATAATGCCATGTGATCAACAGGGCCCGGGCGATCTTCAAGCCACATCAAAGCTTTTTGCCTTGCGTCCCGTCTTGCTGGCTACTTTTTCCGCAAGGCTAACGCTCATGTGCAATCATATTTTAACACGGGACATGCCATTTTTATTGTTTTGTGTGGCTCCATTATAATAGTGTGAGTTTTACAATGGAGCTGTTAGAAGCTCGCTGGGTTTCTCTTGACGTTCCCGCTAGCTGGGCGGGGGAGAGCTTAGAGAGAGTGAAAGCAGAGTATAAATATAGCATCGCGCAGCATAGGGGCGCGGCTGGGGTGGGTGGAGCTTAGTGGGCCAGAAGGCGCGGCGGGGACACACATGGTGTGACGTCATTGCTCACGGATAAATACCCGCGCGCTCACTTCGGCGGATTTCAAGAAGTTACCAGGTAGACGTCGTCAAAGCTAGCATGCATCAGAGCTATGGCGCGGTGGTTGCCACCCCGTCGCGCCGGTAAAGCGTCTGGCACACGACACCGACGCAAATGGCGTCTCAACAAATCGCTTCTGTTGCGGCGGGCGCATCAAATGGCGCGCCATCCCAACGGAAACCCCCAACAGAAGAGGACGGCATGGATTTTTCTCAAGCCTTAACTTTCCCCAGCTCCACTGGTCTCTGGTGTTTGCGATAGCAGAGCCACGCATAATTTTTTTCACATCCATATAAAACATGTTCCGTGGTTTCCCTAGCTTTACGACAGCAAGCACATACTTCTTCATTGGTGTATCTCGCTTTATAACTACGCGTTCTAAGGCATCCTGACCTTGCTTGGAAAAGTAAAGAGCTTCGTTTGAGTTATCCTAAATTGTGTCTTTCCTGATTTAGTCTTTACTTCTTAGATAGTTACTCATAGCAGGTTTCTTTTCTATTGCTGTCACCCAGGAAATTGACTCAGCCTCTCTGACTTTGAGTTTGACATTGATTTGTTGCCATGTTGCTTGAACACTTTCGCAACCCATTGACCTTATTAGGCTGACAGTTTGGGAATCCTTGTTTCGAAAATATGCAAATTTGAAATTGGTCTACTTTTATTTCTGTGCCGTACATGTACACCGCAGGCAACATAGGTAATTTTCGCGTCAGATTGGAGTATGGTCTGCTTCTTAGTTCACGTAAATTTGCAGGGAAATCACCTATAGTGAGTCAGTACAACTCTTTGTTCGGTCCAGAGAAGACCAAACCCACCTATATTGATAAAATACATATACATACGAGGATGCGAACGTAAGGGTTGAGCCACTTAATGTGTGAAAATATCGTTAAAAGATTCATTAGGCTATACAAAATACAAAATGAATGAGCAGCACATTGTGCTACGTCACAGAGCTTCGTTCATTGAAAAATTGGATTTATTAGCACATTGCACATATGTCCCAGCCAGCCCGACGCGTGTGTACCAATTGACCTCCGGTAATCCCAAGACACGCTTCAGCAGCTCCATTTCGTTTTTTTTGTTCCGGTCGTTCAGCCTTTTCGTTTCTCAGCTTTCTACTTTTTTTTTTCTTCAAGTCGCAACCTTTTCCCTTCTTCACGAGCATCTCTTGGGTCTTCTTTTGCCTTTTGAAGGCGCTCAATTTCTTCAAAAAAACCGTTTTATTTCTTCTGCGCTTGTAGGTGAGACTCGTGCACTCTTCGCATTTGACAATTTCTTGATAGAATTTACCGATCCTTGTGAAGCACTTGGCGGTGAGTCATCCGAAACACTGGCAGATTGATCAGCGGTGTTGTCGGAGCTGCCTTGAAAAAATAGTGACACTGATGAGGAGGGCGGGGGCGTGCTTGATGAGGACGGGGGGCTGTGTCTTGCCTTTTGTTTCAATGATCACATGGCTGTCTTGTAGCTGTGCTCGATCCATGCTGTCATCAAGCATGCGAATTTTTTTCAACCTCGTCCTCAAAAGGTGCGAATGTTGGGGGGGGGGGGGTCACCCGAATTGCTGTTGTGTGCCACTGCCATCTTTTTCTGCTTCATTACGGTCCTATAACGTTTTCAGCACTGGTCTGCATCCCTCATCACTCCAAGAATTTCCTTCAACTTGAAGGCTATCTGTGACCGCATTTCGTTTTTGTTTCAAAATTTTTCTCATGGCTCCCACTCGTACAAAATATGGTTCGTAATAATCTAAAAGTAATTTTGTTTCACCTACGGTCCACTCACCACCACGGACTGCAAACATTAAAACACAAATTAGTATAACGACATTTCCTAGCATAGTACAGCTCCTAGTTTCGTAGTGTATTAGAGTTTCAAGTGCAGAGCAGTCCCAATACATCAGCGCAAGATTCACCAAAGCATCAACTTACCGCGATTACTTCTTTTTTGCACACTGAGATTGTCCTGAAAAAAATAGTAAATATGAAGCCTGATTACAAATGAAATTTCGTGCTTAGCAGCCCAACACCATAGCCACAAAGCAACGACGGCAGGTCGATATAGGCATGCTCAGAAGTATAAACTACGTAGTTTAATGGCGCTTGAGTTCTTCAGAAGTATACTGCCCCCCCACTTCATTATCCGACGTATAGTGCACATTTATGATTGCTTGTGGTTATTGTGCCTATTGCTGCAAGAGCATATTCTTACCATGACTCGGTGTTTGTGCCACATCAGTGGCCTTATTCGTCGAGCTTGCACCAATCTGTAAGGTCCAATTATCATTTCAAATTCGCAACAGCATTATCCCGAGTCAATGAAACACTCACTTTACAAGGCCCATTGCAGCGTCAAAGCTGACAGCTTGTGGTACATACGGTGATACAGCTCTAGGCAGTAATTGTAGTTGCTGCTTACTAAACGTAGCCTCCATTACCTCCACATTGTTAGATAAGGTATGCTCTGTCCCGCAGAACACAGGCAGTGCAGTGGAATATACCAGTGCTGAGCGACGGCATCCAACTGTTGGCTCAGTGCGTGATCGGACGCGAAATAAAACAGTCGCCTTGATGTCACGCTTTCCACACTTATTCGAACTCGGTAATTGGGGAGAATGTTCAACTTAAAAAGAAAACGGCCTTGTCGTCGATACACGCGAGGTCTACAGAGAAAACTAAAGACCACTGCCGATAAACAATTCAAGCGGAAATGCCGCGTTCGCAACTGCTTTGTTTTCACATATGTTCAGCGCAAAGATACCGTAACATGAACACGTACCTTGCGCTTTAGGCACTCCCGAAATCATCGAATTCACCAAGGTGCTCGCTGGTGGGCTGGCATTCACACGCGCAAAGCAGCCTGAGTAATCCATTATTTCGATTCGTCCAAGTGCGCCCGCACGTGCGATGCGCGTGCGAAATGCCAGAAGAAAAACAAACGCAGGGAATGCTGGGGTAATACGCATAAACGGATGGATGGATGCTATAAGCATCTCCTTTGAAACTTGGTGATGGGTTGCACTTCCAAGCGCTTGTTCCAAGCGCTTGCACCTGTATTCTATAGAATACAGGTGCGACAGAGAGAGGAACAAGCGCTTGGAAGTGCAACCCATCACCAAGTTTCAAAGGAGATGCTTATAGAATACAGGTGCGACAGAGAGAGGAACAAGCGCTTGGAAGTGCAACCCATCACCAAGTTTCAAAGGAGATGCTTATAGCATCCATCCATCCGTTTATGCGTATTACCCCAGCATTCCCTGCGTTTGTTTTTCTTCTGGCATTTCGCACGCGCATCGCACGTGCGGGCGCACTTGGATGAATCGAAATAATGGATTACTCAGGCTGCTTTGCGCGTGTGAATGCCAGCCCACCAGTGAGCACCTTGGTGAATTCGATGATTTCGGGAGTGCCTAAAGCGCAAGTAGCGCCCTTCACTTGATTTCCCTGCACTAAGTGCCCCTTCGGAAGCACACGCATTCCATTCGCAGATTTGGTTCGAGCAGATGAGAACAATTAGGCTGCCTCGATGTAGCGCGCCGTACCGTAAGAATGATCTCAGTAGGAGCTACGCGCTCCGTCCGTGATCCGGCCGAGCGCTCGCGATCTGCCATTGGAATTCAACGTATGCCTGACGTGTACTGAATCTCAGTGGGACAAGCTTGCGATGCTTTTGTCTTGCCGCGCAACAATATATACCTTCTTTCGGTAGTCAGGTTTGAGAAAAAGCGACGAGCGAATGCCAGGAGTGATAACATCGGAGCATTTTGCTTGCGCAGCAGAACGCGCAAAAGATAACGCCAAGCACCTAAAAAGCCAAGAACTTAAAAATTCTCACTTCTGAACGACTGGAACCAGCTTTGAAATATTTGTCTTGAGTGCGAGTAGAAGAAATTCTGCCAGCGCCTAGCATGGCCTGACAGAGACCCTGTGTTGTGGCCACTTCATTGTATGTAGCTTACCATCGCGTCGGCTGAGGCCAAGTTGTTTTGGAGACACGCATATGCCCGTGTATTTGTGCTCTTAATGTACAATAATGAGCGGGGATGGTGAATGCTTCCAAATAGGATGTTTTCGTATATTGTGGTACTCTTCGGGATCAGCCGGGTATATTCGAAGACATGTGTACATAGAAGTGAATTGTTCTGGTTTGCAATGCCGGCCATTAACGACTTTCGCACGGTTCGCACGCCGTATTCCTGTAAGGTCTAAACACCAAAATGACACATGCTTCTAACTTGTTAAGCTGATGCCGTCCGGCGGAGCTTTGTACGAGAACTACTGCTCCGTAGCTGGTGCCACAATATTGGATGACTGCACATAAAGCCCAGAACGAGAATTTATGTGAAGCGAAATAAACATTTCCTATTTTAATATGTATCTTACGTCTACAAATAAATTGCGCGTGGCACAGATTCGCTGGAGGCTTGTAAAGATCATTCGCAATCATTTGTACTAAATAAAACTATTGCGTACTATGAACGCATGCTGTTGAGCAGCAGAAGCAAGAAGAAAGAAAGGAAAGAAGGCGCGCCGATTAGCGCAGCCGACGCTAATCGGCGCTGCCGATTAGCCTACTATAGCTATTGTTGAAAAAGCGCGCGCCCAAAGCCAAAACCGAAAGATGTTAATTCCACCAGCTTGGTGCGCAATAGTCATTACGGCCGCTGGGCTCTATGGAAATGTCCGCTCTTGTTGAATGACTTTCTCTCTTGGCACACAATTTTGGTGCCTCGCTCTTCCCAAACCAAAATAACATGGTAGAACTACCACGAGTTCGTAATATATTTTCTCAATGCTTTTTCTGTTGCGCTTCTTTCTCATGTTTGCTAAATATGTTAATTCTTTCTTTTAACTAAAGGATTTCCTGCAATCCTCACTGTGCACATGGCTGGCACTGTGCTAGACACCATAAATGGCACGGTTTAATGCCCCCCACGTGTAAGGCACCCTAAAAGAAGCACTTAAATATGCCCGAGGTGACTTTTTTTATTTATGTAATTGTATAAATTGTGCACAGCCTAGGTGCACATAGCTAGTTGTGGCTAAACAGTTATGCGGAAATCCGCTGGACGTTTCATTCCTTTAGATATCCGGACATTTGTGATATTGTAATATTATTAGGATAGCAATTATGAGCAAACTTCAGCCGAATTGTCGCCGTCACCGTGATACGTAGAAAGTCAAAGTGCGGAGAGATCCCTATCGTGTCCCCCATATTGTATGCTAAAATTCGAGGAAAACCTTGCAAGGATAGGTAGATACGCATTGTGACTTGATGCGCGCTCCGTCCCGCGGGCCCGATGTTTAAGGTCGAAGGATGAAGATCCTACAAGGCGTGGGGGGAGGGGGGGGAGAGGGGTATCCGGTAAGTGCGCGTCTCTTCCTTTAGCCGGGCCTTTGGGGCGCATGCTAGTTCGCGTCGTTGCGCACATAGGCCCTGTCTTGGAGTGATCGCCATAAAAACTGGGTGAGCCGAGAAGGCTGGTGGCTTCATCTGCACTGTTTTCCTGCGCGCCTGTCATTCTTGGTGACGTCATTTCCCACACAAGTTAAAGCGAGAGGCAGCACGAAGCGCTCGCGCTAATCTGCGCTGTTCGTGACCCTAGCGTTTTCACAGCGAGTGTTTACGGTTATTTAGTGAGATCGGTTCATTTTCACCTGTACGAGAGTTATACCATGCTTGTCAATCTAGTAAGCGAAGGTTTACCGCATTTTGTGTGCCCGGAAAACTACCAACGTTAGTTCGCATAGCTTCCAAATATTTTATGGTTGCTATTATTGTTTCGTCTTTCTGGTGTTCCTCAGATCTTTTTTTTTTTTTTGAGGATGAAATTTTTTCACAGCGAGTTGTGTCGGTAAATGTGGCCCGACTTACGCTCGAGCCCCGTAAATTATTCGTTTTTGTTTCTTATTATGACGAACTGAGTAACCACGCGTAACTACACACAAACTCTTTGTCCAAGAATGTCAGGCCAACAATAAAGGTGACCTCTAGGTGTAAAATGCGGAACATGTGGTAATTAATTTGTACCTAAGTTCCTTTCCCTTGCGTGTCGCGGAAGGGGCATCTAATTTCTTTTTTGCCGTCGGACGCTAACAGCATTGAAATATAGCGCAAATACATTTGCTTCTTTCGTCGTCGTGTTAGAATTCATAGTTATTAAGACATCTAAGCATGTATTACTAAACGCTATAAAGCTGAAATTGTTCTGGAGAGAAAATTCAGGCCAATCCTCTAGTTGCACATAGTATAGCGAGTGCAACTAGACAGTGGCAAAATACACTTACGAAAGAAAAGCTTTTTCGATGAGACAGCTGTTTTTTAGGTTACTTTCCTCATTTACTCTACGTCATCTGCTCAATGGTTTCACTTACTCGACACAAAACTATTACTTTAGGTGAAGCTTAAAGCACCCATTAACACCTTTGCCTATTAGCGCCTACTGCACTAGAACTTTTACCTTTGGCTTCTTATCCCAACCTCTTGAACAGCTGAATAATTCCTTTTGGCTGTTTCCTTTTGTTGAATCCAGAGGGCACACAAATATTAATTTGAACGCTGAACAAATAATAGATATAGTCAGAACAGTCGAGGAAGAACTTGACAAATGACCAAGTGAAGAGTGGGAATGTAGCAAGCTTTTAAGTGTAATAATGACAGAAATACGGAAAGAGAAATAATATGTTCTTTGAAAAGGAAAAAAAAGAAGCAAACGGAAGGCTGGTAGAACAGGGAGGTACGAGAAGCGATCGCCGAACGGCAGAAAGTATCCCAAGGGCACAGGCAGGCAAAAAAAGCGCAAGTTGCAGCAGGTTAAACTAGCCAATAAATGGCAAATATACCGACAAAAAGAATCTATGGTTCAAATATTGGTACAAGCAAAGATAAAAGGTGAAAGCGAACACTGGTTGTCAGAAATACGTGAGAAAGGACTTGGAAAAAGATGAACAAAGGAGTTGACACTTGCAAGGAAGAAAGATGATGAAACAAGTACACGATGTCTAATAGAGAACACCCATCCTTGTCTTAAACCTCTTCATTACTTGCACTGCTTTTGCAGCCACAGGCGAGTTAAAACCTGGAAATATCTGCTTTAAAGTGCTAATTGCTTTTTTAGCATCTTCTTAACGTCAAAATTCAACGCTTAACTCTTGCTCTGTTCTGGTCGTTTGGGCTGAGTTTGGAAGCTGATTTCAATTGTTTCAGTTACATTTTACAGCACAGAGCGATTGGAAGTAGTGTCCGGTGCTGGAATAGGAACTTACAATAACGAAAAAATTGAATATTGAAGGTAAAGCATTCACTTTGTGGAATTGTAGCGACAGATTCTCGTAGCGACAAGGCAGTCCCCTCTAGGCAAGAATTGTTCCGCCTCGAAGAAATACTTCCTCGTCGCCATGCTTTCTGAAAGAAGTTGGCAGGGATCAGAGGGAAAGTTGTGTTTTTACTAGCCCACCGAAAAACTTGAGGCATAGCTGCAGGGCAATGCAGGCAGTTAGTGAAGTCTGCTTTCCCATTGACCCTGTTCATTGGAATGCGTCTTTTTCTCCTTTTTCCATGTGGAGAATGGTTCGTTCTACGGCGAAGCCATCGTTTATAATAACAGTGAAAAATGGCGCCACCTGTTTGTTGCGGCAAAGTCAACATTATTTGAATGGCGCCGCCGCAGACGTCTTGCCTTGCTGATTTCCGTGTTTTTTTATAAGGAAATCGCCAAGCAGTGCCCCGAAACGTTGCAATAAATGAAAGTCCCTGCAAATGAATTGCGGACCCGGGAGACAACAGCTTTCCTAGAGGCTCAGGTAAATGGTTTGTGTTCCCTGAATATCGTGTATGGTTCTTCATTGTGGCTGACTATTAGCGATTTTGAATGTTTCATGTAATAGATGTCTACTAAGATCGCTTACTCACCGTTCCTTTCCTACACTATGTAAGCATGTAGTAAGCGAGAATGTAACGAAAAAGAGCGAGAATATAAATAACACAAAATGGAGGTCTTAAAAATAAAACAAGCACCACTTGTCCTTAGAGTGGGTCGCTAAAGTCCGGCCTCTTTACAGCCTAACATGGCTAACATGGAACACAGGGTGATTTGTCGTTTTCATGGCCACAAACACTTATGTTGCCCGACACTTCACTCGGCTGCCTGTTGTCCTCTGCCTAACCGAAGCGCACGAGTGCAACCGCTCTATTTTTTTACGCACGCTTTGATAGGAAAAATGAAATAGAGAGAGGTGCATCGCAGCCGTTGTGCGATCGATAAAAAAAAACATAAAACAGGGCATGTGTTGCATCCCGTTCATGGCTCATATCCTCGTGTCTTACCCTGACCTTCATAGACAATGCCTAGAACAGCCTCCCCACCCCTTTGTTTACTAATACTTGGATATGTTTTTGGGGCGTGTATCAATTCATTAACGCTAAGCATCAATTCAGTAGACATGGCTAATATAAAGTCGACTCTCCGTCTTCCAATGTCTAGTTAAGCCTCGTTCAATTTCTGCCCGTTGAGAAGCTTGCGTTCTTCCTGCTCAATTTTTTCTGCTATTTGTTTTCAACCCTGCTCGCAGAAACTACGCAAGGCATATCTCTCCTTTCAGAACGGTAAAAAATAGGCAGGATTCGACAGTTCGTGTCGTGAGACAATGGCCCCAGCCAAATCTCGCAGAAGCCATCACTTCTACGCGCAACCAGGCACCTCGTGGTACTACGGATGACCTCTACTAAAGCAACCAGCCGTTCAGCTTTTACCCATCTTGTCTATTATCTACAGCGCAAAAAAATACTATCCATCTAGTCAGTAAACAAAGTTCCACAGTGAAATACGCAATCCAGACTTACTAAAATGCACAAATTCAGCCGCACTTTTGAGCGCCCAACACCAAAGGGAGATTATCAAGTGCACTGGTATTCGTCACAGACTTTGCCGCTGATTCTTTCATTGGAGAGGTTGCTTGGATCACCTAGACGACGCTGTTTCAGTTCTCTTGATGTGTTGAGGACACAACACGAGTGTCAGGATCTTGTTCGTTTATTCGAACGGAAGGAAATGCTAACAGTTGTAAGAGTAGACCATGGCGCGCACAACGAGCAAGGGATGTAGCGTCGCTTGTCGAGGTGGCCTCTAAATGTCACCAGCACAAGCCTCAGTAATCACGGACACTCTTTACTAAGTCTTTCTTTTTCGAAAAAGAATAACATTCATTTAGCCAGAAACACGAATATGTTGTGTCAAAAAGCTGATTATAGGAACGAAGAAACGAATCACTGTGATAAAAATTGGAATTTTTTTTAACGATACGCATGTATATTAACAATAACCAAGCATGGGTGACGCATATAGGCAGGGAAAATTTTCCAGCATCTTTATTCTTAAAAGGATTAAAACTGTGGTTTGTAGAAAAACGAAAATATCGAAGACCGTGCCGCGTACAGTGCTGTGACCAGCAATGTGTGCCATCACTGGTGCAGGGATTGGCTTTCCACATGAAAGGCTCCTCGGGCTACAGTGTTTCTATTACACATAAAACACTGTGACGAAAAGCAGAAACACTGTCAGAGGCATTCTTTAGATGGCAAACCAACCAATGTACCAGGGATTGCGCACTAATGCTATGTTAGAGTAATTATTAGCTTTTTGTGCCTCTACTTAAGCAGCACCTTATTGCAAGGCCGAGAAAGTTGCAGGCTTGTGTATCCTACTTGTGTATCCAGGCGTGTAAATTGGACACATTTTCCTCTGTAGTTTTAATCTTAGTTCTCGCTTCAGCTTGTCAGGATGCCATTGTAATCTCTACTGGAAGATGTGTTTATAAAATATGAATACGTCTCAAACAAGCATTAGCAGTAGCTGTTTCATCATGTTATACTCAATTGTCATTTGCAAGACGCTAGGGAGATCGGTTACCTTTTTATGCTCCATCACATTCTCCGGCTCTGAATAAATCAATTGACTGTAGTGCGCTCCTAGTCTACCTTGTCTTTGTGGCGAATGTGTTTTTAACGAATTTCCGCTTTTTAATTAATGATTACTGCACTACATTTCATTCCGGCAAATTATTCTTGCTTTCTGTAGGGGGCGTCATCTCCCCTTCGTTCACTTTCCCGCGCACGTTCCATTTGCATATTCTACGTTCCCTTCGATGAGAGCGATATGACTCGCGGGCACCGAGTGACCGTCGCTAGACTGCCAGGTTCGGAAATCGGTAAACACTTTGCAAGGAACGACAGCAGCTTTCCGGCCGTATATCGCCCCAGCGGTACCCACGCTTGCTTCCGTGCACGAGTTTAGGGAATCGCGACGCGCGCATAGAGAAGAATGTAGTGACTGCAGCCACCGGTACGTTAGAATAAGGCGTGACCTGTTTTGTGTGGAGGGGAGCCACGCAAATTGTCGATTGTTGGCGGATATGCCTGAACTGCCCAGCACCGCTGCCACGTTTGCTCTAGCACGAAGCGCAGGGTGGACAGCCTCTGTCGGTTTGTTTACGTTCACGCGTGCGGCTAGAGACTCCCAGTCCGCAAACGGCACAAGTTGAATGCACTACTTGCTTGGCCAACCAATTAGGATTGATTTAGGCCACGACGCCACAGTATCTAAAGTGATGAGGAAACTTCTCAATTCCACGCCGCATTTTGCCTAGTATCAACAGTTTGCTTAAACTTCTAATATGTTGTGTCCCTTGTCAGTGAGCAAAATGCTTATGCGATTCTCCGCATTATGCAGAAGAATGAGGTCTAATAGAAGTGACAAGACTGCAAGTCACACGTCTGCGCTCTGAATATGTTCCAAAGGCCAATTTCAGTAGCGCGCTTGCTGACTCTTTGTCTGGCTCACGTCACTCACATCCCTCCCTCCCTCTCTCCCTCACTCACTCTCTCGCTCACTCACTTAGTCGCTTCATTCATTCATTCATTCATTCATTCATTCATTCATTCATTCATTCACTCATTGATTCATCCATTCATTCACTCATTCATCCATTCATGCAACATCTCAGTCACTCACTCACGCGCTTGTTAGTCTGTTCGTTCGCTCTTTCACTTATTTTGCTCACTCGGTCTCCCACTTATTCTTTTAATCAGTAGTTCATTCGTCTATCCTTCGGTGAGTACAAAGCAGGTGAACAATCTTGTAACGTGTGTTTATGGTATATTTATGCTAGAAAAAAATTTTGTCTCACGTCATAAGTTAGACCAGCGATCCTATTAACGACACATTCATTTATTTTACGTGGGAGTCAAACATGAATTCACTTTAAAGGTCATTTCTGTTTAAGACACCTGAATCATATATGGCACAGTGTGTACGTGAGCGAGTATGTAGTATGTCTTAAGTGTGGTAGCGAAACTTACGAAGGTCAATTTGTTTACTTAACTTGAAATATATGTCATTGGCCTACGGTTTAACAAAAGGACATAACTTAGCAGCATTGAATTCGTGAATAACGGGCGAGAGGTCACTCGAACCGTTTACTATTAAGCTAATGTCCCTATAAATAGATTGCAAAGTTTGTGTTCAACGTAAAATCAAGGACATCTGCACGCAGCATGGACCGAGCACGGCGTTTCCACACTGCGTATTTGGTTTTTAGAACTTAACATTATTTTTCGCAGTTCGCATCACACTCAAGCCGTTTCCTCATTTACGCATGTAACAGCAACCTTTTGTCAATGCAGCAGAATTTTTATGCACCATTTCAGATTTTTTGCAGCATGGAACTTATGAATATTTGGTGGTATCTTTAGCATAGAACATGACGCTTTAGTTAGGCCAGTACAACTCTTTGTAAACTTACGGATTTATATGTTAGCGATACTTACCTCAATGTGATGCATGACAAATCATGCACCTAACCTGTCACAACCGAATGCATAGACCAAGTACTGCAGCATGGCAGCCTTTTTTCGTCGAGATCGCTTGTCAATACTCTAGAGGTGAATACTATTTAATTTGAGTCACAATATACCATTCCTCTCTAACGCCAAAGCTGTTTTAACCAACCAGTTGATTTTTGTTTGCAATGTCCAATACTACTATATTTCTTTTGTGTAACCAGTGTACTTGAACATAACAATTTGTATATAGTTACATTATATTTGTTGCATTGTATTGGTCGTGCGCTCTTGTTTCGTGCAAGTATATTCTATTAGCAAAGGTGTTGCTGTTGCTTACAGCGCAAATTATCTGATTAGCCTGTCTTGTTTCGTAAATAATCGGCTTAGTCTACCTATCCTTATGTTTAACTACATGTGCTTGCAAAGTATAACGGTTTATTTACGTAGTTCTGTTGCGGAGCGTATATATTTTGTTGTATTCGCGATTTGAAAAGTACGCAGCTTTAGCCGTTTATACTTTGCACGTGTGTTTCTATTACACTAGTCTGCGCATTTGACGTAACGAAAACACTTTATTGTGCTTGTAATTGAAACATCCTCGGTTTCTTTTGGCTACTGAACAATGCGGCGCATGTCGCCTCCATTCTTCAAGACAGGGCGATGACTCGCGATATCTCGACTGCTGCAGAAAAGGAAATTGGATGGGTTCACACAGTTTTTAGCAAGTAATCCGCAAGCGGTCGTGCATGCGTTGACATTTATAAACGTAAAGATCAGGTTTGGCGTTTCGTCGCAATAGGAGCGAAAGGCTTGCGCAAAATAGTTTCCCCATTGCTCAATCTCCAAGCAGCTCCAACTTTGCACCGGCCATGCAGACCCAGGCAAAGACGATGGCTGTCGACATCCGGAAGCCTCAGATGTCGCTTATCAGCCTGGCCACATTCCAAGCCACATTCTGGCTGCGTGAGAAGTCGGGCAACGGCCCCTGCTCAATAAAATCTACTTCGAGTGCCACGGCCACCATAGGATAGAGCTAAAAAGTAATCTAAGCCGCAGCCGTGGAATGTACGAGACTAAAACTAAAATAAAGAATACATTCCTTAGTACTAGATTCAGTGACCCCGTAGCGAACAATAGGTGTGGTGCACCGCTTGTAGAGGCGCCGCTGATGGCCACCTCGCGGGCATTATCTAAAGTACGCTCGGGATGCAGCACCAGACGACAACACTTCGCAGCAAGTATGGCTGAAGTCGGCGGCTGTGGTTTTGTCTTTGTTCGGGTGCCATGCCGCTACTTCAGCGGTAACAGCTGCAGGAAAGGCGCAGGTCTCAATGAGAGCGAGCGTGAACACGATGTTACTAGAGTTTGGGACAACGCCGTTCACACACGTGCCGAGTACTTCCCGCAAACAAGCAGAATGAAACCTGCATATGCGAAGTGGAGCTCCTGTTATGTAACCGCTTCGTTTTGTTGATTAATTCCCTGCCTCAATCGGTCAGCATAGAATTTTTGTGTCTGCACACAAAAAATATCATCATGAATGGCTTATACCAGCGTAAACACTAATACCTCCGTAAGCAAGCAAAAAAATTCAATAGCTCAAGCCCCGCAACACAGAGGCTAAAAGCACACCGCAGAGTGAATCGAACAGTGCTTACATTCTTTGGAATCACGCCTACAACATATGGAACAGAATGTCAAAAACTGTCATTGGCTGCATCGAAGAAACCTAGTTGGGTAGTGTTATAGAGCGTATTAGGTCCTCTTCTTTTTAATGATTTTATAAACAGCATTAAAAACATTGATAAAACAGTACAATTTATATTACATGCTGATGATGCCACAGTCTTGCTACCTGACGAAAATTTGGATGAGTTGGCAGAAGGATGTAATCGTTTATTAGGTAACATTAAAGCATCCTCACTGTCGAATAAACTTAAAATTAGGCCAGTGAAAATGAAGGTAATAATTTTCAGAGCTACAAAAAAATATTCAGCATTGGACAAGCCCGACTACTATCTGCGCAGAAAGTAATGTCGGCGTTGTGGATGAACGCAAGATCCTTGGTGAAACATTTTCATCTCAGTCTAAGTTGGAATTCGCAAATAAATAATTTATGTAACAAACATTCCTTAGGTGCGGCCGTTTTATTGCGTTGCCGATAAATTCTCCCAATACAAATAAAAGTTAGAATATATTACGCGCTGTTTCAATCCCACATGAACTACTGCGAATTGGTTGGGCTTGCTAAAACTCGGCGTAAAACGAATACTGCTTTCACAGGAGATAGCTGTCCGTCACATTGGTAACGTTGGTTATTTATCTCCGTCCTCCACATAGTTTCGCACTCGCAGAATAACTAATGTCCAAGATATGTATCAATTCCGCATCCTGCGTTTATTTTACATCTGCTATTCTGCACTGAAACATTCATTGACGCTACTGCACTTCTGCAACACAACAGTTACGATTTCAAGGCTCGTAACGTGGGAGAGTGGCTGATACGAAGTTTTCGTAGCTACTATAAACACCTGTCTTGGAAACGTAACCTTGTATTTATTCTAAATAAACATAATGATTTAGGCCAAGCCACGGTAAATATGTGACGTGAAATATTTCTGAACAACTAATTTATTCATTCCTTCAATTATCTATCAATATACGGTCTTCGTTAGCAATGAACTGTGTTCTACACTACAGGTTACTTAGGTTTCTGATGCCTTATATATTATTGTTTTATTCTCAATACTTTGTATTGGCTTAAGTGCTGTTATCTTATCCTATTGCAGTTAGTGTTTGTATTAGCGGTGTAGTTTTTTTTTTCTGTTAGCAAAATTATTGTTACGTATTAGAGTAGAATTGTCCTTCGTTAGTTTCTTAAATTTGTGCTTGTTTTGCATTGCAAAACAATTGTATTATTTTTCAGTTCTACCAGTAAGAGTGCACGTTCTTAATTAATGTGTAAAGATATTTTACTACCTGTGTCCCGTCCCGTATCGCCCCTAGGTCCGCCTATACGGATGGTTAGTATTATAGGAGCATCTTTGTTGCCCGTCAGGTAGCATTGGGATTACGAGACTGGTGTGCAAAACGCAGCCATCGATAGCTGCCGCTACGTATACCTTTAGCGTATACCTTTAGCACTGGAACCCTTTAGAGGGTTCCAGTGCCACCTGACGGTTGAACTGTCGCAGCAGAGTGAGCGGTTGGTTGCCGTTGGGCTGTGCCTTAAGCCATGGTGGAAGGCAAAATTCGCTCGCCACTCCGCACAGAGTGGAGACAGCCAAAGCCACCTAGAAAAAAAAGGAATGCCTCCGCACGCCGGTGTGACGTCACGGTAGTCGGATGAGCCGGACAGTCGACGCCGTCGGCGTCTCCGCGCCTAGGTTCGTTGCGCTTGCAGGGTGTCACTTTGCGCGTCGCGGATACTATGGCATGGGAAAATTAGTGCTGTCCTTAAAGTGCCAGCACCTTATCAATGCATATGCTTCGGTTCGAAAGCAAGACACGTATAGCTGACGCAAGAAATAAGGGGGAGCCGTTGGTTCACCGCAGTCAACACCACCATAGAAAGCAACATTATTTCATACCTTCCTTAGATTACTTGCCTGGCGACATTTCTTTTTTGCGTGTATCGCAACACGACCTGCCTTATTGTGCTTGTGATGTTTGGTCGGGACTAAGACAAGCAAACTGCATGCAGCTTAGTCACTTTAACCTTAGACGGAAAGAAAGAAAGAGGAAAACTGCATATTGAAGACACAGAATATACTTTATTCACAAATGATAAGAACTGCATTGAGAAACAAACATTTTTAATCTTCCATATACAATTATCATTCTCACTCTTGCATTGCGTAAAACAGTCCTCGCTGGACACACGAATATCGAGGTTCATTTTATTGTTAAAAGTTTATTATTATAGGGTCACGCACAACTAATTGTCAAATAGAATAAGCTTCCGCCTTTGTTGTACCATTTCTTGTGGTTATTTTCTTTCCACCCGCCTTCTTTGCAGGCCTTATTGGTCTTCATAAAATACTGAGATAATGGTGAAAAGTAAGTCAAAAACGAGAGGCCTACTCTCAGTTCTAAAGGAAAACATGCAATTAATGGATCGCAGTAGCATGGAGAGTTCGAATCATAAACAGGTAGCACAATGCACTCAAACGCTAACATTTGAATTGGCCAAAATGCAGCGTTTAAATTTTTATAATGTAGGCAAATAAGTCCTAGCTACGCCACAGGTTTCGTTTTACAAGGGTTCTGTCAACAGAAACATATGCAGATGTTCAATAAAACAGAGCTTCATGAATAAAAAATAAATAATGAGAAACATCTCAGGCCTTCAAGGTCTGCAATTTTCGGTCGTTATTGGCGTTGCGTAATTTGTCGTTTTCTATGCGGCACAAGTTGTTCAGCAGTATATTCGCTGCAGCACTTACAACATGCCCCATTACCTCCTGTGCAGGATGACCGAAATCACACACATCTACATCCTCAAAGTCATGAAGGGTACGAACACAAGGCCGACAAGAGTATCATTCTGCCTAGGAAGGCTGAAAAATCGTACGGCATATTCTGGTGTCCTGAGCTTGTCCAATATAATTTCAGTAAAGAGTTCAGCATTAACTACAACTTCTCGTGGAAACTTTAGGCCACCCCTTGTCATCTTCGTGATTAATGCATTCTCAGGGTCATCTAGATCGACGTCTTGCATCACAAGGCTTTCACTGCAAGATGCGCATGTCAACTTAAAATAGCTGCATGGGCATAATACCCGGCAACATAGGTTAGTGCCGGTAGCCTTGACATTTTTTTCTCAATGTCAGAGTCGGTCACAGTGACTTGAAACTGGCCGTTTCCTGAATTTACACTTGTCTCCAACGTGCTCGCGCACGGTGGTAGTAGAATGTCCAAATCTGGAAGGTCCAGAACCTCCGGTACTTTTCAAAGCGGTTATTTAAGCTATCAGTTTGAAATTTGCCCAAAAGAACATACTCGAAATGAAGCTCTTCGAGACAGTATATGGCAAGCTCGTGCAAGGCGTGGGTAGTGTGGCTGAAAGCTATGTGCGTTTCACGTGTCAAGCGGCCATTGTCATGTCTGAGGCTTTCCCAGTGATCAAGCCATTGAACTATTCTTTCTAAGAATTCTAGTTGAGGACATGACGATGAAACTATTGGACATTGCAACTGATCTCGCAATCGCTGTCCTTTTCTTGGCGTCTTGACGTTAACAATGTTCCACCAAGTCAAAATGGTGTCGACATATTGACATGTTTCCTTTGCTTGCTGGAACGTTGCAACATGAGAGCAGCAACAGTAGATGAGTTAAAAATCTTTAAGGCCAGTTTAACGTTCTGCCGTTTCATGTTCGAGGGGTTCAGTGCCTTCAAAGTGAACGTTCATGCTAGCTTCAAGAGCTCATGCTTTTCAGCTTCGTGCAACTAGCATAATACCTTGAAAGATGCTGTAAGTATCTTTGGTTCTGCCTCATCACTCTTCGGTTCAGGAGAGTACATGCATTTGTCAATGTTTCTTTGATTCAGCCAGTTATTTCTTGTACACGTTAGTATTTGAACTGGGTCCACCACAAAAAACAGGGATCGTGATGGGTCAGCAGGATGCTGGTAAACAATGCTGACACTTGCCGTCTTTTGCGAAATAGGACATGGATTTTCTGTTTAAGGAGTTATGGTCCGAGATCACTGCGATTATTCTAAAACCAGATGCCACTAGATCAAGAACAATCTTCCGAAGGAAGTCGTGCAGCGCCTTAGCATCGATTTGTGCCACAGGAAGAATGTGTACAACATCCTTGTTTGAAGAAAGCAGGCTCTGCATCATAAATACGTGGGCAGTTTTTGCTGCAGTCGATGAATCTACCGCAGCACCAGTAACAAAGCCAGCCTTGTAATAAAAAAGATGATTGAAGGTGAATCTCATCAATCATTAACGTTACAGTCTTTTCATGTTCTTTATGTGTGCTTACAATACGCTTTGCATAGGAAAGAAAGCTATATTCCTGCAGCTCCGTTTCAGGGCGTACATCGTACGATGAACACAGTCTTCTGATCATATCAGGATGCGGCATCTTAAGCTTCATCGAACTTCTCAGGAATCTATATGCATGAGGTGAAATTGGGAACAAAAGGCTAGCAAAAACCAATAAATCAGGGGGATATCGGCCAGCATTATTCAAAGCAAGATTAAATTGACTCGTCAAGAATTTAAGCACTTCCAAATGCCATTCTTGCAACTCGCATGCGAAATGTTTTCCACTTACTTCCTCTAGCAATGTCGAAACCAATGTCAGTAGATGACGGGCCTTTTCAGAACGCTCAGTGCTGATATCCTTACGTCTCTGTTCGATCATGTGTAACACACTTTTCAAATCTCTCAAGTTGCACAGATTTTCAGGAACTAACACATCACCACACTTCCTCACACCCGTTTCACCAAATACTACTTCAACGCGCAGGTCTGTGGACACGATCACCGAAGTACGGAACAGATTGAAGTGACAAGTCCAAAAAGAAAACCTTGGAGCCCTTGTTCAAAACTGTCCAGAAGTCCGAACTCTGAAAGCTTGGCAAGGCCTTCAGCAAGTCCGCAAAGCTACCAACCACACTTTTGGCGTTCTCTTCTGCTTGGGTTTGCTGAGAAAGCATTATTGCTTTTTGCAAATATGTGGCTTTTAAGCGCGCTCTTTTGGCGCCCGGCGCTTCTCGAACGCACGCTTGAAGGAAAAAAAAAACAGTCAAAAAACACAGACGGCAACAGGAGAGGTTCACACCACAACGACTTGCGGACGCATGCTTGCGGACGCGATAAATAGGCAGGGCAATTGGGAAACAAGCTCGGAACTGCCGTTTTCTTCAGACGAATCTTCTTCATGGCAACTTTGACCACTTCTCCTGTCTTGACGTCCGTGTAAGATGTCGTCTTCAAGTAATCCGATGGCAAGAAAGGCTTTTCACAGAGCTGAAATAGAAAAAAAGGACAAGCCGTTACAGGTATAAATCTCGACGAAAATGTTGAATTTACAAGCGCGTCGACAGGTGCAGAGACCGATCTATTGTGCACGCGTGCACGAATGCATTGCGCACTATAGTATGCTGACGAAACCTATTCGTCTGGAAACCCAGAATAACAACAGAGAGAAGAAATACCACTGTGTACTTCGTCGGCGAGAAGTCCTTCCGAGGAACTGCTCTCGTCCATGCTTCCCGAGTGGCTCGGTCACATGGAAACTTGTGCACTCGGACACTTTGTCCTCCGTCATAATTGGACTTGCAGTTTGGTGCGCAACAACAGCCAGGCATCGTTGCGCTTCCGTGTACGACGAACCACGCACAATCGAAGAAAAGCAATCGCGTTTACGGTGCAGGATGCCCCACCAAAGCCACCAAGCAAATGCTCCACGCGTTGCCGCTCTAGCGTTGCAGCCACGGAGAAAATTTGTTTTCAGAACGCCCGCCGCGTTCTAGAAACGCAGCGCTCCCCCATCCACCGCTACCATCCGACTCTCGTGACGTATTGACAGGGGAGAAGAGGTGATGCGGAGGCCTTACATTTTTTTCTAGGTGGCTTTGAGACAGCCCGGCGTCTACTACGGCGTTGGCCACCCCAATCGCGGAAGCCGTAGTAGACGCCTATGGCAGACACTGTAGGGACGCGTTGCTAGCACTTGTGCGTCTTCAAAGCGATCTGCGACGTGTCCAATGCTCGCGCCCGCGAGGGTGTCACCTTCAAAGTGATCTGCGATGTTTGCAGAGCGCACGTAGTGCCGGTAGCTTCGTATGCGCTGTGTTTTCGACGTCTCGTACGCGTTGAAGCGAGCGATGCACGGAGGTCGATTCGCTTGCTGCTGCGGGGATTCCTTACTCCAGAAGTTTGACAGCGAGTTTCCGCGCTCATCCAGCGAGATGTGTTCATGCTTACCTGTGTGTGCGTGACACCGTGCTGGCTAATTTAGTTAAAAGACGTTGGTACGCTACTTGGTTTGAATCCATGATAGAACGTGTAAGCGTGACTGAACAAGGAAGTAGAAAGAAGCAGGCACACAGCTGTCCCTGTGTGTCTGTTTCTTTCTACGTCCTCGTTGAGTCAAGCTTACACGTTCTATCACTGGTAATTTAGTAAGTGAGCGAAGGTTTACAATATTATACGGCCGATAAAACTACTATCGTTACTCCGTGCAGCTATCTACTAATTAGCTATCAGAATCTGTGCTTCGGCTTTTGGGCGGAACTGCGAATTTTTATTTATTTACTTGTTTGCTTGTTTGTTTGTTTGTTTGTTTATATAGCGGAGTCACGGCATGCTTTCTCATTCTGAAAGGCTTCACTTAAATGCTTTAAATGCTTGCAAAAGCCGTTAGGACATTCTAACACGTCCTTGAGCGTTTAGAGGTATTGAACTATCTCTGAACGAAATTTCAGCTCTTAGTTCTACCCGTTTTCTCGTACCGATCATTTGCAAGTTTTGGAAACACAGTGACGCTACTCAAGCAGTCTGGTTGTGAGACTCTAATCTAATTTTAGAAAGAAACGTTTCCTGAATTCCAGTAATCTTAATATTAACTGTTTCTAAGTTGATCTGAAGGATCGAAATTTTCATGCGGTAGATTCGAGACAACCTTTGAAGTCCACCTCGCAGTGAAACCTTAGAACACGACGGTTATAGATTGATCAAGCAAAGCCGTCAGCGAGCAGACGAGGGACCATTTGATTCGGATATCAAAGCTCATCGCTTTCCTTGCTGGATATTTGGTGCTTGAAATGCTCGACCAATTTTCTCTCAAATATGCAAGCTACGACCGCTTGTTTCAGTGCCTCTAAATACTGACAAGAAGTAAAGTGACTGCACTCAACACTTTATTTCCAGCGTTTCGCAGAATGCTATGTGCACAGGAAACAGCAAAAAAAGGGAAGACATTCAATGCGCTAGCCAAGCCACATGGCTATGAGCCAGAGGCAAAAAAAAAAATGACCCACAAAAGCAAGGAAAGAAGGTCGAAAAGAAAGGCGAGGAAGGAGACGGGTGGGGTCGGCAACTTTGGCGTGTCGTCATGCTTCTTTTCTCCATACTCGTGTCCAATCGGCGCCAAGCACGCTGTTCCAGTCGGGCAAGCTGATTTGTTCGCAGGAGCCGAGCGCGGGCCGGCGTCCAGCTCAGCCAACTTCGATCAAGGCGTTTGGCTTCTCGTTTCCGTTTGCTTGCGATGTGTCAGCTCTTTCTCTCTCTTTTTCTCCAGCTATCACGGTAAGACAACCGCATACTAGCCCAAAGCCACTGCACCAAAGAAGTGGGGAAACAAAGCATTGTGCTGCGTCACTGTATACCTTACAGTTTCCCTGCTGGGGCCTCACATATGCCTTTGGCGACCATTTGTCGCGACAGGCGAAGGCGAACACTCGGAGAAGTATCAGGTTCTGTGGCTGGTTTCGCTGTGCACACCACTTTCTTCAAGAGGCGGCGTTCGTGCGTAAAGAACGTGACATCTGAAAGAGCGTAAAGAGGATAGAGGAACAATAAAGATAAAGGAAAGGCAGAGGAAGGATACAGATATATGAAAGGCAGAGATGGACGTACGGAAAACTATAGCTTTAAAACTTATTCCGACTTCTGCATCTGTTAAATATTCCACTTCTATAGGCTAGCAGAATTACTTGCGGCGCTTTACCTTTTCCTGGACAATGAAATAATGTGCTCATAAAAAGGAACGCTGCTCCTTTATGGTACTAGTATGCGTTGTCACCACGTGCGTCTTATAGCAGAATATTTGCATGCCATGTATGTTCCACGTAAGCAGTGTTTCAATGCATCGTTGTTGATGAGATCTGCGCTGTCTGTGCGCATAATGTTTTCTACTCATACGGGTGCAAAAAGTAAGCGGAAATGCTCCATGCATGACCTGAAATATGTGTTCAGTGAGCCCCATATAAGAGTGCCTGGCCCAAAGACTGCCACCTTTGTTGCATTTCAGGCAAGATGCTGCGACAGCTATGCGGATACAGGGAAGACATCGCGTATTTCGCATCCTGCTGGAGGTGCGTACACTCGCAGTGCGCTTGCGATGCTGAAATGCAGAAGATGGGAAAAGGATTTTGGAACCATGCCACAATAAGGGCTGCCACTTATTAGTATTCCTTAGGCATAATACCTAATGCCTGACTACTTAGGCATTAATCTCGCACCAAGTCTTTCCTGGATCCATCACGTGACTACTATATTTGCTAATGCTTCAAGGTCACGCCGAAACCTACGTAATTCGCCCTCTAACATCCGCAAGCTAGCTTATCAGACGATTGTTCGGCCCCAGCTCGAATTCACCTCTCCGATCTGGTCACCCCATTTAAACAAGCTAATCAACATATTAAAATCAGTTCAAGATAGGGCAGCCAGGTTTATCTCACGTAACTACACCTACTATTCAAGCATCTCCCAAATCAAACTTGATATTTCACCTCAGCCACTAAGTACTTGACGTGATTTTACGCTCACATCATTATTTCTCAAGTACGTTCATGTGGATAGTAAATCTTCCTTACAGCTTCAAGTCGCACCTTGACATCTGGCAGATTATATAATCACTTCAGCTTCACGCGCATCTACGGGAACACTCATGCATTCAATTGGACGGCGCTTTCACGTGCCATTCGATTGTGGAACGCCCTTCCTGGTTTCATCGTCTCCGAATCTAATCCCGATGAATTCCGCCAGCTCATCCACTCATATTCCACCGCCTAACTTCAATAAAGTGCATGATACTTTTTTCTTCTTTTCCATTGTATTTTTTAGTATTGTTTAGTATCTGTACTCGACTGGCTACAATTTCTTTATTCTTTTATTTTCTTCTCGTTTATGTTTTCATTGTTTAGTGAAAGAACTGTATGGTTTGTCCTTTTTCTACTATGTACATTACCAACCCTGGTATTTTTGTACAACGCTGTAAAGATTCTACAAGATGTGTATACATTTTTCCACTGTCTATTAATATGTATATCTATTATGTTTCGTTATATGCCCGGTATACTCCTTTAATCCATCTGTAACGCCCCCCTTACCCAATACCTTACATGAGGCCTGTAAGGACATTTTAAATGAATAAATAAATGAATAAATAAATAAATAAATAAATAAATAAATAAATGAGGCATGTTGGTATTGTGAATCTCAATAACCGATATTCATATGAATTGAATGCTTGGGTCTTACGTGCGAAAACAACGATTTTAATTTGAGGTACGCTGTAGTAGGGGACCCCGAAATAATTTTGACCACCAGGGGAACTTTAACGTGCCCCCAATGCAGCAAACACGGCCATTTTTTAATTTACCCGCCATCGAAATGCGGCCGCAATGGCCGGACGTTTAATCCCGCGACCTTGCGTTTAGAAGGGCTACACCAAAGGCGCTAGGCCACTACCGCGAGTCAATATTCATTTCAACTTGCCTCAAAAGCGCTTTCTACTTCGCGATCATAACAAAGAGCTCATCAGTGAAAGAAAGTATAATAAAGAATAAAAGAAGGGTCCACGACATATCTAGGCAAGTTAAATGTACTGGAACAAAGTTGCCATCTGACAGCGAAAAGCGCGGTTGCGCTTTCGGACCACAGAATACTAAATCGTCGAACATTTATCTCTCACAAAAATGAAATTTTATAAGCACAATAAAAAAGTGATTTCATTCAAAATCGAGAAAAGGAAAAGAACGCGAAATAGTGTCAGCAAAGTGCTTGAGTGACGTGTAGACATGAAATCGCAGTAGGCGTCGGTCAAACAAAGAAAGAATGCTCTTACAGGCGAAGAAACAAGGTAAAAAAATATTTTTTTATTAGTAGAAGTCCCAGTTTCGATAGCGTCTTCCCCCCTTTCAATGAAGGATCAAGGAAATTCGCGGAAAATTTCGAAACAAATGAAAAAGACTACGACGGTGCGAGCGGTCGCTTGTTGCCTGGGCTCCTGCATTTTTCCTTTTTGTGCCTACCCAATCGCTTCAAGAGCCCGATTTCCTGCCTAGACCTATGTGAGTGTTATCGGCACTTCTTGACAGTTCCTTTAGCAACTTCGACGTCCCTTACGCGAGCCGCAGCCCTTTTTAGAGCTCTCGGCTGACCGTCTCGCTGCTGGGCCTAGCTCCGCCTAACATGGGCGCAGGAACGGAGCGCGATGGCGCGCGCACCTGGCATGAGATCCACAATAACCTCTCGAAACAGCGTCAGCATCCTTCGCCACCAGCACACCCCACAGTGGTTCATAGCGCTCAATCAAGAGCAGAACCGAAGCCCCCGCCGCTGCCGCGCAGCGACTATAAAATCATCCTAAGACTTCGTGGGGGCCTCAACTGCGCTGAAATCCATGCATGCATCCTCAGACAAGTCATCCTCAAGGCTGCGGGGCTCCCCATCACCGACCGCACCAGTTCTGACCAAATTCGTGTCAACACCATCAACAATACCGTTCTAATCAGCACGCCAGACATGGGACGTGCAGATATCTACCACAACATCCTGAGTCTGCATGCAATTCAATGGTAACCCTTACGAAGTCGCCACCCATGCGGCCAATCCCATCGATACCTGCAGAGGATGCATTCACTTGCCCCCAGATTACTCAGAAGATGACATCGCCTCAACCCTCCGCAGATGCAAGCCAACATTGATTATTGGGGGTGCACGACGCCTGGGCAATACTGAAACCATCATGGTCATATTCGAAGGCAAAATCATCCCTTTCTACGTCAACTACGACGGCTGTTCACTTCGATGCCGCCCCTTCAGGCAGAAGGTAGAAGCCTGCACCCGATGCCGCGGGATTGGTCATCGCCAGGACGTCTGCACTAATGCCACCGACACACTCTGCCCCAAGTGTGGAATGAAAGACGCACCCATGGACCACGAATGTGACCCGATATGTGTTGTATGCAACGGAAACCATCAAACCGGCTCCTCACTGTGCAAACAAAGGTTCAAACCGCGCCCTACACATCCCAGGCACAAACAAGAGGCTTCACCCATCAACCGAACTCCTAGTCTCGTCCGCACTCGCGACTCAAGCCGTCGAAGAAGTCGGAGCAAAAGCAAGGACCGCAGGCCTGGCTATGCAACCCAAGACGTCGCCTGGCCAGCTCTATCATCAAGCCCTACTCTCGCCAACTCCTCGCGCAACCCACTCCAGGTAAGCTGGGCTAAGGTAGCCTCTTCCAGCTGCTCCTCAAACCAGACTGCTAATAATGAATCCCTCCTTGAAGAAAATACAATTCTAAAAGCCGAAATTCAAAGACTTAAATTAGACCTCCAATCTCGTCACCCTTCTTCTTCAACCTCTGAAGCCCCGCTCTCTAACACGACCCTTTCGACTCATCATCCATCAGCCCTACCTGAAACCTCTTCACACCGCCCCATGGATACTAGCCCCTCCACTGAACGGGAACCGCTTCACCCTCCCCCCAGCAAACATAAAACTCCGAGCACTGCGCGATCAGAGGACACCCTAAACGAGACAATCTTAAATTATAACGACAGAATAACCGCTTTGGAGACTAAATTACATAATATACTCACTGCAATTGAAAAAATCAATACAGATTACACAGCCAGGAATGAAAAGCTCGACAAATTTATTGAGTTCGTACAAGCACACATCCAACAAAGTACAAGTTGGATAGCTGGAGTCACCGCGAATCATCCCAACATAGTTGCACCTGCTCCATCCGCCTCCTCACCAGCTCCGCTTAACAATGGCCAATAACCCGACCCGCTCCGAGTTTGAAGTGTGGCAGTGGAACTGTAGGGAGTTTCGAAAAAAGAAAGCACACCTCGAGCAGTTTCTAGCCTCCTCTTCTAATCTCCCAGCTGTCATTGCGCTTCAGGAAACGCACGGACTAATCAGCTTCCCAGGTTATAATGTCTATCAGAACAATAAGGTTACCCGGCCCGATACGGCAATTCTTATGCAAAAGCACCTCACTGCCAATCACTCCCAATTCGACAGCGTCGATATAGAGCACGATTTTCTAGAAATTATTCCTCGCAAAAATAATGCACCTGGCCTTTACATTCTCAATATCTATAGTCGTCCACAAGACAAACATCAGCGCTTTGACTCCCTTTTCGCTCAAGCTATTGCCGCTGCCACCCACCACCCCCTCCTAATCCTTCGAGATTTCAACGCACCGAACCATTTGTGGGGTGATTCCGTCTCTACTCCCAAGGGCAGAGCCCTATGGATCCACATACAAGACCACAGACTCACATTACATAACGACACCGATGCACCAACCAGGCTAGGCAATAGCGTAGCTAAGGACACCTCCCCCGATCTTACGCTTACACACAGAATCCAACACGTCACATGGCACAACTCACAGGTTAACCTCGGCAGCGACCATTACATCATTACCATCACACTACAATTCAAACGCAAACCCTTTGCACCCAAAGGCCTCAGCCTTACCAATTGGGACAATTTTCGAGAGGCCCACCAGATATCAGCTCCCACAAATATTCAAGACATTTCAGAATGGTTTCAGCAACTACACGCAGACGCCCAGACGCACACTACCACTCTGCCCCCCGAAACCGCTCTCACAACGGTTGATTCCAAGCTTCTACACATGTGGGAAGCCAAACAGTCTCTTCTCAAACGGTGGAAGAGGCAACGGTTCAACCGAAAACTAAGACTCAGAATTGCCAAATTAGCCCTCCAGATCCAGGAGTACGCCACACAACTGGCCTGCCAGCAGTGGGGCCAGATATGTGAAAGCATGCATGGCAGCCTCGATAACAAGCGCACATGGCAACTCTTGCGACACTTATTATACCCTACCACATCGCGCACACACCACAACCATAAACAAACTGCTACATGCACACAAAAGCAATCTCAACGGATTTTTCAACGACCTCCGCCATAAACATCTGCCTCCCACTCAGAAGTATGACATGCCAAAATATACTGGCGAACCCAACGACCTACTTAGCACCGCTATCAAGGAAGCAGAGGTTCGCCATGCCCTCGCCACCCTGCGCACAATGTCAGCACCAGGCCCCGACCTTATTAACAGTAAAATACTCCGCAATCTAGACGACAACTCTGTCACAGCCATCACGGCGTACTTCAATCACTGCTTTGACACTGGCACCCTCCCTAGTTCGTGGAAAGATGTCAGGGTAATTTTTATCCCAAAGCCAAACAAACCACTCAACACTTCTAATCCAGGCCTATATCACTAACCTCTTGTCTAGGTAAAACACTCGAACACGTCATCCTCAACCGACTCAGTAAATACATGGAGGACAACAATCTCTATCCATCAGAAATGGTCGGTTTTCGAAAATCTCTCTCATGCCAAGATATCATGCTTCGAATTAAGCATGACATGATTACACCCGATAGGTGTCTAGATACGCAAGCAATTCTCAGTCTGGACCTGCACGGAGCCTTCAATAACGTTTTACATTCCGCCGTCCTCCGAGAGCTTAATCTCATTGGGGTCGGCGGAAAGACATATGACTACATATGTACCTTCTTATCCAACCGTACCGCAACGATACACATAGGCACAGAGCAATCCCTTTCATATGCTTTAGATAGCTACGGCACGCCCCAAGGCTCAGTGCTGCTCCCTTTTCTTTTTCATCTTTCTATGATGCCGATGGCGCAAGCATTGCGGTCTATTCCCGACCTCAAGTTTTCACTCTACGCCGATGACATCACTGTTTGGACGACTGACGGCTCCGACGGAGAGATTCAAGACACTCTACAGGCCACAGCAGACGCCGTCGCGGCTCATGCCGGGGCTATGAATCTCACATGCTCTCCTCAAAAATCCGAGCTACTTCTTCTGCCATCCCACCGGGGGGCCGGAAAACACATGTCTAGTATAGAGGCAATCCTAAACCACACCCCCGTTACTAGAGTGGACAGGCTCCGGGTGCTCGGTTTACACATTCAAAGCAACCGGCTCAACACATATACCCTACATACACTCCACACCACAGTCGATCACACCGTGCGTCTTCTAGGGCGAGTCTCCAATAAACATGGCGGACTAAAGGAGGCCGAACTTCTCCGCTTGATTCAGGCTTTCGTTGTCAGTAAGATTACATTGGCAACACCATATCTACATTTCCTTAAATCAGAATCAGATAAGATCGACACTCCTTTACGCAAAATATATAAGTTCGCTCTCGGGGTCCCTATACGTACCTCCACTGAAAGGCTAATGCTTACTGGAACTTTCAACACACTTACTGAACTCACAGAAGCCCACCTCACATCCCAATATAGCAGACTTTCTAACACCGCAACAGGTCGACACATTCTACAAACTCTTTCTATCACTCCGGCACCCATCATCAAGACTAAATACACCATTCCACATCACATACACGAGAACCTCTGCATCCTCCCACTTCCTAAAAACATGCACCCTGTGCAACACAAACAGCGCAGGAGGCAGCGAGCAAAGGCTCTCCAAAAACAATTCTCCACCTCTAAAGACGTGCTCTATGTTCATGCCGCCGAATATGGGAGCAGGAATCATTACGCAATATCAGTCATTAACTCTCACGGCCAGGTCGCTGCGGCCGCCTCCATTCCTGGCTCTTCCTCGGAGGAGACGGAGGAAGCGGCCATTGCCCTGGCCCTCACAATTCCAAATTCATCAGTTATCGTTAGCGACTCCAAAGCAGCCATACTTAACTTCGGAGCGGGTAGGGTCTCTAAGCCAGCTTTTTCTCTTCTCTTGGCCCATCCTTTCCATCAAACAGTGGCATTAATCTGGACTCCCGCGCATGCGGGCCTTGCCAGAAACGAGGCAGCTCATGCCAGTGCCCGAGGATTTACAGTCCGGGCTCAGGCATCAGATGCGTCGGACCTCGCCACGGAGGAGGCGCCGTTTACAGCGCGGGATCGACTTATTACTTACCACGACATCTGCACACACTACCGATTAGACCGATTAACCTTTCCGCCACTCATGAGCAAATCCCCGCGTAGGTGTGAAGTTCTGTGGCGACAGCTGCAGACTCGCACCTTTCCGTCCCCTTACCTCCTCCACCGCATTCATCCCGCCATTTACCTTTCTCCCTCTTGTAAATTCTGTGTCTCTCCCAGAGCAGACTTAAACCACATCATGTGGGGGTGCCCTAAGCACCCCCTTCCCCCTTTCCTCAAGCAATTAATATCCAGTGAGGAGCAGTGGGAGGCTGCCTTGCGCAGCCTCAGGCCCGATCTTCAGGAGGCCATCCTGGACTGGGCTGAGAGGATAAAGGAGGCTTACTTCAAGTAGTTCCTCCTCCCACCCTCTATTCCATTGCCCCCTTCCCCTTAAAGAGGGATAAAGTTTTTCATCATCATCATCATCATCATCATCATCATCATCATCGTCGAAACAAATGTATTAGCGTTACTCAAGGCGGTTTAAGCCAGAGCGCTTTTATATTGATCGAACTCAGGCTGATGCAATCACAAGCAAAAAACAATACATTTCACCCGAAAACTTATTGCCCTCATTTTGAGAGAAACATAACCCGCCGTGGTTGCTCAGTGGATATGGTATTGGGCTGCTGAGCACGAGGTCGCGGGATCGAATCCCGGCCGCATTTCGATGGGGGCAAAATCCGAAAACACCAGTGTACTTAAATTTAGATGCACGTTAAAGAACCCCAGGTGGTCAAAATTTCCGGAGACCTCCACTACGGCGTGCCTCATAATCAGAAAGTGGTTTCGGCACGTAAATCCCATAATTTATTTTTTTGAGAGAAACATAAAACTCGATGAAAGGCAGCAACGATAATGAACGATAAGGGTTTCCTCCATACCACTAAACCAGTCAGAGGAACAAGCAGCATAATCCTCTTTTTTTGTACTTCCACACGCATTTCGTGCTGATGTCGATGGCGGCTCGCTTTCAACAGCGAGGCTAATTTGTTAGTGTAAAATGTGCAGCGGGTGTGGTATCAATCCACCCTCCACAATGGCATCGTTGCCGACTACACAACTATTCAATGCCAAGAAACACTACGGATGTCACATACGGGTAGCCGCATGACAGTGTTTGTCATCAGAAGTGGCCGCACTGAAGACTTTCGGTTTGATTTAAAAGCAATAGGTGTCATCTCTGATCACTTGGTTTCACCGCAACAGCACCGCAGTCGTGGAGTAGTGAATTACAGTGCCAACATCTTCTGCAGCTTGACTCAAGTGTGGCGAGCAAATGAAATGCACCCTTTTGTGCATGCTTGAGGCTCGATAGTTCAGTAACAAATTGCGGCATCGAACTGAGAAGAAATAGAATTCTCATTTGAATTTGCGGACTACATGTTACAGGACACTCTTTCAACTGCAGTGCATTATAAATTAAGTATTTTACAGCTAAGCTGTTAGCCCATGTTTGGCAGGTATATTTCATGGCATGCTCACAAATAAAAAAAAATACGGCAGCTGAAAAAGGGGTTCTGTTTGAGTTACTACGTAAAATATTTGTGTTTTCCGTATATACGAATTATTATCCGATGCTATCATGTATGTAGGAGAGTGTGCATTTGGGCTGGTTAGTAGCTAATCATGACTAACAGTCAAGTGTCTTTATTCTTTCAGTCATCATATACATAATCTACCGCTGTCTCAAAGCATAAAAGCAACAGAAAGTTCACAATGCGAAGGGGCAATAAATTGCCCATGCAATTATTGAACCTAAGAGAAATGGAAGGGAGGCTTGGACATGCTTCGCCCCTAATATGAACGTGAAAGGCTTCGGAAATAAGACGTACGTTGTCACTGCGGTATTATGGCAAAGAATCCACATCTTTAAGAGACGGTCTGCAGCCACATTTATTGCAAAGCAGTGACAACTGACTGTTTCTAGCTTGTTTCTCGTGACTGTCTATAGCTAGAGGCGCCTCGATCCCGAAGAATATTGCTATATGCTGAAGCTTGGTCCTACGTTTTGCGACCACTCTGTTCTGGACAAGACGGAACTGCTCAGCCTCGTCAGGACAGCTGCTGGTAGAGAAAGAACATATGAAGCTCACAGATATATCAGACAAGGTGTTGACTGCCTGCATCAGCAAGTCAAAAGAGGCAACACAATTCGGCTCCGCACAGCAGTGAGCGTCCTTCGAGAAGCCGGGCTCAAGCTCCTCCCATCTCACAAAGAAGGTTGTATCAAAGAAGGAGGTTTGTAGAAGAACAAAGCAGATTCGGCCATTCTAGGCAACTTCAAGGAAGTGCAAGGAGTGGCTCCTGCGAAGGTGAAAACAAGGGCTGTTCAGCTTTGCGAAAAAGCCGGACTCTCCAAGCTGGCCTGCTCCATAAAGGCCTGCAAGGGATCCAGAGTTTCTGTGTTTTTCAGCACCAGGACTGACAAAAAGAACTGTGCCCTTTTCGGGCCACTGTTTCTGAGCGCGGAACCTGCAAACGACAAGTGGGAGTGCTCCTGCAAAAGTTTTTATGCCTCCTCGACATCGATGGCCCCTTCCTCATAAACACACCAGGTACCGTCCCCTTCTTTATCCGTGACAAATGTCCAAAATCTGTCCGAGTCTTTTCCGTGGGCATTGAAGACATTACTCTTTGCCTCAAGAAGATTTATGTATTGAATTTGGCCGTTACATTGACAAATATGGTGCTCTTAAATTTCAGAATGCTTGTGGTATCAATGTTGACAGGCTTTTAGAGCTCCTAAATTTTTACATGCTTTTCCCTTTTATCATTATGGGGGATAAGCTTTTTATACAAAAGAAAAGTGTGTGCATCGGTTCATGTATTGCCCCTGTTTTCAAAGTGACATTTTATTGGCTAGCTCTGACCACAATATTAAAACTAAGCTCAGCCACACGAGCACTGTAAAAGTGATGGGATACGTTGATGGATTTTTAATTTTTTGTTATACTAATACTCTAGGACGCGCACTGTGGCTATAACTGACGTGTTCGGCACAGCTCTAGTTTCCTTTAGCATGACCACGGAGAATCTGTCAGACAATAAGTTGCGTCTATTAGATTTAGAGCTCTCGTTCTCAAGCGACCATCTATGTTGGGATTATGCTCCTCGGTCTCTTAACAGACTTCTTGCCTTTTCCTCCCCACACTCAAAGACAGGTAAACGCCGTATTGAATTACACGTAGGAGACCCTCATCAGGTCTTGTGACCAACAAGTACACGGAAGCTTCGATTTGCAAATAGCCAGACTGAAGCTCGCAGGTTTCCCGTTACTGTTTCTAGCTAGCATTGCTGAAAGACTCGCAACAAGCCTTAAAAGAACGCAATCCCCAGCCTCCCAGTCTTAGAATCACTCACGGCAAAGGGTTGCGGTCAGCGCATATGTTCACCAGGTTGCGCATCATGTTAAAAGGGTTGTCAGCAGGGCCGGCGTTAGGTTGTTCACTGCCAGAAATAAGTTAGCTGTCCTGTGCCACCAAGTCAATCGGGTGACCGAGAACGAAAAGTTGCAAAAAGCAGCACAGGCAGAGATCTGTTCTTGACTGTTGTGACTGTGTCGTTTACAAGATTCCTCTTTCATGCAAGCGTTTATATATCGGGCAAACGGGGCGGTACATCAACGACCGCATGCGTGAGCAGTCAAACAAGGTTCAAGATAAAGAGAGATAGATAATAAGTTTAATGTCCACTGGTGTGGCCTGCAAGCCCGGCCCAGGCACGGCCCCGCTGCGCTTAGGGGTCCGCTAGTCCATGTCGCTGCAGCACATCAGCAGCCCGCGTGGTGGCGGTCCTGTGCCGGTGCCGGCTCGCCGCGTGCAGTGTGGCCTCCCATTTCTCCCATGTGGAGAGCTCAGAGCCCTGCTGGGGAGGATCAGCTGGGCTCACCATAAGGATATGTGTTAGGGTAGCGGTTGGGTGGGAGCACAAGCAGCAAGTTGGGGTAAAGGCACCCGGGTGGATGCTGGATAGTATATAGGAGGTGGGGAGTGTTCGTGCCTGCAGGCGGCGCCACAAGATGTGGTAGGGGTGGGTAAGGGTTGGGTGGGTTGGGGGCAAGAGCTGACTTTGGGCTCTATGAGCCTGCGTCAGATCACTGAAGGTATGCAAGCACTCTCTCGAGTAGTCCTGGTCCGATTCCGCTGCCACCCGGTTTTCTAGACCTAGTTAGAGACAGTCAATTGTCACTGCAGTGCAATAAATGTTGCTGCCAGCCTTCTTTTAAAGGTGTGACGTATTTGTCAAAATACCGCGATGAACGCGCCCGTCTTATTTCTGAAGCATTTCTCCTTCATAATAGCGGCGAAGCATGTGTAAACCTCACCTCCATTTCTCTGCTTCCGAAGGAGATAGCATTCCTATCTCATCGATTCCAATTTAATGCCCCGGCGCATTCTTTATTTTCTGTTGATTTTGTGCTTAAGCGGTAGGGTGTGTATATATATATATATATATATATATATATGCGCCTACTGACAGAGTAAAGACACCTGGTTGTTAGTCAGCGCTGTGTTCAGCGCCGCTCTCTTCGTCCTGTTCTTTAGGGCTGTTTTCTGCTCGTAATATCTGTAGGATGTGTGGAATGCGGGAGATGGAAATTCAAGACAATGAGCAAAACGTGAACAAGGTGAATGCAGGAGCCAACGTTTCACAAGTGGACTTGTCTTCTTCAAGGCGACGTGCGCTTTCCTCGCCACAGTATATATAGGTGGGGTTCTCCGAAAGGGGAGAGGGTGTGAGGCGGGAGGGTGCGGAAACGAGGGAAGGTGTGTTAGCGTGTCGAACTGAGAGTAAAGAAACGCTGTGGACTAAGCCAAAGCCAGGGCCACCCCCCCCCCACCCCACCCCGGTCTGTCAACGCACGCGTGTTAGCCGGCGTGTCAAGGGTCACTTCACTTTGCGGAGTGCTTGAAGCCTCTGCCTTTCGTGCTACGAGCCACTGCACCTGCCCTGCATTGCCGCTTGGATCGGCCCACATTTTTCCTAACGGACGGGGACACAAAAAGTGGCGACCACCGAGAGGCTAGCAGCTTGGCTGTAAAAATTTTTAGTGGCTCTTTTGTTCGCCTTATTGTCTTTCTCAACATCGAAGACAACAGAACAATTGTTAGAACAAAACAGTACCAATTATTATTCTGTCTTGGTTAAAAATGAGTGCAGCGCCCATAGCTTGTGTTTACATCGGCTCCATCTTCTCGAAATGTTTTCGCCGCGATTTTCTGTGCATACCAGCCCTAATTTTGTACCATTCGAATCGTGAGACCACCAGGACTCTGTAGATACCAAGTTATCAGGTGGGACATTTAATTTTCCGGTACTGCGACCACTTTTGTTTTACGATCACGCCGTCGCCGCGCTAAGGCTAAGCGCGTGCGCCAGGTGCTCGGCCTACCAGGCTACCTGGCACGTTCCCGCGCGTGTCCGTGCGAGCTCTGCTACGACGCACAAGCCCCTGGCCAAATCTGCGAAGCATGGAAGTCCAAGTATGTGGCAAAGATATTTCCCCAGAAGAGTTAACCGCCGAGATGGGTTGGTGTACCGCCCGTTCCCGTCGGTGTACCGCCCGTCGCCCAGACGAGCAGCGGGGCCGAAAACTATCCCAAGAACAACAACCTAGGACGCAAGACTCTCGCTCTCGCTATAGACCCAGGCAGCAAGTTAGAACTCAGGTTCTCAAGGCCGGGCGCATGCTCCCACAACCAGCAAATGAGATCAAGATCATCGTCAGACCCAAAGGAGCACTCAATATTTCCAAGGTCGGCAGCCCTACAGTGACTGCAGCTATTCTTCACGCAGCGCAACTTAGCTCAGAAGACAGTCAAAACGACACAATATGCTCGAACAACCAGCAAAACATCATGGTGATCAGCACGCCCAGCCCGCAAAATGCGGACCGGTACGTCAGAATCAAGTCCATCCAAGTCAACGGGGTGACCCACGAGGTCAGCGCGTACGAAGCCGCCCCAGATAATACCACCAAAGGAGTCATCAGAGGCATCCCTCTCACCGATGACGCCAGACAAGTCGATGCTAACATCATAAATGATCGTAATCCTCTAGCCCTGGCCGCAAAGCGAATCGGTTCCACCACGACCATCATCATTGCCTTCGACGGACCTGACGTACCATACATGGTTCGGTATGGCGCAACACTAATCCCATGCTCCCTGTACCGCAAGCAGATCGATATATGTTACCACTGCGGCCGCCTCGGGCACCGCATGGACGTTTGCCCGTTCCCTAATAACAAGATCTGCCGGGGCTGCGGTGCTCGCAACCCAGATCAAGATCATCAGTGTACACCCAAGTGCATGTTGTGTGGTGGACCCCACCCCACAGCGGACAAAGCCTGTACTGCCAGATACAAAACGCCGTACGTTATACGAAGACGCCTCGGAGAACGCCGAGTAGCACAGCATTCAGCCCTTCATTCAGAAGATTTCCCGTCCATGGAGACCAAGCACCGGTCCCGGTCCCGCTCCGTCTCCAGACCGAGGTCGGATCGAGGTCGGTCCAGATCAAGATCCACGTCGACTCCAGGAGCCAGATATACCTCAGAAAAGGTGAGCTTCGCAGAGGCCCTGACGGGCGTCTCGCGAGAGGGTCACGTTAAATCCCCCCCACTGCCTAAACCCAACACAGACAACACAGATAACACAGACATCGAACACCTTAAGAAAGAAAACGCAGTTATGCGTGATTTAATCCAAAAGCTTACCCAGGAGGTTCACAGCCTCAAACAACCCAAAACCCAACCCACACCTAACACCCCAGAACCCGCTACCAGCAGCCAAACCGAAGAACTCTCAAGACCAGCCCCAAAAAAGCGAGCCCTCCAAGAAGGAGCTCAGGGCCAAGTACGCTCCGAAGTCAAGGATATGCTCATAACACTCCAAAGCACGGTGGAAACTTTACAGAATTCTCTAATCGCCCTTAATCACAGAGTCACCACCATGGAAGCTAATATTCAAACCCTTTTCACACAACCCGCTTCCACCGCTCAAACCGTACCCATGGACACCACAGGAACCGTCGCCGCCACCCTGCCACCTGTGGCATCCCCTATCCTTCATCATGGCCCACACTAAAACTGACACAACATTGTGGCAGTGGAACTGCCGCGGCTACCTCCATAAACAACCCGTTCTCCGTCAACACCTCCGTGCTACTTCATATCAACCCGACGTAATCTTGCTCCAGGAAACGCACAATACTCCGGTCAGCCTTCCAGGATATCACTCTTTCACTGCGAACAACGCTCCACACGGAGTCTCCACACTCGTTCGAAAAAGAATTACCGCAATCGAACACGATCTCAACGATCGGCGCACCGAACACCTCTTCATTGAGCTCATCCCGCACAGAAAACGAAAGGAAGGAATATTTATCCTCAATATCTACAATACTCCATCTCAACGCCATAGCCGATTTCTAACCCTCTTCAAAAAGGCCCTTAACATCGCAGGCAGCGGCCCCCTTATCATCGGAGGTGACTTCAATCTCCCGCACACAGGATGGGGTTACAGACGCAGCTCTGCTGCAGGTCGTAACTTATGGCAAGACTCCCATGATCTCGGGCTTACGCTCATTACTGACCCAGCCTTCCCCACTCGCCTCGGCACTTCTACTGAACGAGACACGACGCCAGACCTCACTTTCACCAAAAACGCAGACAACGCCCATTGGCGCAACACCCAACACGACCTCGGGAGTGATCACTCTATCATCGAAATTACTCTCCCACACCTAACAGCCGTTATGAGAAGAACAAGGGACTTTACTTGGACGGACTGGGATGCGTTCCGTAAACGCCGTGTAACAGCAGCGACGGACACTCCCATTACCGACATAGAATCATGGTCACGTGATCTACTGTCTGATACTAAATCGGCCACCCGCATTATCACAACAGACGCCCCGACTGAGCGCATGGACAGTAGACTCGCCCACCTTATCGAGGCCAAATCATCCATCCTCTATAGATGGAAGGTACAACGACTCAATAGAAGACTCAGACGGAAGGTTGCACTTCTCAACAAGGAAATTGAAGCACACTGCCGCGTTCTAAGTCACCAACAATGGACAGAGCTCTGTCACTCTCTAGACGGGCACCTCCACCATCCCCGCTCGTGGAATATCCTCAAACATTTGATTGATAGCACCACCACCCGCTCATATCAACAAGATCGCCTCACCAAGCTTTTATTCACAGAAAGCAAAACGCATGGCCAGGACCACGTTAAGAATAGCTTATGTGAAAAGTACATCCCCTCTGGGCCCACTCAGCCTCACGGCCCATACACAGGGACCTCCAACCCTGCCCTTGATGAAGATTTCAGCGTGGCAGAGATTCATGCTGCCCTACATAAGCTGAACAGCCGTTCGGCGCCAGGCCCAGATGGGGTTACGAATAAAACACTAAGAAATCTAGATGACTCCTCGGTGCAACAACTCACCGAATACATCAACAACTGCTGGCGCCAGGGATCAATTCCCCCGACATGGAAAACGGCCAAAGTAATTCTCATCCCGAAACCCGGTAAGCCATCTAGCCTCGCCAATCTCCGGCCCATATCGCTAACTTCATGTGTAGGCAAGGTCATGGAGCACGCACTCCTAACCCGTGTAAACACTCACCTCGAAGACACATGTGCTTACCCCCACTCGATAATTGGCTTTAGACAGCATCTTTCCACCCAAGACGCTATGCTCCAACTTCAGCATCAAATCCTAGATGGCAAATCCCGTCACACGAAGGCGATCTTGGGCCTCGACCTCGAGCGCGCCTTCGATAATATAAGGCACTCCACCATCCTCGAGCGCATCTCCTTGCTCAACCTTGGAGAACGCACTTATAACTATGTAAGGGACTTTCTATCCAATCGGAAGGCCTTCCTGTCGGTCGGAGACATTCGATCAGAGGAACTCTCCCTCGGCAGCACGGGCACACCGCAAGGCTCTGTCATTTCCCCAATACTGTTTAATCTGGTTATGCTCGGACTAGCACAAGAACTACAAAAACTCGACGGCATTGAACACACCATATACGCCGATGATATTACAATCTGGGCTGCAAAGGGCAGTGACGGCCAAATCGAAACTGCCCTACAAGACGCCATTGACGTCGTAGAAAATTATCTTGAAGGCACGGGACTCCGCTGTTCCCCCGAAAAGTCGGAGCTTCTCCTATACCGACCCACACTCCGTGGACGCCCCCCGCGGGGCTCCACGACTAAACGCCAATACGAGGAAATAGAGCTCAACCTGAGGGATGGCAGACCTATACCCGTGGTCCCTTGCATCCGCGTTCTTGGTATGACCATAGAAGCCAATGGAGCTAACTCTACGGCTATCTCAAAGATCCTTCGACAGACCGCCAATACATCCAGACTGCTGAAACGAGTGACCAACCGGCGAGGGGGTATGAAGGAAGACAGCCTCATCCGCCTTGTCCAATCTTTTATCGTCTGTCACATTACTTATGTTGCGCCCTTTCTCAACTGGTACAAAGCTGAAAAGACTAAACTGGACATCATCATTAGAGGAGCCTATAAGCAGGCCTTAGGACTACCCAACCACACCAGCACGGATCTTCTACTACAATTAGGTATCCACAACACGCTAGACGAGTTAATCGAGGCCCAACGTCGATCTCAACTAGAGCGGCTTACTCTCACGGAAACGGGCCGCAGCATTCTAAACAAGCTTAATATCACCTACCACCGTCAACATGGAGACAAACACCCAATACCACGCGAAATTCAGCAATGGATACACGCCGACCCTATTCCGAAAAACATGCACCCAGACTACAACAAAGAACGCAGGAAGGCACGAGCTACTTCCCTCATCAAAGCTTACGCCAACACAGCGGGTGTCACCTTCGTCGACGCAGCTGAGTACCAAGATGGACGGCGCTTTGCGGCGGTTACCACAGCAGGCGGCTTGCTCCGACATGCTGCCAGCATCATTACAAAAAATGCCGAGACGGCCGAGGAAGTGGCCATTGCCCTGGCCACTCTTGACCCATCCTGTCACACCATACTGAGCGATTCTCGCGCAGCAGTCAACAACTACATCAAAGGTCGTATTTCTCATCAATCACTCCGTATCTTACGACAAGCCCCGCATTCGTCTGAAAATCAAATCACCCTCGTCTGAATCCCAGCACACGCCGGCGTTGTCCACCCGCACCTCACCAACCTCAACGAGGTTACACACTCCGTAGCACGAGGACTAGTCAACCGTGCCGGAGACGGTGCAGGTGCACCCGCAGGGCGCGACCGCCTTACAAGATACAACGACCTTGTAAAGTCATTTTACCTCGCAAGAAGAACCTTCCCCACCCCTCACCGCAAGTTAAACAGGGCACAGGCAACCACCCTTCGCCTGCTACAGACGAATACATACCCCTCCCTCACACGCTATCACACTATATACCCCGACATCTACCCGAGCCAGACGTGCAAGGTCTGTAAAACTGAATCGGCAACACTCCCCCACATGCTATGGGAGTGCAAAGATCAATACCAAGAGCTTAATCCCGTGACCCTCTCGTCGAGATGGCACGCCGCCCTGCGCAGCTCCCATCTCGACGACCAACTCTGGGCGACCCAGCAGGCCTACGAAGCGGCGAAGAGGCAAGACCTCGACGTCCCATCGTGGGAGGCCTAGGCCCAGCCGACAGAACTGCTGGTGTTCATTAAAGTTTACTCTCTCTCTCTCTCTCTCTTGGTTAAAAATGGTCGTGCGAGACAGGAGAAGTATTTTCGCAAATTTGACACAATCGTTAACACTCTCGTCGCTCTTGCGAATATTGCGCGCACTCGCATGTAGGAAACTGTGGAAGGTGAGTGGACGCCAAAATAATAATTCCAAACGCGCGCTCTACGTTGTTGATAGCGCAGAAAAATTAATTGCTGCAGAGCTCACAAACTGGGAACAAATACAGTCACATCAAACGCACATTTTGAGATCTATGTAAGAGAATGCTTTAGTGAAGTGGTTTGTAATAAATTCTTCTGAACTAAACGCGATGCGCGCAATTGTGTTCACTCCCAGAGCAAGTTACCAAAACTGCAACAATCAGAATTATATGGTAATGAAGAAGCTGACGTGCTGACTTAGTAGTAATAGTGGTGTGGTCATGGTAACTAGGTTGTGCACCCTACACCCGACTCGGGTGGCCGTATTCTGATTGGGGCCGAATGCCTGACAGCTCGTATACCGTCCTTGTTTACAGCGTGCTCACTTATCACCTGGGGTTCTACTTAAGAAACTTACGTGGTCGACAATAACCTGGAGCGCTCCGCGCCGACGCGCCTCATTTACCCAATGTGAAGTTTCAGAAGAATCACTTTCATAGCTTCATTTTATTTAGATCATGCTCATGGCTTAGGGCATCACATATACAACCTATCTAAAGACTACTTTCTTTGGATGTGTCGCTTTAGTATTCATGTTATCAGAAGGCGCCTAAATTTCTTTAACCATTCGGTAGTTTCGAATGCTTCTGACTGACAAAGCCTTATAAAGGAAGCTGCCTTGCTCGTGGTAAGTTATTTATTGCACAGTGTAATGTTATACGCACCTCTAATAGTCTTTCTTAATTCATTCTACAACAATTTCCAAGTAGTTTTTGTCGTCCTCTGTGTGAACTGTTCGTCTCATATCTTATCGGCGAACCTGCATTCCTTCTTTCGTGTTTATTTCCACCTTCTGAAAATTTGTTGCGTAATTTAGGTGCGCCATGATAGCTTTTTCATTTGGCTGTACCACTGTAGCTGTAGCGGGGTTGACCGATGTACCAGAACGAGCATGGCCGTTGTCGCGAGCCCGAAGTCCACTATGCAATTAAATAATTACTCTGGCGTCAGCAGTAGCCAGTTTGAATTCAACTTGTGCAACAAGGCACTAATGGAGACTTATTTAGCGTATACACACGAAAGGGTCGAACGCATGGAACGACGATTGTTCCTTCGAGATGGCAAAATATCAATCCGAAAGTAATGAGGTATAAAAAGTGAACAAGCGCAAAAAAATGTGAGAGACCGTGAAGCAGACTTGGGAGGGTTTCTGATAGTGAGGAATGCAGGTGTGTGTACAGTGAGACGCGAATAGCTTTTTGGGCGTATTAGGCATTGCTCTTGGAGCAAATGTGGCATGCCGAATAAAGTTATTGAGTGGCAAATGCACCCTCTATCCCGATGAGTCGACGTTTTTCGCTTGTTTCCACTATCTATATTACTTCTCTTTCGTTTGGTACCACATGTGCAGTGTGCTGGTGTGACGTCCTTACATCTGGGCTCTGCCGGCCTTGACGCGACAAAGGCAGTCATAGTGGAGTCATTAATCATTCCTTTGGGGAGGTGTAGGAGGGGAAAGGGTATGTTTTTTTTTATGGAGGGGCTTTCGCTCCTGGCTACGTGCGCTAGTATCAGAAACCTACGTGCGCTGCATGCCTCTAACGAGTGGGGACAGCCAACTCTCTTTATAGCTGGAGCCGGGAAATGTGTCGCGCTTGTTTTGTACCTCGTCAACTAATCATCTCCGCATGGTAGCACACGGATCATTACAGCCTAATTCATCCTGTTCTGCTGTACCTTATCCACAGAAGAAGAATTTGTGAAGTTACTTGTGCTGCGTGTACTACGCAGGCCTGTGACATCTATTTATTGCTAGATAGCATAGTTATTTTTGAAAAGCATAGCCCAGCGTCTAGTAAGGGAATGGGGTAACATTTCAAAATTCGGAGCACGGGGTTCAACTAGCATTACTTTTGTCAAAGAGGAGCATTTGACAGCAGAGGCCTAATTACACTTGTTTCTAATTACGACGCAGATCTGCGTTTTTCTACTTTCATATAAGTTTATTTCAGTTCCCAAGAATTACCAAATGGGAATCAGGGCGTTGGGTGTGTAGAAGGTTTCACAATACACAAGGCGAGAGTGGCCCTTGTAGCCTAGGTTCATTGGCCCAGTTCACGTGAAAAGGATCTCGTATAAACTGTCAGCAAATACGCCCAACATAGCATCCGCTATGCGCCAAAGCTCTGACAAATAGCATATATATATATATATATATATATATATATATATATATATATATATATATATATATATATATATATATATATATATATATATATATGCACTACAAGGGGTACGACGAAATTCAGGAAAGACGTCATACAAGAACAACAAAAAAACACCAAGAAAAATTTTTAAAGGCTAGAACGCAAGAAAAACAGAAAAACAATATACATAAAACTGTAAATTGCAAAAAGTAGTATGCTCTTTCCAGGCGCTGTATTTTTCTCTTGTGTAACGTGGGAAGAGTGGCTGCGGGCACGTTGTAAAACAGCGTGAAATGGAGGTTGGCGTAAAGGACAGGTATACACTCCGGTGGTGGCTCTTCGTGTCGCTGAACGAGTTCTCGAATAGATACACGTCGCTCTCAATACAAAAATATCTTTGCAAATATAACTGCATATAGCACAGCCATAATATTTTCTAGCATGTTGCAGTTGGTGTTTGATATTACTGAAGTTGCTCAACATCAGGGCATGGCAGTATAGAAGATACATGTATCGCATGTGCTGCCTAATACTTCAGCCTGCAGATGTAGTGCAGTAGAAGAGGTGAAATTCAAGCTCACCCATCGTCAAATAAAAAGAAAAAAAAATTAGAAGAATTCGAACTTCCGACTATGGCAACCGAGCATTTGGCATAGCTAAGTCGGGTAATCCCGTAGTCATGGAGGCTACATTATAGCCGTCAAGTATAGCCCAGAGGGCCCTAGGTGCCTAACAACTTCTTTGATTTATCCACCGATAGATGTGTTTTCCTGATCGCGATGGGTAACTCAACATAGACCGATATGTAAACCGTTCTGGCCTTGTAGTTCCGGAATCACACGTGCGCAGGCGGCCGTGAACTCGGCTAGGCAAATCCTACAGGCGTAGCGACGACCTTTCACAGTTACGAATACATGCTCGTGATCTACATGCTTCAAGCTTCCTAAAATACTTCAGACACTTGTCATAATGAGGGATATTACATGTGCATGATAAAAAAGCCCTAAGTAAAATAAGAAAATATTGCAGTATACATTACTAAGCATGAAAGCAAAATTATAAATAAATCTCAACATCAGAACATCACTTCAGCACATCATTATCATAACGCCATGAGATCATATTTCTTTCTTTTCTTTTTCTTTTTCCCCTTTATTATTTTGAGAAAGAACAGGCAATAATTACTTATAATCATTAGTTCACATTTCTAGGAACAATTTTAAACTATTTACAAATGAGTCATATTAATCTTGCATGCGATGTCAGCAGAAAGCAGATTCCATTGGCTAATAGCGAAGAGGAGAGGTGAGTGAAAAAAAATATTATTATGGGCGAAGATTGGCTCAATTTTAAATTGGTGATATAGTGGCGAAGAGACATGGAGAGCTGGCCTGATATTTAGAGTAAAGTCGGACGACTGATTGTTGTAAAGTTTATGAAAGAATGACAGTAGCGTCAGCAGCCTGTGTTTTCCGAGAAGAGCTAGATTAATTAAAGGTATGATTTCCGTAATACTTGATGTATCTGAGTTGCTATTTGTAATGAAGCAAGCAGCCTTATTTTTCAGAGACTCCAGTTTGTGTTTGAGGTAAGCCTGATGTGGATTCCCAATTAAGGAAGCGTATTCGATTCCAAAGCGTACTAAGGCGGTGTAAGCAAGAAGTTTGGTCTCCAAGTCAGCCGAGTGCAAATTGAGATATATTAGGCCAAGTAATCCGGATGGTTTACTAACAGTCACGTCTATATAAGTGTTTCATGATAGGTGGGATGACAAATAAACACCCAACTATATTAGTGTGGATACGGAGGCTATCGTCACATTGCACAATGTGTAATCACATAACACGTTCCCAAATCTGACAGCTTTTACTTCATTAATGTTAATTTCCATTTCCAACTTATTGCGCCATATACAGAGATTGTCTAGGTCAGACTGAAGTTAGCGGGTATCCTAAGGGTTAGTAATTCGTCTGTAGATGACAAAATCGCCAGCAAATAGTCTGACTACAGAAGTCATACCATTACTATTATCGTTAATCGAAACTAAAAATAACACGGACTCAAGCACGGAACTCTCCGGTGCTCCAGATATGACGTGTATTAACGCAGACTAATGGTCAATAACGAAAACTGATTGGTACCGCTTAGATAAAAAGTTGGTAATCCACCAATTATTCTCGCAAGTTTCTTCAGTTCTGGCAATTTTTAAATAAGCCACAAGTGAGGAACTGCGTCAAAAACCTTTGCAAAGTCTGCAAATATCGAATCAATTTGATGCCAAGAATAAAGGCAGTGATGCAAGTCATTAATTCCAACAGCTGCATTTCGTAAGATTGGTCACGTGAAAATCCCTGCTGATCGATAAACAAAAAGTTATGTTCTGCAAGAAACTTCATTAGAGCCGATGAAATTATGTGTTCGAGAAGTTTGAACACGTGCTGGTTAAAGAAATTGGCCTTTAATTTGATGGGTTAAACGAGTCGCCAGATTTAAATATGCGAATTACGCGAGCTTTTTTGCAATCACTTGGCACGCATTCCGTGTCGATAGACTGCTGAAAACATGTGGCTAAGCTTCTCGTAGATGGCCGGGCCTGTAGAAGTTGGAGCTCGGGACTGGCGTGGAGATAGCGCAGGTGATGGTCACTCGCAATGCAGATGTAGAAGTGATGCTGGGGCTCAAGAAACCCTGATGGTAAAGCTGCTCCTGCAAAACTTCGGTAGGACATGCATCCACGGAAGGGGTGAGCACAAAAAAACGGAAGGCTCACCTGCTCCTGCTTGCGACGAAATCTCGAATGCTGATAGCACCAGGGTAGCGGTGGTCGCTGAAATAATTGCTAAGGTTGTACATGTGGCGTCACCATGCCTGAAGGAGTGAAATTTGCGCCTAGTGGGGAGCCGGTGGGAGACCCTATGAATCGGTTATGAGTGAGGCGCTCCTGAACTCAAAGCGGACAGCTTGCGGGAACGTCCAAGGAAGGAGAGCGGCGGGCCGTAGGGTAGCTGAAAGTGGTCGCGTTTGCCCCAGTGAATCGGCTAGAAAAAGTAGTCTCGCAGCTGCCTTTGAGCTGAGGAGGAGGCTCACGGAGGGAGTACAAGTTTGATGCTGGGATATGAGCGTGCTGACGATCAGCAAGGACGGACGCAGCCAATGTGGGCCAACAAGACGCGGAATGACGCAACGGCTGAAATGGCGAGAGCTGTTGTGAGCGAGCTCTCGAGGTGACGTAGTAATGAAGGACGGCTGCGTGCAAGTGCGCGTAGACGTCGGTGCCAGGGGATGACAGCCGGAGCCTGGAACCTCGTTCAGAAGGAAATGGCTGCCCAGCTAGATGAATAAGATGTCCGACATGTCGATGTAGAATTCCCGGACACCCTACAACCGCGAGACGTCTGCCCGACCGCGTGAGGCCACGTCACTCGCATTGGTAGAATCAGTGCGCTGACACTGGCATGGCTGGGCTCGCGTGTCACCAATTTGTGGAAGGCGGCGCGAAGCAGCCCCCGCAGCCATGGTTTATTCAGGCCGGTCAGCCATGGTGAAGCGGGAGCTCGGGTGTGACCGACACCGGAGCCGTTCAAGTCGGGTGCACTAGTGTGTTCTATTCTCTCGCTAGCTGCACGTAAACCCATTTTCTTCCTCGCCTGCTTTAGAGCCGGTAGTCGCGTCACTACAAGCTATTACAGGCGGCAACACCATAAAGGGTTCAGAGGCCACGCATCGTGCTTGTTCATGTGCAACAAAAAATTTATTACGTTGTCGAAATTTCACAAATGTATTTTGTCGCTGGGCACGCAAGCGCGATTAGGAATTTTAAAGAATTTTGTGTGCTCCTTTTGGGAAAACGGAACAGGCTCCTTAAGCCACAGCAGGAATGGGAAAGGCCTAACATCACTATTCCGAGTGGAATTGCGCAGACCTCCACTCCGGTGTTGAGTAAGAGTGGAACGTACATCTGCGCAAATTTGAGTGTATTTCAATAAGATTGAAATACCATCTAAACACCAGCAGCAGCTGACTTTGTCGTCGGTAGCTCAAGTCTTCTTTCTCTTCAACACAACAACACCCTCCGGCAGGGGTTCTCCGTCCCGGCGCAGGCTATGGAACGTAACTTAAGGTGTGTCCATAGCCTCGTAACTAGAACAAGATTACTGCTTACGTTAGAATGCAATGAATACACGCCGACCGGTGTAGTCTTGTACGTCACAACTTGTGTTCTTCAATCTTGTAAGAACCATGGTGACGTGAAAAGAGTTTTTCGTACAATACGACTTGATTCGAGGGCCTCCAGAAGAATGACATACAGCCAGAAGAAACTTGAATGTCGCTGTGTCGACAGATGTAACGGCACATTAGGAACTTTTTTGGAGACAGTGAGGCGATCACGAGCAATTTTTCTGGCCAAGGTGGCCATGGCAGTAGCATCAAGGGCGTAAGCGGTTCGGCATTGCGATTCGGTCGCATGGTCAGATATACAGGAATCGAGTAAACGGATGAACTTGATATAAAGAGCTGATATTTTACAGCCTGCACATTTTCCCCTAATGCTAAGTTAGCTGTACTTCATCCTTCATTCACGAAGGTAGCAAGTTTCGGTAACTAGTTTACTTACGATTTACGATAAGCCTTGGAAACTAGGCTTGTACTTGACGCTTCTCACAAACTTAGTGATGCCGCCGAAGAATTTCCATGTGCAGTTCAAGCAAAAATCAAATGTCGCGGACATCATTTCTGTTACACCGACGGACCATTTTGTAGACTTATAAATGTTCTAGATTGTCTTCACTGTTGCTTCATTGTTTTTGTGCCTGTAGAAGAACATCTGCGACAGCCATCAAGAAACAAATACACGTGGGAACCCAGGGGCAGCCTTTGTCTTCTCGGTGTGCTCTTCGCTTCTCGAAAGACCTCCTCTTTTTCCGACCACGCATTTGTATGTGCCGACGTGGTCACGCCGAAAGAATTCCCAGGGCACACTTATCGCAAGCAGCAACGAAGATGAGACCAGTGGAGAGAAAGCTCGTGCTTGTCATCCTAGGAAAGAACGTAGCCTAGATAGTGGATGCAGCGATGTTTGCCCAATTCTTAGGTAGAATTGTCCCTCAACTTGTGCTTCATATGTCGTCTCGTGCTTTTTTATTGATGTTGCTAAGCCGTCAATGTGCCTGGACAACCGGGTGCCGTGTATCATGGTGACACGTACAGTTACTCTGATAACACTTGAGTCACTTAAGTGCACGGTACCGAAAGCTTGTACATGTGTGTTGCGTTGGCGCTACCGTTCTTTTTGTTTGTAACATCAGCTGTGCTAGCACAGCGCTTATCCTTCGCTTAGAGTACAACTGGTGTGTCGCTTCAATCCACCTCCACGTATCCATGTTTGTTCTATTTAATGGAAATCGTGTGCTCTCTTCTCTTACTGTCTCGTCTTCTTGCAACAAATAGTTTGTAAATCGGCCAGCGTGAATCACCTGTTGCTGTACGAGTCCTCTTTCACTCCCAGCTTGCTTGCAGCACAATGCAGATGAGTTTGTTTAATTGCTGTGCCATAAATATAGGTGTGAAACATAGCTATCCTATGAACTGTCCTACGCCGATATTTGGGTGCTGGCTTTCACTTGCATTTTCCTCCACATAAAATGAGAAATTTGCTGCACTTATCGTTTTGCTCCAGTGCACTAGGAGGCTTCAAAGCAACGGTGAAATCAGCCTGCTGGTAAATATTTGCCTGGGTTTACCTGAGACAACTAAATTGGTCCAAATAATTTCACTCCTACTTCATCTTGTGCGAAAAACTGTGTGACTTACGTACAATTTCGTCCCACACTTCACAATATGCCTAATTGTCGCATCTACTGCATTATTGGCACGTCAGATTTGAATTCAAAACAGAAAAATTGCATTTTCTTCCCTGTCCTTTCTTTTTTGTCGGACTTTATATTTTCATTCATTATGAACAACGATTGAATGAAATACTAAAGATGGTCCAAGCGCCTGTTGTTTTATTCATAGTCCGCAATGACGCTTACAACGAGGAACAACCCGCCGCGGTTGCTATGTGGCTATGGTGTTAGGCTGCTGAGCACGAAGTCACGGGATGGAATCCCGGCCACGGCGACCGCATTTCGATGGCGGGGAAATGCGAAAACACCCGTGTAATTAGATTTAATTACACGTTAAGGAACACCAGGTAGTCGAAATTTGCGGAGTGTTACACTACGGCGTGCTTCATAATTAGAAAGTGGTTTTGGCACGTAAAACCCGATATTTTTTTTTACAACGAGGATAATTTGTGCCTCCCGTGGAGTGGAAACTCATCAGGTTGCATCTGCGATCAAGGAGCTGTGAGCACATCACAGCAGCTTCTTTTCTCGTTACTGCCTTTGAAGTGGAAGATATTCAAGAGTGCTATGAAAAGGGCGAGTTCGTGGCACTTGATACTTTCTTATGCCTTAGTACGTTACTAAAAGCACGGAGACGAAAGACTCACAGACAGTTGAGGTGCAACATATACAGATCCAACGTACTTGTCGGACTCTATTTCAATAGATGCTTTAGCAGAAGCAGTTCAAAGATGCTCTTCAACTAACGGCGATCCGAACATCTTTGTTTACTTTCATCCTATGCACCACGTAATCTCATGAAATGTGTATGTGTATGCACCACAAACATCACAACTTTATTGACATGCATTATTTGTGTTCACGCACTGCATTGTCAAGAAATGCTACAATGCAAACTCCAAATAAGCCGGGGGACCGTGGGAGAAGTACACGCCGAGATCTCGCACGGACGAAGGCGACGTATGATGCTTGTTGAGGGAAGAATAGGGATGACAAGTGTACGCACAGAGAAGTACGACACGTAAAGGCAACAATGAGGTTTGTGTATCTCATGTGTCAAAGTGGGACATGCCCAGTTTAGAGGATTGGCGAACAACTGGCCCACACTAGGTGACACACACTTCGTTTCTAAATTGAAGTAAAGAAAGGTAATCAAGGATTATGTTAAATATATTTTCCCATTACATTAACATATCGGTGCGCTTTAGAGACGCCTGCCAGCCGGCATTATAGGTTCAGGTTTTACATAGGAAGATATTACTTACGCGACCAGAAGGGGGCGTACTTGGTCAGCAAACTAGGGTAGTATAAATGACTTCGCTTGCACTTTCAAGCAACCTTTACATAAATATTCAGAAGTATATCCGGCAAGGTAAAGACTGACCCAATAGCAACGCCACCACGCCAAAGCCAGGAAAGTGACAAACAAAGCTTCGCTCGAAAATAAATTAGGGTAGAAACCATCTTTGATGGCTACCTATGTAATGGGAGGCATTTGCGAAAGGTATAGACGACGCAAATTCGCGCCCCCATACGGTCGCCATAGATACTCTGCGTTCGCGAAGAAAATCACAAAAAGAAGAGAAGAAAAGGCTGCGCCGCTCGGATTCTTTAGAACAAAGTGGTAGGAGGATCTGTCCTGACAATTCCAGAGTGGGCCGCCCTCATCAATATCAGAACGACTAGATTAAGGAATGTCAAGATGCACTTAGCAAGCGCTAGCACTACGCGCTTCTTGTGACTATCAAGCGTGGCGTCCATAGATGGCGACGATGGCTGAAGTGGCAACGGTGGTATGGTGATGGTGGTGTAACAACGGTGGAGTGACGACCAATGCATAACGACGATGGTGTGATGACACCAGCATTACAACCGTGAAATGAAAACGCTGCAGTAATGGCGATCGTATGGCAGCAATGGTCCGACGACGACGGCGAAACGACAACGTGGTGAGGACTCCGCGTTGACGCCGATAGTGTGACGAATCTAAGGACGGAGGCGAAATGGCGACGGTGGTGTGACTACAGTGGTACGACGGCATCAAGGCTGATACCTAATTACCACTACCTGTTACAAGTAAACGCATCAGTAATACGCTGTGTAGCTACATTTCTGATTGGTAATTGCATTACCGTCGACAGTTATCGCGAGATGGGTTCTGCCATTTTTGTTTAGTTCTTTTGCAGCGAATCTGCTTATGGCTAGAGCTTTGTGAAATTTTCATGTCTGCGAGCAAGAACTATCATTATCAGCAGAGACTCCTGCCACTGCTCGCACGTTCGTCGTGGTCTTCCTCCAGAACTAGCTCCGTTCTCGCGCATCGTGTCAGTGTTCCCTCCCTCACCGAAGACGCGAGAGCAATGGCCCAATGCTAGGCGGTGTGGTGATTTTGGTCGCAAACTATTTGCCTCACTATAACGAGAAATACAAACACTATAGTATATAACGGATGTATAACACGAATGAATGCGAATGTATAAAAATAAATGTTTGGGCGTACTTTTCGTCAGGATGACAACCGGTCAAGACATTAAACATGTGCGTACCTTTGTTCAAAATTCTCTGTCACCTCTTTCTCGTGCTTTACACAGCTTCGCTGGTCATCCGCCTCACAGAGGGAAATGGCTAACGGTTTTTACCAGAGGGTACTTTTATTTGTTTTATTGTTCTTTTTTCTGACGGCCTAGCTTACATAGTATCGTAGTGACTCATCACTTAAACAAACTTGCTAGGTATCAGCTTTATTTTTCAGAAGTTCCATCTCTTCAAATCATGTGCGACAAAGACGCCGGTTCTTCCTGGCTGATTATCAAATTATATGTACAGAGAAATATAGGATATGCCCTGCAGGTTGCCGAATAATATGAGCTAGCAGACTAGAGCCTTCTCTGTTCTGTCACTCTTTGTTCATGATAAAATTTGGGGTACCAACACGAAGTATCTACTTTAATGGTAGTGATATGAACGCGCAACAGCAAAAGGCGAAAATGAAAACTATTGATGCTCGCGCTCGCCCTGCTTCGGCGTGTATCGGAGATATTTAGTTTCCTTTGACCCCTACGATAAATCACGACATCTAAACGTGGTGGAGGTTCTGGTTTCCCTCTTCACCCTGGAACTCCGTACCCGGACTCTACCTCCGACTTCTATTATGCCTTACGACGCGTCCCCACAAGAGGCTAGCCTACCCCCGGCCGTCATTTGTTCAGCCGTTCTCAGACAGCGTGACCCTGTTAAACTTAGCGGTACCGACGACCACGATCTAGTGGACGGGCTCTTCTCCAAACAGCGAGTGAGTGCGCACAACAAGCGGAATGACGCTGCGAAACTAAACAACGTCATCTTCTACTTGAGCGATGTGGACCAAATTTCGTTTAGCAATCACGAAGTTCACATTGCCAAGTGGTCGTCTTTTAAAACGAGCTTCGCGGAAGTATTCGGCCGACCTGCTGTGCGTAAGTTCCGCGAAGAAATGCGCTTGCGTGGTCGCGCCAGCAGTCGGGCGAAAACATTACCACGTTCATTGAAGACGTCGATCCCTGCCGCCGGATAAAAACCCACCAAGTCGGAAGCTGACAAAATCAGGCACATAATGAAGGATACTGGGGACGACGCCTTCCACATGCTCGCTTCGAGAAATTCCCAAACGGTCGCCGGCGTCATTAAGCTCTGCCAAAGTTACAACGCGCCGCGCAGCCGCAATCACCCATACAAAACACAGAATAGCAAGCGTTTCAATTACCTGCTGAGAGGATGCAACGTAAAGTCGAAGAGAAACGTAGTTCGCTTGAGTCTGACCACGCTCTATGAACACACGAACCCGCAGCTAAGCGTTAAGAAGGTGCCGAAGAAGCCGAACTGCGAAAGCAGCAACGCGAGGATGCGAGAAGGTGCATTACCAAGTGTGCAGCATGCTATCACCTTCACGTGTTACAGGAGTGTAACATGCTGCCGATCTTTTGTTTCATTAAATTTACCATAGGCCAATGAAGAGACAGATAGAGAGTTCGTAAGCGAGCCTATGACAAGTGCTAGAAAATTCACGGTCGTTGGAAGTTTGGTGGCAGTTTTTGAACTAAATAGTGACGGAAATATTAAGCGTATGTGGTGGAATTCACAAATATTTACTATGTGTTGTTTGCCATTGGCCGCGTGTCGTCGCTAATTATGTGCTAAATATCAAGGTTGGTTTCATTTTTGTTACGAACAATGCTTAAGCTGCCTTTAGTAAACGTGGATACTGATTCCATTGTGAAGCCTGACAAACGGGACGGCGTAGTTAGTCATTACTTTGTAATTATTAACAACGCGTAGATCGTTAAAAGGCGCCTATAATTCGGAGTTTAAAAACATGTTTGTCCTTCCCGTAAATTGTAGTTGCTCAGCGACCACAAGGGCTGCCAAACAGTTACTGTGGTAACGACAGTTTGCATTACCGTAGAAGTTCAAAGAGTTCCTATCAGAAGCGAAAACAGATATTCGCTGTGGATATAGATATTCGATGTGCACACATGCAGGAGCATGCGTGCCCAGGAATTTGACTTCGATCTTTCAAAATATGATGTGAAAATAAAGATTTCACAAGCCAAAACAAATCTTGTAACATGGATAGCGATATCTTGAACAAGTACAGTTGACTTGCGGTTGATTCGCAAGAAGAGGTCTCTGTAAAAAAAAAACGTGCTTCTTTCGAAAAAAAGAATTGTTCTCGTCTAAAGACAAAGAACCCTTCCGTGAGCATTCTTCTTTGCAACAAGGAACGATAAGATACATTGTCGTCATCGCGTAAGCCTTGTATTATTTATTCTTTCGAACAATCACGTACAAGCAGCCATATTATAAACAGCGCAGCCAGGTTTGGGCAGGATCTCGAAGTTGCATTGCTGGAACAGTAGGACACCATATGAAATTAAAACCAAGTGCAGCTCTGACAAATCAACAAGATTTTACTAATGATCTGCTCAACGAATTATTTTGCACACAATTCAAGCCACTCAGTACTTACAACAAAATCTGGAATTAGCTTTACGTTTGATAGGCGCTGTTTGACTTTCAGTAAATTGCACAGTTCTTCTGTTGCATTTTTAAGAAAACTCCTTTTAACGAATTGCAGGAAAGCTTACCTCAGACATGTATGAGTTTTGTAGCACACTTTAGCAACACCTATCTCTTAACCACTGCCGTACTTGAAACTCGAACCATGCCGATGCACATAGGGAACTTACTGGCTAGGACTCGCTAATTGGAACATTCACAGCAAAATAAATTGCTTGAAAGGTGATAAGAGAAATTTTGTTCATTAGTCAATCGGGCATTTCGATTTCATGTGCAAGTAATATCCGCCTCTCCCACGAACAAGAGAGCAGTCATATAAGCGAAAGGCAGGGAGGTTACCCACGCGGAGCCCGGTAGCATACAAATCATTATTAAGGATACGAGATTATATATATATATATATATATATATATATATATATATATATATATATATATATATATCGCAGACTCCATGTATATAGCGTTGAAATGCTTCCCGTCTGTTTCTTACAGTGACTGCGTGCTGACTCCTAATGTCAGTGGTCTGCTGCTAAGCACAGCTGCCGTTCCTCATGCCTTCGCGAATATCGCCGGTAACCGCGTATTTCTTCCTGTTTTGAATTTTGGTTTAAGTACGCAAGTTATGCCGAAAAGCATCTCGCATAGAAACTCTTATCCCATCGACGCTTCCGCCATCTGTATATTGGTGTTCCGTGTTTCTCTGTAGCCACCTGCTGTCCGATCAATTCCCCAATGTCCGATCTTCGCATATTTTCGAGGATGACCACCCAAGATCCGCTTCCCGAAAAAGCTGCGGATCTGTGTCGCGTCCTGGTGTCTTATCCCGACGTCTTTGACTTTCAGAATTTCCCGCTGGGGCACAATTTCATTCTGACCCATAAGATTGACACCGGTGTTGCTAATCCTATTCAGCGACGACCTTATCGCGTGTCTCCTGCAGAATGCTAAGCCAATGAATCTGAAGTAGACAAAATGCTAATCAAAAGTATGATTGAGCCGTTGTTACGATCGCCCTAAGTTTTCCAAAAAGCCATCGACTTTCACATCTGGCGAAGGATGGTTGCCCCACCAGCAACACGCAACTGTCACGGTTGATGTTCAAAATTTGTTCATCATTCACTTCTGTTCAAGACAGCAACGTCGTCTTCCTGACCTTCACGAAGTGGCCACTTATCGGTGAAAAGGCCCTCGTGGAGAATTCCCGGGAAGAAGCTTCGACAACAGGGGGTTGCCTCCTATTACGCCGCGTTGGAGACAGGTGCGCCAAGTTGAAGCACTACGAACAGCGCAGAGAAGACAGGAGCATAACGAGCAACGCATAGAAGATTGGAGCACAACGAGCAGCACATTGAGGACAGCACGACGAGCAGCACAGTGGAGACCACTAAGGGCCGACAGAGGTGGTGAATGATTCGGCATTTGTGACTGGCCAGTGGATTCTCTTAATGAGGGAGAGAGGGGTTATTTAAGGCCGTCCGGGTCACCGTGTTAGATCAGAACCGCTCGAGACCCCGATAAGAGTCACAAGCATGTACCAATGAACTACATACAATCTTTTCTACCATTTTTTCATCATCACGATGCCCAGCTTCGTCGTCGTTTCTTGATTCTTGCGATGAAGGCCCACTTCATCCGGTCGAGATCGTATCACCCTCTTAGAGTCTTTGGGCATCACCGATTGTCTTGTTCAAAAAGAAATATAGGAGCTGGCGCTCTTGTGTCGACTACCGTCAACTGAACCAGGTCAGGAAAAAGAATGTCTACCGTCTCCCGCGGATTGATGGCACTCTCGACTGCCTTCATGAATCGAAATGCTTCTGTTCAATCGAGCTCCGATCTGGTTATTGGCATATTTCAGTTGATGAGATCGACCGTGAGAAGACCGCTTTTGTTACACCGGACCGCTTTTGCCATTTTAAGGTTATGCATTTCGGGCATTGTTGTGTCCCAGCAACTTTCGAAAGAATGATGGATTTTCTCGTTAAGGGCTTATGTTATTTAAACAATGTCATCGTATTTTCCTCTACGTTTGACATGCACCTCAGTCACTTTGCCGCTCTTGTTGAAGTCTTCAGAGAGGCTGGCCTTCAACTTAACTCTTCGAAGTGCCATATTGGAGACTGTGAAATGCTATTGATATCACTGCTCCCGTCGCAACCGGACGCCAAGGAGGTAGGTTGCGTCAACGTATGCGGGGAGCACTACGTGCTTCGCATGGTTAGCAGGAGCGCCTTATCTTCAATAATGTGGTTTCGGTTCTTGTTCGTGTTTGGTTTTTATTGAAGCGAATGCGGTGCATTATGTTGTATGCGTAAGGCAAAAGAATGTACGCACTTTTTGCTTCAATCACTGAAGGTATTTTTTCCGGGAGGACGACTTCGCGAAATCGTGAAATATCCCGACCAACTAGAGGCTAACAGCTTCGCTGTGAAAGAAATATGAAGTGATTAGATTATATACATTGTTTTGCAGTTATGGTTTTGTATTTTTATCAGAAGCCGCCAGATCGGCGTTGAAGTCTAGGAACATTCTTCTGAATCAGCGAATTTTCACAGACCGCTCTTGCTTCTCTGATGTCGTGGTTTGGTGATATTGAACCCGTCCGGTAATTTCTGGCGGCCTGCCAATTTGGCTCTCTATGAGTCTAAGTAATATAACACTCCTATCAGAATAATGGTTTTTGGCCCACCTTCCGTGCACACATTGATCTCAAGTTTCCGAAGGAGGTTCCTACGTCGTTGGGAGAAACGGATGCATGCATGCTCATTTGTCGTACAAAACAAAAAAAAAGGACACTGTCTGAAAGTGGAACGCCCTGGATGCATTAGGTTTGATTTTCCACTGTAGATGCAAACTGGCATTTGTACTCAAATGAAACGTCCGTGAATATGGACGCTCAAACGTTCGTTGTCCGCATGTTAACTTTTATAATGAGAAGATCCGTTGGTCCTTTGGATTTGGGTAATAAAGCGCAGTAATTGAGAAGCAACAATAATCGTATTAAGGTGGTATATATTAACCTTGATTTTTTTTCGGAAGGCATATGCTTGTTTTCTATTCGAAATAAGGTAATAAAAGATAACTGAGCTCTTCCTCTACAGCTTAGATAACCATTACGGGTACAAAAAAGGCAGTTCACAATTTATCCCGCAAGGAAGGCCACATTTATAAAGCATCACATTTGAAAAGAGCAGCGACAAATTTAGCGTCAAAAGTCAATCAATTGGGAGATGCGAGTGAAAGCGCGAAAGGGTTAGTGAACTTCATGCTGTCTGTTATGCACAAGATAAGATGGTAGTAGTACCTAGGTGTGCAGCGATTATGAGCTCAGACGATAAACCACTGTGTATGGTACTAGATTCTTCTCCTGCTTTGTTCATTGTCACAAAGCAAGTTCTCAACGGATATGGCCTAACACCTCACCTAAGCTGACGCAGCATGAACTTGTACTACGGGCAAGGTCAGAGCAAGTTTAGACATCCTTCGTGGCGTCGGCGTCAATACAACTACATCAATACAACATCGGCAACCCCCCATCTCAACAATACAACATTAATACAACATCTGAAATAGGATAAAACGCCGTGAATCTTAAAGTGCCGACAGGTTCCGTTCACGCTGACCGGCGCTCTCTGACGTAAAGTTTATACACAGTAAGAGGAATGAATTGCTGAACCAAATTAAAATTCTAAATCGGCAACTCCTGCGAAAGCAGTGAGCAATAAAAATTGCTCACTACTCCTATGCGGTTAGCGCGTGCGTCAAGTCAATGGCGTAACTGTTGTCAACTGTGGTTGAAATACCTCCAGCTGTACATGGCGTACGGATTTTTTCTAGGATTGATTTGCTTAAACCTGTTAAGAATTGCACAACAACAAAGCGGCTGCAGAGATTGTGACATTCAACAGAATTGATGGGCTTTATCTTGTGAAACGCCTGCAATTCGGTGTTTGAGCGTCAGCTGCGGTTATTCAGCTATTCGTCGGCTACAGGTTTACAGGAATGTAATGAGTGCGCGGGTATATTAATGGCGTCTTTGAGGTGGGTTGATAAAACAAATAAGACTTGCAATGACTTGTAACCATGCTACTTCGCTAGAAAAGGGCCACGGACAACGCCAACAATGTGCGCCATAGGGATGCATGAAGTTGAATTTCTCAAACGTAATATAAGCCTTCGTAGCGTCCAAACGACAGCGGGACGAGCACTAATAGTAAGCACGGTTTACCAAACGAACAATGCTGAATCGCTTTTAAGTTTAGGGAAGGTCAGCTTTTATGTGCGGAGCGTAGCTCCTAGAAAAGCAGCCTGCATAAGTTTAGCAGAAACAGATGTAAAACACCAAGAACGAGAATGCACTACATAATATACTTCATATAGAAATCGAGGTACCTTCGCACCACCCCAACCCTTCCTGCCCTCCCTCTCTCCCCTTTTCAACAAACTTTACGAGTTCATCTCTTTAAAAAAAAAATTCTAAATGTCTGGTCACATATGAAATATTTGAAAATGACCCGCAATATAGCAAATTATATTATGCCATCTACTGCATTTGCAGTGAATTGAATTAAATTCTGGGATTTTACGTGCGGAAACCACGCTTTCATTTGAGGCACGCCGTACTAGGTAACTCCGGATTAGTTTTCGCCACCATGGGATCTTTGACGTTCCGTCAATGCACGGGACCCGGGTATTTTTTCATTTAGCTCCAATTAAATGTGGTCGCCGCTGCCGGAATTTAATCCCGCGACCTCGTGCTCAGCAGAGCAATACCGTAGCCGTTAAGCCGGTGAGGCGGGTACAGCTATGCATTTTACATACGGGCTTCATTTGCAGTTTGTGTCATGGTATACGACATTGCAAAGGACAAATTTGAAAGTACGGATTTAGAATTGTGGGATTTGCTTTTGCTTTATGTTATGTTGTGCTCGTTTCTGCTAGTGAAGGATACGTGCACCATTTTGTAGGCATTATTCCGTATATGTGTTTCATGCACTTCTCTGGTTTGATACTTCCATGTGTTTACTTTTTCTGTATTTTCCACTTGCCCGACTGCATGCCGAGGAAAAAACTTCTGTTATTCATATATTGTTTAGTTTTTCTGTTCATGTATGTAATCCTGACGAAGCCTCCATTGCAGAGCCGTTAAACCGCAAAACTGACTTCTCCACCAGGGCTCATTAAGGGAATCGGTCAAGCTTCGCAAATCTGCTCTCTATACAAAAAAGGAGGCGCTCAAAGATTACACAGTTTTTCCACAGTACGATGAAGCTCGTTACTTCATTATTGCCTGAATCCGAGCTTGTTGTTACGGGAACAACTTCCAACGAAACGGTACAAGAGTCAGAACAAGGTGAGTGGCCAGTCAACACACAAAGCGCTTACTTTAAGCTGATTTTATTAGCCCCAGGATTCAGTGGCGAAATATTTTTTTTGCATATAGAACCAGCAAAAGAGGCATGTCTTACATATGTAACACGCTATCACAGTGAAAGCTGTTAAGCCTAAAGGTACACTGCGTGCGAAATGAAAGTGGAAATGGCAGTTGCGGCAAATACCTTGATTGTTTTTTTTTCTTGCTGCAGAAGATTTTATTTTATTTCAAAAAAAGAGAGCGGTCAAATAATTCTGGACACTTACGTGTCCAAACCACGACGTTGTTATGAGGCACGCTATCTTAAGGGATCCCAATAAAAAATTACCATTCCCGGTGTAGAGTGTACTATAGGACCTTCCCTGGGGATCTCTAGCATGCAATGCACCGACGCACAAGCGCTCTTGCATTCACCGTTCATCTAAATGCTATCACCGCGGCCGAGACCGAGCCACAGAACAATGAAAATGCGGAAAGGCAAAGAAGGCACAAGAACAGCCCCTGTTCTTCCCTTTTGGTGTTTTCAAGTTTAAAGCCTTACAAATCTTTCTCAGCTCAAAAATGAGTGCCTCTTTGATAAGAACATGGTGAAATAACTCAAACCAACCAGCAGAATTAGGTTGAAATATGTTTGGAGCTTCATACTTTGACTCAGCGAAGAAATAAATAATGTAGCTCGTTCTTTCATATAAATATTCAATGTTGTGAGCGAAGATCAACTGCAGTCACATCGGAATCCCCTGATTGCACCAGAGAGTCAGTGCCTGTCCTACTACAACTTCGTATTCTGTGCATAGAGCCAATTGCACGGCGTTTCTCAGGGCCCAAGCGTCATTGATAATGCAAGCACGCAAAGCCTTTATGGGGATTGTACCGAGTCGTAAAGTTCACGCACTCTGATTACGGGCTTTCACAAGCCGGCTCGGCAGTGCACTTATAGCGTTCATGCAATTTCTTAGGCCAGCGAGTGGGATGATCAGCATACCCGTATTCGTAAGTTGCCAGAGCTTTTTTCTCAATGACAGGATACTCAAGCATAGTGAAGAGTATTTTTTAGAATGTTATGTGAAATACTGTCAGCTATTTAGTTGCTGTCGTTTACTAAACGTATTGATTGTTCAGTTATCAAAGCATCAGATCTCAGCTGAAGAAGGCACAATGCAGTAACAGCGCAATTTTTTGAAAATGAATAGATAATATAGATAGGTACCACAAAACAGCACTCTGCGCTGTTTCTACAGTTTTTCTGCTATTGAAGACGCGTGGGATAAAGTCCTAGGAAAAACAACTTAAATGTGTCAGTGCCTAGAAGATTGAAGGAATCTGAAGAAATTCGAAGAAATCTACTACACGAAGAAAGCCCACAGAAACACATGCAATACAGCACATTCCTCAATTGCTAATTTTACGCGCAGCTAAAAAAATAACCACCAAATTGTGGTAAGCAAGTTAATAACAAAAAATCTAACATAAGCATTCAAGCCAGAAAACGACTAGCTCGTTTCCTAGTGGCACGTCTTGACACACAGCGGCGTGGCACATAACGTTCGGCGCACTGTGCATAGACACGCACAAAGATGCTGGTGGCGCTCTTCAAACTTTAAGATGTCAGTAAATGATTCACATGGTGTCGAGGGTCGGCGTGAATGGCAAAATAGAGGTGCTTTTTTTTCGTCAATATTCATTCGGTCGGACGTTATCACGTCTCGTGTTCAAACGCGAAACCAGTGACACCACCTCTGCAACGTTTTCATCCCGGCACACGCAACTCCGCTATGGGAGAGCTCGGTAAGGCAGGCTGGCTAGTATTGAACTCGATGGAGCGGCAACACAGGCTACAAGCCACGCGGGCCCGGATATTGATTGCGCAGTCAACTGTCGAGTGCGGGGTGATTCAAGGCGCCATGACCTGAAACACGTGGAGTGACGCACGGTAAGGCACGAAAACGAAAGGAGCGTGCAGATTATCAAAAGCGACGTTTATTTAGCTACATAATTCGTGTTTACGGTGGAAAAAATGCTCGCTGAGTTTCAGCGCAATATATTCTTGGAAGTTCTAAACATGAGGTAAATTTGTGCTTCCATTTCAGTTCCGACATCTCCTAACAAAATACTTAAACCATAGCAGGTCTACGACTTTAGAGTTTCGTAAGACAAGGTACACACACACACACACACACACACACTCACACTCACTCACACTCACACTCATACACACTCACGCTAACACTCGCACTCGCACTCACGCTCACACTCGCACGCACGCACACACACACACGCACGCGCGCACACACACACGCACGCACGCACGCACACACACACACGCACGCACACGCACACACACGCACACACACACACACGCACACACACACACACACGCACGCGCACACACACACGCACGCACGCACGCACACACGCACGCACACACATACGCGCGCACACACACACGCGCACACACACACACGCACGCACACACACACACACACACACACACACACACACACACATATATATATATATATATATATATATATATATATATATATATATATATATATATATATATATATATATATATGTAGAAGAAATAATTAACGGAGTAGATTGGAATAAATACAGCAATACAAATTTAGTCTGTCAGTGGTGTCAAGTTGGAGAGATCTGGTTAGAAAACAGTTTTAAAATAGCTTGTCGCGCGGGCCTATCTGCGGTGCAGCGGAATTACAGTCACTCATGAACTCAATGCCTTTCAGCAGAATATTTATATCATAATTGGAAACATGATCTAAATTTCTTTGAATTTCATTTCCGACGCACCCTAATAAAATACTCATATCTTAGCCGGCCTACAAGTTTCGTAACACAAAGAATATATGCAATGAAATAGCGAGTATATTCGAATAAATACACTAATCAGTTTAGTAGTGTGGTCTGCTGGGCCAGTTCTTACGTGGTGACAGTATTGAAGATTCCAGCGAGGACAGACGCGAGCACAAGTGAAAGGAGTCGACTGGACAACGCTGGACACACAAGTGAAGTTTGTTGTGAATACATTCCAAAAATATCCGCCTCGCACGGGTAGAAAACCAACAACTGTAATGAAGAAGTGCACCATGCAGAGTTCCGCAGCCGGATCGCCAGCGCTACGCAAGTAGGGCTCGGGCTAGACGTTGTTCCCGGTTTGACTGGCTAAGCCTTCGCTGTTGTATCTTTTAGTTGGCGCCATTCGTGTCATCCTCAGTCGTGTTGGACTTCTTTGTCATAACTTGTGGAGGATTTCAGGGTCTCCTATAATTGCGCAGCCGGACTCTCCCTGCCATCATGGCCAGTGAAACCACACGAGCTCACCACCACCTGCTCCCCAGTCCTCCGGATGCCCCGGCAGACTCCGTCAACTGGAAGCCTCCCTTCTTCAGCGGCACTGACGACCATGACGTTGATGACTGGCTCTCGTCTTCTCAACGCGTCAATGGGAACAAGAAAGATGACGACATTAATAAATTAATCACCGTCCCTTTTTATCTCACGGGAATTGTCAACTTGTGGTTTCGGAACCACGAAAACGAAATTCCCCGCTGGACTCGGTTGAAGACAAAGTTCAGCGAGGTACTCGGCCGCCCTGCTGTTCGAAAACTTCGTGCCCAACAGCGTCTACAGTCGCGCTCTCAACAACCTGCTGAGACTTTTATCAGCTATATCGAAGACGTCATCGACCTCTGTAAAAGGGTCAATGCGTCAATGGCCGAGGGAAATAAGATCAAGCATATATTGAAAAGTATCGACAAGGACACGTTTAAGATGCTGATTTCAAAGAGCCCCTCTAAGGTTGCCGAAGTTATTGAGCTGTGCCAAAGCTACGACAAGCTCGGCCGACAACGCCTTGTCACCCGCCGCCCTGTTCCATCTCAAGAATCATTGTCCGGCTTAACCCCACCTTTTCAAGATCAAGGCTTTCGTGCGGGAGGTAGTTGCTTGCCAGCTGTCCCTCATCTCCAGCGCGCCGGAATCAAATTCTCCCTTAATTTGACCCTACGACAAGTTATACAAGAACAAGCTTGCGTGCTTCTTCCACAGGAGCGCGTGCCTCAGGTCACCGCCCCAATGACTTACGCCGCTGGTGTCACAGGGCCATGACCACCGACATTCCATGCTCCGCAAACGATGCCCAGCCCCGTCTTTACCTCCACGCCGCCACGCCCTCCAGTGCATCGAGTAATTTATCCCTGGTGCATAGCGGGCAATCGCCCCATCTGATATTTCTGTGGTCTTCCCGGACACGCTGCACGCCTGCGCCGCCGCCATCCGTTTCATCCACGTGACTACCTACGCACAACTGCCTACGGCCATCCTTTGTCTTATGCTCCACACCCCGAATTACAACTTCCCCGCCCAAGCCTGCGACCAGTTTGTGACCACTGTTCTCTTTCTCCTCTTCGCTCGCTCTCCCTGATGCATCGACGTCCCTCCACCACTGACACAGAAAACTAAGCGGTGTGGTTCCCTAATCGAGAACTGCGTCATCGTCGCCAAGCTGAAGCCCTCTTCTTTGGCCGCCAGACATTATTGATGTCGTTGTTGAAGGTGTTTATGTGCTTGCCGTTATTGACACAGGTGCCGCTATACCTGTAATTGGCGAAAAACTATGCCGCTCAATACGAAAAATCACGATGCCTTCTTCGATCCATTACTCCGCACGTCCACAGCACAGTACGCCCAGCCGGTGGCTGTGTGTACCGCCAGACTTGAAATTCAAGGAGTGCTCTTCATAGTGGAGTTCGTCGTTCTTACCCACTGCTCCCACGATACTATCTTAGGTTAGGATTTCTGACCCCCCACGAAGCTGTCATTGATTGCTCCCATGCAGAAGTCGCCTTTTCTTCACATGGCAATGCCATAGCTGAAGGCGTTTCGCTTTGCTGCGCCAAGCTATCGCTCACTTATGACAGCCAGATACCTCCGCCCCACATCCGTTCTGGCACCTGTATCCTGTTCCGTTGGCTCCGATTCTGCCGTACTCTTCACAGCTTCCACTACTTTTGTTCACCGCCACCTCTTCCCATTACCAACCGTACTGCATGGCCTTCAAGCTCGTGCGACTCACCTTCCTGTGTACATCCACTCCTTATTCACAATTACGTTGCTTTGAGGTGAATCTCTCGGCACTGTGGAGCCTTACGACACCCCGTTGCCACGTTAGAACTTCTTGCTGAATCGTCAGAGGTCAACACCCTCTACTGCAGTCCCGTAACAGCCACAACACCTGAAGACGTTTTCAGCCACGTCATCAACAACGCCCTAAACCCCAAGCAACGCCATAAGCTTCGCCGTCTCCTCGACAAATTTCGTTCTGCTTTTGACAGACATAGCGCTTCCCTTGGTCGAATGACGACTACATATCACCAGATTGACAGCGATACTCACGCACCGTTACGGCAGCGACTATACAGTCTACCGCCGGCAGAACGCCACGTCATTGATGAAAAATTAGGTGAAATGCTAAAGCGTGGAGTTATTGAACCATCCGACAGTCCATGAGCATCACCAGTTACTTTAGTTCAAAAGAAGGATGGCTCGACCCGCTTTTGCGTGGATTACCGTCGCCTAAACAACAGAACCCAAAAGGATGTTCATCCATTGCCGCGGATCGACGACGCCCTAGACTGCTTACAAGGTGCAGAGTTGTTTTCCTCCCTCGATCTACGCTCTGGTTATTGACAAGTGCCTATTGCTGCAGATGATAAGCCAAAAGCAGATTTTATCACACCAGATGGCTTATACTAATTTTGTGTAATTTGATTCGGCCTTTGCGACGTGCCCGGGACACTTCAGCGCATGATGGATACCATTCTGCGAGGCCTCAAATGGAACCCGTGCTTGTGTTATTTGGATGATGTAATAGTGTTTGCACCAGATTTTCCTACTCACCTTCATCGCTTGAGGTATATTTTACGCTGTCTCAGTGGCGCTGGCCTCCAACTAAACTTAAAGAACTTTCACTTTGGGGCACGCAAGCTGACCATTCGCGGACATGTCGTTTCGAAGGACGGCGTTCTCCCTGATGCCGCTAGATTATGTGATGTTAAAAAATTCCCGAAGCCCAGCTCTCTAAAAGACTTGCGCAGTTTCATCGGCCAGTGTTCGCAATTCCGCCGCTTCATTCGAAATTGTGCTTCGATAATGCCCCCGCTTCGGCGAGACCAGAATCTTTCCGCGTGGTCCCCGGCTTGCGATGATGCCTTTGCGACGCTACAACGCCTGCTCACCACACCATCGATACTGCGCGATTTCGATCAAGCTGCTCCCGCGGAAATCCATACGGATGCTAGCGGTGTTGGTCTTGGTGCTTTGCTCGCCCAGCGAAAGCCTGGCTACGAAGAATATGTTCTTGCTTATGTGAGCCACACTCTCACGAAAGCTGAATTGAATTATTCAGTCATGGAAAAAGAATGTCTAGCGCTTATCTGGGCCATATCAAAATTTCGTCCAAACCTGCACGGGCGGTCCTTCGATTTCGTAACAGATCAACACGCAGTTAGCTCGTTGTCGTCCTTAAAGGTCCCTGCGGCGGTCTAGCCCGGTGGGCACTGAGGCTCCAAGAGTAAGACATCCTAGTTGTCTACCACTCAGGCAAGAAGCACGCCGATGCCGACAATCTTTCGCGCTCGCCTATCCAGGCCAACATTGTCAGTGTCTCCGTCCTAGACGACCTACTTCCTCCATTTTCTTCTGGCAACATGGATTTGAAGCAGCGCAAGGACTCCTGGATTTCATCTTTGATAGATTACCTTTCTTATGCGCCTGCACGCCCGTCATACCGAGCACTACGCCGACAAGCATCGCACTTCACCATCCATCACGAAATCGTCAATTGCCGTAGCGAATGGCTGCTAATAATGCCCCGGAATTTCCGCGCTGATGTATGCGCCGCTTTCCACGCCGATTCTCATTGCGCACACACTGGCAACTTCAAGACCTACACAAGACTAGGTCATAGGTTTTATTGGCGTGGTATGTTCACCTTTGTGTAAAAGTTCATTTGCATTTGCACAGAATGTCAACGCTGCAACCTGATCCTTACCGCCCTTCTGGACCAATGCACTCTTTGCCGTGCCCTGCGCGGCTATTTGGCTGGGTAGGATAGACCTATACAGGCTTCTGCCATACACAAATGCTAGCAATCGCTAGGTCATTGTGGCTATAGACCACCTCCCGATGTTTGCCTGCCTCGATGGCTAGTGACGTTGCCTCCTTCCTGTTTCAACGCTTCGTTCTACGTTACTCCTGAGCGAGAAAGGCTGCGTCTTTCTCGCACATGTAATTCAAGAACTACTCACTGAATGCCACGTTATTATTCGCTGTACCACAGCATATTACCCGCAAGCAAGCGGCTTGACAGAGCGCTTTACCCGAACTCGTGGCGACATGTTTTCGATGTACGTCGACTCCAACTACACCAACTGGCACCTTGTCCTTCCCTGTGTCACATACGCCTGCAATACGGCATCCGAGGCAACCACGGGCTTTTGTTCCTTCTGTCTACTACTTGAGCGAGAACCGTAATCTCCGATTGACACTATTCTTCCTTACCATCCTTACTTGTCCGAGGGTACGCCGGTTTCCGAAGCCACACGGCATGCCGAAGATAGTCGAAAAGTAGCACGCTCACTTACATAAAGAAAAATTGCTAAAGAAATTTAGTAATCACGACGGGCGCCCCCACCACCATTTCTCCGCTGACGCTCTCGTTTGGTTGTAGGTACCTCCTACTTCGACACCAGGTGTTTCCTCCAAGTTTGTCGCCAGATACCATGCACCCTTGCGGGACCTACAGCAAACTTCTCCGGCAGACTACGTCACCGAACCCCTGACACCCCCTACGGACCTGCGTCGCCGAGGCTCCGAAACTGTGCACGCAGATGGCCCCAAGCCCTACCACTAGCCCTTCGCCCTCGCGACGCCTTAGGTCACCTGTGCGGCTAGTTCTTCAACGAGGGGGGAAGATGCAATGAAGATGCTCGCCGCAGCCGGATCGCCAGCGCTACGCAAGTGCGACTCAGCCTTGATGTTGTTCCTGGTGTGATTGGCTAAGCCTATGCTGTTGCGTCTTCCACTCGGCGTCATTCGTGTCGTCCTCAGTCGCGTTGAACTTCTTTGTCATAGTCATAGTCAAAGTCATGGTCAAAAATCAACACAATGTTAGCGCGACAACACTAAAAATGATTAAATAACTTAGCATGATAATTTTAAAAACTGAATTACCTTCTCGGTTAGATGGACCGATGGTTTGCTCACGCATATATGAACACCCAATTTTATGATGTGGAATGCTTCCCTCATTTCTCTTTCCCGTTTACTCCGCTCTGTCCCGACAGTCAAAACAGGATAAAAAAAAAACTGGTCGGCATTCGTGTTTTTGCAATGCAAGGGATAGTACCCTCTTCTACCAGTAGGAAGCAAATTGCGATGCTCGCGCATGCGACCAATGATGCAGCGACCTGTCTGGCCAACGTAGGACAGTCCACATGAGAGAGGTATGTTACACACGACCGAAGATTCAAACATTTGCGAAAAAATATCTGGTGCCCTTTTTTGCACAGGTACTACTCACACCTTTCTTCTCTCTTGTGATGTTTTGCACAAGCTAGCCAGCTTGATCAGCGTCAAAACACTAGTGTGATGCCAATGCTAGTGGCCACCCGCCTAAGGTTTTGAGACAGGCCATGCAAATATGGCACTACAAACATTTTCGTTTCTTTTTGAGGATTCATTACCGTCCGCGGTTTTCACGGGTTTCTTTTTCGTGATGTTTTTAAACGAGGTTTCAGCCACAGCCATTAAAACATTTTCCAACTTTTTCAAAACTTATATCGAAATGTTTGGCGAAAGCGTCAGAAGCCAAGCGTAGTGCCGTGCAACACGGGCACTGCGGTGACGATCGCCACAAAATGGCGCCAGAGTAACGCGCGAAAGACATATGGAAACTAAGTGTTGCATGAACGGAGGTCTGCCTGCGGCGGCTGCTGTGAATCGTGTCGACGGTTCATCCAAGCGCTGTCTCTCGCAATCTCCAAAGTCGTGCGGCTGTTGCGCCTCACTTCGCTCCGTTTGCAACCTAACGCCCATCCAATATAGCGCTTAATGAAAATACGTATAGAGCTACGCTCAAATTTCGGATTACAGAATATCGTAATTACGCTACAACAACATGACGACGGAACGATTACGATTGCATGGTAATGAAAGAATAATCACAATCTGTTCCAGGCGACAAAATAACGACGACGGCTTGACGACGACGCCACGTTGTAGCTCACGTGCGAGCTTATAAACGTCACCAGCTGCCTTTAGCAGCATCACTTCCTACTATACCAAGTACTGGTTTGCACTATATCAAGAGAGAGAGAGAGAGAAAAACATTTATTGAATTATAAAATGGAATTCTCGCGGATCGAGGTCTTCTCTTCTTCACGCTGTCTTCTCGTCGAAGGGAAGCCTCTTCAGCACGGGTGGTCCCTCAGTCCAGGGCTCCACTGAGTTTGGCCGCGTCCCTAGCGTGCTCCACCATCCTTCTTTGGACGGCGAGTTCGCAGCTGACGAGCCGGCTCTCCCAATGCTCCGCACTCGGGGGTTTATGATCGCGGAATGCGTCGTTTCGTTCGCACTCCCAAGTTATGTGATAGAGTGTGGGTGTAGCCCCGCACCAGGGGCAGGTGTCCCTATACTGCGTTGGGAACATCTTGTTGAATATGAAAAGGTTGGGGAAGGTGTTTGTCTGGAGCCTACGCCAGCCCGTTGCTTTTTCTTTCGTCAGCGCTTTATGGGGCGGTGGGTACTTGAATCTAGTCCTCCTGTAGTGTTGCAGTAATTCCGAATAACTGTCACTGAGGATCCCGGCGTAACTAGCGCGGTACTCCTGCTGCTGCCCAGCCCGGAATCTATTAGCTCGAGCTAGACCGTCCGCCGCCTCGTTACCCCTTATGCCCTCGTGTCCAGGTATCCAGATCAGATTGTGTTTGATTTTCGCCTCCTCCGAGGGGTTACCCCCTCTGAGGATCCTAAGGGCAGTTTTGCATATTCTGCCCCTCATGTAGTTGCGACAAGTCTCTTTCGAGTCTGTGAGAATATTTAGCGATTTATTCTCCCTATACCCTTGCATCGCTGCCAGCGCCACGGCGATTTCCTCGGCTTCAGCTACGCTCCGTATCTCGGCCGAGACGCACGAGACAAGCTTTTCCTCCTTGTTCATTACTACCGCGATGGCCTTTGCCTCGCTTCCTATTAAACTTATGCTCGCGTCCGTGAAGAGAGTGTTCTCTTCTCTAGCCACTGTCTTTTCTATGTATTCGGCCCTAGCTTTCCTTCTGCCTTCGTGGAGCCTGGGATCCATGTTCTTCGGTATAGGCTTTACATTAAAGGTTTTCCTAATTCCCGCCGGTACGTCCTCGTACCGGTCGACGTCTCCTATTTCGAAGCCCAGCCTACCGATCAGGTTTCGCCCCGTGTAGGTCCCCGTTAGTCTTTTCATTTGCGCTTTCCGCTGTGCTTCCGCCATTTCGACGAAGGTGTTGCTCACCCCTAGTTGCATCAGCTTTTCGTTGGAGGTGTTTCTCGGCAGGTGCAGCGCCGTCTTGTAGGCTTTCCTCAGGACGACTTCAATCTCTTCGTTGGTCGTTTTAGTCCTCACTTGGTAGGGTAGCGAGTACATGACTCTGCTGACGATCAGGCTGTTGACGAGCTTGAGAGTGTCTTCTTCTCTCATGCCGTGCCTCTTCTGGGAGACCCTGCTTATCATTCTGCTCACGTTCTCGGTCGACTTCTTGAGAAGGCCGATGGTGTGGTTGCACTTTCTGCTGCCTTGCAGCCACATGCCGAGGACGCGTATCATGTTGCGTTCGGGGATGAGTTGTCCTTCGAGGCTGACCTCCAGTTTCGCCTTGGTGGGATGTCTGCCGACTCTTAGCAGTTCGGACTTTTCGGTGGAGCACCTGAGGCCCCTCTCCTTCACGTAGTCTTCGACGCACTTGGCCGCATCTTGCAGCGCCGCTCGCTTTTCTTCCAAGGTTCCGCAGGTGGTCCAGACCGTGATGTCGTCCGCATACATCGCGTGCCGGATTCCCTGGATCTTTTCGAGTCTCTGCGCTAGGCCCAGCATCGCCACGTTAAACAGTACGGGCGAGATTACCGAGCCTTGGGGCGTACCTCTGCTAGGCGTTGCAAAGATACCGCTCCTCAGCTCGCCCAGGCCGACCGTCGCCGTTCTGCCCGAGAGGAAGTCCCTGACGTAGTCGTGGGTCTTCCTGCCGCAGTTTGTATTGTTGAGGCCCTCCATGATGGCCTCGTGGCTGACGTTGTCAAAGGCCCCTTTGACGTCGAGGGCCATGACGACGTTTTCGCCCTTTCTCGGCATTGTAGTCAGGACTTCCTTCTCGAGCTGCAGCAGAACGTCTTGCGTCGACAGGTTGGCCCTGAACCCAAACATCGAGTTTGGATAGTATCTTCCATTTTCTAGGTGCCGCTGGATGCGCTTGGTGACGATTTTCTCGTAGAGTTTTCCTAGGCACGACGTCAGCGAGATGGGCCTCAGGTTCTCAATCTGGATTTTCTTTCCGGGCTTGGGGATCATTACGACGATGGCGTGCTTCCACTCCGCCGGAACTTTCCCTTCTTGCCACAGCGTGTTTAGGTACTTGACGAGCTGGTCTATCGCTCCGTCGCTCAGGCTGCGTATGAGGGAGTTCCGGACTCTGTCCGCTCCCGCCGCCGTGTTCTTGGTGGCCGATCTGATGACCTCGACGACCTCCTCCCTCGAGATGGGTCGGTCCATGTCCGGGTTGTCTTCGCCTCGGTACTCACCGCGGTATCCCTCCGGCTCTCCCTTTCCGTAGCATTTCTTGCGGACCTCCTCGAGCAGCTGCTCGTCGGTGCCTTGGAATAGGTGGATCAGCCTCTGGATCGAGTTGCTGCTCTCTCGCTTGCTCTTGCTGGGGTCCAGTAGGCCTCGGAGTATCTGCCACGTCCTGGCCGTGCTGAGGGTGCCGTTTAGCGAGTCGGTGAATTGCTGCCATCCCTGTCTGGCCAGTTGCGTCGCGTACTCCTCGGCCTTCTTGGTGATCTCCGCAATATTCTTCTTTAGCTTCTTGTTCATTCTCTGCTTCTTCCAGCGCTTGGTGAGGCCGCGGCGTGCTTCCCATAGCCCCAGCAGCCGCTTGTCCACCTCCGGTGCCTGTTCTGTTCTGTCCACCTCGCGGGTGTAGAGCTCCTGGATTTGCTTCAACTGTTGGCTCCATTCTTCCGGGGAAGGGATGTCGCCGCCCAGTTCTCTGCAGTGTCTTCTGAAGGCGTCCCAGTCCGTCAGTCTGGTCGAGCCGATCTTTCTCTTCGTGTTTTCCGCCTCGAGTACTAAGCGGAGGACGTGGTGGTCGCTGCCCAGGTTTTCCAGCAGGTTCTCCCATTCCGCGTTCTTGGCGTTCTTGACAAACGTGAGGTCGGGGCACGTGTCTACACTTACGCTGTTACCCATTCTGGTAGGCTGGGCCTCGTCGGTTAGGAGCTCGCATCCCGCATTTTCCGCGGCCGTGCTAATCGCCCTCCCTTTCTTATCCTCTTTGGCGTAACCCCACAGGGGGCTCTTAGCGTTGAAATCTCCCGCTATCACTAGGCTGTTGTGTCCCGCTAGCCTCTTGGCTTCGGCAAAAAGTTTTAGAAAGTCCCCGTCCCTTTGTTTGGGCGAGCTGTATACGTTAATTACGAAAGTGCTCTTCGATTTCCTTTTCTTTTTAAGAATAATCTCCGTTATCACGTGCTCGATATTTGTATCCTTAATCTCGTCGTGAGCTATGGTGACGATTTACCCGCCGTGGTTGCTCAGTGGCTATGGTGTTGGGCTGCTGAGCACGAGGTCGCGGGATCGAATCCCGGCCACGGCGGCCGCATTTCGATGGGGGCGAAATGCGAAAACACCCGTGTGCTTAGATTTAGGTGCACGTTAAAGAACCCCAGGTGGTCAAAATTTCCGGAGTCCTCCACTACGGCGTGCCTCATAATCAGAAAGTGGTTTTGGCACGTAAAACCCCAAATATTATATTATTATTATATGGTGACGATTTTGTTACTTATGAGTGTCGCGGTATTCCCTTTCTCCAGGCACGTGTAGCCCCTAAGTGCCGGAGTGCTAAAGGTTTCCTGTAGTAGTATCAAGTCTGGCGCGGTTCCTCTGTGATAAATGAGTTGCTGCAGGAGCCCTTGCTTGCGCTTGTAGCCCCTGCAGTTCCACTGCCAAATCTCTAATTGGTTGTTTCCTGCCATGTTGTTGAGGTCGATGGGTTAGTCGCTCCTAGGGTTTCTGTTCTACCGCCAAAACGGCGCTCGTCAAAGAGTCTTTCTCTAGAGTCTATTATCTTTTGAGTGTTCTGGTTCTTAATGTAGTTTCGGAATCCCTGCTCCTGGAGGGCCATCTTTTGTTGGGTATTCTGCAGTTCCTTCTGCATATCCTTCATCTGTTTCTGTGTTTCTTGTTGCATTTGCTGCATATTTTGCATAAAGCTCTCTAGCTTATCATTAAAGCTTAGTTCTCCGGTCACCTGTTGAACGGGGCTAGGGGTCTTCGGTGGCGAAGCTACCCTAATAGGCGAGGAGTACGAGGGCAGCGAGACGAAACCTAGCCGTCTAATCTCTTGTAGTTCTTTAATTATGTCATTAAGTTGTCTCCTTAATTGTTGGTTTTCTTTCCTTAGTTCCTCAATTATTTTGTCCTTGGTATTGTCTGTGTTTGGGTTTGAGTGCGGAGCATCTGGAAAAAGCGTGATGGGAGGGCCGGCTCCCCAGCTTACCTTAACTCCTCCTTGCTTCTGTTGCTGCTGCTTCTTTGGCTGCTGGCCCTTCGGAGGTGGGGGTGGCCAGGACCCGTCCCGGTCTCGGCTCCGGCTACAGCTCCGCCCCCTCTGCTGGCTCTCGTCACCCTCGTCCGAGAACCACCGTGGACGTCTGGCTCCGCCGCCGCCGTGGCTCTTGCTGCGGCTGCGGCGCTGCTGCTGCGGCTGTGGCGGCTTGCCCCACCGCAGCTCGCTCGCCTTCTTGAGTCTCATCTTGCAGTCCTTGGTGCCGGCCGCGTGGTCGCCCCCGCACAGCAGGCACTTGGGTGTGCACTCGTGGCCTTCGACTGGATTCTGGCTGCCGCACTGCCGGCAGGTCTTGGACTCCGGGCTCGGGCAGACGTCTGTCCGGTGTCCTTGCTGACCGCAGGCGTAGCAGACTTGCCGCGTCGGGCGATACGCGTAGCACCACATCTCCCCGCCGTAATATATGACTTGCTTGGGGAGACGTGGGCCGTCGAAAGTGACGACGGCGGTGCTGGATCGCCCGAGCATTCTGGCTGCCAGGACCTTTACTCCTTGGGTGCGGACGCGGAGGTTCGCCTTCAGTTCTTCGGCCGGAGTCCCCGGGTCGACGCCGTGGATGACTCCGCGCAGCGTCCCCTCGGGCGCCGTGACGTGGCTGTTCATTGCGTAGCTCTTCCCGCCAAAAGTCAGCTCAGTGATCCGTCTGATTTTCTGGGCCGCTTCTTCGTCGTTGGTACTGATGATTATGATATTGGAGCCGTTGCGCAGCCGGACTATAAAGTCTTCCGCCTTACAGCCCTGGCCGGTGGCTGCCACCACCGCCCGCGCCACTTGGTGCGTGTGCAAGTCCTTGACTGCGAGTCCCTTCGGCCTCAGGACGATCTTTAAATCTTCGCGCGGGAGCGGCGGCAGCCTCCTCCTCGGCGGCGGCGCTCCTCCTCTCACTCCTTCGCCGGGCGCAGCTGGCGCGGCGCCTGACATCATGGCGGCGTTCTGTGATTGGATGTTGCCATGCGGCGTTCCTGCCAAAACCGGGCCTCCGCGCTGGCGTCTCTTTTGCCGACTAGACATTTCCCATTCCGGGTCCGGATCTCGAATTAAATGGTTTACTTGCGGGTTTGACGCCGACGCGGGGGCCGACGTTGTCGCTGGGGTGCTGCCTGGGGTCGGTCGGGTGCCTCCTCCTCGGGGTAGGCCTACCGCCGTCGACGGTGCGGCGACGACGGCTTCGTGCGGGTCTTGTTCCATGAAATCTTGCGCCTCGGTGGCGGTGGTCAGTAGTCGTGATATCGTGAGGTGGTCGTAGCTCGGGATGTCGTGTCGGGCCATCACTCTGGGTCCGCCTCGCCGCTGGCCGAAGCCGGGGGAAGACCTCGAAGCCCCGTACTCGTGCTAGGCCTCGTTAGGCTTAGCGCCTGGTCGGCCACTCGGAAAATTCAAAGTCCGGTAAATCCGAAAATTTTGGACGTACCGGCTTGAATTTGGTGTCCTCGTGGTCCGCTTCGCTTCCGGCGTCGATTCCCACAAAAATTTGGGCGATCTAATTGGTTTGACCGGGCCAAAACACCCGAAATTCACGGAGCACATGTGACACGCGTCCGCTCGCTTCGGCTGCTCGCAGCGCCCTCCACTATATCAAGGATTGGTCCATCCTGTAAGACAGTCAGCAGCCGGCGCCTCAAAAGTGAGGTGAGAGGGGTGGAGCGGAAGAGACAAAGAAAGCTTCATTTCAAAAATATTATAAAAAAGCACATTCAAGGAATATCTAATCTAAAGATTGATTCCGTCGTTTGTTAGATTAGCGAGATAGCAGCAGTAGCGGATCAGACGAGCACAGCTTAGTCTGCTGTAGCGATGAGTGTTCTGCATCAAGAGGCTGAAAGCGATGAATGATGCTTGTGGATGGGAGAATTTCGATGAGAGGTCTACTCACAGATGAGCATGATAGATATTGCACCTTCGTCCTTCTGGTTTCAAGCGACTTTGCTGCTTCGCAGATTGTACATTTTCAATAGAAGCTGTCTTGTAATTGTACCAATTTGCAATAATTAAAGAAGCGCGCAGTTGCCCATCGCACTCCGCGTTTTAAAATATACTATTGGTTCCAAGTGTAGGCGGCAAAAGCGTTTGAAACTGCAAGCACGAATGTTTGACAAATCCACGTGGTAAACCTTATTTCCATGCCATATCAACAATAACACCGCCAGATCTTCCTTCGGTAATTTTAGTAGGAAATTACGTGGTGTTTTGGGCGTTCACGAGTAAGGCTAGGATTCAAGAATCAGCGGTGTGGTGGTGCTGAAAGGCTGTGTTGTCACTATGTCCGAAACCTACATGATCTTTATTGATGGACAGGTGTCATACATTGTACTGGCGTTCTACTTCTCCCAATGTAAATTTTTTTTAATATTATCCTACCTTATTTCCGCCCCTCTACCAACTATAGACTAAGCACTTGCGCTTCCTATGCTCACATCAACGAAAAACGCTGACTTATACGTGAAGTGACGCACTGGGTATTACTGGGAGGTCTTTTTTCACAACAACCGTTATTTGCCTTTCTCCCCCTGCACTGCGAGAAGCTAGCTAATGAGTGTTGTTTGGTTTCCGACAATGTGTTACCAGACGGTGCAACATGTCTATGTATGGCGAACAATTGTCCGTGTCACGCGAGCGTGTGTGTACCGACAACGAGCCATGGCGATGATGATGATATCAGTGAAACGTGATCAACTACTGAGCGCACAAAAATTTTAAGTAATGCAGTACTGATGCGGAATTTCATAAATTTCTGGAGCATTCTTAATACACACACAGGGTCCCCTCGATCGAGACGACTTGAAATTCATGGCATGAATGAATATATTTGTGGTTTCACGGACCGCAAAGATAACTTCATTAGCAGCGGCAATACAGAAGAATAAAAGATGGTTTCTCTCGTCGTGTGAGGCCGGTTATAGCACTGTTTCCTTTCTGGTTCTTCGCTTCCAAGATTCAGGTCCCTTCCCTCTGTACATCCTTTTCTTTAAGGAGAGAGTGTAGCCATCCAATCTCATAGGTGCCTTCGGCATTGAAAACGAGATGCAGTCATCGTACGCATGCTGTCTGAAATATTGGAAGGTCGCGGGAAAAAGAAACACTCATGCATGATTAAAAATAGAAGCTGTGGTGGCGTTCTGCAGTCGTTTTAGTGGAAACACTTTTCTTAAACCTGATTGATGACTCAGAGCGCACCATCGGAAACGTGGAGCGGCTAGAATTTGCATTTTTTACAGCATGATAAAGGATGGATAAAGGATGACATAGCAGTGTTTTCATTTTTATCAGTAGAAAAACAATATTTTGAAGGAAACTCTTTAGCACCCTCATTAATCATCCCGGTCGAACTCCAGCGAGGGAACATGGAAATATAGTGGGTAGTTGCAGTAATGCGCCTGCACATTTACAAGGGGATCAACTTAACAAGGTCTGAAATGTTTTGATGTAATTAGCATTATTTGCCTACTGATGATTTCTTGTCTGTGCTGCTCAGGTGCCGATCATGGCAACAGCAGAAAGTAAACAAAATATTTCACTGCCCTCCACTCTGTGAAGGTGGATAACCAGCGGAGCAGTATATATGGTGCTACACATGTGTATAATAAATATATTGATTGAAAAGAAAAGACACATACCACGAGTTTGATCATTGATGGTCAAATTAATTGAATGATCGTTTGCAGATGGCGAACGTGTGCTCTGAGAGAGTCGACAGCTACGTGTGTCTGGATCATATGGTCTCCCGCGGTGGCAATTGTTGCTGCGGTTGAGGGGCACCGAGGCAGCCCGAAACACGTGCGTAGGACTTGGCTTTGTATGCTCTCTAAAGCGCGAATGTTCGCCTTGCATGTATTTGACCAAACTGGTAGACTATAACGTAGGAGTCCGCGAAGCAGTGCCCCGTATAGCTGCACCATAGAATGGACAAGCAGCATTCGAGGAGGGGACTGCCGATTCGTTCGATTCCTCGATCGGCAAAATGTAGCGTAAGGTCCCACTTTTCCGCACGCACGGCAGGTAACGTGCTTGGCCTGACAGTCTGGATCGGATGCGATGTGAGTCGGTGAACCACCTCGGTAGTAATAGACTGCGATGTCTCGACTGGCTTCGCGGAGGTCGGGCCGGGCGCCATGTTGGCCGGCCTCCCCAGGTTGCGACTTTCCGCCGTGCCGTTGAGTTCCATCATAAGCCCACCGTGTGGTGGGACAACGGTGGCGAGGACCGCCATCTTGCGCACCCGGGCGAGGAGTGTGATGGCTGTCGACGCCATGTTGGCGTTGCGTGGAGGCGCGATGGACAGACGAGGTGTCGAAAACATGAAATTCCTTGTCAAGTTGCTCCACATTCATCCGATTTCCAAGGCTTTCTTGAAAGGGAGGGATGATCCATCGTAGAGTAACTTTTCTCGTATTATTGCTGATGAAGCCTTGCAATCTTTGATCGCAAAGGGACTGATCGCGCCAAGCGCCGAATACACAAGCAGGCGCTAGCCTTTCTATTGCGGTGATGAAGTCCTGGAAGTTTTCCTCGGGTCATTGTTTCCTGTCCCTGAATACGACGTACGAGAAGATCGGTGCCTTCCTCATAATATCGGTCGAAGATGCGAAGAATATCTTCGAATGTTGCAGCTGCCAGGTCTGTTTGCAACGCCAGTTCGTAGTTGACACGCTGCCCCTCAAAGCTTAAATTACTGAGTAAAATGGCCTTCTTCCTCTCGTCTTGTAATGCAGCCAATCGCCTGAAGGAACGTGCTAAAATAAGGCTTCCAAGTCAACCACGGTACCGTAGGAGTACCGGTTAATGCAAGGAAAGGCGGCATGGGGGGTGCGAACGCCATGCTGGTCACCGAGAACAAAGGCGGGAGACTTGAGGTTGACGGAGTAAAAGTTGACTTAGTTGTAGCATCTTGCATGCTGGATACAATATAGGAGAAGTAGTAGAATGGCAAAGGCAATTAGCAAGTAGAACAAATGGGCTCGTCGCCAGTTTGTAGCATGTGAATGACGACGGAGCGCGCTGCGCAGCTGGACGTTGCACAAGTGGAACGCTAGCAGCGTGTGGGCAGGAACCGGTGTCTGCGGCAGAAAAACGGTATGGGAGCGTTGATACTCGTCGCCATTTTGTAGTAGGTGAATGACGAAGGTACGCACTGTACAGCCGGACGTGGCACAGGTACAGCGCTAGTGGTGTCCGCGCAGGATCCGCCATTCGTAGCAGCAGAACAGGTTTATCCTCGTAGCCAGTTTTTGGTAGCTTCGACAGGGTCGCCGGACGGGAGACCTATGGCGTGAGGCCTAACGGCCGGCTCGCGAGGTGCCGCAAAAGAAGAGCCGGACTGCTCATGTTGGGGACCAGACAAAGAATGCGGTTTTTCCAGTGAGGGGAAAGGAAATACCGCAGGGTACACTTCCAGCGTTAGGCGTGGAGCGGCGCTAGAGGTTATAACCATTCGAAAGCGAAACTGGACACCGAAACAATATATCACAGCCCCACGGCAAAAAAAAAAAACTGCAATTCTGAGTTACTAAAGTTTATTTCTCATTTCCATGCAGTTCATACAACCATGTCGTTCGCCCATACATATGCGGCTTCCGCGATCATTTTGTGGATGTTAGTGTAAGCGGGAACGAGCTTATCACACCAGTGGACAAAAACGAACCGATAAGCATCAATGCTTATATGTGCCCAGTAGTCATGTAAAACATAGTGAAACAGTAACCCCGTACAGCCAACCTCTTCGATTCAAGCGGATATGCCTTAAAAAAAGATTTTGCATCGAACTGTCAACAACTCCCCAACGACTTACTGCATCAGAGTTATCCTGCCTTAGTTATGAACGACGTGATTCAAAAATCAGACAGCCTTGATTGTCATTCCCTCAATGGCGAACCAGCTCCTCCAGATTCAGGACTAACTTCATCCTACTGTATTCAACCTCAACAACTAACATACAGCGTATCCTCCGGAAACATCATACCACGCTCTTAAAGACCGATAAAATGCGCCAAATTGTTCCTGAACCTCTGCGGGTGGTATCCAGATGGGCCACCAACCTCAGAGACGTTGTAACGTCCTCGAAAATTCCCTAATCTAACTTCAATGACTGCGCACCATGCGTAAAACCTCGTTTCAGGCTCCGGCCCATGTTGAATACCACTAATGTTGCCAAGAGTACCGCGCCTTTATTTTCATTCAAAAAGTCAAGGAGAATACTACGGCGACACTTGCAATGTTGATTAGCTTCTCGAATGCACCATTTTACCCGCCGTGGTTGCGTAGTGGCTATGGTGTTGGGCTGCTCAGCACGAGGTCGCGGGATCAAATCCCGGCCACGGCGGCCGCATTTCGATGGGGACGAAATGCTAAAACACCCGTGTACTTAGATTAAGGTCCACGTTAAAGAACGCCAGGTGGTCTAAATTCCTGGAGTCTCCAACTACGGCGTGCCTCATAATCAGAAAGTGGTTTTGGCACGTAAAACCCCCAAATAAAAAAATGCACCATTTGCCGCGCACCATACACCGAAGAAGCGAAAGCTCCTTCTAGGCTGGGCTTTAAAAATCACAAATCCCATTTAATATACATACCGCAGCTCTCCCTTTTCAAACATGTGAGCACACTAGGCTAACTGTTCGAAAAATTTAAGGCCACAATATTGAAACCAGGACTTCCACTCACTATGACAATGAAGCTTGCGAATTATTTTAAATACGCAAGTTCAGCCCACTTTCAAGGGGAATAAATGAAAGAATAGGTAGGCTACCACGTATGGCTAGCTAATAAGGGACATCTTTTTTTACTTTTGTGGTGCACCAATGAGAGTTTTTCCCAATTTCCTCATCCATTTCTGAAGGATTATGTATGACATACATTATATGACAAGATTATGAAGTGATATTCATATTTCCGCATCTCTTGTCAGAAATTATTCTCGTCCTTCTGTTATGTTGATGCTTATTTATCTCATATATTTTTCACTTACCTTTTACTTTGTTTTTCACACATGCACAGACGATAAAGATCTGTTTTTCCGCAAACACAAAGAATTCCTCTTGTGCAAAAAATGCAATGGTACGCATTTCGTGGACTCAGAGGTCAGTGGAGGTCACAGTATAGGTGTCCTATAACGAGGCACTTCCAGCGTTCCAGTGCATTCACCGTCTTTGTGGTAGCACAAAAGTTGCAGGAACTTCAAACAAAGAACGAAAGAAACACTATCCTGGCAGCTGCGATCCGTATGCTCTTTGTTAACATGTGACCCCTGTCCCCTACGTTCCATCGGCTGCGTCTTTCCTCTTTTGTGGACAAGACTGAATGTGCACGTATTCGCGTGTAGGTTATTAACAAACTACCTACCTGGGTGTATGTTCTTCTTTCTTTTTTTTCCTGAATGAATTAATGCTGGGGTTTTACGTGCCAAAACAAAGATTTGATTATAGTGCGCACCGCAGGGAGGGACTCCGCGTTAATTTTGACCAGTATGGGATCTTTAACGCGCCCCGTATAGATGGGACACTGCGTCCTTTTTTTTCTTCTCAAAGTCATTGTATGTACTTTCTCAATGCCACTGAATGCCCCTGTATGTAATGCCACTGTATGTCTCAATGCCTCTGTATGTAGCAGTAATATTGCGATAACAATTATATGCACACTCGACGCGCATTTTTGCCGTCGTCGTCGTCGTCGTGAGGTTCCGTATAAAGTCCAAGGGCTATGAAATCGTCGCCGTGCGCCGTGTGCTGTATCTGCGAATTAAAGCACTTATGAAGGCAACTGGTGTGGGTGTGGGCATGTACGCAATGGAGGAAAGCGAAAGCGGGGAGAAAGCACGCCGTGTCCGGTCGCGTGAAAAGCTACGAGGGGAAGGGTAGAAAGGAAGGGTGGGGGCGTTCTAGTTCAAGTGGCCGGGCAGCCGCCAGCGCCCGTGCCGCTGCATCTAGAAAGCAATCACGACGAGGACACGGTCCGTCGCGCGCTTTGTTTTCGCGGCGTAGTTCCCTTTGTTGCGAGCGGCTGCACGAAGGTCAATTCACTCGCTGCTACTGCCACGCTTCCTCACTGCAGCGTTTTGACAGCCACTTTCCGAGGTCCTCGAGTGAGATGTGTTCACGTTGGCTCGGGCGTGCGTGACACCACGCTTGTTAATTTATTTAGTATGCTTATATTCACAAGTGTATGCGTCCGATGAAACTACTACTCTTGCTTCTTGTAGCTTTCCATTAATTTCCTATCGCAATCGATGCTTTGCCTTTCGGGCGAATCGGCGACTCTTTATATCGCCAAATAAAAAAATGACAATTAAAAGGGCAGAGCCGGGCCTGTTGCGCTACTTTAACGCCTTCGTAGAGGTGCTCCTCAAAACTAAGCAACAAGATAGCCGTAAAATGCTGTAAGGTGGTTGAGTACCGTTCTCATTGTTCTCATTGTTAGGCCACAATGAGAACAGTTATGAGCATACACACGCACAACGGGCAGGGGGGATAATGCAAAGCGCCACCAGCTCAACAGGCACGTGAACATCTGCTTATAGTTCAATTCCCAAAGATATCAAGTCAATTTTCCTGAGTGTTTTGAAATTACAGAGCCACATCACGCTCGTGGGAAAGGCGCCGATTTGGATGCGCTCTAACTATAAACTGTTTATTTGTAGAGGCACTATCAGCGAGGACTACAGCTTCAGCCGAAGGTTATATAGTCACAAGGCAACATGTAAATTGCCATGCAAGGCACCCGGCTAAATGTATCGATGTGAAACTGTAGCTCCCCGAGACTATTACAAACACATTGAAAGGCGGGAACTGAATCAGTCAACCTCGCGTGGGTTGAATAAGCATGTCGTTATTCCTCTACTATTTAGAATACAGAATCTATGCTGCTGCCACCGCCCACGTCCCCCTTACTGCTAAAAAATAAAGTGCGCCACGAAATTCTTATTAAAGAAACTACATCTGCTATGTATAAAGACTCTTCACAATTTTCTTCAAAGGACACCTGCCCATACAAAAGGACTGGAAGAAGTTTCCATTGTCTATGCGCGACTGAATAGGCCCTTTCTGTCCTTCGAAACTAATGCACAAAGGGTACGAATAACAGTGGCCATCAGCTGCTAGAGGGATACGCCTGGACGTAAACTTGTGTTTTTTTTTCTCTGTTCCCCTCTCATCAGAATATCGTATATAGAAGTGCACGGATAGAACTACCACGTCGAAGGTATAGCTATGTGACAGGCTATGTGGGAACTACAGGGAAAAAAAATAAAGAAAAACGTTTCCGTGAAGAATTAAAAATGACCAGAGTAATATCCTTAAAAGAAAATACATTAACCTTGCAAACAGCTATTTTATTTTAATCGAACAGCTCGTCTCTAATGTGCTAGAATGCTTTCTCGGAAGTGTCATGTTTGAAACCAGCGTCACAACGTCTAGCAGAAAGGTCGCCACGGAGCTGGGCCAGTGGCCACCAAAGAGCTGTTACACGAGAATTGTTCTTAAGCAAAAGTTGCAACCAATCATGCTGATGAGCATGCCAATAGCGAAGGCCGCGTCAAAATGACGAAGAACATATAGGAACAAATGTTTTTTGTGATATTGGCCACTTGGGACGAGTAACGGGCTACCTGCACCTGCGAGATTGAATAATAATTTTGCGCATGCACCTTTTCCAGCACAATAAGAGGAAAGTAGATGTGGTTTTTCAGTCGCAGGGCCTGTCCTTTTAATTTTTTTAGGCTAAGGGGGCGAGGGAGGCAGTTGCTCAAGCCGAGTATTTCGCGGTTGTGTCCATCAACTCGATATACTAGGTCTTTTTATCTACATTAGTAGTAGTGACTATCGCTATGCTGTGCGACAAGACCTGTGACATGAGAAGCGGCTTTATATTAGGCAGAGAAATTTCGAAGGCAAGAAAGTCACAGCAGTATTTGCAATATTTACATTAAATTTTGCGTAATCCAGTTTGAGTGTTATTTTTTTTATTTACGACGATCTTCGTCATTGCCTTACCGACAGCAAGACAGCCATTTCACTTCAGTGAAGCGGTATCCTTACTGGGCGGTCCATAAACTTTTTGCCTGTGGTAGTTCCCAATTTATTGGGTATAGCGCGGTCGTGTGCTCTAGTCAATCTTATGCCTCGGTATTGAACAGAAGAAATGCAGAGAATTCGTGCAGGAAACCTTCTCTTTTATCAGGTATATTTCCAATATAGCTGACTGTAGCATCCTTTCTTCCAATACTGATTGGACACTGCTGTTTCATCTTGTTGTGTCATAAAAAACAGTTTTCTCAATCCTCCTTCGCGTAGCTTTATCGTTGATGGGATAATACTCCAGTGGCCCCATTTGCGAAAATGTTCAGAGGTCAATGAGGGTTGAGGAAAAATACTGTATACAGGAGCCAGAATGGAGCGCAAGCATTAAGGTCAAAGCAGGCTTCGCTCCCTCGCAATAGTGGCATCATTTTTTCTTTTCTTTCTCAAGGTCTGGATCCTGACTATACAACGAAACACCATTAGAGTAAGGTGGACTGGAAATAAAAGGATGTAGATCCATGAGTACACCCTCGTTTGCGTCACTTTTGTGTGTCCTTTATTTTTTTACCACAATGAGACACATTGTAAAAAGCTGAGCGAACGCCCACTTCGGTTGCTTCTGGCATTTGTGGGCGGCTCCTTCTTTTTAAAAATATTTTCGGTCGCTCATCTGTTTTCCGTGCTTAGAAAGGTCGGGATACACAACAATCACCTATAACCTTCCAGCATGAATCAATATACACATCGCATCTCTAGATAGAATTTCTATTTGCCACAGAAAAATCATGAGCCGTTCCACTCTGTGAAGGTGGAGTACCAGTGAAGCTTTTTAGCACACGGCACAGAGCTTGAACAAAGGTATGAACACATTTATTTATATACATTTGCGTGGACTATGTAGAAAATGCACATAAACATTGCAAATATATTCGTGTGTGCGGCCTGTGCATTACGAGAGCAATCAGCTATTGCATTTTTTTTTCCTTGGTTATGGGGGTAAGCCCCACTGCTGATGGTGATAGTTTTTGTTGACGCAGAAAAAAAAATGCACTGAAGCCTAGCCGTAAACAGCTTCGTTGTAAGAGGAAATTGTAGGGTATAACATAACTGAAGATAGTTGCTTCTAGCTTCTGCGGTCGTCTACAACACGACACAATCCCATTTATGCCTACTGCTCTAATCCAAACATTTGCGTTTAGAATATGCAGGATAAACGTGGAATGAAATTGCAGCATCCGTTCTGAAAGTAAAACTTCAAAGCGGCTTCTGTCGCCGTAGCTTCTTGATTGGGGCTACAGCATCCTGGATATGTTAAATGTAGTGCGGCCAAGTTAATTTTTGGCAAGGTATGAAAATATGCCCAAGCACTGTGAGATGACGCTACCAAACGTATAGCGTGGGCTATTGCACGGAGCTCATTGGAGTAATTTTTATATTGTGCCGAATTTCATGAATATTCAGGCTTATACATCAAGTTTGCAAAACATACCTTTTAGGGGTAATGTTTCAATTTGAATGCTCTTAGTAACCATCAAATTCAGCAAATTATAACTACCTTGTTTTCCGCAGTCATTCTCCTGTGTCTTAAAAAAGTCTGAAAGTCGCCGAAATTTACATAAAAGAAAGAAATTATTGACACACTTTAGACTACTTACATACAGAAATATGAAACCGATGTATTCCCTTCGGTGAAATGTTTTTTTTTTCTTCAGCGCATTCATCGTGCGCGCAAGCTCTCGTCTGCGTTCTGTGCCTCGCTAAGGCGAAATCAGAACGCGCTAAGCGTCTGAGTGCGCTCGCGTGCCCGCGAGGAGTTCATAAATCGAAGGACCACTCAGCAGTGTTCTATTGGACGTTTATACTCTTTATTTTACATACTAATTTTATACACTCGTGATGTGGCGCCACCTCCTCCCCGTTGGCTGTGCTGTGCTGTCAAGCTCTGTGGTCATGTGCCCAATGACGCACGCACTACGCCACACATTTAGTGCACCAGATGCCTCCGATATGCCTCCGACGTGACATTTTCAATAGCGCACGCACTAGGCACCACTTTAGGCAGCCGGAATGGTGGAGCTGCCGAGGCGCAACTTCCTGTTTAGCCACAGAGTTTAGCGGACGCGGAATGTCGGGCTCTTCACGAGCGGTTTTGGTGCCTCATCCGGGCTGCGGTAACAGGATCGTAGCTGAAGCCGATAAGGATTTTGAGATTATTTTGCCGCAATTTCCAGCAGGACGTGTCGTTCTGAACACTGTTTTTGCACAGACGTGTTCGAGTACGGCCATTCCGGGTCGAAGATTTCCGGGACGCTTTGCACAAGGAACGGCTGTTCCTTGACGGTGTGGCTTTGGACGCCTACCAGATCAACTACGTTTGGACCGTGACATTAAACAGCCTGGAGGCGACAAAGCGGTTGGCTTGATTGAAAGAACTTCCCGTCAAGGGGCGACGCTGTCTGATCACCGACGCGCAGTAGCAGCAGGTGAGGCTCCGGCGTAATTGGTTGCTACATGGTGTGGCAGACGACGACATGCGCACGGCGTTTGCGGCGTTTGGAAAAGTGACCGAGGTTAATCGGTTCCACTGGCGTGTGGAGGGAGCGAACGAGAAAGGTTCGACAACCCGGACTGTGCTTCTGAAGATCTAGAGTGGTCTTAATGTTGACGATCTGCCACACGACATTCGCGTCGCCGGTGAACTAGCCCTGTTGATTGCAACAGGTCGACCTATGCAGTGCTTGCGCTGCCATGGTTCGGGACATCCACTTCGTGAGTTCACAGTGCTACGTAGCTCACACTGCCGGCGTTTTGATCACGTCGACGCAGAGTACATCCATCCCTACGCCGCACTGACGGGAACAGCCGGTGACGAGGATGCAACGGTGCACATTATGAACGTGAAGGAGGCTGAGGACGCAGCGAAAGGTAGCGGGGATGTGACCATAGCTGGGCTACATTGCGATGCCTCAACTCCAGCAAGTGAAGATCAATCAGAGGAAGTACACAGCCCGCCGGACCCTGCAGCAAAAACGGCTGAGGGAACAGACGACTCTGCTAAAGACGTAAGTTCTCAAGTAGCCGAAGCGTCCAAACTAAGCGGGGGGGGGGGGGGGGGGGGGGCGCGAAAAGCGTCCCTCGTAGTGCAAGTGCGGACCTGAACGCTCTCGGCGCATCACCGAACGCCAGCGGCGTCTGTCGGAGTACCGGCTATGTGCATGGTACCGGCGTCAGCTCGGCGGTTAAGACCCCTGAACGACGCAACCAGCCAAGAAGAGAAAGTCGGCGCACGAAGCATCGAGGGACCGCCTGCGAAGACACCAACGGGTAGGCGCACGAACCTCAGGACAAGACCTATGGCCACGGCGGATAGGACAGTTGACGATAAGCCACTTTCGCAGAGTGGTGAGACCGTCCTATCGGGCGGTCCCAGAAGCCTCTAGCAATGAGCTACACGCGCAATGCTCCGGGCCTATCTTTTCTACAAATCAACGATGGCTCCTCAAACGTGACTTACACTCGCCACTTTAAGCTTTAGAGGTCTGGCCTCTAGGAAAAAACAAGGTCATCTGTACCGGTTGTTAATGGAAGATCTTGACATCTTGGCTATGCAGGAGACGAAGGCGGAAGGAGAAGAGGAGACGGCCAACATGCTGTGGCGGTTCACTGCACGGTACCATGCCATTGTGAGCCACGCTAATGACAAGTCCGGAGGGTGCGTCCTGCTAATTAGAAGGAATCTAGGACTGTCAGCCGAAAATGTTTCTCCATGTTTTTGCGGTAGCCTTGTGCTGTGTGATTTCACATATGGTGATGCTGCATGGCATGTTGTGTGCGTTTATGCTCCATGTGCGGCACAGGAACCCGTAAATTTCTCTTCTGACCTGAGACAGTATATGTGCATTGATAAGCATCTTGTTTTGGTTGGGTATTTTAATTGCGTTTTGAATTGAATGTTAGGTTAAGTGGTGGAATGGGTAAAGACAAAAGCAGTGATGTGGTAGTCATATATGATTGCACAGTATGAGCTTGAAAATATTGCAGAGTGCCTGGAGGGCTCCCGAGCTGTGAAGTACTCATATTTAGGGCAGCAGCCATGCCCGCTTGGAGTGACTGTACCTCTTAGTGGATACGATCACGAAACGTCGCAGTTATGGTGTTTCGCCGATTTAGTTTACTGACCACTGCCTTGCGAAATGTCAAATATGATCAAAGAGAGAAAGAGTGTTTCATGGGAGCAATGGAAATTGAATTCCAATTTATTAAGGGATGAATCTTTCAACGTAGCAGTGATGCACGAAATTAAGAATATCCACGAAGATAGCGGGTACAAAATAGCAGAGCAATGGGAACTTTCCAAACAACAGATAAATATAAAGCGAAACAAAGATCAAGCGGTTTATTGTTTGAAGCCAAAAAGAAAGAGAAAGAGCTTAAGGTAAGTTTTGAAAGCTAACAGCACTCGAATGCGAAACGCCAGGTGTGTATGCCGAAGATCTGCGTAGTATCAAACAGAAACTGGAGCTTCATGATGATGAGCGTTATCACGGAGCACTAGTGAGAGCAAGAGTAGATGCGATAGCTGTAGAATAATGTCAACAAAACGCGAACTTGAACTCGAGAGAAGTGCCCGGCGGAACCATATACTATACCGTTATTTCTATACCGTTTCTGTACCGTTATTAAAGATAACGGTATAGAAATGACAGACAATGACAGCATAGGACGTGCATTTGCTCGATATTACGAAGTGCTTTTTGCTTCTAGACCTGTGGATGCAGAAAGGTTAAAGAAGAATTTCTTGTGAGAATGCCACGGCTGCACGACGACATCAGTACAGTATTGGAATCAGCCATATCATAAACGGAAATGGGAAAGGCTACAGATGACCTGAATCTCGACAAGTCGCCAGGGTCCGATGGTTTGAGCGCTTCGTTTTACGAGATATTTAAAAAAAAGTGTCTCATGCGCTTACAGTTGTTTTTAATGAGGCATACAAATTTGATGCCCGGCCCCGGTCATTCGGGAAAGCACATACTGTATTAATACCAAAGACAGAAGAGACAGAGAAGTTAAAATTGGTTTCCTCATACAGGCATATATCACTAACTAATTGTGATTACAAAATCTTGATGAAAGTGCTAGCAAGGCTGGTACAGAAAGTAATTAAGGAATCGGTTGGTGCTCACCAAAGATTTGGCATTATGGGGCGTGGGATTGTGACTAATATTTATAAGACGCGGTGCGGGATGGATTGATGCGACAGTATGCAAGCAGGGGTAGCAATTCTACAGCTCGATTTTGAGAAAGCATTTGATTGTGCACCTCACGGTATTTCGCTTGCTATCGTAGACAGCATTAATGTCGGATCTATAATCAGAGATTGGGTAGCTTTGGCGTGCCTGAGCTGCACAACGCGTTTAATTGTTAACAAGTCAGTGGGGGCCCCCATTAACCTATAGTGTTCTGTACTCCAGGGCTGCCCCGTGAGCCCCCTTCTGTTCAGTATATATATAGAAGCAATGCACCAAGCGGTAATTGAAAACAGTAGTATTCACGGCTTCAGATTAAATGCATTGGAAGCTAAAATTCTGGCGAATGCGGCTGACGTCGCCGTTTGTTGTACAGATAAGGAAAGTGTAGCTGCAGCTATTGCAATAGTGAAGGCTTTCGGCAAGGTAGCTGGAAGCCTGGTAAACTGAGGAAAGTGCCTTGATTTCTGACATGGAGAGTGGCCTTCGACCGCGGTAACTTTCACCAACGTTGAGTGGCTGACGACACTCGTTAAATACCTAGGTGTCTCGCTTTAATATTACAAAAATAACGATGAGTACTTGCAAGAGTAAGCAAGAGAAAGAAAGATAAAAGCGAACAGATGGAAAGATGGGCATCTGTCGATGTTTGCAAGAGCTACAGTTTGCAATCATTCTTCTGTAGCAAAAGCCTGGCATATACTGCAGGCATTGCATTGCTCAAGGGTAAATACACCGAGGTTAAACCGAGTCTACGCAGTATTCGTGTGGGCTTCGAATTGGGAACAATGCAGTCGAACGAATTTGTTCAGACGACTTCAAGTTGGAGATTGGGAAATGACGCACCTCTTTATATGGCAGGTATTATACCTGTTTTTATTTTTGCGCGACCTAAGCGATCCTTTTTGCGCACGGTGGGCCAAGTGAGGCTAGGGAGCGCGTTACATGGCTATGTGGTCTGTGCAGAGAATATGACCGGTCCTGTTTGTTGATTTCTTAAAGAAGTTATTTTAAGTGTGCGGTTCTTCTCCGTTAGATTTTCAAATGATTACTTTTTTTCAGTGAAACGTAAAACACTGTACGAAGATGTATGCAATGTAGTTCTCCCTGTTCCAATGTACAGGGCCATCTACAGTGGAGGCCAAGGGCAAGACGTGCTTAAGCGGGTGAAAATAATGTAAGCAACGCCAGAGACCAAGTATTTCTTTTAATGCGACAGCGTTAAGGAGCTCGTGTTGCAGAAACGCCGGTGCCGTCGGCGTCGGCGGCGTTGACCATGACCGAAAAATTTCCGAAAGCCAATTCATAAATAAAAACAACTTCCAAGATGGGCTGGGTGGGAATCGAACCAGGGTCTCCAGAGTGTGAGATGGAGACGCTACCCCTCAGCCATGAGTTCGATGGTTCAAACGGGACAAAAACGGCTCTAGTGAATGCGGTGTTGCCTTAGAAACGTGTCGTAGAAAGTTATACTCCGGTGTATATCGGTAATTATGAGCATGGAAACTACAGACGTCGCAGTTAAACGAGTAGCGAAGTACGTTTCCGCTACATTTCTTCTGCGCTTGGCGCACACGCAGAGCCATCTTGCGGCAAACACAGAAGACCCCTCCTCGCAATAAACGGCGCTGCCCCGACGGGTGGCGTGCCACTCGCCCGCTTCTCCGCTTCGTCTCGTTTGAGCGCATTGGGGTCGTGCGGGGACTGGTGCAAGCATGCCCCAATACCGTTGCGTTTCATAAGTTTTCTCGCTCTCTCCCCTTCCAACTTCCAGCGTGCGGCACTCGAACCCTCGTGTTTAGGTGACGCGGCTCCTCTTTCCGCTCACAGCGCGGTTCCTAGGTGCAGCGTCCGATGCGGGACGCCTCTGACGTGATCGCTGCGCCGTCGCGCGTCTGGTGGGAAAGCGTCCCCTGCGATGTGTGCCGTGCTGCTGGCGAGGAGTCATGCGTCTGCGTGGTGCCTCCAAGCGAGATAGAGGAAGATCCCATCGAGGTGTCAGCCCCATCATCGCGTCCGCCTTCATCAAGCGTCGCGGCCCGGCTGTCCGTGCCGATCCCGACGTTTGGCTGACGTAGATGCTTTCTCCCTCCGAGACACCGAGTTCTTTGGTTCATTCCGCTTGCTGAGACGCACGTTTCGTTGCCGCGCCGAACGCTGCGTTGCTCGGCGCTCACCGCGTTATTGGTGCGAGTCTGATGCGGGGCGCCTCGTAAGTGATCGCTGCGCCGTAGCGCATTGTCTTACACCCCTTGGCGGGTCGACGGGAACGCTGTCGCGTTCCACTCTTGAAGGCGAATCTTAAACGTCCTCCAATTTCTTAAGCTTCACACGGGTACGTTGCTTGTCAAAACCTTTTTAAAAGGTCGTGGTTCTTCCTTACCCTGGGGATTACATTGCTTGATCTTTAAGTAACCAGAAATTATAGGTGATGTATTTCTATATTGTTGGGCATGGTGTTTTCTTTTGGTATGTACTTTAGAGGACCTTGAAGAAAGATTTTCCGTTAGATCCACAGGGTATTAGATATTTATCTATAGAAAAAGATGATGGACTTCCATTTGGCCTTATTATGCTAGTTGGCCTTCACTGTCTATGGCGCGCACGCATGGCGCGGTTTCACCGCGATCCGGATGCTCGGCCTGCACGCATGCTTTTTTGAGAATGCACGTCGAGATTTGTAGAAATTCAGAAATCACAGGATTATGTACCTGCGTGGCTGCCGAGGGTGGAACCCTTGACCGCGCTCAAAGAATTCTCAAATGGTCAGCCCAATAAGGCTGACACTTGGTGCTGAAAACTTGGTAATATATTTTGTTTTCTGAGGTGCGATTTGTTGTTTGATAGGTTAGTACCAAACAGGCAATAAATAAGGGAAAGCTGCCTTGGCGTCGGTTAAGCGTGCTCGTCTCGCAGCCCCCGGAGGCCCGGTTTCGATTCCTACAAAAAACGAAATTTGCGAAATTTTCTTTTCAACGCGATTAATTTTTTTTTACAGGAAGCTCCCTGAGACATCTGACGCTATATCTCATCTTTGCGCTATAGTATGGGGATTTAATGGGACTTCATTTTGGTGCCCCATTATGAGACAATCCAGGGTCGATGGCCTCGTCAGCTAGCGATGGTACCAAAAATCAAATCAAATTAAATCGATTAAGGAGTATTTCTTCTCGTGGTGATGCGAATCAAGCGAACATTTGTGCACTTTCTCTGTCACGAAAACAGGCAAAGTGAATTTTATTCCCTGCTACGCAGGGTGTTTCTTAAATACAGAACCAAGATTGACGTACTCGCAACAGTGACTGCCATCGATACAATACGTGAGCGCGGTAAAAGTAGAATGGGTTTTTCACAAATTTAGAATTCGAAAGAGAAATCTTGTTTTCATTTAGTTTCTTCTCAGACAAAAAGATCGGTGTAATCGACCACGCATTATCTTTATTATTTGCGTTGCGGAATAATACAGCGCTAGTATATCGTTTCTCACTAGTAGAACACTCGTTACCCGTAAACTGGCCGACAGAAAGGAAGGCACAAGGGAAAACAAGGCTTACTTCACCAGACGAACGAGCGCTGTAAAACCAAATAGAAACTTAGCCTGCTTTCCTTGCGACACAGACTTCTCCCAACGTACGTTAATGTACATAGCTATTACAATGGTCCGACAGGGCGCCTCCGGTTCATTAATCCAGGCCCTGCCGACCAGTTCTACAGATGCAGATTTCAAACAACGAATACAAACAAGAGCGCACGATCTTTCCCTGTTTTTGTAGACCCTACATAGAGGAACTCCACCGGGAATCTTGGTGCAATTCTTGGCGGATTGCGTAACCGCGGCCCCCCGCTCCACATCTTTCTTTATATTTCATTGTCTGGTCCCTCCATTTCAAGCCTCCTGCGCTCCCGAAGCTTAGTTACGCCAAGCATACTAGTTGCCTCTGGTTCATGCTTGCTCAAAACCATCGCTCCACTGTTGACCGCATAAGCCACTCATTTTTCAATCCATTTGTATTTTGCATTTCCTATTCGCTTTGCTCCTAACGATGAAAAATTAGAACTACAGGGTAGTTGGAGTCTGCCTTGCCTTTGAATTCTGCTCCACCTGCATCAGTAATTTCTCGCTGTAGTACATCGTGTATCACGACGTTTGATGAGTGAACATATAAAAGTTCTGCATTACGTCTTCTCTTCTGCATACTGTTAGTTTTGCTCTTTCTATGGCAGCAACGCAGCTTCACAGTGGTTTAGAATGGCATTTTGCGTGTTGCATAAGCGTCGGTGGTATTCATCGCTGCGTACGCTCGTTTTGCATTAATTATTTAAGGGTGACTTCATTCTTTTCATGCACTCTGACTGCAGGATTTCTTCACAAGCAGCTAACTTACAAAACTAGTTTCTCAATCATTCGTTTTATATTGCTCTTGCAGCAAGAGGTTACCAGTGCTATGCCGGAGTACTGCAGTACAGGCTCTTTGTAGTGACCGTAAGGATTACGCAAGGTGGATCGAGCATATTTTGCTTGGTAGCAGACTTGCGTAACATAGCCCTCGGAGCTTCATTCGGAATAACCTCTAGGCGTCTCTGCAATAAACTGTTTATGCCTTGCTGTAAGGACTTGCTTCTGCAAAAACTGATTTAACTCTTGAGTGCTTTCGGCAATGCTTTTAGTTGAAACAGTTGATGTGAACCTGCCGAACGAGCCTACCCCCCGCCCGTGCCTTCAAATTTATGCAGTATCATAGAGGTTTAAACGTGAAAATAAATAAACGAATCGAATGAAATGGAATTATACAACAAATGTTTTTTTTTACTTGGAAACATGGTAAGTTAGGCTACGTTAGAGCGGGATTTATAAAAAAGTCCAATAATGTGTTACTGAATAAACTATAAAGAAAGACCATGACAAAATACCCACATGCGATGAGCATACGTGAGCTCAACCACCCAGAGAGTGTCTTTATGGGCACCAGCACAGAAAGCACAGTCCGCTAACTATAGGACGGCAACCTACCATCCAGAAATGGAAGTTCACGAAAGTATTTTGGTGCAACATATCTAATGACCACACGGCCGCGTCATCAGCCCGTTAAAAAATAAGCGAATAATAGAGAAGATAAAACCTGCAAAATCACCTATAGCATTCTATAAGATTAGCTTCCACTAAAATATCGCAAAGGGCACTCAGGGCATTCCTATGCCTACAACGAAATAACCGATCTTCATGCACTTTACTCCTGTGTGAGAGCGTGTTTCACTGGATGTTCAAATGGTCACGCGGAAGAATCCGTTGCTGCTCATATTGAGGGAATTCTTTGATAACATGCTTCAGTAAATCGTCAGAGTTATCCTAGAGACTAACGTTCAGAGTCATTCTTCTTTTGATACAAAATAATGACTGAAGTGTGTAGTTTACCCTAAGCGTAGGCGAAAGGGAAACGTGTCGAACGGGCACAGAGTCTCTTGGTTCGGTTAAAATCGCAGAGATTGGTAAACTTCGTGCTGGAGTGAAGACATAGCTTTTATTGTCGAACTTCGTGTCCTTTTAAAGTATGGGACTCAATGTAGGAGGGATATTAGTGACTCCTAATAATAAAGCGTGAATCTGTATTGGCAGAAAAACGTCAAAATTAAATCTACACTTGCTTTTATTGTACAATCAGTTCTAAAAGCTGATTTAGCGGCTTTATGTTAATTCTTCCTTCTATTTTAAGCATTTTAAGGCCTATAATAATTGTAGTTAAAGGTATAAGTATATGGCTCGATGCATTTATGACTGCACATTGTGCCACATTGTTTCCCCGTCTTTCTTAAGTTTTTCATACATCACACAAACTATAGTGTAGATTGGCCTTGGCTCATTTTTAAGTTGAAGCGTTGGCTCACGGGCAACAGCGATTACGCTGCTGGAACACGTTTAAAATGCATGCTTTCGATACAAAACTGCATCAATTTGAAGTGAGTTTGTTGCGTGTATGAGAAAAAGCGAAATTCCTTCCAATAAATGGGCCGATACTTAACAAAACACACACAAAATCCTGTTTATGGTGGGGGTCCAAGAGTTACTAGTGACAGGACAAAATGCGATAGCTGGTATGCCACCCCGGTAAGCGAAATGCCTTACTGGGCTGGGTGATGTTAAATAATACAAGGCGGACAAGTGACAGCATGCCATCTGTCTTCAGCACACTGTTCGTAAGGACATATGGAAGGCTCGCATCCAAGTTAATCTTTTTCCAAGCCCTTGTTATGACTTCCGACGTGCAAAAGATAAACTCAAGAAATAGTGACAAACTTTTATTTTATTAAATTTACCTTCGCAACCTCAGCACCCAAGCTTGTATGAGGGGTCATATAAAATTAATCAACTCCTTGACTTTCACTCTTTCTCACTGAGGCCAAGTTGTGGAAACTTGCTTGCTCTAACCTAGTTCCTTTAAAACGCATCGTAGTCGGCCTTTACTGATTATCAATTTAGGCCGCACTAAATGCCGCAAAAGGGCCAGCTGCAAGTGTCTTCTCTAAACTTCGAAGCCTCCGCTCAGGTTACGGATGGACTCTGTGTTTCTGTAGAAGTGCAACTTATTTGAAAGCTTAACTAACATTTATCTGTAGCTTTTTTCTAAAGTTCTTTGCGCGAATGAAAAACCGCAGCTGTCCTCCTTGTATGCTATCCTTTGAAAGTGTGATATAGGCTTCTTCTGTGCTTTGGAAGAATTCGTGCTGTGCTCTCACAAGCTTCATTTCCATAAGAGCGAGAGTAAAGAGAATGTTCTTAAATGTCTTCGTCAGCGTTTTTTTTTTTTTTTGTTAGGTAACCATGCCGTGGACATGTGCTGAACTTGTTTTGCATAGCTATGAGTTTAATAATTAACCCACATATTCGCTTTAACATTTCGTTTTCTGTCATTTCACTTGCTACATAACTTTCGCCTCAACTCCCACACTGCATACATCGTTTGGCTAGACGACTAACTTATTCGCTTAAACAAATCCCTGGCCTTACGAAGAATTTCACTCGCTTGCTTTGCACACTCTCAGTCATCTTCTCGCTAGCTCACAAGTAATTCCGGAGGCCAGCTCAGATTTATTTTCAGCTAGCTCCCAAACTTAACACCTCACAAATGCCTAATATGCATGTTTCTCTGGTTGAGATATTTCCAGTACTGAGTCTCGTTTCCGCGGTAGTCTTGAAGACTCAAGTTTTCCTGCGAGTACATTTCTTCTACGCAGCTTTCTATTCCTGTGTAGCACGGTATTATTCGTGCGACCCTCCATCGCTTACATAAGAAGAAAAGCGTTGGGAGCGTGTTTTGATGCACACGCGAGAGAAAAGCATCGCAGCGCAGAGTGCCATTCCAGGCAAACCACGTAATGGCTTCCGAGACACTGCTTTCATCGGCGCTCATGCACACGAGACGGTGGTCTCTCGTGGAGGGGCGCGCTGCGGAAGTCCATATCCCTCACACGCGGCTGCTATTTCTTTTACAGCCAGACATAAGCACTGTAGGGGAAAACGTAGCGAACGGATCACCTTGGCCGTATGGCTGCCATAAGACCCTTGGTTTACCGAGGCCAAGCTCATATATCATGCGACGCGTCTCTGCGTGCCAGAGAGTTGCTACTACAGAAAGTAATCCAAAAGTAACACAGGAAGAAAATGCGCCGGCTGCACCTTCCGGATATGCGCGGCCGACTTTTATTGTAGCATTCACAGCTTATAAGGTGGGCTAGATTCTTCTAGATTCATATCTTTTTTCACGCCAGTCCTTGTGTAGTCCGTTTCCGATTCTGCGTTTTTTTTATTATAACCGTCGGAACCTTATTCAAATTTGACAAAACGGAAAAGAAGACCTATGACTGTCTCCTTGGATTTCCCGGTGATAGCTTAGCAGCACATAATATTGCTGGCATCAAGGAATTGTTTTCGCCAAGTAATCGTTATGCTTGCCGCCGCTGCAATGAACCCACGAGTGATTTATTCAAGATTTTGTTACACTGTGCCTTTGCCCCTTGAGAAGTGAAATTGCCCTTTGCCCTTTGACTCTGAAATTCAAGACAAAGTTTAACTTCTCAAGAAATCAAATAATTCGGCTGAGCAAATGTAAATATCAGCAGCTTCAAACATCAGCGGACCTCTGGTGCTTTGCCTCATCACAGGGTTCTCCTGGACTGAGAATGTACACTTTGACCCTATGCATGTACTCCTAGAAACTGTACTGCCTAAAGAAGTTTCCTTTATTTCTCCATCACCAAGTGCGCAGCCGTCCGCTATTTACGAGAAAGCTCCCGCCCCCCCTAACATTCAGTTGGGGGGGGGGGGGATGCTTCAATTTTCATTCAACTGTAAATTCTGGAGGTCACCCATGTTTCTTCGGTGCTTCACTCTCAATGATGTTTTCAGCGAGTGCAACGGGAGATCTTGTTCTGCGCCTCCGGCATATTCTGAACAGTATTGTCCCTGTCAATCTGCTGCATCGATCCTACGATTATCTGATAATGGCTGCCCAGATAACACTGTCTGTATATTCTGCAATTTTAAGTGTTGAGGGCCCAAGTGACTTTGAATCCTTCATTATGCACCACCAATGTTTGTACGTAGCTTGCTGTGGGGACGAAGCATTCAAACCAAAAATGCATATGTCAGTTCACATATTGGAAGAAATGAAGCTGTATGGGCCAGGTCACAATCATTGCATCGTGAGATGCCCAGGAAAAAATGTACTGCCAAAGTAAAAATCTTATTTTTATGTTTCAAGAATGCCACATATTCTACCAAGTGAAACTGTCACATTCTATGTCGCATGTAGGAGGAGGAGGGAAGAGAAAAGTAGAAGGCAGGGAGGTTTATGTCGCATGTAGATGGCTCAGCAAAGAATGGCTTTCTCGGTCATGACAAAGAGCACATCTCGGGCGTACCGCATCCCTTCCCACATCAATTCATTACGGCAGGGGCACCAGCAGCAGCACTTGAGTCAATTCGTTGCTCATTGAAGGCAGTAGTGATTGGTAATGTTTTTTATCAAACATAATGACGTGTTAATGACATATGCTGTGTCGGGAGATGTTAGCTTCTTGAAAGTTGCTGCTATTGATTGTTCACCATCTAAAGAAGTTTTTTTTCTTTGTTAGCAACCTATAGGTTGTTCAGCGGCATGATGCTTATTTAAACTCTTTTATTTGGAGGAAGAAAGCTATGAAGCCGTAGTAACACAAGAAAAATTGTTGCTGCCTTGCCCTGTGTACACATACAAATGCGAGGTATTCTTTACTGCATGTGCAAATATTATACACAACTTCCCTAAGTCTGTACTGTATTTGTTGATTTGTATTTGTTAGTTTGAATTTGTTATTTTAATGTTGGGGCATAGCACTGTTACTAGGCAAAAGTGAGAATTGCCTTTGCATTGACTTTGACCATTCTTTCAGAATGTTAGCACCCTATGTTTCTTATTATTCACGGCTGCTCCCGTATTCAAATTTTATTGTACGCAGACGAGTTTTGAAACAGGTTGACTTGTGAGTGTGTTGCAAAGCTTGTCATAAACATTTCCAAGCAAAGACCAGTTTCGTTCACAACTGGAAGATGGCTAAGCTACATGCAACAGCCTATATAGGAGCTATGTGTCAGCAGCTTGTTAGTGCAAAGGCCCCACCGAAGCCCCGGGGGCGTCCGGTACACCGCTAGGCTTGAAAGCTATGGTACGTATTTAGACCGAAACTGGAAGCCTATAATTAAGACAATGGATAATCATACTTGCATTTTCTTGTCGTCGTCGGAATTTCTAGAATTGCATGCTTCACAGCAGAAAATGTCAAATATGTGAATAATAGTGACATTTATATTCTTTTTGTCAGACAATTTTTACCCAACGTTTTACCCACCTTCTTCATGGGAATTTCATCTGGTCGTGTTGCCACATTACGAGGGTTATTTAGGCCAGCTTTTTCCTAGTAAACGATTTCTAGATCAAACTTTGAGCTCTCACGCTTCGCTGTTTCTCTGAATACTAAGCTTTATTTTTTTGCCGGAATATTCACTAATAACTTCACTCATGTAGCACAGCACTTTGTCTCCTTCGAAGATGTTACCGTAATAATACGTTATAAACGTTGTCACTCTTTAGTTGGTGTAGCTAGTCGCCTTACCTAGTTCTAGTATTTTTCATGCTCATTTCGGCCTTGACAATTTCTTATTAGGGACCACGTTTTCGAAGAACCTGCACCACCCTATCAGCATAGTTTACTCGCGTGATCAAAAATACTGCACCCGCGTGCTTCACCTTCAAGGCAGCAGAGTCTGACACAATGAAAAGAAGAATTTTCGCTGCGGCCAGGGGTACGAGGATCACGGGATTGTTCTTCGCAATAACGGCCGGCCGCGCGTGTCATCTGCCTGCCGGTGGCGGCGGGTCTGGGCCTTTGGAAACACTATGTCCGTATTTTAGGACTGTCTCGGCAGAAGGAGGGGGCTGCCAAACGGTGCGCGCATACAAGGACAAGAGTAGAAATTTCCATAGAGCACAGCAGCCGATTTCGGTACATATATATATATATATATATATATATATATATATCTCCAGCTATAAGATGACACGCCGAAAGGCCCGCAAAACAAATACGAAGGCACTGCTATAGAAGTAGCAGGTCACCGTCAATTCCCTTAAATCCTTCCTTGTAAAACATATATAACCCCATTTATTAACTCCCTAGTTTGCTGCCTGAATTTACATTTTTTTTTCTGTGTGAGTTGGCGAATCGGGCGCAACGCCTACTCCCTCATTGCATTTATTTGGCAGCATTTCTTGCTTCAGACCACGCACTTAGGTGCGGGCAGGTAGGTTCCTGTGTCACGGCGATTCATGACTTTTCAATAAAACAAATTGATCACGTTCTGGTGGGTTGAGAAGTTGAAACCACAATTTGTTTATGGGTCACGATGTTGTGGGGGGCTGCGGATGGTTCTATATTTTGTCGATATTTCCTGTGTGAAAATTTATTGATCCCTTTCATAATGAGAGGTTCTTTTTGAGGGTAACACTTCTTCCTATCAGTCACTTGCATACTACTGTGTCCTCGTGTCATCTATGATGTGTATCTCCTTTCACAGCGACGCGCAAGGCTTTCCTGTCGACGGCCAAACGATGCTTTGAGCACATGTTAATGATCTCTCCTGAGGGCTCATTACGACTAGTGGAGAGCCCTAAATTTCTCAAGCCAACCAGGTCATCAGCGACGAAAGGCTTTCTTCATAAAATTCCTGCGTTCGAAAATTCTTCCACAGTGGGTATACGGTGGCGCATTCCACGCCTTGGCTTTCTCTGGTTAGTGCTAATAGGACACAGGCCGTAGCGGAGGAGAGAATGATTCGCGCGCAGCTTCTTCAAGTCTTTGGCGCAATGTGCTAATCTAAAGAAGTCTTTCCAGTGTGTTAACATGAATTCCCTGTCGTTGATCGGCTTCAGGCATCTTATGCATCCAGAGGTCTATGCGTTGCTTCTTTTAGTGTCCTATCATCCGGCTCGTCAGTTCTCTTCATTCGAAGAACACGGGATTTGTAGCAATCTATCCTTACTCGGGGGCTGCCTGCGAACGGTGTTCCTACTTACTTAGGCCAAGTGGGAAATAACGTACATTATTTGTAGTGAATGATCGGACGTCCTTCATGCTTTACGGTCACACGAGATCAACTTTTCTCTTGCTCCAGCGTTGCTTCGTGCAATTTTAACTGGGATCGATTCTCGATACGACTGTTTTTTTTTGGACAATGCGCTTTACCTGCCGTCATGAGCCGGGCAGGAGAAAAGCTAGTGTTGTACTTTGAAACCTTGAGATTGCTCGTTACCAGATACGCTCTCAGCTGGGTAACCTAAATGATTTCACTCAATTTCGGCACGCAAAACTCGCAGTTGCGCTGGCTTGTTTATTTCTTATCAAGACAACACGTAACATTCGTCAGAACGAAATTTACGAAAAAAACATTTCACAGATAAGACACGTCGTGCTATAGTCTTGACAGCATAACAATTAGCGGCAGAACCACGTACGCAGCCCACTCCCGCTTTGAGCGATGGTAATGGTGGACGTAACAATAATAGTAAAATATCTATAAAGTTTTCCGATATGCGTATGTAATAGGTATGCGCGTTTTCCTTTTTAATGAATTATGTTGTATTTTGTGTCATGTGTCACTTTTTTTTCCTTCTGCGAGTGCATTCGATGTGCAAATCTATCTCTGGAAGAAATACTTGAGATGATCGTGCAGTGTGGTTTGTCGTGGATGCAGGCACATATCAGCGTATGAAAAAATAAATGCCCGTTGCTTATCATTTAAATAGCCAGCTCACGAAAGCAGCGACTCATGCACATAAATTATAACATGTTCGTTCTGTCGGCATATTTTTAGTGGTACCAGATTGTTTTCACCTTTATCCGCTAAAGCCACCAGATTGGATTTTGTCTGCGTTTTATTTGTCTTATTTTAGGATGCCAGTGAAACAAAATTGTATTTCCTACTTTATTCGGTTCGACAGGCGTAGGAACAGATGGTAATAGGTGCTTATGTGTGTGTACAAAGGGGAGAGGAGGAAGTGAAAGTGCCAATTCAGAGAACAGCTCATGTGCACGCTCGCAGCGCCACAGAGATGCTTCAAACTCCTTGTTATGGGATGGATGGATGGATGGATGGGATAACTTTAATGAAAGGTCCTGCGAGCTACCCGGCGCAAGGGCCCTGTAGAGCGGGCTACTCCCACGTTGGGACGGGGAGATATAACTCCCTGGCCGCATCGTGGGCTCGGTGGACGGCCCAGAGCTGCTCCGCCAGGTGCGTGCTGCGTAATGCTTCTTGTAAATACCTCAGACATTGAAACTTGTTGTGGCATTTAGAGTTCGCTATGTGCAGAAGCGAGTAGAAGAGTGCACGCTGCCATAGAATACAGGAAGTGAGCATGCGTCGCACTAAATTCTAGATGAGAAGAACCGCTGCAACTATACGAGCGGTGCGCGTTTCAGCGAATGTAGGTTTCAGCGCGCGTTCTTACGGTCGCGCACAAGTTTCGCTGCACTTGAGTTCTCTTCGCCTTTCGGAGCTCTGCGTTAGGTGCGGCTACTTCACGGCGTGCTGACGACTTTTCGCCGCCTTTTACGCAGCGAGTTAATGCTCGTTGACCTCGTGGAAATTACACCAGGCCCAGATTACTCAGAACAGTATGCTCACAGACTCCCAATGTGGAAACTTAGTACAAACTTAGTATTCCCGTGGATTATCTATCTTGCGCTATGTCAGAATTTTTTGTTACCCACTGCGGTAGCTAAGTGCCTATGGCATTACGCTGCCAAATCTCGAGGTGACCGTTTCGGTGCAGGCCGCCGGGCACGCATTTTGATTGAAATGCAAAGCAAGAAAGGCGCCCGTGCATATAGGTTTTACATGCAAGTAAAGGAAACCCGGGTGGTCGTAATTATTCCAAACTTCTGCGCAACGGCATGCTTCATAATCAGATCGGTGGCGTTCGCACCTACATTCAAGAATTTGAATAATTATTTTTCCTAATTATCATAGTTTGTCTTTACTTTGGGGACAGGAAGAATTACGCGAGTCATCTAAGAACTAAACGGCTAATATCAGGCATGAAATCCCCCATTCAGTAGTGAGATGCCAGTTTTTATTAGGGTGGTGAACAATGGGGGAGGTGTAACCGTAAACATTGGCGCTACTGTTTTATGCCTTAAAGTAAGTTACGCTCTTTTTGTTTACAGCGTTTTAGGCTAAGTAGAAGGCACCGCCATATGAAATTGCTTATTATAAAGAAGGAAAGTTTGGAGGAATAACAATAAATGTAAATTAAAGACAATTTGCCCTTATGAAGGTAAGCATACGCCAAACCAAGAAAATAAAATGTAAGAGATAGTATAATAAAAAGGACTAAAACACCTGCAAGTATAGAACTGTTGGGAAGTTGTTACGGATGCGTGCTATTATTAACTGCGGAGTTAAATTTCTGAAGGGCGTAAAGCAGCAAATAAGCGCAGGCGCTGGGTCTCGACTGATTTTATGACACTGTCCAGACATGAAATGGGTAGTATTAAAGAATGCACAAAACATACTTTATTCTAAAAGGCGCTACCCGCAGCGCTGAGGCGCTTGTGCTATTGAGCCACTCGGAATATGGTGTGGTGTTAGCCGGCAGTAGTGAAGCGACTTGACGCATCGGAAATAACAGTTGAAGAGTAAAAATGATAGGAGATAATGAAGTACGTTAACATGAACGCAAAATGTACCAACGACCGCCATGATTATATGTAATATTTGACTTAACGAAATCATTTCGTTCGTTTCACTCTTCATACAGAGATGACGTCTTGCTTTACCGCCACGGTGGCTTAGCGACTGTAGTATTTCGCTGCTAAGCTCGAGGTCGCGGGATCAAATCCTGGCAGCGGCGGTTGTTTTTCGATGAGGGTGAAATGCAATAACGCTGGTGTCCCGTGCATTGAGAGGTACGTTAAAAATCCCCAGGTGGCAAAAATTATTCCGGAGTCCCCCACTACGGCGTGCTTCAAAATAAAATCGTGGTTTTGGCGCCTAAAACCCATTCATTCATTCATTCATTCATTCATTCATTCATTCATTCATTCATTCATTCATTCATTCATTCATTCATTCATTCATTCAGGTCTTCCTTTCTTGCCCCATCCTTTAACTTAAAGAGGGCCTGCTGTAGAATTTACAACATGACTGCTCCGGTGCTTTTCTGTCGGGCGTGCGCTCGGAGTTCTTTCAACCTTATCTTTGCATTGATACTGTTGCGTTATAAGTGCTTGCTCTGGTGCTTTCTTTATATGTTTCCGCATAAACACACTGTTCGAAGAGCACATTCAGGAGACCCATTTTTTTCCAATATTTTATTACTGTTTGTATTCTGAGATATTATTTTGGGGAAGATGTATATCAACTGATTTTAATACACAACAATTAACGTCTAGATTATATATGTTTGCCGCAATACTGCATAAGGAGCTGTTTTAAAATCACTTTTCAATTGACTGTCCCGGAAGAGTCTCCAGAGTGACGTAAAAGTCGTGATAAAGCACCAAAAATTTCTGTGGTGAATATTTAAGAGCACAGGCGTAAGGAAAATGTTTAGAGAAATGCACATAATACTTCAATATAGAGTATTTGTTCTAGCAGAATTTTTGAACAGAGCATCAAAAATGTTCGCCTTTCGTTTGGAGAATATTCGATAGCAAGATAAAGAAATTGTGGCTATTAAAAAATATCACATTTCATTTACAGAATCAAACAGGCACATATATGCAAACTATTCCCGATAGTAAAAGCTGCCTACTGCAATCTTACAAGAACAGAACATTTCCTTATAGTGTTTCTTTATTTATGCGTGCAAAAGTCGCATAATTTATTTTGTAACTTCTACGTTGGTCGCAAACATAAAAAAAGTGGTCCCTGTAATACATAAAAAAGAAATAGAAACATTTGTGCACGTAAAGTGACGCAAATTTTACATAAAAGCGGCGCCATTTCAGTGTCCCCCTTTTTTGGGATGAAACGTACCAGTGAGCACTTTCATTGTATCTTCACATACACGACTGCCGGCCAATCAGTCTCATCGGGAACGCATTGCTCAGGCACATGCTTAAAGAACTACGGCCCACGTGAGTGCACTTCAATCATGAATTAAGTGAAACAAAACTGAAATATTGCGAATAAAATTACTCGCTTAGTAAGCTTCCATAGCCCCTAATCGCAAATTTTCTGCTTACTTGAAGCAGTCTTAAGAGCAACTCGTAGCCAATGACGGTATTAGGCATCGTAATGGCGATAGTTTCAGGCAAATACAAAACAGCTCTTACGAAGTGAACCAAGAATTCTGTGAGCTAATATACAGGCTCCTTCTAGATAAATGAGAAGGAGAGGGCTAAAAAAAAATTACTCCTGGTACTACTAAAAAGGCCAGATATACTACGCGAAAGTGAGCGAGACTGAAATATGAAGGAGGATGGCTTTACTCACCGATGAGCCCTTGCAAGGCAGAACGTTCGCGTTTTGTCAAAACTAGTCGACTCTGTCCATGTTGCTGTATTGTAGAAAATTTTAACTTTACTTTTGCGCAATATTTATGCAAAAATGTGAAGTATTTATGGCTCCATTGTATGATAAAGTTAGAACCGCACAGGCAAAATGAACACTAGGCAGTACAGATTAGCGAGGCACAGCTGCCTGTGAGCACGAAGGTTGCTCAAATATCAATATGCAATGAAGGTATATAGGTCTCAGTGCGCTCTCGCAAATTGTATACTCAGCGCAAAAATTCTGAAGAAGTAGGGCTTTTCATTTTTTCTCTTTTTTTGTGCGAAGAGTCCATGACGCCGTAGTGTGTGCGCTTGCTAAGCCAGTGTGCGATAATATAGTATAAAGCTTTCGCCTGTGCATAGATTCACGTACTCAACAGGTAAAAGATGCACACACGTTTAATCTACTTGACGCACCCGCAGTCGCCTTCTTCCAGGGTATTTTGCAAATGATGTGTAAAATGTTGTCAGCGCAGCTCGGCAATTACTCCAGCCGTTACGTCTTTTATTGCACACACACAAAAAGAAGTTGCGAGAAACAAGGCTTTCACCATAAGCAGATGTGTAGGTATGGAAACGCCTCTAGTAAAAGCTTTAACTTATTAGAAAAGAGCAAGTGTCCCAAAATGCTTCCAAAAGCTTTTATACCGTACTGATACAAATTAACGTAGTACAATATTCAAAGGAAGCTATATATGTAATGAATTTGCTAATGTATTGAAATAAAAAAATTCAGTTTTGGTATCGGATGCCACAGAAGGAGTTGGAAAAACATTGATTACTTTTCATCGGCTTCAGACGGAAACATAATTCTTTTTGCAAAATATTCTAGAATAACGTGAGAACTAGAAAACAAGAGAAACAACTAATGGCACAAAACCGATATTGTTTTTAGAAAAGACTTTATATATATATATAAATCTGGCGAGGAAATGACAACGAACGCCACACCCCGGTAAAATGACAAGAGGAGCTTCGTTATTTAAAGAAAATTATCGCGCAGTACTACTGCTAGGGAGAGACGGAGAGGAACAATAATGGAAGGAGGTAAGGAGATCGGCTTGCGTTATTGGAGGTGAATCTTGCCTGCTACACGACACTCGGGATAGAGTGTGAGGTAGCCACAGAGACAGCTTACGATGAGGAAGGAGGATGGTACAGCCATGTTTATGATGAGCCTTACACAGTCTACTTCTTCGATGCAATGCGTATGTGCACACTTCACTGCATATCTACCTTTGCAAACAAGGATCGCGGCGGCGGACATCGTCGGTAGAGTGCAGAATTTGCCCAGTGGTTTTCGACATTAACAAAGTTAAACCAGATACGCTCTAAGCATACGCTGGATACAGCCGAGAGCACCGCAGCGTGCAGAGCGTGCCACCGCTACCGGCTCTCCCGTACACTCCATCTGATTAACCCGACGCAGCGGCAAACACCCACGCTTACGCATGAAGGAAAACGTAGGTGCTTCAAGGTGGCGATTACATTCCGCTGCATCGCTTTGATGACAGAGACCGATGGGATTGCCTTCGTGCACTGACGTTTTTCTAGCCCAGTCAGAGGTCAGTGTGCGCGTTGGCAAACGTGACGATGTTTTTATGTCCGAGTTTGAGTTCTTCATTTCGCGCAATGTCTAGCGAGGATCAGCTGATAATGATTCAGCTACCTTCAGCTACACTTGGGGAACTGAGGCCAAGGGACACTTGTTTCGACGTTGTCCACGTTGAAAGCACAACCGAATTCGCTGAAGTGATGCATTTTGTCCAATATGTCGCCTCTTTGTCTCAGTTTTGGACAATAATTGGAGTTCATCTCATTAAGTGCTTTGCAAATGGGTCACACAATTTCTTTGACAGCGCCTAAATATATTTTAATGCTATCTAAAGAGCAGATACATTCGATCTGGTGGGTTCAGACAGCGACATATTGGCCCAACGTTTAGCTCTTGCAACATTGCAGTGGCCGAGATGCATAATTTTGCTCCTGGTGACGCTCATAGATCGCTTAGACGTGATCAGGTCCCCCTCAAAAATAAAGTTTTGACACTCGCCTAACAGATGAAGTGATGAAAATTGTTGTCAATGAATGTTGATCACAGAAGCCTTCGATGCTTTGCGTCGCTGATGTCAGTGCTATCTGAGATTATACCTGTCCTAGTGTAAGTTGTGCTATCAATGAACAAGCAAACATTTTTCGCCACTGCGTGTGCGCATGGCTTTCAATTTTTCCGGGCGTCGCTACACCTACTGCAATTACGTTTTCTTTAAATGTAGAAATGCACTTAGCCAATTCAGTCAGGAGTTACCTAGGTAGATGTTGTGATCCTGCTTCATATAAAACTTTGATTCTTCGATGTATCTTTGAGGCGCATAGTCAATCGTTAGAGTAGGCCATCCGGTGGCCCCTTGGCATGTGCATTTATTCATGATTGTTCTGTCTTTGACGATCACGTAGTCATTGTCAGAGCCTTCGAGCTCACTGTTTGTGACACAGAAGGTATCTGACTCCTCTTTGTAGACGGGGCGAGCCTAGCACTACAGTACAGGTGGCCAAGTCTATGTGGACATGCTCTACACAACAGACGCCACGCCCTCTGTCATCTTCAAGGGAGCTTCCCGAAGGATAAAGGTAAGTAATACGTCGCTGTGGCAAAAAGAGGTTAGGAGAGAGAGAAACGAAGAGGCAAAGGTAAGGAGGTTAACCAAGGACGCGCCCTGTTGGCTACGCTACACTTGGGAAGGGGGAGAAGGGAAGAACAGATAAGGAGAGAAAAGAAAAAAAAAGTCAGTCATGCAGTCAGTCGCCGGGGAGACTTTACTGCCACAACGTTCATGCAATCTAGTGTCCGTCAAGAAGAGAGGCTGTGGCAAAAATATCCGCGCAACTGAAGCACCTGTGCTTGCACTCTCTGTTCTTCGAGGTAATTTCGTAATGAGTACCGCTGCTTTGCGTAATGCTCTTTCGCATTGGAAGCAGATAAGTAAAGCGTAGCTGGCCCGGTGCAATAAGATGGCTAGATGGGCAGTAGTGTTTGTGAGTGAGTGAGTGAGTGAGTGAGTGAGTGAGTGAGTGAGTGAGTGAGTGAGTGAGTGAGTGAGTGAGTGAGTGAGTGAGTGAGTGAGTGAGTGAGTGAGTGAGTGAGTGAGTGAGTGAGTGAGTGAGTGAGTGAGTGAGTGAGTGAGTGAGTGAGTGAGTGAGTGAGTGAGTGAGTGAGTGAGCGAGCGAGGGAGCGATTTAGCGCGTGAAGAAGCAGGCCTGCGAGGCGGTGGACTATGCGTGTATCTGGTCTTTTTCTTGACATGCTTATTTTACTTGTGCACCAGAATTTTTAGGAACTTCAACTCGTTCAGTCGGGCATGTTGTTGAGCCTTTGTCAAGTAACAGTTTTTGTCAAAAACAGATGCTGAAGGATACGAGACGATGAAGGTTTCGATTCCAGAGATAGCAGGCATTGGTAAGCGAAGAATTTTAGCGAAGAATTTTAGCGAAAAATTTAGCGAGCAATTGGTAAGCGAGGAACCCTTTAGAATTGCGCTAAGGCAAAAACAATATTTGAAATGTCCTTCGCAAAATTAAAAGAGTATTTCTCCTGTAACAATAATTGAATTCCAAGTTTCCCAGTAAATGCAGCACCATCAACATACCACCAGCTTAGAGAAAAATAAAGGGTTGAGGAGGGATGGGTTTGAGGAACGCCTGCATAGGGGGCTGCTTTGGTCGTTGCTACAGCACAAGTCGATATATAGGGAAGCCTGTCTCCGGTTCATGGGCATCATTTATCCGAAAAACTTCTCATGCACACTGAGAAGTATGCGCTGCAACGAACGCCAGCCTTAAACTCTCAAGCTTAAACAAAGAACTTGTTGGATACATGGTAAGCAGTTACTGAAAGAGCAAAAATGTACTAATGTTAGCGTCCCATGCATGGCCGGATATAGAAAACTCGAGTGGCATCATACGCGTCCTCGTCGTCCGAATTCATCCAAGTGTGCCCTGTGAAGCTTGGCCCACCGCAAAACAGAAGTACTTAAGTCAAAGGCCCAAAATATGGTACGTGGAAAAACAATGAAACGAGAAGTAACCGAAAGAAAAAACAAGAAAGAATAAAGGGGATGAAAATAGCGCGCACCAATGTATGCTACGCCTACAAGAGTGAAAACAGCGAAATAAAAGAAGGTAACAGAAAGTTCTACTGTAGCAGAACGCCAATTTCGCTGCGTTTCCACTACGCCTGACCTCGCAGTGAAGCCGGCATGAACAATCTATCAGTTTGGAGGGTGCCTGTCGTGCTTATAGTAGACCTCATGCTCCCGGCTTGGTACACAGGCATCCGTTTGTGCGACACCCGCAGGCAAGAAGACATTTCGTTCTCTCACTACGCTCCCATTTTTTGATGCTCCCTTGGTGAGTTTCTTCGATGCCCTCAGCTTCTTGTTAGTATTGCAGCAGAGTCGACGTTTGTTGTTTAGGTGTCAAAGTTCTTTTTTTATATTGTCGCTGATCTGTTTCTAACTTGTGTGACGTATTGTAACGGATTTCGTTTTACTTGTTAGAGGTAGGGGCTCAATGCAGGTGTATATCAGCGCTGTACGTTCGGTCGCCTTCTACAATGCTCACTTCCATGAAAAAGGTTGACTGGTATATTTTTGTCTTCTCAGTATTCCTAGTGGGCCAGAAGGTGATACTGGGAGCTTCCTAACAAAAGAGGCTGATAGAAAGAGAGTTCAAGTGTGTGGACTATGAGCTGTAGTGCGTGGCGTTGATAATCGACATGGGTATCCGTAAGAGTTCCAATTCAGAGCAAATATTCTGACACAGCGACCCTGTAGGTATGAATAGTCGGTCAAAATTCTTGGTCAGTTTATTGTACGTTTTAATGTTTCGCTGTGCCATGTGAAGACCTAAACAGTACCATTGTTTTACTACGATGAAGTGGCATCAGACGTTGCAGAAATTAGGATAACATTTGTTGCATGCCGGTGTTACACGAGTTTGGACTGAGCAACAGCCTTCGGACTGTATCTCAAGTTCGAGTACACCCCAAGTCGCCCCAATGAGCTTTCTTTAGACATTGATATAGGATCCCCGGTACAAGGCTGATTAACCCCCTTATATTTAATGTGAAATCCGCTAAAGATATGTTTAGCCTACAGTCAAAGCATTAAGGTTTCTTTTTATCGCAGTGGTTCCAACAGAAGAATAACATCATAGTTGCATTTGTGCGTTTTTCTTTTTAAGCGTATCTTGGAGTTACCTTAAAAAAAGTAACTGCTCTTAGTTTCCCGAAAGAGTGAATGTTTTGCTATTTCCTCTGCGCACAACTTTTTATCGAATGGAATGTTTTGTCCTTTGTACCATCCCTGGTGCAGAAATCATTTTCATTTCTTGACGTATTCGGCTGTAAATATATGGGGTCTTGAGAAATCGTTTGTCATCTCATCTTGGCCAGGGAACGTGGCCGGAATTGAGTTCAGCATGCTGGCACGTAAATACGAGTAAAAGCGGCCGCTCTGACTTTATATTCGCTAGACCACCTCGCTTATTTGAAACGTTTTTCCATTGGCTAGAGAGACAGATATGAATGTCAAAGTTCGCGCCTTCTCTGAGAAATGTTCCTGAGGAATCAATTTAGTGCTTCGTGACCTCAAATTTTTTTTTTGAGGGGAGAGGGCTGTGTCATCTTTTGTCGCTTTCGAAACGTACAGACCATTGCGCTTTAAGACAAGCACGCTACGTGAGCCCTCGATTACACACATATGCACGAAACAACCAAAAAGAAAGTTTTAGCTTGGAGGTTTCTATAGATGCTTATATTTTTTTCGAACTTACAGATTTTAGGAAATACCTGTAAACAATTTCAACCCCTAAATTCAGATTCCGCTCCAGCGGTCACTATAATTTACCTTTCTCACTCAAATGAAGCAAGTATAAATAAAATCGGGGAAGTGTTATTTCAGAAATACGATTCTGACCGTTACATGTGGTTGAACAGGCGGCACCGGAGTTTGGCCCGAGTTAGAGCTTCCTGTTAATTTGATTTGGTCATAAGTGAAACAAGCTGTAACTTTAAGTACTGCTAAATTTTACTCTCCGCATGAAGCCCCACGGCGGCAATAAAGTAAAGCGAGAAATAAGCTGCAACAATATTTTCGCATTTTGTCGAAGTGGGTCTGGTGCATCTAATCTTTCACGGATCTTGTAATAATAATTCAACGATGAACAACACGACATACACGCAGTATATCACTGCTCACAAGGGTGGCAATGTGGGCTTGTTGGTAATGCATCTTCAAGGGGAGTACGGTAGCGCGATTCAAAGACGGGACAAAAGAAGACACGAAGGGACACACACAGCGCTAACTTCCAACACTGTTTATTATCGAAAACCAGGTCGTACTTATACACTCAGACAACATGAGTCACAGCCACGTGAACAGATTAACAATCAGAGCGATACATTTTGTGATATGTTAAACATGCGCAAAAATTTCAGTTCTTTTTCAGAGAGAGTCAATGATGGTTTGCTGATACATGAATCCCCTAGGGCATCAATCTGCTCGGCTTCTATTATAAGTCTAGTGAGTTCGCCCTTATTTCTACCTGTAATGATTGTTGATTCGAAGAGAGGGGAGCACTTATGTTGCTTGCCATGAAGGGAGAGAAACCCATCTGATACAAGTTTGCCGACTTTATTTTTGTGTTCGCGCAGTCTATCATTAATGCATCTGCCCGACTGTCCGACGTAATACTTCCCACATAAGGCTATACGATATATAATTGAAGTATTAGATTCTCTAAACTTCTTGTGTTTAACTTGGCAGCTAGGGGCAGTTTCTTTCTTTTCTGGTCTTGTTTTCCTGCACAGGCTTATTAGTTTGTTGGGTGCTGAGAACACCAAATCAGTGTTACCTCGGCGGGCAATTTTCTTTAGGTTGTGCGACAACCGGTGGATATAAGGTATCGCTGTCGGTCTTTTTTTCTCTCAGTTACTATTTCCTTCCGCTCGTTCAGCAGTCCCTGATTGCTGCACTTGCCTAAGTATTCCCTCTGCAACTGATGCCAGTACATGATTGGGATAACCTGCTTCATGTAGCCGCATGGTCTGTTGTGTGAATGCTTCGTCAGTGCAATGATAGCATGATTTAGTAAGTGGTTTAGTGAAACACATTTTCGCAATTCCTCTTTTTAGCAGTTTAGAATGGACTGAATGATATGACAACAACGGTTTATTTGCCCTGCGACTGTAGCACCAGCAAGTTGGATCATCACCGAAGGTAAATATAACATCCAGAAATTTAATCTTTTGTTCTATAGGCACTTCGAACGTAACTTCTAGTGGACAAAGGCACTCGCGTATAATATTACTGATAGATGAACACTCTGTGTCAAACTTGTCTAGCTTAACATTGACAAACACCAAAAAATCATCAACAAATCGAAATATTTTAACAACTTTTGTATCATTGATGCGTGAGCACAGGTCTCTGTCTAGCTTGGCTAAGTACAGGTTGCTTAAAACAGGCGCAAGAAGAATGCTAGATGTACATGTTAGGACAAGATGTTTGCTGGGAATTTCTTTGTTGTCCCGTGTAATGATGATGTTTTACATTGGTGACGTTTCTATTGTTGCACCCTTCCAGGAGTTTAGCTTCCGACAATTCTAGGTGGTCAGCTTCTCATACGACTTCGCGTGAGCTATTCATTGATCGGTGTGGTGATACAGAAATTAGTACGCTGCCCAATCTCACAAAACTGCTGAGCTTCTCGTACTGATGTTTCTGAGGGACCTGAAGAAGGTTTCCCCTTGCAATTTTAACCTCTTTACAACCTCACCCTAAGGATATAGCCATAGACTTAGCAACTGTGAATGGAGAAATGGATCTGGCCGGCTTTTCATAGTTCTCACTGTGTACGCCATGAAATTTCGGATAGCTCTCTTTTGGTCGGTTGAAACATGTGTTCAGTTCATTAGAGGGTGATGACTTTTGAGGGTGACGACCAAGCACGAGGGGAAATCTCGGTGTTCCCATAGCAGTTAGAAATATTTTCGGCTCCAATGGCAGTCACTCACCATGGATCCCAACTGGGAGACGCTGCAGCGCATAACACGTAAGGCTGAGGCGCCAACCGTACATTGCCGCTATAACCTAATATATACCTAAGGGAGGGTGCATACACGAGGGTAAATCAGGCCGGCTAGGGAAATTAACAAGTGACGGAAGAGAAGAGACGATAGGAGAGTAAAAGAAAGGAGCTATGGCTAAGAAAGTTAAGGAGTGGGGCAAGACAAGCGACTATCGGAGAGTAAAATGAAGGAGATAGGAAAGAAAAAGATTGAAGAGGGGGATAGGAAAAGGTGACTGCCGATTTACTTCAGGTGGGTCAGTCTGGTGGTGCCGTCGATATGAAGCAGGGACCGAAAAGGTATGTTGCCTCCGACGGGAGGTTCTAAAGGTCCGAATACCTGCCATTGGCTAAACCTCACGATCCCGTTTTCTCAGGGCACGACTGGCTACACGCGCGAGGGGCGAATCCTCGTGTGCTCGGGTGCGTTGTTGACGCAATTAACCAAACGCCTGCTGACGCACACGTCCCTGCGGGGGTCTTTTGGTGAGGAGACGTAGTTGTGAAGCTGAAGGAAACGAAGAAGGATTTTATTTTGCATACTAACACATCCGCTCCAGTTATGGGATCACACTGAATGTTGGAGAACTTTAAATGAGTGAGCGCACAACATGTCTGAGCACACACACGTCAGCACACAGGAGAGGTGCTTCCTAAGCAATTATTTTATTCTATCTTCCTAGACAAGGGAATTCAAGGAATAAATATCAGTTGATAGTCCAGTTGTTGTGGTGTGAACATGTATTCTTGTCTTTTGTGACTGCTTTTTGCTTCAACTATGTACCAACCGGCCCGGATGCCAACCCATCTGCAAGGGAATTCCCTGACCTTGCTTCGGCCAATCAGAGTGGTCGTACTGTTCACACTAATCCGCCTATGGTCGCCTCACCTTGCCGGACCCGGCCTCTGGTGCCTATCGTTCGAACCCGCCTACAAAGTAATGACGAGACAATATGGAAACAGGGGTCCGCGTTTTTCCTATGGAAGTCGTAGGCACTGTCTCATTGCTCGCCATGACGGTCAGGGTCATGAGATTCGCCTTCACGGCCGTTAGCGCTTCCTCGGACTGCGGCGGTAGTAGTCGCTTCAACGGGAGCGCCTTTCTCGGCCCGTGAAAGTCTGCATTGGGCCCCACCGCCGTCCCAGCAGGTGCTAGTGAAGGGCCTGCATCTTGGAGAGCCCGCAAATATGCGCATTGCAGTTTTGGGATGCAACAATTCCAACAACATAGTAATTCATAAGAAGGGATACGCTAGACAACTGAATAACTATAGACCCGTTAGTTTTTTTTTCAGGATTGTATGAAACATTGACCATGCAAGGTAATTTTCCAGAGAACGAGGGCAATACTTCAGTCAACCAAGAGAACATGTTGGTTTAGGAAGAAATGTTCTACATTGGATCATGTCCATGTCATCAGTCAGGCAAATGAGAAATCTGCGTTGTACAATCAACCTCTCTATACGGCTCTCGTAGGTTATCGAAATGAACTTTATTTAGTAGAGATGCCAGCACTCATAAAGACATAGCGTAATCAAAGAGTGCAGGAGGCACACGTGAACATCTTGGGAAATATCTACTAAGAATCCCCACCTACTTTGATTCTCCACAAGAGCAGAAAATTAAATAACAAGAAATGAGTAAGGCCAGGAGACGAACCACTCAAATGCTATTTAATACGTACTTATAAGTTAGGCCAGGAGGTGCAACCTCCTAAATACTATTCATTGCGTACTAAGAAGTATTGAAACTATTAGACAGGAAAGGCATGGAGGCGAGCATCAACGGCGAATGTGTCAATAACGTCCTATTTGTTCCGGCGTCCAACAATGAACACGCAGCGTGAAAGCAACCAGAAGAACGTTTATTCGGGATTGCTTCTCAACATATATAGTGTACCGGCGGCTGTATGATAACAGCCACGTGTTACAGATAGCATGCTGGCCAGGGCACATGCATAGAGCGCATGCACGTCTGATACAATACATCGCCCTCAGTGCAATATTTAAAAGTTTGTGAGCACAATACGAGACACTTGGTGGAAATCCTAGTCGTAGTGAAGACGACTGGGCTGTCGCTTTTGTCGCGTGGACCGCCTTTGCACATATTGGGTGGGCTGGGTTGTAGGCTGCGATACTACAGCGTTTTCCTGGGCTTGCGTGGGCTGTGTTATAGACTGTGGTGCTCCTGCGTTTTCCTGGGAAATGTCTTCACTCTCAGAGTCAGCTTCCGTTAAGTCACGCCAGAATGGCTCACGTGTGGCTAGAAGATGTCGGTTGCGTCGAAGCACCTTGTTGCCCTCTGTAAGGACGCCATAAGACCTTGGTGCCACCAGGCCCATGACTCGAGCTTTGCAGTCCCATGCATCCCCTTGTACTCGTACAATTGCATCTTTCTTGAGTGCTGGCAGATTTTTCCCTTTGGATGGCCTTTGGCTGCGTGGTTGGCGCCGAGACGTCAGTTGACTGGAGCATGACACGAAGTCTGGTAACCGAGTGCGTAACTTCCTGCCTTGGAGGAGTTCTCCAGGGGACCGGCCTTCGGCTAGTGGAGTCGAGCGATAGCCGAGTAGACCCAACCAGAAGTCCTCGTAGAGCTCGCCAGTCTTCTTCATTATTCTTTTCCCAATTTGGACTCCTTTCTCGGCGAGGCCATTGGACCGTGGGAATCTCGGACTCGACGTCACATGCTTGAACTCGTATCTGGATGCGAACAAAGCAAATTGATGAGATGGAAACTGAGGACCGTTGTCGGTGCAGACTTCCAACGGAATTCCATAGCTTGCAAAAATTGAGCTACGTGTAGCAATGACAGTGCACGTCGTCATGTCGATTAGCTTTTCGACTTCAGGAAAGTTTGAAAACGCGTCAAACACGCAAAGGTAGGAGTTTCCGCCGTACATAAAAATGTCAACGCATACCCTGTACCAGACATGGTCTGGGATCGGCCTAAGCACCACTGGTTCGGTTTGTTGTTTGTACGCGTATTTTTGACAAACAGAACAGGTCTTGACCATGTTTTCGGTGTCCGTATTCAGTCACGGCCAAAAAACCAAGTGACGGGCTCTCGCTTTGCACTTGTTTATGCCTAAGTGACCGTCATAAATGCGACCGAGTATTTCAGCTCTCATAGCCTTTGGGATGACGACTTTGGTCCCCTTCATAACAATGCCCTTGACCTCTGATACCTCAGGACCGAATGGTTTCATCCACCCTTCAATTTATTCTCAATTCCTTAGTTGCCGTGATGCTGTCTGCAAGTCTGGGTCAGCGGCCGTCGCTTCTGCCAGTCGAACAAACATTTTCTTGCTTACCAGCTCCGATGTCACGCTCACTGCATGGACGTCAACGTCATCAGTGAAGTCATCTTTGTCGCTTGGAACGGCCGACGATGATCTTGATAGCATATCGGCCAGGAACAGTTGTTTGCCTGGGACAAAGTGAAGAACGTAATCGTACTTTAGCAAGCGCAGAAAGAACCGCTGCAGTATTGGCGGCATGTCGCCAATGGCTTTCAAAGTAATTGCTAACAGTGGTCTGCGGCCGTAAACGAAATCAAAAAATCTTTCACAACCGAAAGTAATGGCCATCGTTTCTTTCTCTATTTGCGCGTATCTTTGTTCAGCCTCAGTCATTGTGCGTGATGCATAGGCGACCGGCCGCCAACTACCACCATAATTCTGAAGGGCAGAACCAATCCCATTTTTGGAAGCATCTGCAACGACCTTCGTCTCCCTAGCAGGATCGAAAATGGCTAGCAAAAGTAGACTGCTCAATGTGTCGCAGACAGCTTGCCATTCTTTGCAGTGGTTTTCGGACCATGCAAAAACGTTGTCTTTTCTATCGAGGCTTCGTAGAAGCGTCGTCCTTTCCGCCAGATGCGGTATGTATTTTCCGAAATAGTTCACGACCCCGAGCATTCTGTGAACACCGGCTTTTTCCTTTGGCTGAGGCATTTCACTTAATGGTGCGGTCATTGCGGGGTTAGGTCTTATTCCGTCTTTGTTTATGACATCACCCAAGAAGTCAATTTCGGTCAGACCGAATTTGCATTTCCCCGCGTTGAGCCTTAGGCCGGCCTTTTTAGCTAGTTGCAAGGCCGTGCGGAGGCGAGTATCGTGCTCTTCCCTTGTGGTCCCCCATATCAGTATGTCATCGATATAGATTCGCACCCCTGGAGCATGGTCGAATATTTCATTCATAGTTCTCTGGAAAACGTCAGGCGCCGAAGCAATGCCGAAGGGAAGTCTCAAGAAACGGTAGTGTCCAAAAGGCGTACCAATTGTGCACACCTTTGACGTAGCCTCATCTAAGGGGATTTGATGGAATCCCGAGTACGCGTCGATGCGAGAGAAAAAAGCGGCACCGGCAAGCTCAGCCTCAATGTCTTCTCGTCACGGCATTTGATAATGCTCTCCTTTAGGCACTCGTTAATTCGCCTCGGGTCAATGCATATGCGCAGTGTCCCATCCTTTTTGCGTGCTGCAACAAACGGGCTCACCCAGTCCGTCGGTTCGCTGACTTTGGTCACGATTCCAGCACGTTCCATCCGATCCAGTTCTTCTCGCAGGGGCTCGAGCAACGCCAAGGGCACCCGTCGCACCGGCTGGACTACCGGTGTTGCATCCTCCCGCAGAACCATGTGGTAGTGGCGTGCTAGACAGCCGATGCCCTGAAAAAGCTCGGGAAATTCCTTGACCAGTTGGTCAGTGCTGTTCTTGTTCACAGCGTTGACAGAACGACACACTAGTCCTAACGCTGCGCTTGCAGACAACCCATTTATGGCTTGGCTGCTCTTCTTTAAAATGAAGTCAAAATGCCCACTTCGGTCGTTCACAGCCACTTGTAGCGTAGCGACCCGGATGTGCCTTATAACGTCACCGGTGTATGAGCGGAGGACGGAGGGGCTTGCTCTTAAAGCAGACTTCGCTTTGAGTCTTTCAAAAATGGAGTAAGGAAACAAATTCGCTTGCGAGCCTGTGTCTACTTTCAGAGACACTAGTTGGGAAGCCACTCTCGCGTGGACGACCCAATCGGCTCTGTTGCCTGTGCTGACGTCGAGAATTTCGAATCCTTCCTGCTCGTCACGTACTTCGCTCACTTGAGAACCTTTTCTGCAACAGGCCTAGAAGTGGTCAACGCCACGGCACCGAAAGCATGTTTTGCCGAATGCTGGGCATCTGTCACGTTCGTGGAAGCGGTTACACTTAGAACACTTGAACTACCTGCGTGCTTTGATCTAAGCCACTTCCTGTTCTCGTTGAGCCTCATCATGCTCAGAACCTTCTACAGATTGTTCACAAGCTGAACATTTGCCCTGCTGGTGCGTTTTCATTTGTGCTACTTGCTTCTCCGCTTGAACCCATACATTGTTTTGCTCGGCGCATACCTCTCCAGCTTTGCAAATTTCCTCCGCCTTCAGTAACGTAAGGTCCTTAACTCTCAGCATCTTCTCGTGCAACTTTGCATTATTTGTTCCAAAGACAATCTGGTCCCTGACCATGGAGTCACTTAGGCGTCCAAAATTGCAACTTCGTGCAACTCTCTTCAAGTCCCGTGAAAAATGTTCGAAAGGTTCGCCCTCAACTTGCGTTCTTGAGCGGAAGACATACCGTTCGTACACTTCGTTCTGCTGCTGCTTGCAGTACTCCTCAAACATCTAACTGTTTCATTATCTTCCTTGTTTTCGTTCTCCGAGAACAAAAAATTGTTAAATACCTCTAGGGCGTCCTCTCCGGCCACGGTGAGCAGCAGTGCGGTCTTAGCTCTCGGCGTCCGTGGTTCTTTCGGCGGCTCCGTGGCCTGCAGGAACAGCTAGAACCGCTGCTTGAAGAGGCTCCAGTTCTTCGCGATGCTACCGGACAGCACCAGCGGCTGCGGTGGCTTCACTAAATCCATCGTGCCAGTGCACAGCAACGCCCCTTCCGTCAGCGTGTTACTGCATACGTGAGGGCAACCCCACTTCTGACACCATGTTCCGGCGTCCAACAATGAACACGCAGCGTGAAAGCAACCAGAAGAAGAACGTTTATTCGGGATTGCTTCCCAACATATATAGTGTACCGGTGGCTGTATAACAGCCACGTGTTACAGATAGCATGCTGGCCAGGGCACATGCATAGAGGGCATGCGCGTCTGATACAATACACTATTCGGCAACATTGGCGAGGAATTGCAATACGTGATTGAGGACTATAACCAAGACAGTGTAAAGGCAGGATTGCAGATTAATATGCGGAAGACAGAGTGAAGCAGGTTGAAAGCAGGAATTCATGAAAGACAGTGTAAGCGCGGGATCGAATATTATTAAGCAGGAAACAGTGTTTACAAAAAGTTTATTTTTATGCAAAGCATACTAGCCGCACAACCACGCTCTTCCTTGCTGCGCCGCGCGCGGCCGCGTAGCTACCATATGACGTCATAACAGCTGCAAAAGCGGAGGCTCAACTCGTGCGCTCGCTTGCGGCCGCGTAGCTACATAGCCGGGTCTCAGCTCGTGCGCTCGCCTGCGGCCTAACTCCCGCTCCTCCCGCTAGGGCACTGACGTCACAACAGCTGCAAGCCGGGCTCAACTCTTGCAAGATGGGCTGGGTGGGAATCGAACCAGGGTCTCCGGAGTGTGAGACGGAGACGCTACCACTGAGCCACGAGTACGATGCTTCAAACCGGTACAAAAGCGCCTCTAGTGAATGCGGTGTTGCCTTAGAAACGAGCTTTTTCTAAGGCTCAGGCATGCGTCGCTTGCTCAGGCGCACATTTCGTTGCCGCGCCGAACGCTGCGTTGCTCGACGCTCACCGCGTCCAATGCGGGGCGTGTAGTCGCTGCGCCGTAGCCCATTGTCTTACACCCCTTGGCGGGTCGACGGGAACGCTGTCGCGTTCCACTCTTGAAGGCAAAGCAGAGTAACGCATGAGTTGTTTCTTCGTCTAGCCGAACCAAATATAGCCAAGCAACAGCAGTTCACCAGGCTAAACAGTGCTTCAACAACTAAAATAAAGGCTACTATGCTTCGCATCCTGGGCTTAAACTTAGCTAAGCCACAACCATTTTTTCAACAAGAGACGAAACGAACGCTGAGTCACAAACATGGCAGAATACCACCAGGATGCTAACACATACAAAGTACGAAGCATTGTACACATAGCATGTTTTTAAATTAGTGTCCGAGTCCTCACTCACTAACATATAACCACGCATGCCCACAGAAACGCGCAGCTACACGTAAACTAATTGGCACATATAAATGATGTTAGTCGCTCCTCATTAGGAGCTCACTTGTTTAGAAATTTAAAAAAGCAGGAATTTATCATAGTCACATATATGAAATGATGTTAGTCGCTATTCAGTAAGGACTTGTCTGTTTATTAGACACCTTCTTGGAACTAGATTGGGATTCATGATCACCAGTTAGGCTCTAAAATTTGTACAGGGGTACGTATATCCAGGTCACTTATGTTGCTCAGACCACGTCTTATATCCCTGAAAAAATACTTCCTCAGAATGTTGAGAAAAGCAGCCCACAACCAAATGTCGAGAAACATAAAATAGACTGCTCATGCCTGTTATATTAAATGTTCTCAGACTAATGAATTTTTTAAATGCGAAACAATATCAGAGCTCAAACCAGAAAGCGCTGTAATTTACCTGGAGCGGCTATTATTAGCCGGCACTATGTGAAGGATCGGCTCACGAAAAAGGCTTGAAACGCACGTGATAAAAAAAAGTGGTGATATATAGATTAGAAAGACTCAATTGTGTCTCATAAATATGCTTAATTTGAATTGACGGACGGGAGTATTCGAAAAGAGGACCTCTAGAATAACAGCTCGATCCTCTAATCATTAGACCATGGTAAGAGGAACAGCACATCCTTATGAATGTCTCGCGTGGATGCCAGCTCATTAAGACACTTGGCGCGCATTATAAATTCTTCACGCGCTTTTTGGCTGTCATCAGTATTTACACACAAAGATGCTGACTCATTTAGTTCTAATGTGTTTTCTACACAAGATTACTTATATTAACTGAACAGTTTCCTTTTGCGTCACAATTTTAACGCCTGTTAGCGAAAGCTGTCTAGGTGTGTTCGTGTTCCAATCGCAGAGACTGGTGCATATATAAGAAGCTGTATCCTAAGATATCTTGTTAGACAACGTCGCTTATTGAAACGAATTGCAAAACAGCCTACGCAGACCATGCGGAACCTGTCAGCTTGTGCCATCGTTTTCCCACAGGTAGCAGCAAAGGTATTGTGACTGGAACAGTACCTGCCGGTGTGGGTTTTCCGAAGGAATGCATCCAGTCCTTCACACCGCGCATACATGCCCCGCGTCTTGTGAGAGCGGCGGACGAGAAGCTCCGGTGAAACGCTAATCGCATTGAAGCTAGGCAGATCCGCACACGCGCAAAGGCCCCTCCGTTAGTTCAGATGCAGAAGGGATGTGCTGCTTCACGTGTAGTGCACGCTGCAGCTCGATGCCAGAGGTACCCTGACGTGGCGCTGTGCGAACAAGAGGCCGATGCTAAGCGGCACTGTCGACAAGAACTTAAAGGACGATTCAGCTTCGCCTTTAAGAGGGGAACGCGAAATCATTCAATGGACCCTGACTGCTTCTGACACTTCACGGTAAATGCGGCTTATGTAACCGTAATGTCTAAATGGTGGCGCTGAACGCTATGCATGAAGGCGAGCTTTAATGTTATTTTTTTCTTTTTCTCATCCTTCGTCTCCGCGTGCCGCTGCAGCGGATACGCGTAGGCGAGCAGCCTGTGAATGGTTTAGCTAGCAACTCATCGGGCGCGCCCTTTGGTGAGCCGTATAAACGCTGGAAGAGTGGTTTTGCTTGAGCTTCCGTGCAGCAGAATCAGGAGTTCTCGTATATTAGAATTAAACTCCGACGCTGTCGTGTCTGTACGTTGTGCGTAAGTCGTACTTCGCGATTTTTCTGAGGCCTTTTACTTTGAGAAATTAAATTACTTCAGTAACGCCTCTGCACCACCCCGACAGCCTGCGTGGTTCGGTATGCGCGGTTCGGAATGATTAATCATTCGCGAAGGAGGCGCCCGGCGCCGAGGCCGAATGCCGGCAGCAGATTTTCTGCGATGCCGGGCCCTTGACGCTGTCGCGTTAAAACCCTGCAGTTCATGAGCGCGAAGCGGCCGTGCACATCGTGCCCGCCTTGACCATGCTGCAAAACGGGAACGCGAGGACAGCACAAGGCGACAACCATGAACTGCAATTAATACTGCCGCTACAGTTACAAGCCTTACACTTCGTGTAATTTTCTAAAATCTTGCTATCGCATTTGTTGTTTCACCCTCGTGGCACATCTGCGATTATTGTGAAAGCTTTATTTATTGATCGCTTCCAAACTTTGTCCATATGCGTGTTCAAGAAGTCCTCGCTGAACACGAAAAACAATTTAAAGTACTTGGATTGCCAAGGTGCTCTTTTTGCTATAATAAATGCCTTGAGATGCAAAAGCTCACGTGAACCATGATTTACGAAACCTCCTGTAGACAAGAGAAAAATCGCTTTTTTTATTTTTTCATGTAGGTGCGAATAGCTGTGCACACCTTTCCCTTAGATGTCAAAATAAATCAACTAAACTTATTCTGAGTGTTGCGTAATGCAGCGCGCACATTTCGAACATTTCCGCAATATTGAGTATTCGCCATCGCTTTCATAATTAATAAGCCCATAGTACCCCATAAAATAATGTCTTCCCCTTCTGTATATCTTTCTGGTATGGATCAATTTGAGCTAATATCTGGAAACAACCGCAAAGATGACATTTCATTTCTGTCATCCTTCAGCTTGCCTATCGCTTTGGTATTGGCATATTCACTTACTTAAGTCATACAAATTTTGAGCTGTTTGATGAACCGCCAAACGGAAAGCAGTCAACGTAAGCCCGCAAATGCAGCAAGATTGTCGCTTGACATTTCGATGGTCGCGCGGCACTTTCCGGCCATTCGTGGGCTTCTTTCGGGTTCGGAAAAACACTTTTATGTAGCACTTATTCGGGAACAGAAAGCTGTATCGGGAGTTTTTCAAGTCCCTCTACATTTTTTGCATTGATACTTTTCCTGTAATTATAATATTGAAGTAGTTTATTAATTATTTAAAAATAATTATCTATTTTTTTTCGATCCGCGTAACGAGAGAGAGAGAGAGAGAAAAATAAACTTTATCGTTAGATCAGGCTTTTTGAGCCCAAAGGTGGGTGGCCTCTTCAGTCCAGGTAGCCACGGCTCGCTGCAGCAGCCCGAGCCCTGTTCACCAACTGTAGCTGGTTGTCAAGGTCTTGCGTCACCAGCAAAGCCTCCCACTGGTCTTTCAATCCTTCCTCTTAATCCGCTTCTTTCTGCATGTTATCGCCTGGTGATGATGACTGTGCTACTTCTCGATTATTCCTGCCCCCAGCACAATATGGCGCAAGGTGTTGGGCGTGTCCGGCGGGCAAAACTTGCAGTCTCGCCCGTAGGTGCCCGGATACATGGCCTGCAGCAGTGCTCTCTTATTAGGCGGAATGAAAAAAAAATATTTGTTTGAGTATTTCCCAAGTGACGGCAAACAACTTTACCTTTGTTCTGTCCAGCTACCTGATATTTGCCTATCTTTTAATTCTGGCTGAACTTAACTGGCACACCCTGTATATGGAGTTCCGTGCCGTCACGCTACCTGGTCGCATGACCCGTAGACGCGCACTGCACCATCCACTTAAATAGCCAAAACCATCGACTGAGAGATCCGCGACACCACAATCGGGTCTTTCGTTCGTTCGATCGTTCAGTTTAGCGATTTGTTTTCGTTGAGAATCGACGTCAATGGTTTCCGGACAACCCTTTTATACTTCGTGGGCTACCTTTCAGTGCAAGAAAAAGGTAACACACAATGTGTACCTCGCTGGAAACACTTCATGACCCACCGTAGTGACGTAGTAACTTCGGCGTAGTGCTCGTAAGGCCGAGGGCGCGGGGTCAACTCTCGGCCCTGGCGGCCGCTTTTCGATGGGCGCGAACGGAAAAAGAAGTGAAAAAAGAAAAAGACAAGAACAAAAATTTCATGTACCATGCACAGAGTGCACGTTAATGAACCCCAGGTAGACAAAATTATTCAAGAGTCCCTCGCTTAGGCGTGCCTCTTAATTATGTCATCGTTACCACACGTATAACCTCCTAATTTAGTTTTTCGCACACCTCAATTTGACATTAGCTACAATTCTCTACAGCCCCCTTAATCTTACGTGCTGACAATAAAAAGTAGAACTTATAAACCTATCTAATTATTTCTAATTGGATAACGAGATTCCAGCAAGAATATGTATTGCAGTTTCTCAACGACGCTCAACGCATTCACGTTGAGTAATCCGTCTTCCTTAAGAACTTCCTGGTTGAGAGCTTGGACGTGAAGCATGTAGTCGCTTTCTAGGTTATGGTCAAACACTGAGGCACGTCCAGCACCAAAAGCTTTCCATCTTTACCGGAAATTTGTCTCTCTCGCTTCACGTAGTAAGAACATATCGCGTACAGAAAAAAAAAAGAACGACGTCCAAGTCAATTCACTCTGCGACGAGAAAGTAACGACCATACAAACGCAAATGCCCTCTTCGCCTGGACTCCTGCGCTTGCGTAGCAGCATCTACTGCCACAGAGCTCTGCCACTTCATAAATAACGAGCGAGGCAAGCTAAGTCTCGTGCATTTTTCTGTACCGCTTGGCGTGTCACGCTTGCTTAGCGCCAAGGAGAAATAGTGACGGCCGATATAGGAACTGAAGGATGCTCGCTGTTCTCGAGCACACGAAGCCGTAACTCGAAGCAGAAGCGCTATCACCCGTTATGGGCATGAGCACGCCTCAAACACGTAGTGAATACTCTTTGTAAAAAATACAAACACCAAAAAAGAAAATTTGTTTTCACTTCTGCAAACTTATTTCCCTGTTACCTTGCTTATAGGCGGGGAAGAAGAAGAAGAAGAAACTTTATTAAAGAATAGTCCGGCAGTTCTTGCTGTGGTGGCCTCAGGTGACGGCTCAAAGTCCTTGGACTCGAGCGGCATCTTCGGCTTGCCGGATGGCCCAGAGCTGGTCTGCCAGCTCTGGGAACATAAAATATATTTTTTTCTTATTATCAGCAGTTGCATTTCAAAAAAAAAAGAAAACAAGCTGGACAAAGTATAACTGCGTTGTATAACTAGAGGTGTAGCAGCACAATTTAGGAGTTATAGTTAGCGAACACCGCTTTGGTCGTTGCCGTGTAGGTGGGTGCAACGAAACACCTTCTCTTCGCCAGAATGTGCAGCGTCGGAACATTCTGTTTTGTACAATGTATCCGCGTAGTTATTGAAAATAATAAATTCAATAATAACTTTCTAATGCGAAAGTCACGGGGCCTTTGAGTAAATACTGATTCATCAACATATATTTTCCTACAATTCACGTCATGATGTCATAAGGCAAGCGGAAAAAAAAACATCACATGTAAGAAAACAATCGGCAAGACAAAGAACTTACGGGACGCGATCGCCATTTCTTCGAGACATGTTTCGCGTGCACGAATAAGCTTTACACTTAAGATCCACTCAGTTCACACTATTTGCCACCAGTTCAGAGCCGGCAGCTGCTTCTGCGAAATTGGCACACGACCTGGTACACGAACGCTGCGCTACCTTTGTTGATGAGCGCAGAGAATGCTGTGAACTTGTCCTGCACGAAAGCACTTCGTTCGTTTCACTGAGTGAAATGAACGACGACGTGCATATGTCGTCCTGTTGAGCTGGTGAAACTCAGAGCGAAGTGTAGTACGTCCGAAACTTAGTTCATACTGGACATCTAGTGTGCTGCCACAGATAAAAACGATAGGGGACGCCTCAGGGACCTTGGAATGAAGTCACGTGTGCGATTAGTATCACTTGCACTGTCCACAGGAAGAACTTTGGCAGCACGTTATATCAATAATGGGACTTAACCCGAAAAGACCGCTGCGCTGCCACATTCTAAGCTGAAGAAAAGGCTGGGATATTAGCTGTGTTTAAACGGATTTCAATGCCTGTACGTGGCGCCAGCTACAGATGTTTTCTTGAATATACATGTGCCCGACGTGTCGCTATTTCCACAATAAATAGAAAAAAAGAGACATCTGTTCTCACGCACATAAATTAAGGTAACTGTTCTCGGAAAGAAGCCCGTAATTACTTTCGTGAGTGCGTGAGTCTTGCGTATGTTGGGTCCTGCTTCACTGTTGCCCGGTTGTGACGTGAACATGGTAGAAAAGTGTTGTCACAAGAGTGTTGCCCACAAAATTTATCAGTGGACATAATGACGATAGCAAGACAGCTCGAACACACTGTGTTCCTCAACATACATCGACTAGAAGAAGTCTACAAGGCTGCACAATCAGCATCAAACGAAGAAATAAATATCACGCAGTGAATGAATGTGTCACAAAAGAGGTCTTAACAAATAAAAAAAAACTAGAAATAAGGTATGAAAACTCAAATTTAGATTTTTATATAAATAAAAATAAATAACCTAACCGGGGAAACAGTACTAGCCATCAGCAGGGGCTTCAAATGTAAAACATTGTCTATAGTAAATCCCTTTATTTTCTGTATGTATTCGTAGACACGCTTTAAAGAGGAACAACTCGACAAATATGAATTAAGTCAAGTGTAAGATTGCTATCTTAAGATGTAGACAATGACCTTCTACCAGTTCCTCTATTCAACAACTCTAAACTCTTATTGTTGCAACCGCAAAGTAACGAGCGACTGTTAGAGTATATGTAGTAAAAAGTATACGAATATATTTACCTCATGTGACATATTCAATCGAAGAGCTACACTGTTAGCAAGATAGAGAATGGAGAAATCGAGGAATATAGGTAAAAATGTGCTTTTGAATGCTATGAAAACATACGAGCCTATTTTTTATGCGTTTGCATGCTTAGGATACTGCACACTTTCCTGGGGCTATCTCTATGTTTGTGTCTATATATCTATGTATGATTGTGCGGAACGTGTTACCTTGGTCACTCGCTAGCCAGTGCTGAATAAATAGGGTAACATGTCGGACATCTGTACGGAGATAACAGAGTTCGAAACCAACCATCGAACCAACTTAGGTCACTGATTATGTGGCAATGCGTGCGTACGGGCCGCTCTTCAATGAACCTCTTTCACGCCTACATGAGTCGCTGTAGACGTGGGACTCGGTAGATGTCGCTGCTCGAAGAAACTATTCGACGCCGACTTGGAGCGCTGGACCACTCGATATGGGCTAATCTCTAATGAACGTATCTGATGCCATTTGGCTTGCTGGGCATGTACCAGTAGGTTTGTGCCCCTCTTCGAAAAACGACTTCGAGGCCAACTTGGGTAATAAGGCATGTGCCGCTACGAATGCGCCGCTCTTCAATGACGAAAAAGATCCCTTAAATATCTCAGACGCTGAATGGAATTGAACGAACGTCAAAAAGGCTCCTCAAAAACAGCAGCCCGACTCATCAGCAGGCTTCGCCACAAATGCACTGTCTACGTGCCATTTTTCAGTGATCGCCTGTCAGGCCAACGGTTTAGCGAGCTGCGCTATGAATGTATTGGGTATGTGCGGCTCTTCAATGACTCTATCACCAACTTAGGTTAATAGGTATGTGCCACTGAATGAGCAGAGGTGACATAAGAGTTCTCAGCCTTCACACGCATTACCGCTACGTGCTACTCGTCTCGGAGGCCATGCACGTACTACTTGGCAGTGCCACTTGATGGCGCAACTTGTCCGGAAAGGCTAGCGAAAGAGGAACCCGGTTGCCGCATGGCGCGTTTCTCAGCTTTGGCATGCGCTGGCGTGCCATACCTTTCGGAAGCAGCGCGCAGGCCTCGCGGCAGTGGCGCTAGATGGCGCTGACTATTCTTCAGGAAGCGCGAAAGAGGAGATGCATGTTGCGCGGGGCGAGGGATCTGATGATGTTGTCTTTCTGCTCTTTCGGAAGGCGTTGGTAGGCGTCTTTGACCGTGGCTGAGGGGACGCCCATCTCTGTTAGGAGTCGTCTGCGTGCCCTGGTGCCGGAGGCTCTGAGAATGTGTGCCCTTTCTTGTGCTTCTGCAACTGCTTCAGGGGTATTATGAATACCCAACTGCATGAGTCGGCCGGTGCGTGTGTAGTTCTAAGAAAATAACTCAATTTTCTGCCATTAAGCCTTCAATGAAATCACTCGCGAGCTTTTTAGTACCAGACTGACTCGCCAAGTACAGTAACCAAGGCATTGCATATGGCGGTTTTATTACAGCATGTTTTTTTACAGCGAAGCTGTATATGGCTAGGATCCCGTGTATTTTTATTGTCCGTGAACAAACCTATCATCATCAATGGCCCATATCCCCGTAAGCACAGAAACTTTGTAATCGCTTATAGCCCCGCAAGCCAGAGGCTACAAGCACTGAGTAATAGGAAGCGGACAGTGCTTACATTTATTGGAACCATGGATATAACTTACAGAACAGCATGTCAAAAACTGTCATTATCAATGGCTCATACCCCCGTACGCAAACAAAAAATGCAATGGTTCATACGCGCACAACCCTAAGGCAGACAGAGGCTACAAGCACTCAGAAAATTGTAGCGAACAGAAGAAGAGCACCGAGCAGACACGTCTCTCACATCGGCTCCGTCTTTTTCGATGTTCCGCTGGCCAATTTTTTGAGGTACGACGATTTCAAGCACATCATCAAATTCGTGAAGTTTCCCAGACTCAACTGATACGAAGTTTCGAGGTGGGAACCAATTTTTGACAATTTTCTTGGACTTTCTCTGTTCATCCCACTACGTGCGGAGCTAACCCTAGCGAGGAGCAGGACCCATTAGGCCTTGCCGGCCTACGTGCCAGGGGGACATGGCCGACTCCCGTATGGAAGAGGACAACGAGGAAGATTTCGGTTGGCAAGTGGCTACCGGACGACGATCCCGTGCTGGAAAGAAGAGCAGCAACGCGGCGAACGCGACGCCAAGTACCTCGCAAGCGTCCGGCGGAGACGCCGCTACCGGCGGCAGGAAGGGACCCGCCACCAACACCGGCTCGATCAAGTATCGTATAGTCAAGGCCTCAAGGATGCCCCAACTGCCCGAGGGGCATCGGAAGATTATAATCAGGCCACGAGGAGGACTAAATTTGAGTAAAGTAAGTACCACCGCTATTGGAACTGCAGTGATCGAGGCTTCAGGCCTAACGGCAGAGCAAGCAAGTGAAAACATGGTGTGCCCCAACTTCACACAAAATATCGGGGTGGTGAGCTCGCCTGAACCAGACCATGCGGCAAGGTACGTAAGAATCAAGTCCTTCAATATCGTGGAAACGGAGTACGAGGTCAATGCGTACGAGACGGCCCCGCACGCCACGTGCAAAGGGGTTATTTGACAAGTCGACATCAGGGACTCCCAGTCTACTATCTCAAGGAATATCGTGCATGAGCGCAACCCGTTCGCTTTGGCCGCCAAGCGCATCAAGACGTCGGGCTCAGTCATCGTTCTCTTCGATGGACTGAGAGTGCCAAACTTTGTGCGCTACGGGCCGACCTTGTTGAGATGTTATCTCTACAGGAAACACTTTGATGTGTGCTTTACTTGTGGTAGGGTAGGACACCGCTCGGACGTGTGCCCCACGCCAGACTCTGTTCAGTGTAGAGGGTGTGGAGCCCCCAATCCACGAGCGGACCACGTTTGCACGCCCAAGTGCAAGTTCTGCGAAGGAGACCATCCCACCGGAGACAAGGCGTGCAAGCAGAGGTTTCAAACACCCTATGTGGTACGAGCTCGCCGAAGGGAATGCGCCCGGTCACGATCGGCAACGAGAGAGAGAAGCCGCTCCAAGTCGGGAGGAGCGCAGGCGCGCTTAGAAGATGGAACACCTGGTGCCAAGCAGACAGTTGGGACCGCCTGGGCGGATAAAGTCAAAGTTACGGTGAGAATCGTCGGTGGCGCCACTACGCCGGCGGTGACTGAAAGCAATGATGCCAGAATAGAACAGTTGATTAGGGAGGTAAACTCTTTGCGTAAAGCTAATGAAGAGCTGACCGAACAGGTAGCAGAGCTGAAAAAGAAGGCACAGCCGAACACTGCCAGCGTAGCAGTAGCCAGACCAGTAGGTCCAAGCAACGAACCAAGCGAGGGAGATAACTCCCCCGCCCCGAAAAAAAGAGCAGTAAGCCCTGAAACTGACTCGGTTTTCTCAGTCCTCAGCGAGCTGAAAGAGGTAATCAAAGAAATTAGAGAGACGACGGAAAGGACTAACATTAAAGTGGATAAACTATGAAAATGGAGGTTAATGGCCGAACAGCGAGTCAAGAAACTCGAAACGAAATGCGACGATGACGAATTCTTGCCGTCAGAGTCAGAAAGCGTAAAATCGCTCTCCGGAACGTCAGGGGGCGCTCCAAAGAGATCGATCGCGGGTAACAGCAAAATTAACCCCTTCAATAATCATGGATAGCGCGCACAGTTTTAGTGTGTGGCAGTGGAATTGTCGCGGATTCCACAACAAAAAGGCATCGCAGCGCCAATTAATTAGATCGATGGGGGTCAAACCAAAAGTAATTATGCTGCAGGAAACCTTAGCGGAGGAAGTAAAGCTAACCGGGTACAAATCGGTATGTAGAGAAAAAGATTGCGGGAGGGGATTGGCCACCCTCGTTGACAAAAAGCTACCCTTTATCGAACACGATATTCATCTCGGATTGAGTAAAATCGAGTATATCCTAGTAGAAGTCGTACTCAAAAGGCACAAGGGCAGGGCGCAGAGTATCTTCTGCCTAAACATTTATAGCAGTCCCACCTACAAGAAACAAAGCTTTAGGGCACTTTTCAACAAGGCACTCAAAGTCGCAAAGAGCTCCCTGCTCATCATCGGAGGGGAGTTTAATGCCCCCTACCAAGCGTGGGGATACGCTTGGAATACAAAGAAAGGTGAGGGGTTATGGAACCTTGCCACGGACCTGGGACTGTGCCTGATCACCGATCCGGCTTTCCCCACCCGCTGTGGCACGTCTACGTGCAGGGACTCTACGCCCGACCTAACTTTTGTCAACAACTCGAAACAAACTAGTTGGGAAAACTCGGGCACCGATCTAGGCAGCGACCACTATATAATACACATAGGTATAGGTTTGCCGAAACAAGAGACTAGAACCTTTCGGTGCACGGACTGGGACCTTTTTAGGAAAGTTAGAGTGAAGAGACTAGAATCGGAACCGATAGAAGCGGGCAGACAGTCCTTCCAGACCTGGATCAACCAGCTCGAAGAGGACCTCAGGTAGGCCACTAAAGAAATTAAGACCGAATAAAACATAAAGAGCATAGACAGTAGGCTCGCGCATCTGATCGAGGCCAAACAATCCATTCTGCACAGATGGAAAACGCAAAGACTGAACCGAAAGCTCAGGAAAAAGATAGCGTTGCTAAACAGACAGACCGAGGAGCATTCGAGAACGATCATGAAACAGCAGTGGGACGAAGTTTGCCACTTGGCAGACGGCAGAATTAAACATGGAGGCAGTTGGAACATCCTCAAACATCTATTGAACGAGAGCGACACTAAGTCAAACAAGATAACGGCAATTACAAAACTGGTACATCAAGTCAGCCAGTACACGACTCAGGAGGTAGTCATGAGACAGCTCGCGGACAAATATCTCCCGCTCAAACAACCGGGCAATAGTGACGAACGCGTGGAGTACATTGGAGGACCGTGCGAGGAAATGGACCGTGATGTCACCGAGGGTGAGGTACGGGCCGCCCTCCATGGTCTCTCTAGTAGGTCGGCAGCCGGACCCGACGGTATTACCAATAAACTCTTGATGAATCTAGACGATGAGTCAGTCGATCACTTTCCTGACGGATCATTTCACCGAGTTGTGGAGAAAGGGAGACTGTACGGAGGAATGGAAGATAGCTAACACCATCCTCATACCAAAACCGGGCAAACCGCTCCATCTGGATAACTTACGTCCAATCTCGCTTACATCGTGCATAGGTAAAGCTATGGAACAGGTTATTCTTAACAGACTCACTAGATACGTCGAGCAAAATGACATACTCCCGTATAACGTGATCGGTTTCCGCCCCGGACTATCGACTCAGGACGCCATGCTCCTGATCAAACACCAGCTCATACACGTTAGCCCGGTGCACGCGAGAGCGATTCTGGGACTAGACGTCGAAAAAGCTTTTGATCGCATAGAGCACAAGGCCATCCTCGAGGTCCTGTCCGAGCTGGGATTGGGCGAGAGGCTATAGAGCGTAGTCAAGGCGTTTCTGGGCGGTAGGCAAGCGAGCCTCACGCTAGGAGAACTAAAATCGAAGGTGATGAACCTGGGAAACAGGGGCACCCCGCAAGGGGCCGTGCTTTCGCCCATGTTATTTAATCTAGCAATGACCAGAGTCGCGAGGAAACTGGAGAGTATAGAAGGTATACACTTTGCAATATACGCCGATGACATAACCATATGGAGCGCCAACGGTTACGTAGTGCAAACGGAGACCAGACTGCAGGAGAGCATACACGCCGTGGAAAGCACGCTAGGCGAGTTGGGACTCAACTGCTCGGCGGCAAAGTCGGAGCTTTTGGTCCTAAAACATCGGCGCAGGGGTCGAAGACCCAGGGGCTACGTCCCCGGGGAGGAACCCAAGATTATCTTACGCTGTCACAACGGATCCGCGATCAAGCAGGTACAAAAGATTAAAGTTTTAGGCTTCCACATAGCAGCGGGAGGTACCAACCTGAATGCCATTCAACACATTTCAAACAAGACGGACCAAGTCATCAGGTTACTAAGGAGAATCGGCAGCAGACACGGAGGCGTGGGTGAGGACAGCGCTCTAAGGCTAGTGCACGCCTTCGCTCTCTGTCACTTCACCTACGTGGCAGGTCTATTTGAATGGTCGCAGGCCGAGCTGAACAAGCTAAACACTATGATCAGAAAGTTAGTGAAGGCTACCCTAGGTATACCCATCAGCACCTCGAATGTGAAGCTCATGAACCTAGGCGTGCACAATACGATAGAAGAGATGGCGGAAGCGCAACAGATGGCGCAGCAGGAAAGACTGACGAAAACGCGAGCGGGCAGGCTTATACTCAAAACGATAGGGACAGACCCCAATAGATCGATGAACCCGAAGGAATCCGAGGTAGAATTGAGCGCGAACCTTAGAGATGCCATCAGAACCACCCCCCTCCCGAGAAATATGCACCCGGAACACAATGTTAGCAGGAGAAAAGCGAGAGTGAAAGCTTTGTTGAAAGAAATTGAACAGCTAGGACAACAGGCGGCCCTTGTAGACGCTGCCTGGGTCCAAGGCAAAGAGGCCTACACCGCCGTGGTGGTCGACAGCCGGGGCGAGGTACGGGACGCCATCACCATCTTCACTAAGGATTCCACGGTGGCAGAGCAAGCCGCGATTGCTCTAGCCATCAGGAACCGTAAATGGTCTTTAATCTATAGCGATTCCAAAGCAGCAATTAAGAGCTTTGACAAAGGCTATAAAGCTGGGACTGCGGCTAAAATTATCGACAAGGTCGAAACTATCAAAACTGAAATCCGATGGTTTCCTGCACATATGGGACAAGTGGACGAGACTCGGCCAAACCTCAACTAGGTGACGAACGACCTGGCACGAGGACTTGCTTGCCGTGCCGGTCAGAACCGAACCGACGCCCACTACCATTCCGGGGAGCATAAAGATCACTTACTAACTTACAACGACATCACTAAATATTACTACTTGGGGCGTAGGCAATTCCCACTGCCGCACGTAAAATTGAACAGGGCTCAGGCAGTCACGCCACGTTTACTGCAAACCGGGACGTACCCCACTCCGTATTTCATAAATAAAATTCACCCCGAAGGAGAAATTAGGAAAGAATGTAACATGTGCGATGGCATCATTGGCATCAGACACATGCTGGCGGGCTGTCCCGCGACTCTCGCCGACCCCGAAGAAAAATGGCTTTACTGGTACAAGACGATATCAAGCTCTTCATATCAAGATCACTACGGCCTTTCCAGAGGGTCCACGATGGCGCCATAAGGCTCGGCCTGGCGGTTCCGACGTGGACGCGGCCCGCCTCGGTCTGAAAAGACCGGGCTTCAGGACACTATTAAAGTTTTGTGAATGAATGAACGAGTGCATACATTATTTGTTTTGTTTTAAAAACATACATACACTTGACAAAAAACGAAAAGCGAGGAGCAGGCTGGCAACTTCCACTGGAAGGGGCACAACGCCTGCCTACTTTTGAGAAAAGAGTGGACGGAAACATAGAAAATAACTCAATACAACATGAAGACCAGCATAAGTTTCAATAAAAAATGAGCTCAAGAAATTATCCGAACCACATAGTTGATGATAAGGCCTCATGATGATAATGCGAAGTACTTAGCGCTCCGTGCAAAAGTTTCCCGATAAAGACTTCTGTTGCGCAAGCTGCCATTGCGATGGCAGCTTTCGACATAGGGTGTGACGTCCCAAACTTTTCGTATATAACATAGCCAGTCTAGAAATTGATTCGAATGTCGCTGCAGTACGGCTATGAACCGTGCTGCGTTGTCAAAATTACGGTTACCTACCATTACTATAACACATAACTACTATCGCTTCTCTAAAACCATAAAGCATTGCACACCACCTTCAGCAGTTGTAGTGGTAGTTTTCAACCGCTTCGCCGGTCATCAGCCTTCACTGCGTGCAATAGCTAATGTTTTATTTTTACCAGAATATCCAAGTTGTAGCATTTAGGCAAAAGTCTAAACAATTTCTCGAAATCATTTCCACTGCGTAGATATGACGAAACATCGATTAGGTTGTGTATTTGGTCAAGAAATCGGCACTCAGTAAAGAAGAGATTGGAGGTTTCTTTGCTCGACAATTATTGAGAAGTATGCACTGTGGTCTGAGCATATGTTCACATGATGAGTGCGTGATTATACTTAGGTATCGCCCAAGTATGCTACGCGGATCGCGAAGTTACGTGTAGTTTAAATACTGAAGTCAGAAAGAACGTTGAATATCAGAACACTAATGTAAAGTTAGTAGAAGGATAAAAAAGCAAGTAAGGCAAAGTGGCACTGACATCGACAGTGACAAGTGAAAGTTACGCTACGGGTTGTCTTGTTTAACGCATCTTTGACAAACAGTGCAGTGCCACATACAGAACTATGTTCACATATACGAAAGTCCGTCATATTCCCCTGTTTATATACATCCAAGCACTTCAGATCAGCTGCGAAATATCCCGTGTTGTATGCTGCGGAAAAAATATACTCATCTGCAGGAAACGCATGTGAAGAAGGTGCATAGATAGAAAAGTTCATATACTCATTTCGCCGCATTCAACATTTGTTATTTTTTGAGGTGCCAACGCTTTAAGTTCAATCTTAAGTTTTGTTAAGTTACGCTAGAAGGTCACATAACGTGGGAAACTATTCGTGCTTTCATAACTTTTCCTGGACTTTTCCTGGAGTACACATATCAACATCTGCGGAAATGCCTCCCGATCCTTGGGATATTCACACCGGAACCTCCGTAAGGCGCCGACAAATCTCCGCAAATTAGCCTATCTTACATTTGTTCGCCCTAAACTTGAATTTGCTTCTTCAATATGGCCCGCTCATTAAATTTATTTAACCACTATGCTAGAATCAGTTCAGAATAGAGCCGCTCGATTCATTTCACAAAATTACAACTGGAACGAAAGTATAACGCAAATTAAAAACAATCTATCAATTCCTCCTTTGAACACTCGTCGTGATGTAGCACTTTATTGTATTTGGAGGCGATCCGACCGCTGTCAACCAGATGTAGGAGTCGTCGGACGATCTCGCTGCTGCCACCATTTGAAGGAGTTGAAGGTCGTAGAGAGGAACTCAGTGGACAGGATTTATTTACATATTAACATTGTGAACAAGACATATATCGACAGTCTAGCGTGACTCCCATATGGAGCACGCGAGACGACGCATACAGCAAACAGCTTACGAGCACACAGCTCATTACGACGAGCACACAACGAGCACGCACTAGCAGCCGGCAAACGCTGCTTATAAGCACTTGGTCCCCCCTTCATTCCAAGCGAACGGAAACATTCGTCCAGTCATCGTTCGACGTCACCGTTCGACGTCACCGAAAATGACTCGCCCTTTTTGAGGAGCGGGCTCACATACACGTGTTGCACAGGTTTCAGTGCCGCACACACACACAGGTGTAAAGGCACAACCACACGCGGTGAATCGTGCGCGCCTGGCTGCGCGTCACGCGTCTGCGAGGCCGTACGCGCCTGTCCTACGCGTCTAGAGAGGGCAGACGCGCAGGAAACGCGCGCGTCAAGGAGATCTTGATCTTGGGCGTCATTTTGAGCGTACGCGACGGAAGTGGCAGCTTGTGCACCGACGTCACGTGGGCCGCCTGTACACTTCCGGCGGTTCGGAAAAGTTGTTGAAGTTTCAGAATCGTGTGGAGACGCCGGGAGTCGCTGCTGGTTTCGTGTCGATAGAGCACAGAGGCTATGGAGGCGATCAACAACGAAGCGCTGATCGCCTGCGTTGAGGCTCGACCTGCGCTTTGGTAGCAGGCGAAACACAAGCGCCACTAGAACAAGCACTTGACGAGGTGGTCGTGGATCGTCATGCCCAACGCTGCCGAACAGGTGAGTGCTCGGAATTTTATACGGGCGTCATAGCGGAGCAGTTTCAATCGTGATCGAGCCCGATCGGGGTCGGATTTAGTGATCACGATTGCCTGTACCGCGCAATCTGCGTAGAACCGATCGTGATCGAGAAATTTGATCGCGCTCGATCGCCATCGAAAGCCTAGCTGTGTGGCACTGGTATAAGCTGCCTCTCTCATCAGCCGACTCGCAGATGTCGAAAACGCGTTTCATCTGTGCAGATGACGTTATCACAGCGCTGCAGAAGTGATGGAAGTCCCTGAGGAATAAATTTCGGCGCCTCGGAAGACGTTTCAGAAAGAAAAGAGCCGCGCCGTGCCAGTCGACGTTCACGACGACGTCATCTGGCTGTTTTTTGACCAGATGATGTTTCTGCGCTACACAATGGAGTGTAGACCGTAAGTTATCTTGAAGTTTCCATCTTAGCCGGCGTGTTAAAAATGAAACACGGGATTTTAGTGCTTTCCCTTTACCACGTTGACCGGCGATGCCGTATGTTTGTATTATAGCTGGCAATGCACCGCACTTATGGGAATCGACTCAAAATTGTGCTTACACAAGCAAGTCGACAAACAGTATGCATTATATTCAGCTTTGTCTAATTGGCGATAAAATATTTGTGCTGCATCGCCGCTCCGATTATCGCATATTTCGTTAAATGTGATCCGTAAGGGGACATACAAGCAGTACAAGAATAGCTTTGTATATTTATTTATTTAGGTACCCACAAAGCCAGTTTGGCTTTGCAGTGGGGAGCAGAGAAAGCAGAAATACAGGTACAAAATAACAAGTAAAGTAGCACTTAAAAACCTAACAATAAAGCATAAGACAGAAGTACAGAGAATATCACATACAAATTAGCAGGATGAATAAAAAAAGGGGCTTGCATGATGCACACACAAAAACAAAACACAAAACATGCAAGTAGTTTTTTTTTTATTATTCTGTGCACTGATCCTAGAAGGCGGTGTGCAAGTCAATGGCCAGTATTTAACTGAGTATTGAATGTTGCTATATTCACGTGTACCTTGGGCACTTCAATGCACAGTTTTAATTTTGCATTTTGTTGCTTGCCAGCAATGTGCAAATCGGTGCTTCATCACAGACCCTCAAATATTACCTAGCTTGTTTAGGGATTCATTCAGTGTCATCATGCTGTAGGAATAAATGCGCCATAGTACTGACATTGTCAGCTGTGTAATTGATAATTCCTTTTGTGTCTGCTCAGCAGTGTCCTTACCTAATTATCAGCCTGCGGTTATTTTGCAGATCCCAGGTGCTGTGGTTACTGGTTTAAGCGAAGCTCTCACGATGTTTATAGAGAACGCTGTTCCTGCTTAGCAAAATTTCCAAGCAAGGACTAGATGATCCAATTTAACACATTCGCACTGTGCAAAAAATGATTACTGAAATTTTACATGCCAAAACCACGATCTAGTTACATTATTTTAATTGGTATTTGCATTACGTCCAGTACTGGTCACTCGTGCAACACAGTAGCCAGTAGTTAGCTGGGATGACAATGGTTCAACGACTACATTAATATCAGTATGAGGCGAGCTATTTGGCAAGACAGTAGGAGCAGCGGTAGGAAAGTCCAGAGAAGAGGCGAAAAAAGCTTGGCTGGAAGAAACCTTCTGGAAGGGTTTGCTCGCTAAGGTCAGCTTTGCTGGGCCAAAACACCCTTTACAAGGCAGATGGCAAGAAGACAAACATTATTAGACGTAACTTCCTAAATACAAACAACAAATGCACTGACTACTACATACACAGCTTCACACTGTGTTTAGACGTACATTCAGTTAAGAAAAACAGTTTAGAATGAGATGAAGTTTACAAACAAGTGAAAGGAAAACAAAGTTACAAGCCAAGAACGTTTCAAGTAGAAAAACTAGAACAGGAGAGAGCCTTATGCTAAAGCAAGACCTAACAGTACTACTACTCTATGTTTAGAAAGTGCAAGCATAGGTCTTTCAATATGAAAGTTATTAAGTGGTTTTACTGAGTAAATGCAGTGGAATGCTTCCTGCTAATTATTTCGAAACTGAAACATTCCAAATATCATAAACTGTTTTGAGTAGAAGTAATCACTAGGCTTTAGGCATGCAGATCTCGTAAGAACTGCTTAGATGCATCACAAGCAAAAACAGAAAAAGATACAAAAGCTACACTTACGCGCATGCAGAAACTGTTCATTCTGGTTGTGTAGGCAAGCCACTTTTGTCCTTTCAAAACTGATTCAGAGCTTCAGTATACTCTAATAAAATCACACACTAAAACAAATGTGGACGGATTTGAGCCTTCATATATTTTTGCATCCAGACTGGCACATTATTTACACATTGACAGTATGTGCAAACCTTATTACGCTCACATGCAGGATGTCCGCCAACCTTCCACCAGTGCCCCCATCGAGTGAGGAGGGAAGTGCTGCAGACATCTTAACAAAAAATGTGCCAGTTTTCCGATCTGGCAACACTTGAAGTGCCATCACCGTCAAGTGAAGAGTCACAAGCGCCAGCATCGACTCTGTCTTCGGCGTCGCATGAGTCTGTGGAGTCTCAGGACATTTTGGAATCTCTTGAATCACCGATGTTTCAAGAAGTTCTGGTTCCTGAGGATTCTGAGGCACACCACAGCAGTCCGCAGTCAGAAGCATCACTGGCTTCAGCAGGCAGTCGTAGGTTGGATACGTTAGGAAGCATTGCTTCTGAAGCAAAGTCAAGGGGGAGGAAAAGGAAAAATAAAGATTAGAGTCAGTTAATATTGGAGGAATTAGGCAATGTTTCAAGTGCAATCAAAAGATGCAAACCACGGGACGACCTCGAACTTTTGCCGTCTCTGCTCAAACGCATTAGAGAGGTCAGTGAGCATATGCATCTCGACTTGAAAATTAAATTGATGCAAGTAGGAGAGTAATTCAAAGATTAATGTTTTTAATGTATACTTTTTGTATAATAAAGCCAAGAGACAATGAAACAAAAGGAAATCATTGATGAATTTAATTACTTTATATCGAAATGGAAAAATAAGGAGGAAAATGAAAGTATATGAAAAGGTAGCTTCCCACTAATGGGAGACAAACCCACAACCTTTGAATTATGCTTGCATTGCTTTACCAGTAGAGCTGCAGCAATGGCTATCCCTCTGCAAACTTTCTTGGGCCTGTATGTGCATGTACTAGATCTCATCCTGGTAATGTTAGCCAGTGCTACTCGTGCAAGAACACTCCAAGAGCCTAATCTAGTACACATAAACATTCTATGAAATTGATGGTGGAATAGCCTCCAGCTCAATTGGTTTTGGTTTTATCTCCCACCAGTGGCAAGCTATATTTTGTCCACTTTTATTTCCCTTCGCCTCATGATGTTGACATTACAAATAAAATGACAGTTATTTTCCTTTATGCTTTATATACGTTTCCTTGTCTGTTGTTGTCATGTCAAAGCCCCTCAGCTCTTCTTTTTTGTTCATTTTACATTGTGTTGTATCCATATTTTTGCGCGGTACTCAAAAATTTCATAAAGTTGATATCTGTGGGCCTGGTTGGCTGGCCATTGCTGCTGTAGAGATGTGTGAACATGTTTTAGCAACACACCTACGATAAGAAGCACTGACTTGCAACTAAAGGTTTGTTGCTGCAAGACAGATGTTTATCGCTTTCAACTGTGTTTACTCATTCAGCCTGTCTTGCAGCAATGAACCTTTTTGAGTTCACCACCTGTGCATGTAGAGTTTGTGCATGCATGTAGAGATGCCTGTACATGCCTGTAAATAAAAAGAAATGTAATGAACCTTCAACCAGACCCCACTGAAAATTTCGGTTTTATGCTGCAAGTTGTAAAGCCTGTCGGGGCGTTCTAGCAGCGCAAGCATTCTTCAAATTGTTTTATTATTATTAGAAGAGGTAGCAGAAAGGGAAAAGTCTTGCCACCACATAGCCAGGAGGCGAGGTTCACTGCCAACATAGACAACCTCTACCTCTCCCACAACTATCATCCACAAGCAACCTTCCTTGCATTTTTTTTTCTTTCTGTTCCGTGGCTCAGTTCCAGAGTTGGTTTTGCATGTTCTGCATTGGATGTTTGGCCAAAGTCTTTGTACGTAATCAGTGTGTAAATGAGACATTTATACGTATGACCCTGCTTCTCTGGCAGGAAGCAGGGCTACCTGACTGGAGCCGTGAACAGCATGTGAGCTTTAAAAAATTTCTTAAGCTGAAAAAAATGTAAGAAATTTCTGCGGCTGTCGTGCTGTTCTGCAGTTGTTTAATACTTTGCAGGCACGATCGCCACTATATGACTTACACACCACTGCAGAGTCTAGCCGCCTCAATCCCCACACAGTAAGTCAAGGCAACGTCTTTTATGTCTTACCGGGATGCCAAGTAGCTTGAATGCGAGTTGAAAAAAAATTAGTATGCATGTCTCAATTGTTTGAATACTAATTATGATGACATGATTTTTCTTGACAATGATCTACATGGCTGTGGGAGCCCTTTTCAGGTGACATACGATCAAAATTCATTTGTGTAGGTTAGCTACTACCTTTGTTTAATACTACATGTGCAAGCATACCTCAGTGCATGTTTTACAGGTTGCGCAAGGTCAAAAGCACTGAGGTAGCTTTTGTGCGATGCCAGTCGATGGCAGTTTTTTTTAGAGTTAGCCGTAACTGTTACACTGGTGATGCAGTAAGTGGAAACTTTCAGTCTCTGTGATCATGCGATCATTTTTTTCTTGTATTTCTTTTCACGCGCATTGTCAGTCGTTTCGTTCTTTCTTTTGTTTTGCTTCAATGTTTTGTGACTCCTTCCTGATTTGGCTTCCGAAAGGCGGCGGGCAGTAATATGTAAATAAAATAAAATAAATCATACATTAAATGACAAAGAAGCGGTGTTCTGTATTCCTCCAATCGCACATTATTACTCTAGGGGCAACTGTCCTTTACCAACCTCAATGCTACAGCAAGTCGTTCTCCAGGCTCCAGGGGTTTCTCGAATGTGGTGCTGCCGTGTGAGGTCCTCTGCTAAAAAGCTCAATAGCTTGTCCAAGAGCTGCGGCGCCTTGCGAAGGAACTTTTTGAAAAATCCGTGGTCATCCTGACGTATCCGTTGCATCTGTAAAAAATGGTGCATTATTGCCTGGCAGCAAGACCATGCCCTGCCCACATACACGCGCAGGTATCAGAAGCTGTACACTTTTCACTGACACACACGTATAGCGACTAGCCATCATTAATTTTATCCCCTGCTTTGTTTATGTGCTTGAATAAAAACAGTGGTTCGGCAAAACAGGAGAGCCAGCCAACGGTATATTAAAATCGTGCGGTCACTGCCAAGAAACTTCCGAAATTAGTCGCACAGAATTTTAACCTGCCCCCCAGGTCACAATTTAATTACATTACACTTCATATTCTACAGTCACACTTCTGAGAGACAGAAAATATAGGAAATCATATCTCGTCCACAAGCTTCATATAAGACAACCAACACGTGTAAAAAGGTGTTCTTGAATCTATGTGCTATACTAATGGCACAAATATAACTAGCAGTCCTTAGCTTTGTGTACGGGTGTGCTAATACCAAAAAGTAGGTTTAGAATCGAATCAAATGAAGAAAAAATAATCTGGATATCAAATAAAATATCGAATAGCAGAAAATGTATTACAAAACTTAATCCTTACAAATTTTGTGCAAGAAAAGAGGGTGCTACACAAGCTCTGTGTAAACAGTATGGTCTACTGTTAGTAATGAAGGGAGCTCCAAATTAGTATTAGAGATTGTATGTTAAATAGAATCAAGCGCTTCTTCCCCTCTGAAGCTGAACAGTTAATGACCGTATGTCGTACGGCATACACGGGTTAGACTGACGGCGGTTGAAACGTCGTGAGGTGTCGTCACCACGTATCCAATATACTATCTGTATGCTTCCGGCGGCTAGCCCGATCTTCGCCTATGCTTTCGCGCTTTCCGAACTACACCCTGCTCTTGTCGTTCCCCCTGTTCGCGTACGTTACGTTATCGTTTCGATCGATGCTGTCAACCTGGACGAACCTTGCACCGACGACGCGATGCTGTTCTGCGAATTGGGCGTTCGTGCGCTGCGAGTACGATCACCGCATTACTACTTTAACCCTTTCACTTATGCGCGCACTTAAAAACGCTGATAAGTAATTGCTGTCCTAACGAAGATAAGTCCCCATGTCCAAACACTGGCTCCTAGTTCTACCACTGTAGATCATCGAAAGGAAAGAAGTTACTCACCGCCGTAAAGTCCTTCTTTACGCAGTTGAAAGACTGGCCGGACCCACCAACGTCGCCGCAGAGGCCGCAGACGCTTTCTGCGCTGCCGCCGCCTTTGCAAGAGCAGCAGCAGCAAAAGCTTCTTTCTCATGTGGTACATTGCGGGGAGAGAACGCTGATGCCGGCGAAGCAAGCGGCTAAGCAAGAGCTCGGCAGCAACGTTGTGCGTGATCGCGCGAAGATGTCAGCTGCAGTTGTGAGCAAGCAGACGCTATCGCGCGTGATGTTGATAATTGATGTAGCTTTTCTTGCCATAAGGATGTATAGATACGAACAGCGTGCATTTCTCAATTTAAAAACAGTGTACTAGCTCTAACATTGATAAATTAAATAAAAATGGCTAGCCATAATGAAATTAAAGATAAACTTTTCTCAAAGCCAAAAACGACCGTTTCCGCCATCGCTGGGCCGCTGGTCTGTCAGCCCTGTGCTACGCGCAGCGAAGCGCGCACGTGTGCGCGTATCGTGTGGCTGGATGCCCTTCCCTTCATCACCCGCGTACGCGCACGCAGACGCGTACGCTTACGTGTACGCGTAGCGAGACGCGTATCCCGGGCTGCGTGTGGTTGGGCCTTAAAGGTCCGGAGCCGACGTCAGAGGGGCTTCGTAGAACTCTGCTCTGTCCCGGGTGGCACGCCGGGTAGCACATTCCTGAGCTGACCCCGCGGCACGTGGCTGCCGGTTATTCGCAGTTCTCTGAAGTGCGCCCCGTCCGGTTGGTTGGGAACACGTGATGCGGGCTGAAATAGCTGGCACGTTGTCATACGGCCATTCCTAACAACTTATATTGCTGTTTCACAAATACGTTCACGGACCGAGGCCATCAGCAACTGCTCTGCAAGTTCACCTCACGAAGATTCACCTCACGAAGATTGCATAAACATCTTTCTTTCACACGCATCTACGGCAACACAGGCGCTTTTAACTCATCTGCACTTCCACGTGTCCTCGGCTTGTGGAACGACCTTCCCGATATCCTGGTAGCTGAAGCTAACAAAGGAAAATTCCGTCACGACATAAACATTCATTTCTTACTTAAAAAAAAATTCTTGTCTGCGTTGCTTCTTGTATGCTTTCTTTTTGCCTTAGAATTTATAGAGTTTGTGTAAACTTGACTCTTCGTTGCATTATTATTAACAATGCATTGTACAATTGTATAATTTTGTATGATTGTTTGCTCTTTACACTGTGTAAATTTTTTTTCCTTACCCAATGCCCATTCTTCGGGCCTGTAAGGTATTTTGAATAAATAAATAAACTGAGGTTCCACCTATTGAATTCTAAGGAATATAGCTCGCCTGCATGAACATTTTCTCTTTGTGCGTAGAATACATCATTGAAATGCCAAGCAATTCTACTTCATATCAAAATGCATGCTTCTTGATATCTTATTTTCAAAAAGAAATACAATAGTCGTTTCCGAATTGTCAAGGTGCATTCCCATGAGTATTTTTACGAAGAAAATGCCGCATACAAATCACTGGTTCCCACTTGCCTATTAGTCTCACAAGTGCTCAGGGTTTTCGAATTCTTCTACAAGATTGATGTGCTTCAGAATGAATCAGTCAAGTAAATATTCTCCAAGAAGACAAATTGGGCTACCACCTTGAGAAAATGCACAAAGGGAGAAGGAGTAGCTACAGCTAGCAGCCACTTCTTTGCGTGCCGTTTTCTTCCTTAATGCCTTACGTACCGCGCACAGCCCCTAGAAGCCCTTGCGAAGATTCCTCGGTGAATAGAAATGAGATGATTACCATAGAATTGTTTGACCCTGCTTCCTCTCTTTCCCGTTACTATGAAAATATGTTAGCTGAAAAGAAAAAAATAAAGCGAGCAAGGAAAAATCAGCTAGGGTATTCAATACTCAGACATAGAAAGAGAACGTTTCGAGAAAGTTGAATGTCTTGTTTCTTCGGTTAACCTCGTGGGTGCTTCCGTACATCATCGAACATTTTCTTCCGAAACAGAACGGAGAGAAGGCGAAAGTGGCAGACTGCTTTTGTGTGCTTGCCCCTTTAAGTAATGGCCCATGTCTCTTGTTTGCAAAATGCAGGCATATAATGCAGGACCGGAACGGCAGTTTTCCGTGTGTCTTGCGTTCGTTACGAACTGGCTGGTAGAACTCGGAATGCCTCCTAGTTGAAGTTCTTGTGTGGGTCTTAGATTATAAACAATTGTACGAAATTTTTTGTGCGTATATGTATGTATAAGCATTTCCCTGCTGTCTGGCTTACAGACTAACCGAACACGTACTATTATTGCTGCGTGCATGGACGCGTATGAATTTGTGCCTGCGTGCGTGTGTGTATGTATGTGTGTATGTGATTTATGTATGTATGTATGTATGTATGTATGTATGTATGTATGTATGTATGTATGTATGTATGTATGTATGTATGAATGAATGTATGTATGTATGTATGTATGTATGTATGTATGTATGTATACAATGTAAAAATGATTGCGAACGATCTCTACAAGCCTCCACCGAATCTGTATCACGTGCAATTTCATAAAAAAACGCAAAGCGTCTTCTGAGTTGATATGTTTATTTTGCTCCACATAAATGCTCATTCCGGGCTTCTTGTGCATTCATTCAAAGTTGTGGCACCAGGTAAGCAGCAGTCGTTGCCGTATGAAGCTCCACCGGATGTCATCAGCTGAACAAAAGTTAATGACAAGCATGTATCATTTGGTATATTGACCTAACAGGAATATTGCTTGTACTGGCCAAACGTGCGTAAGTAGTGAAGCGGCATTACAGATAAATTCACTCTTACATAGATTTCGTAGCAAATAGACTCCGTCCATATAATGCCATAAATTATGAAGAAAACCTCCGACTTTCAAGCACCCCTCCCTTCCAGGACATTATTTCTTGCACCTTAAGAGCGAAAATACACGGGTGACTGCGCGTGCCCAAAACAACTTGTCCTTGTTGTAATCGCACCGCTGGCCCGAGTTGTTGGGGTCTCGGTGCTGACGCCCGTTATTGCCAATGGGTCGCAAGCCCCAAGGGTAGCGTTGGCCTGGCGGCCTGGGGCACTGGAAGCATCCGAAGGTCCCGGCAAAGCATGAGAAGACTGGTAACAGAACAACTGGTTTATTCTAACATAGCAAAAGAGCGGCCGGTCAGGTCGACCGGAGTGGAGAGACGGGAGAGCACGTAACTCAACAGTACAAATCGGAGCCTCTCTCCTGGCGTCCGGGGGCAGCTGCTCTTATACTCTCGGCGTCGCGGTCCAAAAGGGAAGGAGGGAAGGTCACGGGATGAAGGTCACGGGACGGCGGAGCATGAGCCCACGACGGCGCGAACTGTCGGGCCGAGAGACCTGCTGAACCGAGTGTAGTGACGCATCGCCAACCCTCAACCACACGACGGCGCGAACAGTTGAGCCGAGAGACGTCCAGGCTCCTCATTCGGGGAACTCCGCTCCCCGGCTGCCGCGCTTTGACAAGCGAGGGCACACACACACACACGCACACACGAAGCCACGTGGCACTGAAACACGCCTGGACACGCTTGGCGGGTAGGCGTTGCGGCGGCGTCGGACGGGCCAAAATGTCCGCCGCTTTGAACAAAGCCCCGGCGTCCGTTGCATCCGCGCCGGCATTACCGCGCGTTGTAGGCGAAACGTAACAGACCGCCCCGCCGGGGGAAGGAGATCCCGAAGGTCAGGGGACTGCATCCGCTGTCCGGAGGGATGTCGCTCGATGATGCTCATAACCGAAGTTGGGCGTCCTTGGGCGTTTCTTGAGCGCAGCGCACAGAGAAGGCCTCGTTCTCACGTTCAGGTGCACACAGGACACTGCAAAGTGACTTCGGGAGAGTTGACATTTTTGTTCTCGTTTCCGGCAAGCGTTAGAACCACGCCAAAAGTCAACCGCTCAGTCAGCAAGCACGGCACAACCCTCACTAAGCCCTGCCAGGCTCTTTCCCCTTTTTTACTGCTGCCTAGTTCCTTACAGTAGTTTAGCAGCACTCAGAACGCGTCCACAAATCGGAAAATTGCACTAGAAAGCACATCATCACTTTGAAACACTGCACAAAAGCAATAGGTTAAAAATCCTGCCTCAGGAAGAAAAACATCAGTAACAAGCAATTTTGAGGCTGATTCCCACGTTAGGGGCTTCGACTTAAGCCATCGGCGTTACCGTTGAGACTCCCCTTTTTGTAACGCACCTCAAAGGAATATTGTTGCAAAGCGAGGCTCCAGCGCAGGAGGCGGCCATTTTTGGGAGAGATGGTCTGCAGCCATTGGAGAGGGCAGTGATCCGTTTCAATGATAAACCTCGAGCCAGCTAGGTAACATGACAATTTCTGAACGGCCCACACGATACACGCACACTCTTTCTCGGTGGCGCTATACGCCTGCTCACGACTCGTCAGCTTACGACTAGCATACAGGACGGGGTGTTCTACTTCTCCATTTTCCCGTTGGCACAGTACAACGCCCATGCCTCGCTCACTAGCATCACACTGAACAACGAACCCTTTTGAGTAGTCGGGCGATCGTAGCACCGGCTGGCTTGTTAGGGCGCTCTTTAGGGCGCTAAAAGCCCTTTCCTTCGTCTCCTCCCAGACGACTGTTTGCGGCTCTGTCTTTCTTAGAGCATCCGTCAAGGGAGCCGCGATATCAGAGTACCTGGGGATGTACCTCTGATAGTAGCCGGCGACACCTAAGAACGACCGAATATCGGTCTTCGTGCGCGGTTGCGGGAAGTCTCGCACAGCGGCCACCTTTATTTCAGAGGGGCGGCGTCGACCCCGACCAATCACGTGTCCGAGGTAGACAACCTCGGCCTGTGCTAACTGGCACTTGGGAGCCTTGACTGTCAAGCCCGCATCGCGCAGGCGGGTTAGCACTGCCCGCAAGTGCGCCATATGCTCAGGCCAGGATGCGGAGAATATCGCTACGTCGTCTAGATACGGTAAAGCGAATTCTTGCTGTCCCCGCAACACTTTATCCATGAGGCTTGAAAAGCAGTATGGCGCGTTCTTCAAACCAAAACTCAAAACTTTAGGACGGAATGTCCCCATTGGTGAAATGAACGCCGCATACCTACTAGCCTCTTCTGTAAGTGGAACCTGCCAATAACCCCTGACAAGATCTAGGGTGGAAATAAACTGAGCGCTACTCACTCTCTCAAGGCGCTCCTCGATGTTAGGGATCGGATAAATTTGATCCTTAGTGATGGAATTAAGCCTGCGGTAGTCGACGCAAGGACGAGGTTCCTTGCCCGGTACCTCAACTAAAATCAAAGGGGAGGTATAATCACTCTCACCCGCTTCAATAACACCGAGCTGTAGCATTTTCTTTACCTCAGCCTCCATAATATCGCTCTGGCGGGGTGACACCCGGTACGCCTTGGATCGTACTGGCTCTGGGGAGGTAAGTTCTATGTCATGAGTAAGGACAGAAGTCCTACCAGGCCTCTCAGAGAACAGACCTTGAAACTCTTGTAAGAGCTGGTGTAGTTCTGTTTTCTGCTCAGGCGACAGCGATGCTTTCCTTATTAAGTCACTAATGACTTGATCGGTGTCTTTCCTGTTCGTCACTGAGCCTAGTCCCGGAAGCTCGACCGGAAGCTCTTCGGGCACGTTTACCATCATGCACACCACTGCTTCCCGTTGCTTATAGGGTTTGAGCAGATTACAGTGGTAAACTTGCTGTGCTTTCCGCTTTCCTGGCAGACTCACCACGTAGTTAACGTCCGACAGTTTTTGAACGATCCGTGCTGGGCCCTCCCACTGCACGTCGAGTTTGTTCTTTAGCGATGTGCGCAATATCATGACCTCATCGCCCACCTCAAAACGACGGGCCCTGGCTGTCCGATCATAATAAACCTTGGCCCTCTGCTGGGCCTCTGCCATTGCTTCACCTGACAACTCCTGTGCCCTTCTTAAGCGTTCGAGGAGCTTAAGCACGTACTCTACCACGACTGGGTCGTCGCCCCTGCCTTCCCATGATTCTCGAAGCATGCGAAGCGGAGATCGCAGCGAGCGACCGTACACCAGCTCAGCTGGCGAGAACCCCGTAGCCGCATGCGGCGCGGTTCTTAAAGCAAACATCACTCCAGGCAGACACAGCTCCCAGTCAGTTTGATGTTCAAAACACAATGCTCTCAACACGCGCTTCATGACGGAGTGGAGCTTCTCAACGGAATTCGACTGGGGGTGGTGCACTGAGCTGTGTAACAGCCTTACCCCGCACCTTTCGAGAAAGGCTGTCGTCAAAGCGCTAGTAAACACTGTACCCTGATCTGACTGGATTTCTGCAGGAAAACCAACTCGCGCAAATATGGACAGTAGTGCATTGACTATCTCAACTGAGCTGAGTTCTTTAAGCGGCACTGCTTCAGGGAACTTTGTCGCTGGGCAGATCACAGTCAAAATGTGTCCGTACCCCGTGGCTGTTACCGGCAGAGGTCCCACTGTATCAATAACGAGCCGTCTAAAAGGCTCCGTAATGATAGGTACCAACTTCAACGGCGCCCTCGATTTGTCCCCTGGCTTGCCCACCCGCTGACAGGTGTCGCATGTCTTCACAAAGTGGTCTGCGTCCCGAAAACACCCTGGCCAATAGTACTCCTGCAAGAGACGGTCCTTAGTTTTCTTAACTCCTAGGTGTCCGGACCACGAACCCCCATGCGACAAGCGCAACAGATCCTGACGATAGCATTGAGGCACGATCAGCTGATCGAACTCCACTCCTCTGCGGTCTAGATACTTCCGGTACAGGACCCCACCTCTTTCCACAAAGCGAGCATTTTTCTTGGCGATACCTTCCTTGATAATGCAGCGTATGTTTTCTAGGCTGCCATCCTTCTTTTGCTCGGCTATCAAAGCCGAGCGGCTGACTTTTAGCAACCTGTTAAGTCCGTCTGACGTAGGCGCGATGAGCAAATCTGGAGACAGCTCTTCTAACTTTCCCGTGTCGGGAATTTCCTCTCCAGTATCTGCTGCCTTTAACGCTACAGGCTCAATTTTATTCTGTTCGGGCGTGCTCTGAATACCAGCTTGCTGCGCCTCTGACCCTTTTTCATCGTTCAACAACGTCGGCCCCGCAACTACCGCCTTTGCAGCGAGCTCCCGAACCTTCGATCTGGTTAAGGCCTGAACGCTAGCCTCACCAAACAAAAGCCCCTTCTCGCGCAGGAGGTGATCGGACCTGTTCGAAAATAGGTACGGGTACTGGGGGGGCAGCATAGATGACACTGCGGCCTCCGTCTCAAGTGCTCCGAAAGGTCCTTCAATAAGCACTTTTGCTACCGGCAGACACACGCTATGAGCTTCCACTGCTTGCTTGATCCATGCGCACTCGCCCTTGAACATATCGGGTTCTACGTAAGAGGGGTGAACGACATCCATCGTAGCTGCGGAATCGCGAAGCACTCGGCACTCTTTCCCGTTCACGAGGAGGTCTCGCATGTAAGGCTCGAGAAGCTTCATGTTCTCGTCAGTGCTGCATATAGACAAAAACACGACTTGTGTTTTTGTTTCTGGACACTGCGCCGAAAAGTGACCCGGCTTCTGGCACGTATAACACACGCGCGCTTGCCTCGTCTCGAACCGCTTTCTGCGTTCGGCTTCGGTTGCCGCCGTCTCCTTACGTTCGGTCGGACTGCTTTCACTCGCATCCGCACTACGTGTGTCCCCCTTTGCTCTCATGGGCGTGAACTTTGGTCTCTCAAACTTGGAGCCAAATTCACCCTTTTGACCGTCCTTAGCTCCACGAGCCCGACGCGTCACAAACTCCTCGGCTAACTCAGCGGCTCTAGCCACCGTACTAACGTCTGGCCTATCCAAGACCCAGTACCGCACGTTCTCAGGTAACCGACTATAAAACTGTTCTAGCCCGAAACACTGCAGAACTTTCTCGTGGTCACCAAACGCTTTCTCTTCTTTGAGCCACTCCTGCATGTTTGACATAAGCCTGTACGCAAACTCTGTATATGACTCACTTCTGCCTTTCTCATTTTCCCGAAACTTCCGACGGAACGCCTCCGCTGACAGCCTGTACTTCTTTAGCAGACTCGATTTCACTTTCTCGAAATCCTCTGCCTCCTCTCTCTCCAAGCGAGCGACTACGTCGGCCGCCTCGCCGGGTAGCAAAGTGAGCAAGCGCTGTGGCCACGTTTCCCGAGAGAACCCCTGCTTCTCGCACGTTCGCTCAAAGTTAACCAGGAACAAACCAATGTCCTCTCCAAGCTTAAACGGCCGCATCAGGTCAGTCATTTTGAAATATACTCGTTCTCCTGCACCGTGTGCCTGACTTCCATTACGAGCGCGTTCCATCTCTAACTCGAGACGCTTCATTTCCAAAGCGTGTTGACGGTCGCGCTCTCTTTCTTTCTCTTGTTGCTCTCGTTCTATCTGTTCTTTACGTTCCTGCTCTTGTCTTTTTGCCGTCTCCCTCTCCTCAATGGTCTCAAGGCATTCCGACAGCTCGTCATCCTCAGCTTCTAACTCAAGAATAGCCCTTAGCAGTTCTGGTTTTCTGAGTTTGTCTGAGACATCCAGACCCAACTCTCTCGCAAGCTCTAGCAATTTCGGTTTGCGCAACGACTTCAAATCCATGGCTGCTCTGAATGCTGCTTTCTCTACTGTCCACTATTGTCTTGCCGCAAACTAACCCGGTAGCAACGACAACCACAATTACCAGCTCTGTTTCTAACACTAACAAAAGCCTGGCAAAACTCAGAAGAAGAAAGTCCCGCACTCACCAAACCTCGCAGCCAAGACTTCAGCGCAGTCGTTCCGCTGCAGGCAACCAGTCATCACACAGGGCTCGTTGCGCTGCTCCCGGATGGTCGTTGTGCTGCTCAGCATACAGTCAACCGCATCTCTTCGCTGCTGGCCTCCGTTGTCGCGATCTCACCGCTGGCAACCAGATGTTGTAATCGCACCGCTGGCCCGAGTTGTTGGGGTCTCGGTGCTGACGCCCGTTATTGCCAATGGGTCGCAAGCCCCAAGGGTAGCGTTGGCCTGGCGGCCTGGGGCACTGGAAGCATCCGAAGGTCCCGGCAAAGCATGAGAAGACTGGTAACAGAACAACTGGTTTATTCTAACATAGCAAAAGAGCGGCCGGTCAGGTCGACCGGAGTGGAGAGACGGGAGAGCACGTAACTCAACAGTACAAATCGGAGCCTCTCTCCTGGCGTCCGGGGGCAGCTGCTCTTATACTCTCGGCGTCGCGGTCCAAAAGGGAAGGAGGGAAGGTCACGGGATGAAGGTCACGGGACGGCGGAGCATGAGCCCACGACGGCGCGAACTGTCGGGCCGAGAGACCTGCTGAACCGAGTGTAGTGACGCATCGCCAACCCTCACCCACACGACGGCGCGAACAGTTGAGCCGAGAGACGTCCAGGCTCCTCATTCGGGGAACTCCGCTCCCCGGCTGCCGCGCTTTGACAAGCGAGGGCACACACACACACACGCACACACGAAGCCACGTGGCACTGAAACACGCCTGGACACGCTTGGCGGGTAGGCGTTGCGGCGGCGTCGGACGGGCCAAAATGTCCGCCGCTTTGAACAAAGCCCCGGCGTCCGTTGCATCCGCGCCGGCATTACCGCGCGTTGTAGGCGAAACGTAACATCCTCAATAGACGCGATGGTGCACCAAGTACATAGAGGTGGCTACAACACAGGCTCTCAGCCGGACCATGTTACACTCTCACAGAATGCCTTCTAGTCACGCTCAAGGTAAATTCATGGGTGAAAAGCCTGTTTTCAGACGCTCATAAGAAAGAAATGTCAAGTTTGTGAGCTCCTCGGCGTTATCTTTTACGCGTCCTGCCGGCGCAACCAACACACTCCCGTGATATCACTCTTGGCAATCGCTCGTAGCGTTCTCGACAAACGTGAGTATGGAAATAAGGTATATGTTGTTGCAGGGCCATAAAAAACATCACAAATTTGTCCCACTAGAATTCAATATACGGATTACTAAATCAATACGGCCGGCTTGCTTTTTTGCTACCAGCTTCACAACCTCAGGCGCGGCGAGCATGCCTCCAAAGTATCTCGAAAAGTTACGAAAGGAATTGCAATAATTTTTGGGGCCAGAGAATGCGTCATGAACTTCTCCCAGTGAGATTCAGTACACGCGAAGCTAACTGCGGCACACAGCCGAGCTGCTTTTCGCTAACTGCGCCACTACGCCAAACGCGGCCACTGTGCTTGGAAAGTATACCTCAAAAGTAGCGAAATTAGTTACAATAATGTCCGGGGTAAGAAAAAGCGCCAAAACTTCTCCCAGTAAGATTCAGTACACGCGAAACTGCGTCACACGGCCGAAATGCTTTTCGTTACAAAGCCAGGTGCGGCGAGCGTGCACAAAAACTACCGAAATAAGTTATAATAATGCTTGGGCTTATAGAAAGCGTCGCAAGCATCTCCCAGTACGAGTAATTAACTCAAGTTAACTAGGCCTGGACGGCGGAGCTGTTTTTCGAAAACTGCATCACTATATAGGTTCAGTTTTGTACAGCAATCCTAAATGTGCTTGAAGTGCGTCGCAGACTGTCAAACAACATTCCTCACCTTGCTGTAGTCCAGTAGTGCAGTGGTGCCGTGTCGAAATGCAGACGTGATGCAAGAAAACGCCGGGAGCCCGACAGACGGCCTACATCTAAATGAGACGGGTCGCCGAGCAGGAGAGCTTCACATGCGCAGCCGGCCTCGCTCGCTTCGGTGGCATGTCAGGCGAATGACGCATGCATATGGCCCCTCTGGCGTGCCGCTAGCTTGTTGCTAGGTGAGGCAAGAAAAATAAGTCGCGAAGTTTAAGTTCATTTATGCGCAAAACTTTTTAGTTTTAGCGGGAAAGAATAAAATAAAGAAATAAAATGTTGTCTGTAGTTCATTTCACATTCCTTTTTTTTCCGATGCTTGCGTGAACTAACGGATGGGGTTGTTGGGGTCTCGGTGCTGACGCCCGTTATTGCCAATGGGTCGCAAGCCCCAAGGGTAGCGTTGGCCTGGCGGCCTGGGGCACTGGAAGCATCCGAAGGTCCCGGCAAAGCAAGAGAAGACTGGTAACAGAACAACTTGTTTATTCTAACATAGCAAAAGAGCGGCCGGTCAGGTCGACCGAAGTGGAGAGACGGGAGAGCACGTAACTCAACAGAAGAAATCGGAGCCTCTCTCCAGGCGTCCGGGGGCAGCTGCTCTTATACTCTCGGCGTCGCGGGCCAGAAGGAAGGTCACGGGATGAGCCCACGACACGGCGGAGCATGAGCCCACGACGGCGCGCACGGTCGAGCCGAGAGACATGTTGAGCCGAGTGTAGTGACGCATCGCCAACCCGCCGACGGACAGACCTGCTGGCTCCTCACTTGGGGAGCTCCGCTCCCCGGCTGCCGCGCTTTGACAAGCGTGGGCACGCACACACACACGCACACACGAAGACACGTGGCACTGAAACACGCTTGGACACGCTTGGCGGGGAGGCGTTGCGGCGGCGTCGAACGGGCCAAAATGTCCGCCGCTTTGAACGAAGCCCCGGCGTCCGTTGCATCCGCGCCGGCATTACCGCGCGTTGTAGGCGAAACGTAACAGACCGCCCCGCCGGGGGAAGGAGATCCCGATGGTCAGGGGACTGCATCCGCTGTCCGGAGGGATGTCGCTCGATGATGCTCATAACCGAAGTCGGGCGTCCGTTGGCGTTTCTTGAGCGCAGTGCACAGAGAAGGCCTCGTTCTCACGTTCAGGTTCACACAGGACACTGCAAAGTGACTTCGGGAGAGTTGACATTTTTGTTCTCGTTTCCGGCAAGCGTTAGAACCACGCCTGAAAGTCAACCGCTCAGTCAGCAAGCACGGCACAACCCTCACTAAGCCCTGCCAGGCTCTTTCCCCTTTTATACTGCTGCCTAGTTCCTTACAGTAGTTTAGCAGCACTCAGAACGCGTCCACAAATCGGAAAATTGCACTAGAAAGCACATCATCACTTTGAAACACTACACAAAAGCAATAAGTTAAAAAAAATCCTGCCTCAGGAAGAAAAACATCCGTAGCAAGCAATTTTGAGGCTGATTCCCACGTTAGGGGCTTCGACTTAAGCCATCGGCGTTACCGTTGAGACTCCCCTTTTTGTAACGCACCTCAAAGGAATATTGTTGCAAAGCGAGGCTCCAGCGCAGGAGGCGGCCATTTTTGGGAGAGATGGTCTGCAGCCATTGGAGAGGGCAGTGATCCGTCTCAATGATAAACCTCGAGCCAGCTAGGTAACATGACAATTTCTGAACGGCCCACACGATACACGCACACTCTTTCTCGGTGGCGCTATACGCCTGCTCACGACTCGTCAGCTTACGACTAGCATACAGGACGGGGTGTTCTACTTCTCCATTTTCCCGTTGGCACAGTACAACGCCCATGCCTCGCTCACTAGCATCGCACTGAACAACGAACCCTTTTGTGTAGTCGGGCGATCGTAGCACAGGCTGGCTTGTTAGGGCGCTCTTTAGGGCGCTAAAAGCTCTTTCCTTTGTCTCATCCCAGACGACTGTTTGCGGCTCTGTCTTTCTTAGAGCATCCGTTAGGGGAGCCGCGATATCAGAGTACCTGGGGATGTACCTCTGATAGTAGCCGGCGACACCTAAGAACGACCGAATATCGGTCTTCGTGCGCGGTTGCGGGAAGTCTCGCACAGCGGCCACCTTTATTTCAGAGGGGCGGCGACGACCCCGACCAATCACGTGTCCGAGGTAGACAACCTCGGCCTGTGCTAACTGGCACTTGGGAGCCTTGACTGTCAAGCCCGCATCGCGCAGGCGGGTTAGCACTGCCCGCAAGTGCGCCATATGCTCAGGCCAGGATGCGGAGAATATCGCTACGTCGTCTAGATACGGTAAAGCGAATTCTTGCTGTCCCCGCAACACTTTATCCATGAGGCTTGAAAAGCAGTATGGCGCGTTCTTCAAACCAAAACTCAAAACTTTAGGACGGAATGTCCCCATTGGTGAAATGAACGCCGCATACCTACTAGCCTCTTCTGTAAGTGGAACCTGCCAATAACCCCTGACAAGATCTAGGGTGGAAATAAACTGAGCGCTACTCACTCTCTCAAGGCGCTCCTCGATGTTAGGGATCGGATAAATTTGATCCTTAGTGATGGAATTAAGCCTGCGGTAGTCGACGCAAGGACGAGGTTCCTTGCCCGGTACCTCAAATAAAATCAAAGGGGAGGTATAATCACTCTCACCCGCTTCAATAACACCGAGCTGTAGCATTTTCTTTACCTCAGCCTCCATAATATCGCTCTGGCGGGGTGACACCCGGTACGCCTTGGATCGTACTGGCTCTGGGGAGGTAAGTTCTATGTCATGAGTAAGGACAGAAGTCCTACCAGGCCTCTCAGAGAACAGACCTTGAAACTCTTGTAAGAGCTGGTGTAGTTCGGTTTTCTGCTCAGGCGACAGCGATGCTTTACTTATTAAGTCACTAATGACTTGATCGGTGTCTTTCCTGTTCGTCACTGAGCCTAGTCCCGGAAGCTCGAGCGGAAGCTCTTCTAACTTTCCCGCATCGGGAATTTCCTCTCCAGTATCTGGTGCCTTTAACGCTACAGGCTCAATTTTATTCCGTTCGGGCGTGCTCTGAATACCAGCTTGCTGCGCCTCTGACCCTTTCTCATCGTTCAACAACGTCGGCCCCGCAACTACCGCCTTTGCAGCGAGCTCCCGAACCTTCGATCTGGTTAAGGCCTGAACGCTAGCCTCACCAAACAAAAGCCCCTTCTCGCGCAGGAGGTGATCGGACCTGTTCGAAAATAAGTACGGGTACTGGGGGGGCAGCATAGATGACACTGCGGCCTTCGTCTCAAGTGCTCCGAAAGGTCCTTCAATAAGCACTTTTGCTACCGGCAGACACACGCTATGAGCTTCCACTGCTTGCTTGATCCATGCGCACTCGCCCGTGAACATATCGGGTTCTACGTAAGAGGGGTGAACTACATCCATTGTAGCTGCGGAATCGCGAAGCACTCGGCACTCTTTCCCGTTCACGAGGAGGTCTCGCATGTAAGGCTCGAGAAGCTTCATGTTCTCGTCAGTGCTGCATAAAGACAAAAACACGACTTTTGGTTTTGTTTCTGGACACTGCGCCGAAAAGTGACCCGGCTTCTGACACGTATAACACACGCGCACTTGCCTCATCTCGAACCGCTTTCTGCGTCCGGCTTCGGCTGCCGCCGTCTCCTCACGTTCGGTCGGACACTGCGCCGAAAAGTGACCCGGCTTCTGGCACGTATAACACACGCGCGCTCGCCTCGTCTCGAACCGCTTTCTCATGGGCGTGAACTTCGGCCTCTCAAACTTGGAGCCAAATTCACCCTTTTGACCGTCCTTAGCTCCGCGAGCCCGACGCGTCACAAACTCCTCGGCTAGCTCAGCGGCTCGAGCCACCGTACTAACGTCTGGCCTATCCAAGACCCAGTACCGCACGTTCTCAGGTAACCGACTATAAAACTGTTCTAGCCCGAAACACTGCAGAACTTTCTCGTGGTCACCAAACGCTTTCTCTTCTTTGAGCCACTCCTGCATGTTTGACATAAGCCTGTAGGCAAACTCTGTATATGACTCACTTTTGCCTTTCTCATTTTCCCGAAACTTCCGACGGAACGCCTCCGCTGACAGCCGGTACTTTTTTAGCAGACTCGATTTCACTTTGTCGAAATCCTCTTCCTCCTCTCTCTCCAAGCGAGCGACTACGTCGGCCGCCTCGCCGGGTAGCAAAGTGAGCAAGCGCTGTGGCCACGTTTCCCGAGAGAACCCCTGCTTCTCGCACGTTCGCTCAAAGTTAACCAGGAACAAACCAATGTCCTCTCCAAGCTTAAACGGCCGCATCAGGTCAGTCATTTTGAACAATACTCGTTCTCCTGCACCGTGTGCCTGACTTCCATTACGAGCGCGTTCCATCTCTACCTCGAGACGCTTCATTTCCAAAGCGTGTTCGCGCTCTTCTTTTTCTTTCTGTTCTTTTCGTTCACGCTCATCTTTCTCTTTCTGTTCTTTAGGTTCACGCTCATCTTTCTCTTTCTGTTCTTTAAGTTCACGCTCCCTCTCCTCAATGGTCTCAAGGCATTCCGACAGCTCGTCATCCTCAGCTTCTAACTCAAGAATAGCCCTTAGCAGTTCTGGTTTTCTGAGTTTGTCTGAGACATCCAGACCCAACTCTCTTGCAAGCTCCAGCAATATCGGTTTGCGCAACGACTTCAAATCCATGGCTGCTCTGAATGCTGCTTTCTCTACTGCCTACTATTGTCTTGCCGCAAACTAACCCGGCAGCAACGACAACCACAATTACCAGCTCTGTTTCTAACACTAACAAAAGCCTGGCAAAACTCAGAAGAAGAAAGTCCCGCACTCACCAAACCTCGCAGCCAAGAATTCAGCGCAGTCGTTCCGCTGCAGGCAACCAGTCATCACACAGGGCTCGTTGCACTGCTCCCGGATGGTCGTTGTGCTGCTCAGCGTACAGTCAACCGCATCTCTTCGCTGCTGGCCTCCGTTGTCGTGATCTCACCGCTGGCAACCAGTTGTTGGGGTCTCGGTGCTGACGCCCGTTATTGCCAATGGGTCGCAAGCCCCAAGGGTAGCGTTGGCCTGGCGGCCTGGGGCACTGGAAGCATGCGAAGGTCCCGGCAAAGCAAGAGAAGACTGGTAACAGAACAACTTGTTTATTCTAACATAGCAAAAGAGCGGCCGGTCAGGTCGACCGAAGTGGAGAGACGGGAGAGCACGTAACTCAACAGAAGAAATCGGAGCCTCTCTCCAGGCGTCCGGGGGCAGCTGCTCTTATACTCTCGGCGTCGCGGGCCAGAAGGAAGGTCACGGGATGAGCCCACGACAAGGCGGAGCATGAGCCCACGACGGCGCGCACGGTCGAGCCGAGAGACATGTTGAGCCGAGTGTAGTGACGCATCGCCAACCCGCCGACGGACAGACCTGCTGGCTCCTCACTTGGGGAGCTCCGCTCCCCGGCTGCCGCGCTTTGACAAGCGTGGGCACGCACACACACACGCACACACGAAGACACGTGGCACTGAAACACGCTTGGACACGCTTGGCGGGGAGGCGTTGCGGCGGCGTCGAACGGGCCAAAATGTCCGCCGCTTTGAACGAAGCCCCGGCGTCCGTTGCATCCGCGCCGGCATTACCGCGCGTTGTAGGCGAAACGTAACAGGGTTGACACTTGGCGTGACGTGTTTCCTGTTGCCTTCGCCGAGTGTTCCTTCTTGTTGAATTTCTTTCTCTATGCTCGACCCGTTGATCACATTTTGACGATTGCCGACTGCATTCGTCGTTTTCACCGTTCATTAGGTGTAGCCTGTTCTTGTGGGCACAGTTTCACCCAATAAAAGTTAGTTTTGTCGTTCGCAGTGTTGCTACTGTGTTCTTCATACGTCACTACCATGTGACAGTATGTATGTATGTATGTATGTATGCATGTATGTATGTATGTATGTATGTATGTATGTATGTACGTATGTATGTATAACGCGCTGTGCTTGCCCAGGGGCTATGGTGTTGGACTGCTGAGCAAGAGGTCGCGGGATCGAATCCCGGTTACGGCGGCCGCATTCGATGGAGGCGAAATGCTAAAACACCCGTGTACTTAGATTTTGGTGCACCTTTAAAGAACCCCAGGTGGTCGAAATTTCCGGAGTCCTCCACTACGGCGTGCCTCATAATCAGAAAGTGGTTTTGGCACGTAAAACCCCATAATTTATTTTTTTATGCATGTATGTGTGTTTTTGTTTTTGCGTGCTTGCGTTTATGCACTCGTAAGCATACGAATGTCGAGGATTTACGATGTAACATATGTCTTTGAAAATATCCCTACATATGTTTTCTTTTGTTAGCATCACTCATAATAATCACTAATTCTTCCTCTTTCCTACCAATCTTCGAGTACGAGAGAAGTTATGATTTGTTTACTTCACATATTTTAACGCGAACCAAACTTATTTAATGGTGATGTGGCGAGTGCGAAACGGTGCAATGCCCGTAATACAAGGCTTCAACTCCTTAGCATCTTCTTGTTCAGTTTCGTGTGCCAGGTGTCCCAACTATTATGCACCACGTTAACAAAGACAAAAAAAAAAAAGAAAAATTCTATGCGGATGAAACAAACTGCATGTCATTAGCAGCAACCCGAAACAGCATATAGTTTTACGAAACGACATTGGGTGTTTTTTTTTGGTTATTCTCAATTATTTACTTTTGTAATGATTAATCAACAAGTTTTTTAAATATTATTAGGTCAGTGGCACTTATGTCAACAGTAGGCGTTGCCGAGACTTCGAAGACATCAAGCTCAATTGTTTGCGACATATATTTTGCACAGCTTTCTTTCCTGCGTGTTGAAACAAGCCTGTGAATAAGAAAAACAGCACTTTTGGGCTGGTTCTCAACTCCAGGGCATGCTTTCCTTAACACGCCAGAAAAGAGCCGCGCAACGTAGAGCGTGTCCAAAATTATCGAAATTATTATTTACGAGGTGTCACTCGAACACCCAATGTTGTCATGTCTGTCGTAAATACAGAGATAAAGCAATTTTTTTATTAATCACTACATTTTAATTAGCAATGAAAAACAGAAAATACGAGACCCTTCAGCTTGCTGCTGACAACGTTCAATTGGTTTAATTCACATAAAAGACCTCCCGTTTATTTTTTAAACCTGGCCTGTCTTACCTGACTTACCTGTCTATCTACGATGCGAACCTCTTCGAGTATTCCTGCGACTGCTGTGCCGTCATGGACGCCTTCCCTTATCGACACTACCCCATATACGGCCGGACTCCACTTTTTCAACAGCCGTTAAATGCCAAGAATCTGCCATACCAGCGTATTTTGCCCCGGCTGACCTTCCACGTATGCCCCCATGAGTAATGTCCAAAATACCGGTACGTCTATCTATTCCCGGAGTTTCTCAAAAAAATCGCGAATACCTAAAGTCAGCCTCAGACATTTAACAACTGAATATATGTCGGAAGAATATGACTCCTCGGTGAGCGTGTATACAGACAGGTCGGTCTGGTCGTATGCGTCTGGTGCGGCTTTCGTCGTGCCTGCGCATCAAATCATTCGACGGTTTCGTCTGCATAACAAGACGACTGCAACATCTACGGAACTAGTGGCAATCAGAGAGGCCGTGAAATATATTTCGCGACAGCCTCCTCTAATACGAACAGTCTTCAGTGACGCAAAATTGGCTCTTAAACTACTTAGAGTGGTGTTGAAAGAAAGCGCTTACAGAGTGTTGGCTCTTCAAACTGCCGAGCTCTACACTTTAGCGCAAGGAAACGGCCACCACATCACATTTCAGTGGATTCCCAGTCACTGCCGTATACAGGGCAACGAACTGGCCGACGCCGAAGCGAAGAAAGCACTCGAAGAACGAGAGTCACTGCTTTCAATTCCCTTTTCAAGAGTAGACACCAACTGTCTCCTCTCCAGTGTCATACGAAAATTGACAGCAAAGCACTGGGACAATCCGGATAATCGCCACAGACGACTCCAGAGATTGGACCCTACCATGAATTTTAGGCTACCACCGAAAATTCAACGCAGCTGTGCCAGTCTTCTGCACAGACTAAGGCTGGGGGGAGCGTTTACGCGCGGATACGTGCACCTCATGCGACGCACCGAGTCTCCACACTGTGAGGTGTGCAATGTGACTGAGACTATAGGTCATGTGCTTTGTGACTGCCCTAAGTACGTGGAAGAGCGTGAAAGGTTGGACAACGACCTTACGCGTCTCGACAGCGCACCGCTGTCGGCGGACGTTATTTTAGGCCCTTGGCCAGATGCTCAATCGTGTTTCAAGGCCATCCAGGCATTATTGAACTTTTTAAAAATTACGGGCCTGGGTTGCAGACTTTGAGCATGCCAAATTGCTTGCCATATGTTCTACATCTTCCTTCTATCACCATCTTCACCCATCATGCACCTCTTTCTTCCCTCTTTCTGTCCCTCTTCCCGTTCCCCCAATGCCGAGTAGCTGGCTAGAGGAATATACCTCAGGCCGACCTCTCGGCATTTCGTATCATTAAACTTCGCTCTCTCTGGTCTGTGATAGCTGGGACACACCAAGTATATGTACGTACTTAAGTATATATATATATATATATATATATATATATATATATATATATATATATATATATATATATATATATATATATATATATATATGTATATATATATATATATATATATATATATATGTATATATATATATATACTTCCATACGTACATATACTTGGTGTGTCCCAGCTATATATATATATATATATATATGTATGTATACTATTCTGCCGCCTCACCGACAAGGTTGTCCGGCTGATTTTTACTGCATGGCTTCACCCGGCACACATTCATGACCGAGAAGTTGTGGTCCCTATCTCATTTGCAGTATACCGGGGGGCACTTCAATAACTCGTTACATAAATGAAAAGGCAAAGTCTTGCATAGGTCTAAAAGGAACATGACCTTCCTTTTCTTTTCATCTTATATATCAACAAAAAATTTTTATCTCAAATCTTGGCAAGCAAAATTTACTTTGAAAAACGAAACATATTAACCCATGTTCATATTTGTCGCTTTGTGGATAAATATAGAGAAGGTAGCGTCGAGTGGACACTCTCTGTACTGACAGTTTTAACAGGTTTTTGTGTCCGCTAGATTACTGCAGTGGCGCGTTTAAACAGATAAAGAAAGTGTTCTATCAACGAGACGATGATACCCATTTTAACCCTAAAATAACGCGTACAGCACGATAAATAAAACGCTTTATTGACTCTTTGCTAAGAGCCACTCTTCTATTCAGTACTATTACCAGTGAGTAGCAGTAAATACTGGTAATACCCAATGGTAAGATTTGTTGCTAAGACCGTAATTCTGGGCAATAACTCTTAACGAGATTGTGTTCAGTGTCAGTGCTCTCTTTGTCCATTTTTCCTCCAAAACGCTTGCGCGCCACAAGAGACTCTAGATTTGAAATTAGGTTAGGCTACTGAGTGTGGCGTCAGATTCGCCTTTGGGCAGGCCATATTACGGAAGCACATCATGATGAACGTACAAGCTTTCAAAGAAAAAGCTAACGATAAAGTGGAGCGGCAGTTCAAGATAGGCAGGACCATGTAATAAAAACAACAGGACACCTTCAAGTTCGCATCAAAGTGAACGGCCGAGTTCCAACTTGGACCTTTGGGTGCCCATTAGAAACCATGGAACGAAACAAAGCAAAACGATCGCTGGCTAAGGCATAGTTTGGTCAAGGTTGGTTCGAAGGAAATTTCTTACAGTCCTCCCAGTCAGGTTCTGCCTTCCGGCAGCAGGGCCTTCTTGTCTTTCTCAGGTCAGTAACGTACTCAGACGGCGGAACGTTCGAGAAGAATCGGACATATTTTTTTTTTTCTTGGGGGAAAATTTTCTGTGTGCGCGTTCTTAAAAAGGCCTACAACTATTGAGAATGATGTCCATGCTTGTTTCAAACAGTTGTTTCGAATGTACCGAGAGCACGTGGACTAAAGAGAAATTCAGTACTGACGATGTTTACCAGAAGTGATCAATTTAACAGGGGGTGGGGGTCTAACATAGTTCGATGCTTTCGTTTTTTCTTGAAGAACTCGTTAAGGGATCTTTAGGAGAGTGACCAATCCGTTGGTTGAATTCTATAAAAAGTAGTTCAGTAACATTGGAACGACCTTTTGTTGGGCCATTTGTTGTTTATCTTTGTGCCTAACAGCGCTATAAACCGAGCATAAAGATTGTCACAAAAACAACTTCAGCAGGCTACGCACAGAAGCTCCTATGCTTGTCTATGTAGCCTTCTCGTCAAATGTTGTCCTTCCTTCAAAACGTGATTTCACATGGAACATTCGTTTTCTTGCGCACTAGAATACATGAATTTTATGCGTACGTTGGTAGTTTCTTACTCAATATGTTTAAATAGTTATGGAACTCAGAAGGCCCCTATTCAAATAAAAATAGAAAACACAACTGAATATAAAAGTACGGATAGGACTAGATGCTGGGATGGGGGCATCAACAGTAGAACTAAGATTGCAAGCTTTCGGCTTGTAGAATGTTTTTGTTGGCTGCCGTTTAACAGAATGTAAGATCTACACTGGGACAGTAACTTGGTAATTATTTTATTTGTGGGTTGTTGGGAAGGCTTGTGTTTTGAGTTATGGATGGCAGCCTAAATATCTGCACCGAAGCACCGTTATGGTGTGAAATATTGTTTCAATATGTGCGTGCAACGGTGTAGAGTGTACTATTTGATCTTCACAGCGTTGAGTGCTACTCAGGAAACTATTCAATAGCTCAGGCGACCAATGGCAATTTGTTTTAGTGAGTCGATGACAGGCCGTGAGAGACAGAAAGAGTTTCTCGTCTAGTAAGCTTGGCCTATTCTTTTATACACAAACTGAATGATCCCTGATTTTGTTCGCCTTGATTTTAAATCCGGCACTTTCTACTTGGATTGCAAAGTTGCAAATAAATCTATGCATATGTTGAACTTTCCACCTACCGGCGGTTGCATATCGCAGATGTTCGGTAAATCAGTGTTCGCCGTTCTAAAATCCATTTCAGAATATTTTTCTATACTGAAAATGAAAAGGAAGCGAGTTAGTCGGACATGCTTTAATTTAGATACCAGGTGACATTTCGGCAGCCAAAATACGTCTGTGTCATAATCTTAATTGAAAGTAGTAAATATCGCAAGTGTAGTACATTTTATTTTACGGTACATTTGATTTTACAGATATGTTACCACTAATGGCTTCAATGAACCACACACGAGTGCCTTATAACGTAGTGTTTAATCACTTTATACAGTGGGATTTCTTCCAGTCATTAATAGTGCTTCCCTTTCAATTCAAGGAATTCCATTACTGTAGAATAATACCAGCTGTCTCTTTCACAGATTCCCGGCGTGTCCAAGTTCACTTCTTTTTCCTGACATCAATTTGAATAAAGCAGCTGCCGCTTACTATCGTAATCCTGTTTTGGTATTTCTACCTATAACATTATCCCTATTATACTGTTTTGTGCATTCTGTGGGCCTCACGGGATCCACTTCATTAGTTACGACTGCAGCACTACAAAGACCTGCTGTGAATTCTTTCTTTTCCATGTTCGAACCAATTTTTACTAATTATTTGCCTTGAATAGAGAAATTACGCTTCACTGAGAAGTGAATCATTACCTGTTCTACAAATCGTTGGTAATTTAAGATCATTGACAGTTGGCTTATATTTTATATGCATTAAGGCACATGTCAGAAACGTGAAATTTGAGTCGAGCAAGCGACGTATTCTTAAGCGAACACTTGTCTGGACAGTTTCGCCTAAGCGAAATTTCTCGTTACTCGGCACCTAACGCGTTGGCCTCTACGGTCGATACGGTCGATAAGGTTTCTGGTAGAGCACCCAGCTTGATAACTTCATTTATAGACAATTAAACGCGCTATCAGCGCTGTATACATTTCGACGCCTCCAGTGCCGCGAAAGGTATATTGTGCTGGAAAGTGATAGCTCGAGAATACCAGCTCACTAGGGAATTCACATCTGAATTGATAACATTTTAATAAGCACCACTTTCGAGATAACCCCTCTCACCGCGATCCACATTCCAGCTGCTAAGACAATGCAGCGATGTTCGGAAGAAACTGTAAGTTGATTGCAAATCTATTTCGCAGAACATTTTAGCTACAAATGTAGCGAAAGTGGTGTTATACATAGAATTTTGGTTGAGTAGGCGTGACTTCTGGGCTATTGGTCTTTAGTTCTGCAGTTTAAACTGGTAGTGCAAATTTGATGTTTAGAAAGGTTAATCAATAGATTTGATCAGCACTATGTATATTGCGTAATATTTTGAATGAAAAGACGACTCATGAGACTACTACGCCGCCAACAAGAAAACAATAAAAAGCGTATCTAATTTCTAAACCTTCTCATGGCATTTTCCTACCAGTTGTTTTACCTGTGTTTTTGCTAAATATTGTTTGGTAATGGAGTGTGTACTGGTCTTGCCTTTTGTATAAGTCGAACAATAATGTTCACGTTGCATTTATGTGTCCGCCTGTGTTCGTGGCGGTTTTACGCGCGTGGTCACGTCTCACTGAAGCACGGATCGAGATTGGGTGCCGGTAGTGACGCCTGTCTTGATGTTATGGTGTCTTAGGATCTTACATGGTGTCAGAAACGCGCAGCGTACGATTACGAACTGCAATGCCGGTCACGGAAACATCGGAATGCGGATGCGCTGAACAGGCTACCATTGCCATCACGCATCGAACAACGGCATCCACCCATGACATGGTGGATCCACCCAGGCATCTCAAATGCCACCTCTTACTTCATCGCAGTTAGCCACCTTAACTGAGAATTCTGCAGTTCCATCGAGAGTCTACTATACTGCTGTTCAACAAGACACTGTGAATCAGCACGAAGGAGAAGACTCCTCCTGGTATAGAAGAAAGGACGTATATACAGCTCGCCATTTTAAAGGGGGGTAATACATTAGGCGCTAGGTTTGTTTTCATTCAGGCTATTGTGAAGTAATTGCGATGAAAGCCTGCACGCGTAATTACATGTGGTGGCCATGTCTGTTATGGTTGAGGATTGGGCGTGTTGGTATTGCATTATAAAACTGGCACAGCGCAGAAAAGTAAGAAACAAGCCGAGCAGAAGAAGCAGAGCGCTAACTTCCAACTGGTTTTAGTAGCGGATTGCACGCAATATATATGCCTCCTTTCTTCTAACTACATTATTTCTGCAGCTGACACAACTATCTTTAACTCTGACAGCTGTGTAAACAACCTAGTCTCTAAACTTAATACTGACTTAAACAGCATATTAAATTGATGTAATGTTAACCAACTCCATGTGAACTAGTTTAAAATAAATTTGTTTTATTTATGTCCCACCAACGCTCAGCCGCATTTATTCCTCCGGCCTTCCTTGGGAATAATCTTACCGCGCATAGTGCTTCCTGTAATTACCTGTGTGCAGAACGTGATTGTAACAGTGCATTTTATCAACATATAGCCAACATTAGGCAGAAGGCACTCTACGGAATAAGGACACTTCTAAAAGCTCGGTGTCTATTTAGCTATTGTAGGATTTGTCGGACGTAGCTGTAGAGATGAACATGGGACGACAGGATTTAATTGCAGGATTTACATTTAAAACAGGACATACATTGGCAGACTAGCGCGACTCCCATATGGAGCCCGCAAGGCTAACATACAGCAAACAGCTTACGAGCACACAGCTCACTAGTACATCTCTAGTATGACAGAGCACTCAGCTCCCGACAATGATCACGACACGAGCACTCTCTAGCAGCCGGCAAACGCTGCTTATAAGCTCTCCGCTTGACGTCATAGTTCGACGTCATCGTTCGGTCGTGGACGGAGCACGAATGGTCGGGAAGGTTCGTCCAAGCATTGTAAACTTGCCGCCGCCCCGCACTATCGTTTACGCCCACACACACGCAAATACACAGGTGCGAAGGTCTGGAGCCGACGACAGAGGGGCGCCGTTCCGCAGTATCGTTTACGCCCACACACACAAAGGCTCCGGAGTCAACAACCGAGGGCTTCGTAGAACTGCTTTGTCCCGGATGGCTCCGCCAAGTACCAATTTCCTGAGCTGATCGCGCGCCACGTGGCCGCCGGCCGTCCGCAGTTCTCGGAATGGATCCCCGTCTGGTGGGCTTGGAACACGTGCAGCGGGCTGAAAGCTGGCCCGTACGGCCATTCTTAACACTATAAAACACTGCTCTGTTTGTATAACTCATTTATGCATTCGCATATAAAATATTGCATTGGGTGCTGGGGCAATACCTATGCCACCCACTTACAATCATTACAAGTCTTAAAAAAGAGGCTGTTAGAATAATTAGTTTTACTCCTAGCCACTTCAATGCCAAACAGTTATTACGTAACCATTGCATTATTACTGTACATGAACTTATGAACTTTCTTCTCGATACGTTTTTATTCCGACAACTAGACAACGATCACCGCAACAGTATCATTCCTCGAGCTTGTCTAATGAATGCAAGTTCTACGATATTTGCATTAAACAATTATTTTATTCTTCCAAATGTACGTACCAATCATGGTAAGCAGAGTATCCATTCTTTGTCCGTCTCCTTGTGGAACACCCTACCACATACTATTCGGTCATGTAAATCTTTAAAATTAAACAAAAACTTAAAGGCCATATTTTATCAACTGCAACCACTTAGTTACGTCTTCTTTCCTTTTATACCTCTAAATGTGCATTTTGTTTACACTCACACTACAAAAATAAAAGTTCGGTTGGCTATGTCTCATTATCCAATTACTTTCATATAGGCGTTATAGTTACTTGTACCTCTGTAATTGTCAAAGGTATGGATATTTATTATACTCTTTTACTAGTTTGTCTGTAGATCATTTGTGTTACTACTGCTTTACCTAAACAATGCTATCTTTTTCCACTTTTTAAAATTTTTTTTACAAGAATTGTTTAAACTGCTCTTTATATTTATACTAATACGCTGTACAGGAAGTCCCATTAAAGTCTTCGACTTCGAGACCTCTTCGTGCAGGCACGTACCCAGGATTTTTTTTCGGGGGGGGGGGGCCCACCACCTTCTTCATCATCATCATCATCATCATCATCATCATCATCATCATCATCATCATCATCATCATCATCATCATCATCATCATCATCATCGTCGTCGTCGTCGTCGTCATCGTCGTCGTCGTCGTCAGCATCATCATCATCATCAGCCTGTTTTAAGTCCACTGCAGAACGAAGGCCTCTCCCTGCGATCTCCAATTACCCCTGTCCTGCGCCAACCGATTCCAACTAGCGCCCGCGAATTTCCTAATCTCATCGCTCCACTAGCCTTTTGTCATCCTCGATTGCGTTTTCCTTCTCTTGGTACCCATTCTGCAACCCTAATGGTCCAACGGTTATCTAACCAGCGCATTACATGACCTGCCCAGCTCCATTTTTTCCTCTTGATGTCAATTGGAATATCGTCTATACCCGTTTGCTCTCTGATCCAAACAACTGTCTTTCTGTATCTTAATGTTATGCCTATAGCAATCTTCGTTCCATCGCTCTTTGCGTGGTCCTTGCTCTCAAGCATCTTTGTCAGTCTCCGACTCTCTGCCCCATATGTCAGCATTGGCAAAATGCACTGATTGCACATCTTACTTTTCAATGATAATGGCAAGCTTCCAGTCAGGAGCTGGCAATGTCTGCCGTATGCAATCCAACCCATTTTTATTCTTCTGTGAATTTCCTTCTCATAATCAGCGTTCCCTGTGATTAATTGACCTAGGTAAGCGTGCTCCTTCACAGTCTCTAGAGGCCCACTGGTGATCCTGATCTCTTGTTCCTTTGCCCGGCTATTTATCATTATCTTTATCTTCTGCATATTAATATTCAACCCCACTCTTACACTCTCTCTGTTAAGGTCTCCAATGATTTGTTGTAACTCGTCTGCATTGTTGTTGAATAGAACAATGTCATCGGCAAACCGAAGGTTGCTGAGATATTCGCCGTCGATCTTTACTCCTAAGCCTTCCCAGCTTAATAGCTTGAATTCTTCTAAGCAAGCAGTGAATAGCTTTGGAGAAATTGTGTCTCCCTGTCTGACCCCTTTCTCTATAGGTATCTCCCTGCTTTTCTTGTGTAGAATTAAGGTAGCTGTAGAACCTCTGTAGATATTCTTACGCGAAAGACGAGTCAGTAAGACGAGAAACTATTTATAGGTTATATTTACAACAACGCTTGCAGCGCTGACCGGTTAGATTCACAGCGCGAGCCCAGTTCGTTCTTCCTCCTCTTTTCTGGAGTGATGGCACCCACGCGCCTCGTTCAAACAAATACCACACGCATGTAGCAATATTACTCCGCCAGTTAATCACAGAAGCAAACAAAATCATCGTCATGCGGCCTTATCAAAATGGCGTCGTGCTTGATAGCTCCGGATCGTCCGCTGTTCTTGAAGAGTTTTTCCATCGGCGGAACCAATGAGGTATGCAACAGACATGGACAAAGTGTACGGAGTCTGAGTATATTTCACTCTTCAAAAGTCTGCGGTACAGTTCTTTTCACTGCTGAGCCGGTTTACTCATGAAACTTCACTGCCAACTGAAGTGAAGCTCGACAATAAATAGTTGCAGCGAAGCAAGCATTTCAGTTCAATAAAGAATTAGGCTTTCGTCATTCCACTGTAATAGGTGAGGGAAAACGTGTAAAATTAAGCGCTAATAATTTTACTTTTTTGTGGTTACCGCCTTATTTGGGTAACAGGAAAAGTTTGAAGTACGGATTATTTGCAGCCTCGTGGAGGAACAGTGGCTGGTTGTAATGAGGGCGTGGGCGAGGCTTCACTGTAGACTTAAGTTGTCTCCGACTATAGTAGCATCTTTTGTATTAGCTCTGGAAGAACTACAGCGAAATATATATTTGCGGAACAATCACAATTCTTTTGGATTCCTCGTTTACTGCTCCAAGTGCGAAAATGACTCGTGTTGTTATTTGGGAAGTTGCGTACCGCTGTGTGGCCGCCAGTCCCATACAACCGCGTAGAGCGCAGGATACTGCGATTGTAGACGTACTGCGCCCACCGCGAAAGGTTAGAAAAACACCCACATAAGCACAATAGAGAAGTAGCTACGTGAGGCGGTTCGACCGATAACTGTAAAAGCGTCATTCAAAACACGTAATTGTTCTCCGCTTCCGACGGCGTTTTCTCTACTTCCAATTTAAATAAAAAGATGTTCATCCATAAATATTTTATGAAGCAACGTTTATATTTGTTAGATTTGTTGTTAAATTCGCTTTTCCTTGCAGTTTGGTTGTTTCCTTGGCTTTCTCCCTTAGTAGATCGCTTGATTTCTCAACTCCTTGCGATTTTTGTTTCCAGTTGCCAATTTTGCACGAAAAGTGCTATACAATTAGGGGAAAACCAGACGGGGTAACGGGCGACAGTCATCTTGATTATGGGTTTGAGGGTTATTGCAGGTTTTCGTGATGGACGCTGTTTCACATTATTTTATTTCCCACCTTATCTAACCCATATCACGTGTATATGATTCCGGGCATCTGCCAGCGTCGCGACGAGCTGTCATTCATTCAACTCGTTCCACGAGAGTACAGACCAGCTGACTAACAGCCGCATCCCTTTCCTGGTCCCAGGATGAGCCTAAACAAAGACGGTTGAACTAAGAAAAGCAACAGCCATGCGCTTGACAGTTGAATGGATGGTGACAAATGAACGCATCTCGAGTTAATCTCGCGGGCGCCGAATCTATGAGAAAACTGGCCTTCACATCCCAAGAGATGCTGATAACTACCGCCATCCAAAAGGAGTGAAAAAGGCAGCATAATGCTGACCGATGAATAGCTGCCAAGTCTCAACATTGATCTGGCAACGCTTTAGGAATGTGTGAGGAGTGGTGGCGTGGGTGGGGAGGGGGGGGGGGGGGGTATGCCATCTGATTTCAGGGGGGGCCCGGGCCCCCCCGGGCCCCCCCCTGGGTACGTGCCTGTCTTCGTGTATAATATTTATTTTTACTGTATCTTGTCTACTATAAATAAAACTTCATTTATTCAACGAACCGCCAGGCAATGTCTTCGTAACACGCCACAAAACGTTACACCGAGAGAAGAAGACTACACCATCTTACGTCACAGAAAACGCTCAATTCTGTCATGCACGGTTGAACTGATCAAGAAATATTACTTCCTCTGAAGGAAGACACGAAGATGGCGCGCTAAAACACTTGCTGCCAGACCTTGCTATGAAATCGGCTCCAATTTTCTCCCGCGTAAGTGGTGGACAGGTGCGTGGCTGACGGTGTTTATTAGATTTTGCGCTTTAAGCCTCCAAACATAAGGCTGCGAATTTAGAATTCTTATGGCTACATTAGAGAGCATCGTTGTCGTACTCTGCTTCAGACAAAGAAGGTGCATTTGTGGATTTGCCTAATCCTTTACTCTCACGAAAGCCACCACTGCCATAGATTCCGTTTTTTGGCCCGTGGGTGTCATTTCGCTGTCGCAATGTGAATACTAAGCTAAAAACCTATGCTATGCTTTGGGCTTTAAAAAACTGTCCAAAGCAGTCTATTAATGCTTAAGTAAGCTTAACCTTCACATGTTTTTCAAGGCCAAAATTTATAAAGTTCACTGCCCCCAGCGGGTTATAGTTACAGATAGAGGGACGGTGGCAAAAACATGCGGCATTGTTTTTACAAGATAAAGTTGACATGCTTACTGTTGATTACCCTATTCTGATAAGAAACTCAGACACTTCGACAGACTTTCTCAAAGTGAATAACAGGGGCTTACAAACTATCTAGTCGACATCAAAGATTTATATTATTGCGATAGCAATGAAATGGAAACTACAGGCACATTTCTGCCGTCGGCATCGCCGTCGCCGTGGTCGCCGTAAGGTTCCGTATAAAGTCCATGGGCGATAAAATCGTCACCGCGCGCCGTATGCGGCTCAATCTCGCGTGTGGGAGCGAAGAAGGTGGGCAGGAAGCGCGTCCTCTCCTGTGGCGGGCGAAGCACGCCGCTGAGGCGAGGCAGGGTAGGCGTGGGGCGTTGTTCTCCGGCTGCTTACGGCGCGGCCATGCGGGCGCCATATTTTGAAAGCGATCTGCGACGTGACGAAAGGGGCCAAAGTGCGCGCCCGCGCAGGCCTTAGCCTCAAAGCAATCTGCGGTGTCTGCAGAGTGCGTGTATTGCTAGTAGCTTCTTATTCGCTGTGCTTTCGGCGTTTCGTTCCCGTCGAAGCGAGATATGCACGAAGGTCGATTCGATCGCTGCTGCTGCCGCGATTCCTGACTCCATCATTTTGACAGCGAGTTTCCGAGCTCATGGAGCGAGATGTGCTCATGTTTACTTGTGCACTCGTGACATCGTGCTTGTTAACTTAGTTAAAACACATTGGGGGGCCAGTTGGTTTGAATCCATGATAGAATATGTAGGCTTGGCAGAACAACGACGAAGAAAGAAACATACACACAGAGACAGCCTGTCTGTATGTGTCTGTTTCTTTCTACGTCCTCGCTCAGACGCGCTTACACATTATATCATTGTTCATCTAGTAAGTAAGCGAATGTGTACAAGTGTATACGGCCGATAAAACTACTATCCTTTCTTCGTATGGGTGTCTACCAATTTGTGATCGCAATTGGTGCTTCACTTTTCGGGCGAAATTGCGACTTCTTTATTTTTTGCCACACGACAAGTTGTTGCAGTGTCTTGATGGTGCCATTCATTCATGTTGTGTTACACCTTTGCGCAACCGCATTGGTGTTCATAACAGAAGCCTCATAGAACTTCTGTCGTTTTACTGAAATTCAACTTTTCTGTCTTTCAGTGACGGAACAACATTCAAAATCGGGGTGTGTGCATTGAGTCAAGCCTCGCTCCTGTCAGAAGTGGCATCTACGTTGCTCATTATGACCAGCTGCTAATGAGCATGCTAGATAAACGAATTGTCGTCAAAGTGTGTCGTTTTGTAGATGCTTTTTTGGTCCTTGTCGATTGCAGCAAACGCCGCTTTCCAGCACACATCAGACGAAATGGTGATAAGCTTTTAAAATAATTTTCATACGCTTGTGAGATGCCAACTGGCAGCAGCTTACAATTTTTAGACATCAATTTAGTTCTTTCATGTGATCATGTGTGCGGGATGTATGAAAGAAGAAGTGGGAAACCCTTTTTATCACTCGAATCTGCGCATCCAAAGATGGTTAAGGCAAGCATTACTAATCGATATTTCAATAATGTCCTCAGGAAACCTTGTCAACATTCCTTGCAGCGCAGTTTTGCAGCTCAAGTTGATCTACTTTAGTGCGCCTGGTGCTCGACTGCACTACTACCTGCTATAGCTGAAATGCTATTGGAGCAGAGAAAGAAGGACGTTAACTCAGAGGCCCAGGATAGAAATAATGATCTAAAGAGTTCGGTAGTAATACCATACTTGCAAAACCTTTTTTCTAGTCTCGCTCTGTGTCTTGTCTATATAGATATAAACAAATCAGAAACAAAATAAAACTTCAACCAGAAACTGAACGCGCAATCCTCGAGGAACTTTTTTTAGCTTACAAGTCGCCTACAGGCGGCTGCATTAACAGAAATAACATTTCTGGAAGTCCCTGTGTCTCCTAGGAGACCTAGGCCAGCGAATCCAAAGAAACAATATCGCGCGCGTACCGTCACACTTTTCTCGCAGCAAATCAAATGTAAGAGGAATAAGGAACATTTCGCGATGGAGAGATAGGTCACAGGTGAGAAAGGCAATTAAGTTTATTCTTTCGAATTTACTGGAAGACCTTGAAAATAAACATCTAAGGAACTTACGAGAACTGAACTTCCTAAGCACGGAGATATTGCCCACTACGCAGGCGAATCTAAATAGAATCCGATCTCAAACCTAAACTTTGTCAACTCACTTTATTTGGCGAAATGAAGTTCTTAGTAATCCCGTTATTTTCGAGAATTCGCCTGCTCTCCGCACCATTCCACCACCACTACGTCTTATTTCATGGCCGAAGGGGCATGGAGGCTTTCTGTACACGTGGAACACTGTTTATGTGCAAGCGTGAGAAAGAAAATAGCAACTAGACAATAAGGACAATGAAACAGCTACGCTAGTCGAAGTAAAAGGCTAATGCACTATAACACAATTGTTACTCCTAGGTAGGACGACGGCACCCGTGCTTTTACACCAAGCACCGCTGAGAAGGTGCGGCCAGGTCTGCATTACTTAATGCATTAATGCAGGACTGCATTACTGGAAATTCCATTTGCAATTCTTTTCTGTTGTCGTTTTTTGTTCTTATATGTGCGCACAATAAAGCCAATTAAGCCGTAAAGGCTCACCTTCATTGCAATATCACTTCATTCAATACATGCAGAGTGTATACTGGTATTCGTGACTAGCACAAATATATTTTCTTCAGGTTAGTTCATCATGCCAGGCTAAGAACTCTGTCACGCACGTATGGTCACCTCTAGATGAAGGCATGGCTTTTTGTTTCATCATCCCACATCTACCTATAGATTGCGATGCTTGGAGATAATCCGGAACATCTACACAGACGACTGCACGGGTCGTTTCTTCACACCCAGGCCCGGCCTGAGCCCGAAAAATGCCAACGTGTTGGCCCGCCCGAGCCCGGCCAAGCTATTTGAAACCTGGCCCGTAGCAGACCCGGCCCGGTTTGGTTCGACCCATCGGCAACCCTCAGAAAGCGAGCGCTAGTTGCGATTTCAAGAAACGTGCGCAACCCTATCAGTTACCAGGCGTCCTAAGATCTATAGTGGGATGAAGTACAGTAGATGTGGCTGTTCGCATTTTTTGGCAATCACTAGTTTTTGGAAGCGAAGAAAACTGATCGCAAGGGAAAGATCACTTCTTCGCTCTGCCTCATTTTCGGACTGCTGGTTTTGTCGCCATTGCGTCCACTCACCCTGGCCACTTGCTCAACTATACACACAGGTTGGCTCACACCCGGTGACCTGGTCCCGTTGTCGAACTAAGTATAAAGATCAGAAATATAAAACACATTGATAGGCGTCAGGTAACGGCAGATGCAGAAAAGCTAGCCAACGAAGCATTAGACCAACATGGATCAATAGAAGCATCATATGTACAACTATGAGGCATTCGAACCCCAGAACTTCTAGTCCTGCCAATATTTTTTTCAGGTTTGCTAATCACGTTAGGTCAGCAGGAATCTTACACATTTTCCCAGCAAATAAACAGTTTGCATGAATGCAACAGTGCTGTAGACGCGCTAACTTCTGAACAATCCTGCTTGACATAACAGCAGCGTTGCTTGTCTGCATCTTTCGACTCTAACTAGTTGTTGGGATGCTATTGAAATACTCGTAATGTGCATAGACTTGAGCTCGTGTTAGTAGAGGTACACATTATGTTCACACTTTGCTTTCTAGTCGTATGATGACCGGACCAAAAAATGATTCAAAGCTTAAGTAATCTATTTTATTGAGCTGTGAGAGCAGTGACGACTACATTGTGCGAGAACACAATTCCTATCTCAGATTTCATCGGCCGCTATTCCGACTTTCATGCAGCTATCAGCAACACGTTTCTGAAACATTTTCTACCACACACGATGGTAGGACCTGTGAGAAAAAGTCAGCTTGAGCAACTTTTAGCAATAGTCGCTGGTTGCCACATAACCTCTCGTTTCAAAGACTAAAAAAAAACGCAAAATATTTACTGTTAATTCGGGCATCCTGGCACCTATGTTCACTTCGTATGTATCAACTAGAGAACTAAATATTATTTGCTCATATAATTTCACACATTCTCACTTTGCTTCGATTGATCGCGCATAGAAAATGTTCCAATAGAAATCAAAACTTTCAGTTGTCAATTGTGTGCTGCTTTAACTGGCTCAGAAATAAGTAATGTCTAATAGATGCGCCACTGTGTGCATGATGCTACACGGATGGGGGCGCTACGCTGTGTTTTTTCCATTCGATACAACTGCACTTCCATTGTCTTATGAGAATGGAAATATAATAAACTAAAAAAGCAAGAATACAAATCGAAAAGAAAGACATTCGCAAAACACGGCGAATTGTTCTTCATGCCTTCATGATGGGCCCGCTGGCCGTGTGTGTTGCTAAAGCCCCCTTCCACCCCACGCCCCCCCCCCGCCCCCCCCCAGAAAAAAAAACACGCTCGCATGTCGTGGGAAAGGGCGTTTTTCAAACGTGCCCCTCCACCTTCTCTAGAAAAGGTCACCAGTGGTGTAATTTTGCGTAGTTTTGTTTTGTTTGTGATATATTCCCAGTAGGATGCCCAGCAACCGCCGGAGATGCAACCGGCCCTAGCTAGGCGCGTAGGCAAACTGCCGTAAGTTCGTTTCGACGTCTCATAGAAGGCATAGGGAGTTTCCACCCCCTGCGATAACCGATTGAGCCTCTACGAAGCCAGGTAGAGCCCTCGGTCATTATGAAGACACTATCATGCGATCAACGGGAGCCGTGGACTTCAAGCTGCACTAAGCAGCTTTATGCCCTGCGTCCCTTATTTACTGCCGCTCTGTAACTACGGATGAAATACACATTTACTTTATTTCATTATTTGCCGAAAACGCACAGATTATTGCTCGATTATCTATATGAAAACATACATATTCAATGGAGAGAGAAAAAATAGGTAACAACCGGACTAGAAAAACCTGTGGTGGTCCTTCCCAGACTTCCGTTCCGTCGGCTATAGCCGACATACATTGTGTATGGTATCGGTCGTCTTGGCTATGGCATTTGCTCGCCAAAACCACCAATGAGAATGACCGCACGACGACGACTGTGCGACGACGATGCAGTGATGACGAAGGAGGAAGGATTTTCATAGAAAGCGCCAAGGCGGTATGACGACGAAGACATGACGACGAGCAAATAACAATTTTGAAATGATGACGATGTTACCACACCGACAAGGTGAAGATAACAGCGTGATCACAATGGGATAACGACGAGTATTCGATGATGATGGCGTGATAACGACACTATTACGAAGACCAGATGACGAATCTTGTATGACGACTAAAAGCAAGGCCAGCCGGCATGACGACGACCGCACAACAACGGATACATGACAACGCTTATGTGACCACAACGCAATTATCACGATTGCATAGGTCTGCAGGATTGCGGATAGTCTGATCGAGAAGTAATTTGGTCAATGTAATGACCGAGGTAGTATCACGACGATTCGTGTTGTTCACGGTTAGCCAAAAGGCGATGACTTCGTAGGCGATATCCATCAAAGGAGAAGATATATCTCATATCAGGACACAGAGATTCTTCGGCGTAATCAGCAACCATAAACTCACCTACCTTGAAGTACCTACGGAACATACCTAATAACAGTTGAGAGCCATTTCTCATCTTTTCAAGTTTCTTGGAGGAAGAACCTGGGATATTTCAGTATACACATTGAAGCAATTCTACAGGACCGTAGTTCTCGTTTATCTGAGAAACATATTTACCAGTGCTGAGCAATACCGACCGAACTAACCTGTACAATCAGAATTGCTCAGGCCCTTGTACTTAGGGTTTGTCTAGGGCTGTCGCTATGCTCATCAATAGCATTGCACTTACATACTACTGCCTAGCCACGATTCACATTGTAATGAATGCATGCAGAGCACGCGTCTGGCGCTTTCTCGCTCCACTTTCCGCTATCTCTCCTAACTGCACGAAAACAGACCACAGCTGAACAGCTGCACAGCTGCAGCGGGTGTTCTATGTCCTCCTTAGTGGTTGGCTCAGCCGCAATCCGACTAACAGTTCCAGGCCTTCGAAGGAAGGAACAACTCTCGTCACCAGATTTCAAATGAGTTTCACTGTTCTTGCTCTACGAAAAATACAATGATTATACTCATCTCTACACGGCTGTTTCAAACACGCTCGATCGGTCTGCGGTATCATTGATTTCTTCTCCTGAAATCACCACCGTGAATTTCAAAAATCTCAGGAGAGCAGATAGCTGCCAAGGTTGACGATTTTCCATCTACGCGCATTTCTTGAGGAACCATCTGAAAAATGGAGCGTTTCCACTGACTCCGAGGTAGCTCTATAGTGCTACCTTTCCGCCGTAAGCGGTGGATCCTACGAACAACTACGAACAACTATTTCTAGGAATCTTAGAGGACATTCGTTGTCCCGTCTATCAATGACACTACGTGACATTGAAGTGACACACTATGCACTGTGGTGTAATGGGCAACGAACATGCGGAGGAAGCTGCTCGGTCTTCTCAAGAAAAGAGCGTGCAGGATCCGATGCCGCTGTCAAGAACACATACAAGCTGTGAAACTTTGAGGGCTTGCAAATGAAACCACACAATTCTCGGCTAGCACAGGTAGTTTCCAATATACAGGTCTGCAAATAGAGTACTGGACCCCCGTATTCCACTTCGTCATCCACCAGAATTATCCAGACCCAAGGCAACAGTAATTTGCCGGCTATGGCTGGACGTCGCTTTCGTAGATTTTCGTAAGACAGTGTTTGACGTCGTTTTCGTAATACAGTGCTGCATGTGATCCTCCGGCAGCGAGGATCACGAGATTTTTTATCAAAAATACTTTTTGCCGTTTTCCTTCATACAGCGCACCCGGCCGGTCAAACAAAAGCGTGCTTGCGCGTCTTCACGGCAGACCGCTTTTGGAGCGCATATTCCTGCAACACCTAACTGTGCAGTTGTCACACCACAAATCGATAAAAGCACTGTTGAAGTTCCTACGCTCAAGTGGCCTATTTGAATGACTATTGTTTTCGCAGGCTTTCCCCACCTTCTCAATTTCTTTTTTCATACATTTGCTTTACCTCTCCGTTGCTCTTACTCTCTTTGTCTTTGGTTTAGCCATGTCTCAGTTTCAGGTAGCAAACCGGACGCTGTTCTGCTTAAGTTCCTCCTTTTTTTTCACCCAATTTATTTCTTTATCTCTCCGTTCTGCATGTATGTGTAATTGCAAACACTTTCCCCGTTTAACTGAAGATCTGTCTTGGGATGACAAAGCATTGCCACCGCTCCCGATAGCCGCAATTGTTGATTCTCAAATGAATAAGATATGCATTCATGTATCTAAGTTGTCTGAGAAATTGCATGTCGAGGCAGCTGTTCGAGTGTTGTAGGGTGAGCTCCCACAAGACGCAACATTGTAATTTCTTTCACATTTTTACCCTCTTTCTTTGTTATGCGACTGAATTTTATGCCCACTCAATTCCTCAGAATTATCATTTTTTCCACCGTTTAAACAATAAACTAACGATCACTGATTCCCTTTGACGATTCCTTGAATTCATTGATGGCTTCAAGTGTTTCTCACCTGAATGAAGATGCAGCCTGTTGGATTGCCTTATTCTTTTCGGCGCTTTGACAGTAAAGTGTTTGTGCTCCATGTATCGAAAAATGTGCTGGGAGTGCCGTTTTTTAGTTAACTGTAGACGAGTACGTATACAGACCCCTGTATTTCCTGCCGCGCCTGGCCCACAAGTGCATTGAACGTGATATAGCTTGCTCTAGGTGACTGTGACGGTGAAAGGCTCACACCATTGCCGGCGCACCTGGTGTCTACATTATGGACAGTGATTCCTCTCGCATGATTCTCTAATATACGTAGCCGCGTAGGCGTATAGTGGTTTGGCCTCGTCACCGTCGTAACTAATCTATTTGCAGGTAGGTCTGTGAAGCAACAGCACTAAGTGCTTCCGCAGGCACTATACGGCTGCAGCCACCCAATATGTGCCTTTTCTTTCACCTTCTATGCGCATCGCCTTCACTTCAGTGAATACAATCCTCCTCTGCATCAAAAGGCCGTCGCTGTTCTTTTGTTGTGTATCGTGCTGTTCACATGTTCAAAGCTTCTTTCTGTCTTGGTTAGCTGAGGCTCATGCCTCTGCTTCCCATAATAATTAAGTGAACTGCGCTGAAGTAGCGCCAGCTAAGAGAGATCACCACAACAACTTTAGCAGCGTATCTACAATACCTAATAACACAAACTCAGTTATTTTTGCTCATATTACTTTTGAGAAGAGTAATTAGAACATTGCGGAGACTGCCAGTAAAGCTGCAACTTATTTCATTAATAACACTTACAGAAACCTCCCAGTTTTTCCTGCGAGTGCTTGCCAGCTCTTCCCCGGAAAAAATTTGACTAGGTTTTGAAATGAGGTGCGCAATAGCGAGCTAATCCACCAGGATATATTATCGCTCGCAAAAGTTCAGGAGTACATGTGTACGCTGTTTTATATGTAAATGTTGTCTCAGTTGTACTTTTATTAAGGGACCCATGAGAAATATCATCTTCAAAAATTGTCCTCGTTCAAGAGTTCTATTCTAAGATTAATATTCTTTTTTTGTTTTTCAATCGATCACAAAGACACAAAACTGCAAGAAACACCATCCGCGATATATTTCTGCATTTAATACGCTAAGGTAACACTTATGCTTCAGGCATTTAGGAGGCTTAAGGTTTCTAGAGGTGGCTGTTCTTGCACTAGAAGTGTAAATATTACTTACTGCTTTCCTAAAGCTAAATGAAAGAAACCTTATTTTTTCGTAGTTGAAATTGGATGGCGCCTTTTATTATTAAAGCTGTTCACACGCTGTTCTTTACGAAGCATTTGACTGAGGTTAAACAGTAGATCTCTGTTTATCTTAAGCAAACAGATGTGGCGCGTTTCGTTAAGTGACTGTAAACACCATTACAATCGACAGAATGTTAAACAACGGATTGTCAACACCAGGTCAATCACTCGTTTATATCTGCGGCATTATGAGCTTTCTATTCCACTGCTTGGTTTGTTTCATATACTTTGATGTTCTTCCATTGGATTTATATACCTGGAATCCAGTGTCCTAGTGTGTTGCAACTGCAGTTATAGATGCAGCAGCGAATATCTCTAATGGTGGGGATGAGTTGCGGCGCACATGGAAAGTACTTGTTGCAAGTTAAGAGAGTAGAAAAATTGTTGTAAAGCAGTACTGAATCACAAACTCCCTGCTATTATTAACACCAGTTGTCATGGTGCCTCTGGGTGTTGCATTTTGTTTTTGTATTTTGCAGGTCGCTGCTATTGACTTCCGGATTTAATTACTTTAATGCTCAGCCAACACTGTACATAGCTCGAAGCGAAATGGGCTTCCGCGCACCCACCGCTGGTGGGCTTGAACGAAAGGCCCAGTAACACTGTACGCCGAGCCGACGTAACACGATTTCGCACTGCCAAGCTCAATATAGGTAGTTCTGACCCGGCCACGGTGGTGTAGTGGTTGTGGCGTTGCAGCTCTGGCATTGCGCTACAAAGCTCATGGTGGAGGATCAAATCCCGGCCGCGTCGGCTATGCCTGAATGCGGGAGAAATGAAAAAATACGTCCCTATACCCTGGTTTTGGTGCACATTAAAAAACCTGAAGCGGTCAAAATTAACTCGCGTTTCCCTCCGGTGTGCCTCGCATTCAAATCATGGTTTCGGCACGTAAAACCCAGGAGTTTAATTTTAGGTTTATTTACTTTTATCTTATGTTACGAACTACACTTCGTACCGTGCGCGCGCAAGAAACGGGAAGCGGCGACTCAGCGATAGAAAGAAGAGCCCACTATCAAAACTGACAGCAGCAGCCGTTTGTTAAGAAGCCCGCCCGATCATATCAAAGCTCGCCTAGGTGTATGCGACGCAGTTCATACGCGCCAACCTGGGGACGCATTCTCGGACGAACACTTTGGGCGATCGTGTCGCCTTCCTGTGACGCAGTGCTCAATTAGCCAATCAGCTCATGCGGTTTTGCTGAACCCGGCAAAGAGCACGCAGTGAAAGTGATATCCCCAAAACCGATCGTTTGGGAATACGTATCCAGAGTATATTGCAGCCTTTCGCCACGTAAGCGCTGCACGGTTGCCACTCTATACCAAGCAAATCGAGAACGGCTGCCATATATTTGCATATGTGAAGAAACGCACTGCTCGGATGAATGAGTACTCGAACACGGAAATTTCTCCGCTGATAACACTTGCAACGAATGTACGAAATGTTTTATTGAGGATGCATGGGCAAAACAGATTTATAAAAGCGAGCATCACGAGTGAAACGGGCACAGAAAACTCCATAGGCGCAGCGTGAGCGGTGGGATAGGGCTGTCGTGTCATTCCCATGTGATAACAAAATCGTTCGACTGCCTATCAATGACAGTGCTCCCGCCATCGTGATGTCAATAACGCTGTCGGCGGGCAGTCTGCAGACTGTTGGCTTCGGTGCAGCGTGACAGGGGCACCGACACTTCAGACTGTTGCCGCGGGAAGAAGGCAGAAGAAATGGGCCTCGTTTCGGCCTAGCGTGACCGGGCCTGGACAGAAAATATCGCGATAGCCGCAGCAATTACGCTTGCATATAAATAGTAGAATCTCGATAAACGGAAATCGCTTAAACAGAATTGCCACTTATATGGAATGACCTCTCAAGCGGAGCAATAGCATTAGGGTTGGTTCGTTTTGCAATATTAAAATGCAAAAAAAAAAAAAATCAGTGCCATTCCACTATGTGAAGGTAGATGACCAGCGACGCTCTGTATAGTGATTACCATATCGACTGAATAAAGACACATACGTGACTTCATGATTTTACCGCCTTTTATTTTATTTTGTTACCATAGTGATCATCGCTTTATGGTAACTATTGTAGACAGCCATGGGCTGAGCGACGATGCTGCAAAGATTTTTAGCAGGTGTCAAGCCTATACATTACCGATGATGCGTGTGTGATGAATTACCATTGAATGCTGAACATATCCTCCTCGAGGTATTCGGGGTCCCGACGGGCATCCCGCATGCGCTTGGCGTTGGTGGCCCGCTCGTCGTCGATGGTCTTCCGCAGCCGCCGTGCCTATTCCCGCTTCTGTGCGCGAAGGCGATCTTCAGGGGGACGCTGTTGTTCTTCGTCGGAGGGTGGGCGGCAACGCGACAGTCGAGGCAACGAGAAAGAAATTTAACAAGAGGGGACACTCGACGAAAACTGGCCACAGGAAATACGTCACACTAGTATTAACGCCAACCGTTTGCTGCCGCGAGCATCGAAAAAAGAATAGAATGTGAAATGAGGTTAACAGAAATTCTCATATTTTTTATTCTTTCCTGGCACAGCTACAAATATCTGCGTATAAATTAAGTTACACTATGAGGCTTATGTTTCTTTCATTGCCTAGCGACAGGCGAATGACACGCCAGATGCAAGCGTCATTCGTCAGACACGCCGCCAAACCGAACGAGACCGGCTGCGCATCTGAGCGCTGGCCTGGTCGGCTAACCGTGTGTCTGTTTTTCTATTTTTGGATTTAGCTTGATTCTTGCGTTCCTTCTGCACTTCACATGGCACCACTGTACTACTGGATAAGGCAAGGTGAGAAATTTTGTTCGACAGTCTGCGATGCATTTCAAGCAGTTAGGCTTACGGCACGGAACCTAGACTTGTGACGCAGTTACCGAAAAACAGCTCGCCCGTCGTGGCACAGTTCAATTAATTACTCGTACTGGGAGATGTTTGCGACGCTTTCTGTGAGCCCAACATTATTTTAACTTATTTGGGTAGTTTTGGGGTACGCTGGTCGCACAGGGCGCAGAGACGCAGTTTCGCGTGCACTGAATCCTACTGGATTAAGTTTTTGCGCTTTATCTAACCCCCAACATTATTGTAACTAATTCCGCTACATTTGGGATGCCTTTCAAGTGCAGTGGCCGCGCCTGGAATTGTGATGCGGTGAGCGAAAAGGCGCTCGGCTCTAGTACGCAATTAAATTTCACGCTTTAATGCACTGACAGCACAAGTTTGTGGCGCTTTCTCTGACACCCAACATTGTTGAAAATTTCGGTACTTTTTTGGTACTTATGAGGCGCGTTCCCCGCGCCTGGCCTTGTGACGCTGCTAGCGAAAAGCAACTCGGCTATGTGGCGCAGTTTTTTCGCATGTACTGATTCTTACTAGGACAAGTTCCTGGCGTTTTTTCTGACCCCCAACACGATTGTAATTATTTCGTTGCATTTTGTAATAATTTTGTGGCACACTCGCCGCGCCTGGCGTGACGCAGCAAAAGGCAGCTCGGCCATAGTGACAAAGTTCGTTTGGCGTGTGCTGAATCTTACTGCGACAAGCTTGTGACATTTTTAATGGCCCCGCAACAACTTGAACCTTCTTTCGGTACTCACGCTTGTCGGAAACGCAACGAGCACTTGCCAAGAGTGATAACACGGAAGTGTGTTGCTTGCACCGGCAGACGGCGCAAAAGATCACGCCAAGGAGCTCAAACACAAAGAACTTGTAACTCAAAAATTCTTTGTTCTGCACGACTGAAGACAGGCTTTGCACCCACGCATTTGCCTTGAGGGCGAAAAAGAATTCTGCGAGCGTTCAGCATGGTCTGGTTGAGGGCCAGTGCTGTGGCCACCTCTGTGTATTTGTAGCGTACTATCGCGTTGATTGTAGCAAAGTTCTTTTGCAAACGCGCAGTAGCCCGCGTATTCGGGCTCTTATAGTGCAGGAAATGAGTCCTGAGCAGAGGGGAATGCTTGGAAATAGGTTGTTTTCGTGGTATGTACGAAATTGTTTAGGATGAGTCGGGTATTTTGTACGCCGTGCACGTAAAAGCGAACTGCTTTTGTTTGTAATGCCGCCAATTCACCACTTTTGCACATTTCGCCTCTACACGCATTATTCGTATGTGTTAATACCAATATGACACATGCATGTAATTTACTTTTTTGAGCTGACGTCATCCGGTGGAGCTTTGTACGGGAACTACTGCTGCTTATCTGCTGCCACAACGTTGGATGAGTGCACAAAAAGCCCGCAACGAGCTTTTATACAGAATAAAACATTTCCTCATTGCACAAGGCGTCTTGCGTCTTTATGAAAACACACGTGGCACATATTCGATGGAAGCTTGTAAAGATCGTTCGCAATCATTTTTAATACTAAAACGATTACGCACGAAAACCGCGGGTGGTTGAGCTGTCGAAGCAAAAAGAAAGGAATGCGTCGATGAGCGCAGTCGGCCTAATGTGTACCAGCTAGCGTTCAAAACGCGCGCGTCCGAAACCGAAACCGGCAATCTGGATTAGGTATTAGCGCCGACGGCTTGGTGCACTGCAGTCAATGCGGCCGCTGGGCTCTATGGGAGTGTCCGCTTTTGTTGAATCCTTTCTCTATGGTCGAGGCCCGTCGACAGACGCGCGCTCGGCGTTAGCGGCCACGCTGCTTTTAGCGCGCATTCAAGCTACTACTGACTCCGTCGCTCATGGAGGGCACGCTGCTCTTCCTCGGTGCGCACAAAACGCGTCCTGCCCATAGCACGGCCAGATCGCTACTGCTGATAACGTGGCTATGCGATGTGGAAAACACAATAACGAGGCGTACTCATAACGTCGTATAAACGCGCCTTCACCGTTTATGGGGGAGAAGTCTCGCTCTACGCCGATGTTGTGCCGAGTTAACTATATTTCATTTCCGGCGATAGCGAAACAAACTAAAGCGCCGTTCGCTTAGTCTGGGGCGCACACAAGAAGCGGGCAGTGGCACCGAAGTCTGAAAAGCACAAGCGAGAACCCGCTGTAAAAATGAGCAGTGGCAGCCGTCTTGGAAGAAACGTGGGCACTCTCACGAGCTTTTTCCTGTGTAACGCAACGCTAATAATATGCGCTAACCAGTCTGCCTTGCAATATTTTGTCACTATTTCGTGTCCGTGGTAGCTTAATGCTTTGCACCTTATTCGAAGAAAACGACGAGCGGTGGCCGTTACGTATGATGTAAACAAATGCGCCACTCTCGTAAATCGGTGCATAAACTGGGAAAGTAACGCGCTTGTCGGTTTCTTGCCCCGGTTGGCCAACATTTATTTGTGGGAATGGGCATGGTCTCGCAATGGGATAAAGGGGTAATGAGGTAAGGGCTATTGAGGTAAAGGGTAATGGTGTAAATAATGGCAATGGATAAAATTCCCTGACTGCTGACGACTTTGCATCCGCCAATGCGCCACCGAACCGCCGTCAGACTCTTGGCAGTGGTGCCGTGTGACAGCGCTGTCGACACCACGCATACATCTCCCGCGTGAAGTCGGCAGACCAAAATCGGTGTCGCTTCGGCCCAGCGTGAGCGGGCCTTTAAAATCATTTGTCGGGTGACCTTTTGTGTCGTTTTTGCGGGCAAGCGTGCATGCCCCGTCTGTGCAATTGATGAAACTAATACCCTTGTCACATGACTGCACATGACTGCGGTTACTCTGGTTAACCAAGGTTAACACCAACCGCAGTCGGCCGAGGAGTTGCCCGGGCATTCCTATTCACGGTGGCAAGGAATAAGGAACACCACTAGTTTCCATTTGAACTGGAATTCTAACACAATGTTGAGTAAATTCTTAAACGCACCATCCAAAAAGTCGCGCTAGTTCTCACACTTGCTTGAGTACCGCGTGAATAGCAGGCCGTGAATCAGCGCCTTTTCCAGATGATATCGGTGCGATTATTTTATCTGCGCAGAAAGCTGAAGCAGATGTAGCGTCAATTAAGCACTCGAGGAATTCTTGCACGTAATTTGTCGAAGTTTTCTTAACCGTGTTCATCACATGGTTTATTCCGTGTAAGCAGCTAGCGGTAGCACTTGCTCACATTGTCGAGTTTCAGCCGCGCCTAACTGCTTCTCTAAGGCCCTAAGTCGGCGGGAGGCGAACGTCGCGCCATCTAGGAGTATAGGTGCACATTGTGAGTATATTTGCGCAGGTAGGTCAGATTATTTTCCAAGATAGTTTTCATTACATCAGTAGTCCCGTCAGGTCCGTTCACACGCTTCTAAAAGGCATGTGAAAGACCCGCACGCAATTCTGTTGATGTATCTTCCGCAATCTTGGCTCTTTGCAAAATGTTGGTTAATCTACGCCGATATTGTCCAGCTCGGTTTGCAGTCAACCGCGGTTAGCAACGTAACCGGCGTTTCGCCTCCTATGTAACTGCTCTAACTGCATTTGGCGGTAACTGCAGTTAAGGCCCTTCGCGTGTAACAGGGGTATAAGTGGAAAGCTGCCGAGCTGGGAGGGAGAAGCAAGCGCCGGAAACGGAGGGCGCCTAGAGGTGGAGAAGAGGCGCGTGCGGCGGATTGGGGGAGGAAGGAGAAGCGCAGCGTCGTGGAGGAGAGTAGGTGGAGGAGCACTGGGTTCACCTCCTCTTTCAGGTGAACCATGCCGAGCGCTACGCAACCTAGCGTTCCAGTATCCATAGTGGCACTCGACCCATAAGCAGGCATAGCAATGACATACTGTATTCAAATGGCACCCCTTTTCTCATAAGGTAAAACAATGCAGAAGAAAATAGAGTAGAATGATGGATGGAATAAATTTAATGAACGGTCGTGTGAGCTACTGGGCGCAAGGCCCCATAGAGTGGGCTACTCCCGGGTTGGGACTGGGAGTTGTAACTCCCTGGCCGCATAGAGGAGAAGGACGAAAAACCTAAAACTACATCTAGGACATCTTCTATACCATAATAAATCCTTATATAAACCTGACGCCCCAACCTTCAGAGGAAGTTTTGAAAGTTTTGCGTTTGGCGACAGAAAGGAAGAAAACTATTCTAGGACTTAAAGCGACGTTGTTCCCGGGGGGGTCACTCTGCTTGTCTTCACTCCATCTCATTAGGCGCACAATAAACTAGATTCAGTCTGCCATCTTCAGTATTCCGCGAGGATACGCGAAAGACAACTTTTGTACCGGAAAAGAAAATATATGGCACAGTGTTTGAATGGAAAACACGCTTAATCAGTAACAAAATGAGGATAGTGTATTTGTGCAATACCATGGACTTCTAAAGGATGGTGAGGGTAGTGCATTGAAAATTAGTTTTCAGGAATAGGATAGCGTCAAAAGTAACTGAAGGCAGGTACATACCCATCATTTTTCTCGGGGGGCGTGGGTGGGCGCTACCCAAGGTAAGTTTTGCATGCAAATAAGTTGGAGGGGGGTTACCTTTACTCGTACAAATGTGACTAACGTTCACCATTTGCCCATAAAGACGCATAAAACCGCAAAAAAAAAAAAAAAATAAAGTGTACCTCACAGGTACGCTTCGGAGATCACCCCTCTTTTACTCTCCAAACAAGAAACCACGTCAAATGGTCTCGCGCAAGAAAAAAGCGCCGAAATAAAAATGCCAAGAACAAGTAACGAAGCGAAAGTGTAAAATAAAGATTACTATAGTAGAATTACCGCCGCATTTGGGTAACAGGAAAAGTTGGAAGTGCGAATTATTTGCAGCGTCGTGGAGGAACAGTGGCTGGCGGTTATGTGGGCGTGGGCGGGGCTTCACTGCAGACTTAAGTTGTATGCGACTATAGTTGTGTTTTTTTATTATTTAGCTATGGAATAATTATGCGGAAGCGTATATTTGCGTAGCAATCACAGTTCTTTTGGATCCCTCGTTTACTGCTCTACCAAGTGTCACATGGACTCGTATTGTTATTTGGGAAGTTGCGTAACAATGCGTTGCCGCCGGTCCCGTACAACCACGTAGAGCGCAGTACGCTGCGGTTCTAGACCTAGTGCGCCCACCACGCAAGGTTAGAAAAACACCTACATAGGCACAACAGAGAAGTGGCTACGTGAGGCGGTTCGATCAATAACTGTAGAATCGTCATTCAAAAGACGTAATTGTTCTCCGCTTCCGGCGGCGTTTTCTCTACTTCCTTTTTAAATAAAAAGATGTTGATCGATAAATATTTTCTTAAACAGTGGTTAACTTTGTTAATTTTCGCTTTTCCTTCCTGCTTGGCTGTTGCCTTGGCTCCCTCCCTTAGTAGATTGGTTAGTTTCTCAACTCCTTGCGACTCTTGTTACCTGTAGTCAATTTTCCGCGAAAAGTGCTGTACAATTAGAAAAAAACTAGACAATCTAACGGGTGACAGTCATATTGCTTGTGGGTTTAAGGGTTATTGCAGGGTTTCATGATGGACGCCGTCTCGCATTATTTTATTTTCCGCCTTATCTAATCCATATCGTGGGTATATGGTTCCGAGGATCTGGCAGCGTCGCGGCGAGCCGTCACTCGAGGAAATAATGAAGTGAAAAGAAAATCTGAACGTAACTGGCATTTTCTCCCGCCGCAACTCGTTCCACGAGCATACAGAGCAGCTGGCCACGAAGCGAATCCACTTCCTGGTCGCTGGATTAGTCTAAACAAAGCAGGTTGAACTAACGAATTGACACCTATGCGCGTGCCTGTTCAATAGATGATGACAACTGAACGCACCCCGAGTTAATCGCGCCGGCATTGAATCGACGAGAAAACTGGTCTTCCCACCCCAGGAGACGCCGATAACTACCGCCATCCAAAAGTAGTGAAAAAGGCAGCAAAACGTTGACCACCGAATAGCTGTCCAGTCTCAACGTTGTTTTGGCGGCGCTTTAGGAAGGTGTGGGAGGAGGGGTGGCTTGGGCGGTGAGGGCAGAGGGTATGCCGCTTAATTTCGTCGGGGGGAGGGTCCGGGCCCACCCCCCTCTTGTGAGTACGTACCTGACTGGAGATATCTGCGAGATGCCATGTTGCTGTTGAACGACCTCTAAATGCGGCCAATGGGGCGCCTGTTTAAGCCGCTCCGTGGGGTTCATATGGCCTCAGTGGCCATTGATGGTCATTTAGCCATCGATGGGTGCCTGTTCAAGCCGCTCCCCAATGATCATATGGGCGTGTAATTTGGACACGTTTTATGAAAACGATCGTGGGTTTCACAACAAAGCACGTGAATTTGTCTCCAATGCAAATTCATGTTATTTTCCTGTTTTTGCTATTCATAAACTTGGCTCTCAAGGGAAATTTGCTCGTCCCACTTTTTTCTTCCCCACTGCAACGTCTTCCGCAGTGACCGGGACTTAAGCCGACCTAAGGAAAAAGGTGGTGGCGTACTGATTGCTGTTGACACACAACTGAGGTGTATTAGGCGCAACGACATTGAAAGTCTACAGGAGTCAGCTTGGCTAGAAGTAAGTCTTTCACGCGTTGTGAAAAATTGTTTATTGAATCTCTATGCACCTCCTACTGTTTTCCCTGCTTTGTTTGATGAGGTCATTTTCTTTAGTGAAAGTGTAATAACTTCCTATAGCAAGCCAGGACTAATCCTTCTTGATGATTTAAATACACTTGGAATTGATCTTAAGACGCTTATAAATTCACACAACAATCATTACATCGAGAAGAAATGCAGCCTGGTTATCGATTTCTGTTCTTCTGTTCCTTCAGCAGCATAATCGGCTAACTTGCAGCATAACTTGATTGCCAATTCCCGTGGCAACGTCTTTGATCTCTGCCTCTCGAATGCATAAGTTATAGACGTCTCTCCTTCGGACATTTCCCTTGTGGTTCCCGATAAGCTGATCAGCTGAAATGCTTAGCCGTCACTAAGATAATTGACTCTGTGTCAGCCCTGAGGCAGAGCTCCTCCAGTGGCATAAATGAATCATCTCGCCTTGGTTTCAAGCGTGGTGATTATGTTGGTTTATATCATTTGTTGTTCAACAGCGATTGGTCACTGATTACTGGCAAAACCAATGTTGATGACCAAGTATACATCAGCTTACGGAGGTTGTTCTGAGCTGTATGCACAAATACACACACTTAGTACAGATCTCAGCGCTCTATCCCTGGTTCTCATCCGAACTTATAACCGCCCTAAAGTATGAATATAATGCGCACCGAAAATTCAGAAGTATGTGCGTTATGAGTGAAGAGAAGCATTGCGCCTTTTCTGTCTCTCTGTAAACATCTCTGTAAGCGGGATCACGACTTATATATTGCATTCTAGAAAAAGAGCACCTCCAAACAGCCAGCGGAATTTGGGAAGTTGATCGGCAAGCGATTTAGTAAATATGGATAGTGTTTTCGCTGGCTCGACTCCAGTGGAGCAGAACTGCAAGCAGTCGTGGAATGTCTTGCTGCCCATATGCCATCCTTTTATAAAGCTGCAGGTTTAAATGCTGGTTTGTGTCAGTAGCACATGACGGTTCCTACAACTAGTGCTGTGTCGTTTAATAAAAAGCTCATAACCGAATGCCTTACGCACTGGAAGCCATCCCTATCAAGCCTTCCTGATGGCTTACTACATTATATTAACCCCATTACTGACGTCTATATTTCATAACTATTTGAATACGTCCCCTTTACTTCACATGTGTAAAATTGCTCGTATTCTTCCTGTATTTAGGTCTGGCTATAAAGCCAATGTCTCGAATTCTCGACCGGTTTATTTTCTTTGAGCGAGATCTAACGTTTATGAGCGTGCTCTTTACAACGTATTATTTTATTGCGAACAGCTCATTGATTCCGAAGCAGCATGTATTTCTCCCCAGGCACTCTACTGTCACAAATCTCGCAAGTTCCATGGCACACATATTCGCGCCGGTGCTTCAAAGGGGGCAAGTCGACAACATTTACTGTGACCTCAGTAATGCTTTCGATGTAGTTAGCTACTCACTGCTTCTCTTCAAGCTTACGCACTTTGTTGTTGACTCGTCAATTGTGAACCTCTAGTGCAATTATATTTTGCTAGATCATGTTATGTTAACGTCACTGGCCAAACGTCTTATATATGCATCACAGCTAGCCGCGTCTCTCAAGTATCAGGATTACGAGCGCTCTCTTCTTAATTTTAATAATGACGTTTTTTTTTCTTGATTCATAATTTTTCGGTCTTTCTATGCCGATGCCATCAAGATTTTTACTGAAATTCATACTGCTTATGTCTGTCGCAGCCTGCAGTCTCCGCAGTTTGTCTGAATGGTGCAAAGATAACGTGATGATGAAAGCTGGTAAGACCAAAGTCATGACTTCCACACGCAAAACAGCAAGCATTCTTTTTCTTATTCTGCAGATTCTGTACCATTTTGTAAGGTCTGTGAGCTCAATGATCTCAGTGCGCTTTTTGATAAACCCTTACACTTTCTTCTCACACTAAATGCGTTGCAATGTGCCATATGCGCTCGCTTTGCTCTCTTTGCAGACTATCGTGGGAATTCAATACTTATACATCGTTCCGCAAGCTCTACACAACAGTCTCTCTTCCTCAACTCGTATACGCGTCGGTCGCCCGGAATGGCATTTCTGGAACCAAAAAGTGGCATTATAGATGGGGTTCAGAAGAGGTTTCTACGCAGATATCATCACCGCTTTGCTAACAGGCACATTGGTTTTTGTCTGAGACCTGTTGCAATATTGTCACTACCTTTACCTCGCTACCTATGTAATGGCGCTGACGTTCTGTTTCTTTTCAAACTGATTCACGGTACTTCCCGCGCCTCGAATTTCTCAGTTGTATCATATTTCGTATTCCGCGCAAGGTCGCCATAGAACATACACCTTTCCATGTTTGTGCCTGTTATCACCAACTCTCAATCGCTGACAGACAAATAAATCTTTATAACGCTTACTTTCATGCTATTCTTATTTTTCATAACTTTCTGTCAGTGTTGTTTTCGAGCATTGCGTTGTGTCAACTGCCCTTCTCGTCGTTATTCTTTTCTACTCACTTTGCCCTTTCTTGTGTATGCACTGTACTTTTCAAAATGGCCTTTTTATTGATTGTTGTATTTTTTACCTTTATTCTCTTACCGTTTTTTCTTGTTTTGTTTTTTATTTCAGTGTATTCAAGCGCGAGCGCTCAGGCCTTATGGTTCGTTCTGCGCGCAGTAAATAACTGATCGATTGAAAATTATTTTATTTTATAACACTACTATTGCTATTATTATTATTATTATTATTAATATTATTATTATTATTATTATTATTATTATTATTATTATTATTATTATTATTATTATTATTATTATTATTATTTATTGCAAAAGTTTGCGGGTGCTTTTCTGTACAATGGCTCAGTTACTGAACAACATAAAAGGAAATGACAGGCAGGAAGCTAGAATAAAAGCGAGAACAATAAATTAGAGTAGTTTTTACAGAAGTATTCCTGTTCTTGCCTAACATTTATTGAGCCATATTTACATTATTACAACAAGCGCACTTTCGAAGTAGTTACTACACAATAAAGTGAAGTAAGAATCTTGAAAATAGAATGTGATTAGTCCGCCATGTGTCGGTCTAGAATGCCTTGTAGTTGTTAAGCATTTGCACACTGTCCAGTTTGGTGACCGAAGACGAGAGCTCATCAAAAACACTCAGAAATAGATGCTGGGCGGATACAATATATAATGATATATATCAAACAAAGCATTCAAATATGCAATTCTCTGAGTGAAGAACACTTTCGTTGCGCAATCCTTTTTCACGCTGTAGTCGTCTGTAGAGGGAAAACTAGCGTTTTAGTGTTACTACCATTTCTGACCCCTATCTTTTTATTTACTTACAAATCCACTTCATATGTGCGGTAATGGATTTTATTGCTGCTGTCGAAGTACTTACATACGCTAAGATTAATTTTTCGACACTACGACATCGTTTTGTTCAACAACGTTAACCACATTTGACGGGGTTTGTGTGTGTGAGTGTGTGTGTGTTTGTTTTTAAGCTTGCGTTGCCTGCTTTCACGATGTAATTCCTTAAACAACCGTGGCTTGTACAACAATGACACAGAGAACGACAATATTAATCCACTTCACGACACCGTATCAACTACGAGCGGTGCAAAGGTCACAGGTCAGCGGAAGGCTCTTGAAGAGCCTGTTAACTGCTGAAAAAAAAAAGGGATGTTCTCACCGCAATGTCGAAAGCCCCAAGTATTCGGGCCACGAAAGTTACTTCGAACGCCCTCAACGCTTTTCTGTGAATACTTCCTGTATACTTACACTTGGGAAATGTAGCGCACGCCCATAACGCGTTTTAGCAACTCGGGGGAAAGCGTTGCAAATCGGCCTGTCATTTCGGTCATTTCTTCAAATTCACTCCTGTGTAATGATGCAATCTACGGCGTCCCGTTTCGCATCTCAACTTCCCACGCCTATTCCTAGCCCTCCTATGTCACGGCTATGTACTCGTTCAATAGACAGCTACGCAGGCAGCCTTAGCGAAACTTCTTAAGGTGGGCCTAATGGATAAGCTCGGCGACGACCTTAATAACGAGCCTTACATTCCTGCTTGCGTCGCATGTCTTGAGCGTTTTTTACGCATGTGCTTAAAAATAGTCGCATAACGAGGCAGCATTTATCGACCATCCGAATACTTCCAAGTTTTCTTGAGGCACTTAAGCTGCGCGCCTGCACCCACAGGCTTCAGACACAGTTTCTGCCTCCTGCATTGCTATATATATATATAAAAAAGGTTGTTGCCTCAAAAAGACAAAATTATATCGTCGCGCAATAGCGTCCTTTTCTGGAAAAAGTACACATTTGTTTGTTACAGCTATTACGGTTGGTTCTCGTCTAAAGGAACACATTGCTGGGAACCTTACCCCAAGGGAAAGGAAGAAAATTCCATTTATGTGCGCTCATGCCGGGTTGAGGGAAATCGTTTCCAATAAACGCTGGCCTACGAAATATTGGCGTCATAATTGCCTGTCGCACTGAATATTTGTAAGACTATACCACGTACAATGCGTTGCAGCCTATCGCTGCAGAGTACACAGTCCTCAGGTTGGAATCTGCGTCTGGACGCTTCATCCGGCACGACGAGGGCAAGAAATGCTGCTGTGCGGCAGAGTTAATTGTGAAGAAAAGTGAAATGGTCAAGGAGGTTCTTATTCTTGTGAAGAGGTTACCGCGAAAGCCTGCACTAGCAAAAGTAAGGCATGGAACAACCGCAATCACCAGACTGATTGCTCCGGACCTAAATAAAGTTCTTCATACCGTATCATGTTTGTCAGGCAATTCTTTGTTGTTTATTTTGTGGCGGATGCAGGAAAAAGGTGCTGCTACGTTGAAATACAACAACCAAGTACTTTATTTTTCCAGCACCCAAGCGCTACGCTCACGAATTTCGTCGTCGTCGGTGCGTCGACACATCGGCACTGCGACAATTTCATCCCTTGACCCACCGCGGTGACGAAGTGGCTAAGGTGTTGCGTTGAATTCTTTAATTTAATTATGGTGTTTCACGTGCCGAAACCACTTTCTGATTATGAGGCACGCCGTAATGGAGGACTCCTGAAATTTCGACCACCTGGGGTTCTTTAACGTGCACCTAAATCTAAGTACACGGGTGTTTTCGTATTTCGTCCCCATCAAAATGCGGCCGCCGTGGCCGGTATTCGATCTCGCGACCTCATGCTCAGCAGCCCAACACCATAGCCACTTAGAAACCACGGCGGGTAAGGCGTTGCCTTGAAACACGCAAGATTACGATGTCACAGTTTTGTGCAAATGCTCTCTTTCTAAGGGAGGTGTAGTAGCAAGAGAGAGTGCAAGATGCCGAAAAGTCAACGGCTACTCAATGAAAACGGACCCTTTGCAAAAACGATTTATGTGAGGCTAACGCGTTTGATGTAATTTGTGACGTGGCAACAAAGAAAATGTAGGTGCATGCAACGACGATGTAAGCTGCATAGTAGCATTAGATGTACTCTTCCGTAACATTTGATGAAAACTATTGAACAGACTAACTATTGTTGAAGTTAATCAACAAGCGTAAGACAGCTGACATAAGGAAGTATAATATGGATAGAATTGAACATGCTCTCAGGAACGGAGGAAGTCTAAAAGCAGAAAAGAAGAAACTAGCAATTGGCAAGAATCAGATGTACGCGTTAAGAGACAAAGCCGGCAATATCATTACTAATATGGATGAGATAGTTCAAGTGGCTGAGGAGTTCTATAGAGATTTATACAGTACGAGTGGAACCCACGATGATAATGGAAGAGAGAATATTCTAGAGGAATTCGAAATCCCACAAGTAACGCCGGAAGAAGTAAGGAAAGCCTTGGGTGCTATGCAAAGGGGGAAGGCAGCTGGGGAGGATCAGGTAACAGCAGATTTGTTGAAGGACGGTGGGCAGATTGTTCTAGAAAAACTGGCCACCCTGTATACACAATGCCTCATGACCTCGAGCGTACCGGAATCTTGGAAGAACGCTAACATAATCCTAATCCATAAGAAAGGGGACGCCAAAGACTTGAAAAATTATAGACCGATCAGCTTACTGTCCGTTGCCTACAAAGTATTTACTAAGGTAATTGCAAATAGAATCAGGAACACCTTAGACTTCCGTCAACCAAAGGACCAGGCAGGATTTCGTAAAGGCTACTCAACAATAGATCATATTCACACTATCAATCAGGTGATAGAGAAATGTGCGGAATATAACCAACCATTATATATAGCTTTCATTGATTATGAGAAAGCGTTTGATTCAGTCGAAACCTCAGCAGTCACGGAGGCATTGCGGAATCAGGGTGTAGACGAGCCATACGTAAAAATACTGTAAGATATCTATAGCGGCTCCACAGCCACTGTAGTCCTCCATAAAGAAAGCAACAAAATCCCTATAAAGAAAGGCGTGAGTCAGGGAGATACGATCTCTCCAATGCTATTCACAGCATGTTTACAGGAGGTATTCAGAGACCTGGATTGGGAAGAATTGGGGATAAGAGTAAATGGAGAATGCCTTAGTAACTTGCGCTTCCCTGATGATATTGCCTTGCTTAGTAACTCAGGCGACCAACTGCAATGCATGCTCACTGACCTGGAGAGGCAGAGCAGAAGGGTGGGACTAAAAATTAATCTGCAGAAAACTAAAGTAATGTTGAACAGTCTCGTAAGGGAACAGCAGTTTACGATAGGTAGCGAGGCACTGGAAGTGGTAAGGGAATACATCTACTTAGGACAGGTAGTGACTGCTGATCCGGATCATGAGAGTGAAATAATCAGAAAAATAAGAATGGGCTGGGGTGCGTTTGGCAGGCATTCTGAGATCATGAACAGCAGGTTGCCATTATCCCTCAAGAGAAAAGTTTATAACAGCTGTGTCTTACCAGTACTCACGTACGGGGCAGAAACCTGGAGGCTTACGAAAAGGGTTCTACTTAAATTGAGGACGACGCAACGAGCTATGGAAAGAAGAATGATTGGTGTAACATTAAGGGATAAGAAAAGAGCAGATTGGGTGAGGGAACAAACGCGCGTTAATGACATCTTAGTTGAAATCAAGAAAAAGAAATGGGCATGGGCAGGACATGTAATGAGGAGGGAAGATAACCGATGGTCATTAAGGGTTACGGACTGGATTCCGAGGGAAGGGAAGCGTAGCAGGGGGCGACAGAAAGTTAGGTGGGCAGATGAGATTGGGAAGTTTGGAGGGTCAACATGGCCACAATTAGTACATGACCGGGGCAGTTGGAGAAGTAAGGGAGAGGCCTTTGCCCTGCAGTGGGCGTAACCAGGCTGATGATGAGGATGATGATGATGATGATTGAACAGACTACGTTGACCACTGTTGCCGAGTATGTTGCAATGACACCTCACAAATATGACAATCTAAAACCGAGACAGAACAATTTACGTCTGAAATGCTTAAGAAACTCACATAACAAAACATTTGAGAGAAAAGTTCCATAGTGTGTCAAGAAACATCCAACTGATTCATTTCTGTTACTATAGCTGTTCGGCGTTTGCTCCTTAGCAGCTCCACATAGAGGCCGCAGACTTCAAAACATGTTGAGTGACTATGCCGCTTACGCTCATTCAAGATACCACCCTTAACAATGCTCCACACGCCTCACCCTTGGTGCATGGAATATGGCGTACGATAGCACTGTATGCGTCGGTAGTGAAAAAAAAAAACGATAGAAAACAAATCTAATCTGAAGCTTTCTGTGCCCGTCCAGAGTTTCCTTACCATGGCTGCTAGTTGCTGCTACTGCATAGTTGAATCACTGAACCGAAAAAAAAGTGAATTGCGTGCCCTGTGGGAAGATCCTACGTCGGTCTACAAACACAGCAGCCCGATGATTTAACCACAAGGCTCCAATCCCACGCCCACTTCAATCGTACCAAGGTCAACTACGTCTTAGCAATAATCGCCACGTGTAGTCCCCACTTACTCCCCACGTGTAGGGTAGCAAACTGGACTCAGTCTGGTTAACCTCCCTGCCTTTCCGTCTTCCCTTCTCTCTCTCTCTGGGTCCCTTAACGTAGCATGGTTTCACGACAGCGAATGCGATCGCGCAAGCTTCTGTCACGCGCAAAAAAAAGTAATGAAATGGACATATTCATGGAGGCGCAGTATTCACCGGTTTGTAAAAGCTTCGCTTCATATATGTTCGAAGATTTGCGTTGGATCTGCATAAATTTGAAGTCATTGCTTTTATCTAGACGGCTTGCCTGATACAGTGATGCTACAATTCCCTGCGAAATATCGAAAATATTACTGCACGCATAGCAACATCTACGTACATTTAGAGACAGCAGCGAAAAGGAAGTCTGAGTTGCGGCGGCTGATGTCTAATGTATCCGACATTACTATTTCTTTATGCGGGATGATTTTCTCACAGGTTTTATTTTCATAGAATACATACTGTTAATTTGAAACTTCTTTGCGGGCGTCAATATCAGGGCGGCCAAGGTTCTATGGCCAAGCGGTGAAAAGAAAAAAGTACAGATGATACAGGGCATATATACGAAACGAAAAGTGTTTGGTGGTAAGGTCAGAAGGAGTAACAGAGCCGTGGATGTGAATACAAATGGAAGAATATGGCGGTAGGGACACACTAGATGCCACCCCCCTTATCCATCCATGTGCCTGCCTATCAGGAGTTGTTGAAGCTAGAGAGGGGTTGGTGTCGAGGGGGCATGGGAGGTGGGGGGGGGGGGAAGTAGACCATAAAAGCACCATCACGGAACGTTAAGCACGAGGCGTTCACAGCCGGCGCAACAATAAAACGTCCTGGGTTTGCTTTTGGTGCAAGCGCGATAAAACCTGTGAGAAATTTGTTGCAGGTACTTTTCTAGAAGTACCCGTTGGCGATGTTACACAATCACTGGCCGTCCAGCAGTCGGCGCTTTGACTTAAATGAGAGCGTTTTATTTGCATTTTCTCCGTATTCTCCTTTTTTTACTAAATTCAAGCATACTGCTGGCAGAAGCTGTCCTTCCGAAAGCTCCTAGGCAACCTTTTTTGTTCTGTCCACTTCGAGAAAAGAACTGTCGAAGAGGCGTAAGGCCTCCAAAGCAAAATACGTTTTAACGTACCGTGTAAGACTCCACTGCAGCGCTTAGTCCTGTCGCCACCTACAAATTCTGACTGGTTATTAGTAATAGGATGCGCAACGTAGCAACGCTGTTCTATGTCACGAAGTAAAGCTCCAAGACTGGCACTTCGCTATGATAGCCTCACTCATGCGGTTAGCGCTGAAGCTGTAACGAAATAAATAGATTCTCCCTGTACCAAACGTTTGAAAGCAGCCGCAGTGGATTCTACGTTAGGACGGCCGTCTAGGTGGCGAAGGGTGCGTTGGTCGATCCCGTCACCGAAGACCCACCGATATATAGGACGGGTGCAAGCAGCCCCCGGCCAGGCAATCGACTTCTCATTGCTGTGTTGCTTGGGACACGTTCGTACATATCCCCACGCTCGCTGTGCAATAAACATGAAGAAAACACCAAGAAATTTCAAAAACGAGCCTGGCCGTCCCATGCTGGCGATTCTTCGGCAGGTGTCTTGAATACCGGTAGTTGCCATGCACCAGACCGTGAGCAAACTGGTGCCTACTCTAGCGGCAGGCAACCGACGGCAGCAGTCGTATCCCTACCACAACAGCGGCAGAAGCTAGACTGTTTTCACCAAAGCTGAGGTGGGACAACATGCACCGAGAGACTTTGTGGGATACTTGATAGGATTCATGATAACAAATAAAATTCAGCTTGAAAATAAAGGACGAAGAAAATGTCACAGGCCTGAGTGGCACACGCGTCCCAGTCACAGCGTAAGCTGGAGAAGCGGCTGCGTAGGAGCTCCATTGTCGGCACTAAGCACTACCGGGTTGTGTCTTCGCAAGAGCGGTCTCCACTGTCCACCCTGCGTTGACAAACTTTCCTTCCTCACTCATTAGCTAAACATTTCGTACTGCTACCTGGCGTGCCACCTGGTGTAATTATATGCAAACTCAATGCAAAATGCCCACGAATCAACGCTACGCGGCGCGCATGTCACATCGCGTGTCAGGCAGCGTTTATAGGGCATTTTCCGCTGCAAGCTAGCAAACGCTGGCGTGATTCAATGGTTGAATAGCTGACCCATGTGCAGCGGACCCGGCTTCGAGTTTGGCGGAAAGGGGTATGTTTTTAAGCCTGCAATGCTTTTAGCTCCTGTTGCTGGCGACCTTCAAGTGACCTGGAACCTAAAGCCAAAGCTGTTATCCGGTCACTCAAACGAGGACAACCAGGCATCCCGTGAAAACTTATGAATATGCTTTCTCTGGCCCCTAGCTCTATGTACAGGGCCGCGTTACATGCGCTAGTTACTGTGCGAACAAGTTACAAACAATATTGCTACCGAGCTCTTCCTAATGTCTGTTCAGAATATCACTGAAGCTGTAAATTCTAGAAGACTGAAGTTTTATTTGTCATTTCCGATGGGGGGGGGGGGGGGGGGGACGTTGAAAAGGTCGATACGGGGAACGCGATACATTTAGCTGTCTTCTTTTGGTACTGAGACAGGGTAGTTTGTGCTCTTTTGAACGCCAGCGGTCCGCCAATTCTGAGGCACGGATTTCGCGTCACCTCGAGCTATGGCGCCATGGTGCGTGGCACCTCCTCCAGGCACTTTTCTTCTAGCTGGGCAGTGCGCTGTTTCCCTAGCGTCTTTCATTGCCTGTTGTGCTACCTTCAGACAATTTTTTTCTTCTTTTACACGGGCAGCGTCCATACGGAGCAGTGCACAGTATGGCATGGTGCGGTGTGGTGTGGTGTGGTGGGGCGTGCCGTTGCGAGCATGCATTACAACCATTTTAGGATTGTGGCTAGCATAAATTCAAACCAATGTGCTTTGCAAGTTGCCATTTCATGCTTAAACCTATTCCCAATTACAGGACAGCCAGCATTTCTTTATCATTCCCTGTGATAGCTGCTACGGAAACTGGACACCAACCGCGGCGGAGACCGCCATCGCCTACCGAAACGGCTATTGAAATGAGCCCATCTCATTTTACGCTGTAAAAGAGTGTAAAACGCGAACACTCGTGTCGTGCGTTTGTCTTTTGTCTTGATGCAGACTTTCATTTCTTGGCACAACCAAGTGTTCCGAGCTTCTTACTTCAGATAATGCGCACTTGCAAAGGGCTGCGAATTGTTTTCGATATAGTCAGCCATTTCTCAAGGGATATTCTTCTTTTGAGCCGGTGTTGCCAGTAGTTCGAGTTGGCAGCTCCAAAGTCCAATTCAGTCGCGTAAGGGGATCAAGAAGGCGAATGCAGTAATTTTCTGATTGGCATACGGCCATTACTGAGTATGCTTACAGGCTGGGTACACATGAAGCAGCAACGTAACGTAAACGTACATGTTTTTAGACCATTAGATAAGACGACCAAGCCTAAATTTGCTGCCCTCAATACCGGTCTCACTCGTAGTTTAAAATACGCTTATATTTTTTTGCTATATGTCCGGTTTATGTACTAACAGAATAACGATATTTTCCTTGATCAACAGACATAGAATTAGGGTCGCCATCAATTGCGATAGAATAAAGCTATCCAGTAATAAGGTGCTGATGGCAGATTTCAAGGACACGCTCATCCAGCGACAGTGGCAATTCGAACCCATGAAAGCTCACTGCGGTCATATGACTCACAACTTGAATGAAGCGCGATGGTCCACACTCTACAATTTGCATTATTCCTCTGTCTGTGTGTTGAATTCAGCTAGATTCCTGTCACTGCTTCGTTTTTAGTTGCAACGGATTTTTTATTGTGCCTCTGCATGGCCATATAATGTAGGAAATGTTTCATGCGTCAGCAATTAGCCTAGTTTGTGGGTGCCTGCGCTTTACGTTCGTCCTGTGCACGAGCAAACTAGGAAGTATGCAACTTGTTTATTATCATCTTCAGTTGTTATTTTTTCCAAATAAACTCGGGAGTGATTGCGTATAACACCCCTTCGCGATGTGAAATCCGGTGCAGGCGGAACTGTGCGGATATTGTTTACGAGCTATATTGCAGTCAGTGTTTGTGAAAACTCCCAGTACCATAGTCTTGATCGTCCTGTAGTCATAGATGACGAAAACAACCATAACTTGTCTTTCGTATATACTGCGAGTTGATTCGACAATTTCGAATACATCATCAATAGTTCAGCCTAAACCGCGCAATGCTGCGCGGTTTAGGATGAACTGAATGTTTACTGGCCCAAACCTCTGGGTTTGGGCCAGTAAACATAGGCTTACCTACAAGGATAATATTGAAACGGTCACTTTCTCAACTTACATTGAGAAACTTTCTCTGCAGTGTCTGTCTGGTATATTTGAACAAAAGACAAAAAATGCTTTTTCACGTTTGTAACTAGTCGGCAAGGAGAAACGACTTGAAAAGCAATCATGTGCATCAGCGGCATTCGGGTCTTAGAAGGCTGTAGCAGATAAATTATGATGCTTGTGCAATATATCACATCCGTTCGCTCTACGGAAGCCATTAGGCGGAAATGAGAAACATATCACGCACCTGGGTTACATTAAAATTAGAGCATGCGGCGCTTGAGAAGGAAGAATTCAGACTCTATTCTCGTGTATTTATATTTATACATTCATTCATTGGTCTAGCTTTGAGAGTGTATGCGTTTCCTTTGTTTTTTATAATATTGTGTTTTTTACAGGCAAAAATTGATTATATGTAAAGTATTGCTCGAAGGTAAAATACCCTTAGTGTCATTATGCCACGTATACGTGGGTAAATACGGCATCTGGTGGCGCTCCCGCGAAACATATACAAATAAATAATCGCAGCTCGATCAACTGGTAAACACAGCGGAGTGTGCCGGTAGTGCGCACCATCAGGCGTGGTAATAGCGACCACTGTCATTATGCATCGCATTCCCGCTGTGCGTAAGGGTCATTACGGCGCTCGCGAGCGAAACGCTTGATCGCGAATGGGCCTTGTGCCGTAACGCTGCCTGTGGTGCCGACGTAATCGCCGCAGTCAAATTATACGGCGGCTCGAATAACGCCTTCCGGATCAGCTTTCTCGAGCACATTCCGCGCGCCTCAAGCTTCTAATGATTGACACGAAAAGCATATATAGGATACAGTATAAATAGTCACATCCTTATCACATTCAACAACTTTATACGGAGATGAAAATACATTTTGATACCCTGGAACATCTTTCTGCCGTCTTCTGTCAGTACTTCGCAGTTTTTCTCTATACTCAGCCTGACGTCGGTGCTTCATAAAATAACACAAAGCATACAAACAATATAAAAGACAAGAAGCCCAAATAATACCGATTGAAATTGAGTGTATTAGATAATACGATATCCCGTATTAAAGTATTCACTGTATAAAGACATCCAGAGTTTATGTTACGAATTTAACTTCCCACAAACGAACATGGGCTTATATGTGGCTCGTAGTGGATGAGTGCAGCTTAATTTTAACCACCTGAGATTATTTAGGCCCAAACTCATACACGGAACCCAATCTTTTCTGCACACCGCCCCCTTCCAACTATGGCCACCTTTAGCGGAGTGGAACCCACGTACTCTTGCTCTGAAGCGCAACGTCATAGCCACTCAGCTACCGCGGAATTTAGGAGACATTAGTGGTAAATTGAGTAGCTGTTATAGTTTTCAAGAGAAGCCGTTTTCAAGAGACGTGAGATAACTGAAGAGGTCAATTTCCTGTTTGAATAAGTCTCTTACTTTACGAGCGATACAGTCTGCCCATTCCTATTACTGTAATATGTTGAAGAGTTGAAAATGCCCTAAAAACAATTGTATGAAAACGAGACTAATGACAGCGGCTGAAAATGTTGAACATTTGTACACCTCGATTTTATAAAGGAACGGACATAAAACGAAGAGAATGGAGCCGTTACGAAGGATTGCGTAGCAATTTAAGCCTGCCTCGAACTTCTGGGTGATGTCATCGGGACAAGAAACCCTCAATAAAACAGTCAACAACAATAAAAATAATAAAAATATAAAAATATAAAAATAAAAATAATAAAATAATAAACAATAAAACAAATTTCTCCCCTCTTTCACAGGCTACTTGTATTTGAAGAAGTGGTGTGCGTTTCTGAAGTTCTGCCTTTTTACCACGGTAAAAGCCGCAATAATCTGGACTCATTATAGTTCGGTAAAAAAATGTTCCGCGCGATAGCGAAGCGTTGCGGTGAATCCGTCTTAGTATGTTGGCGTCAAGCCTTGCCAGCGACATTGTAGGTATACACTGGCAAGTCTATGCTACCTTTTCCATGTAATGCACACATCTGGTCGGCGGTAATGCTAGTGCATATGCGCACAACGCTCACGAAAGATGTGCGAGCAAGGACGCTCCCTTGGCGCCGGCGAAGCAGAGTGAGGGGAGTGATATGACGGCTCGCTTTTCATTTTGATGCCAAGTCTTCGCGTGTCTGCGTCAATACAATGACAGCACAATGGAGTACGCAGTGGTGGTACTGCTGGAATCGGAACAACTGTGCCTCCAGAAACCGCATAATTGTTATCGCACTGAAATTTGCATGTCTGTACATATGCAATCAAATCCACAAGCTTCTCGTTCGGAAGTACTGTTCGCTATAGATCGGCATCTTTCGCTGATAATATGGCCGACTTCAGGATTGCCCCATCTTACGAAAAGTTGTATGCTAAAAACCGTTTTGTATAGTTCGGCTCTGGAGCGTGGTTTCAGGGTACTGGGATAGTGACCCAACGAAGTATGAAATTCCATTTATTTCGGCTATCTCAGACGGTTATACTCGCCACCCCTTATACGCTCGTTCGTAGCTCGGCACGTAACCACTCTTAGGATCACTCATAATCACTCTTAGGATCACTCAAATTTAGAAATTGGCTGTTCATGCTATACCAGAGGTATTCTTCGTTTCTAAATGATAAGTCAGCAGAACGTCGGAAGGCCTTTTGGAGGAAATAATTATCTACGTTAAAACTATTTCATCAACTCCTACAATTCTTTCCCTGCATAGGAATGAGCGCAGCTCATTAGGCTATATTGTTCTCAAGAGTACAGCGCGAAATAAAGTGATGGAAGTGATTTCAATCATCCCGGATTACCGTAAGCCTTTTAATTATGTGTGTAAGGTTTAGGCTACAGAAAGAATAGCACCTCATCGACGAGCTCTGGCTTATCACCAAATGACATTGAAGAGATCATGCAGCTGTCTTGAGCCACACTCGAATAAAGCAGTGCTTTAAAACCAAGTAAAGGAGCCCTTATGCCGTGTTAAGAATTCGCAGGTATCTATCTGCTGTGGCACACACTCGCAGTACTATCATAGGGTTTCTTTTCCAAGCCCAACGGCCCCGCATGCCCATACATTTGCGTGCTGAGTTCATTATTTCTGAGACTAGCAAGGTTTCTCGTGTCTGTGATGACCAAAGAGTTCAAGTGCTCCTCTACGGCTTAGCTTATATGCGGTGTCACAGCCTCAGTCACAAGCACCATGTCACCCATCTTATATATCCTGATCCTCGCACTGGAGAAGACGCCCTGCTAGGTCATGCTTTCTGTAGTCTTCACCAACGCTCGTGTGGACAACTACGGGACTATTCTTGCTAGTGGATAAGTGAAGTGCAATCAAAACTATGATCATTATCATCGTACAGAAGTTACATGCACTAAATATATTGTCGCGTATACTCTGCTGAAGTATACACACTGAATGGGGATCCAGGCGTTTGTCCTTCCCGAAACGAAACCGTTGATGCGCGATGCCGAGACGAACCTCGTTCTCTTCTTCTTTAGTCCCCTTGCTGTGCCACTGCATGTGGCACTACCCCTCTTCAAAAAAATAATAATAAAAGAATGAAAACATACTTAGGCTTGACGTGAGAGCGCCGAGATGGCCTAGGACGAACACATAGGCTATAGTCACAATCACTATGGTGTGCGATATAGTCACAAGGCACTGAGGGACGAGCAACAACAAAACCTAACCTAAGCGGCTGAAGACGTCGGATTTTAGCGGCTATGATACGGTTTAAACCGCACAACATGCACAATCTCAGATTGCGGTTGTCGACGTCGGGGAGGCTGGCTTCCGTCAGGAAGGACTTCGTAATTCACGTCGCTAATCCGCTGCAACACTTTGTAAGGTCCGAAGTAGCGACTCAAAAGCTTCTCGGATAGTCCTTTTCGGCGCACGGGAGTCCAGACCAAAACTTGATCGCCAGGTTGGAACTCGACTTGTCGATGGCGGAGATTGTAACGTTGTGCATCGATGCTCTGTTGTTTCTTTATGCGCACTCGGGCAAGCTGACGGGCTTCTCCCGCTCGTTGCACGAAGAGTTCGGCATCTTGGGCGAGATCGAGGTGATCGATGTTGTCGCATGGCAGCATTGCTTCTAACATAGTCTGCACTTCACGGCCGTAAACGAGGTAAAACGGCGTGAAGCGTGTTGTTTCTTGCGGAGCAGTATTATACGCAAACGTTACGTATGAGAGTATCTCGTCCCACGTCTTGTGCTGTACGTTAGGTACATAGACAGCATGTCAGTCATCGTTTTGTTCAGTCGTTCGGTCAAGCCGTTTGTCTGCGGATGATAGGCAGTGGTCCGTCGATGGGTTGTGCAGCTGAGTTTAAAAACGTCTTCAATGAGCTGCGCTGTAAAGGCTTTGCCTCGGTCTGTGATGACGTGCGATGGGGCGCCATGCCGTAGGACGATGTTCTGTATGAAAAACTGGGCGACCTCGGAAGCTGTGCCTCGAGGCAACGCCTTCGTCTCAGCATATCGCGTTAAATAGTCTGTGGCGACGATTATCCACCTGTTGCCAGAAGATGACAGTGGAAACGGGCCCAGAAGATCCATGCCGACCTGGTCGAAAGGTTTGCCAGGTGGGTCAATTGGATTCAGCAATCCCGCAGGCTTCACAGCTGGCGACGTTCGGCGCTGGCATTCACGGCAGGCTTGGACGTATCGCTTAACACACTCGGCAAATTTCGGCCAGTAGTAGGATTTGCGCACTCTATCAAGCGTTCGCGTAAAACCCAAATGGCCAGACGGAGGCTTGTCATGACAGGTGAATAAAACTTCGGCACGGAGGTCTGCTGGAACGACCAAAAGGTATGTCTTGTTGGTGGCAGCGGAGTTCTTCTTATACAAAACGCCATGTCGTAAACAAAAAAACGACAATCCTCGAGCGATGTGCCGGGGTATTGATGGGTTTCGTCCTTCCAGATGTTCGAATATAGGTCGTAGTGAGTTGTCTCCGCGCTGCCGTGTGGACAAATCAGTAACGCTTACGGCCCCAAGGAAAACGCCGTCGTCCTCAATGTCTTGGTCGGTAGTGTCCATAGGGGCGAGCGAGAGTGCGTCAGCGTCTTCGTTTATGCGGCCTGACTTGTACACGATGCTCACGTCGCACTCCTGCAAACGTAGACTCCACCGTGCCAGTCGCCCAGCAGGGTCCCGCAGATTTGCAAGCCAACATAACGAGTGATGATCGGTTACAACTTTGAATGGGCGGCCGTAGAGGTAAGGTCGGAATTTGGCCAGCGCCCATACGACGGCAAGACACTCTTTCTCCGTAGTGGTGTAGTTGGTCTCTGCACGCGATAGTGTGCGACTTGCGTAGGCGATCACTCTTTCAATACCTTCCTGCCGTTGTACAAGTACCGCGCCAAGACCAACGTTACTGGCGTCTGTATGAACTTCCGTGTCCGCCTCCTCGTCAAAGTGGGCCAGAACTGGTGCTGACATCAGACGCTGTCGAAGTTCAGTGAAAGCTGTCTCTTGCTCTGAGGCCCAGACGAACGATACATCGTCCCTCGTGAGTCGAGTCAGCGGCTCCGCCATCTTCGAAAAATTTTCGATGAAACGCCGGTAGTATGCGCAAAGGCCCAGGAAGCGTCGGACACCTTTCTTGTCGGTCGGTGTTGGAAATGTGGCTTCAGCGGCAGTTTTCGCGGGATCGGGGCTAACGCCTTCCACGCTGACCACGTGTCCCAGAACCATAAGCTCCTTGTAGCTGAAGTGACACTTCTGAGGCTTAACAGTGAGGTTAGCCGATCGGATGGCTTCGAGAACTTGCCACAGTCGTTTCAGGTGGTCGTCAAATGTCGCCGAAAAAACAACCACGTCGTCGAGGTAGACGAGGCAGGTTTGCCACTTCAGACCAGCGAGAACGGTGTCCATCATTCGCTGGAAAGTTGCTGGTGCCGAACAGAGCCCGAAAGGAAGTACCCTGAATTCGCACAGGCCATCTGGAGTGACGAAAGCAGTTTTTTCGCGGTCTCGTTCATCTACCTCAATTTGCCAGTAACCGCTCTTTAGATCGAGACACGAAACATACTTAGCTCGCCGCAACCTGTCTAAAGAGTCATCGATACGTGGTAGTGGGCACACGTCCTTCTTGGTGACATCGTTGAGGCGTCGATAATCAACACAGAAACGAAGCGTTCCGTCTTTTTTCTTGACCAGAACGACCGGAGACGACCACGGACTGTGAGAAGGCTGAATGACACCATCATCTAGCATCTCCTTGACTTGGGCTTGAATTGCTTCACGTTCTTTCGGCGAGACACGATAAGGCTGTTGTTTGATGGGGCGTGCGTCGGCGGATGTCGTGATTCGGTGCTTCGTGATTGGCGTTTGGCTCACCTTAGTAGACCGCACGAAGCACGCGCGGAACTCGTTCAAGAGTTCCTGCAGAGCGCTCTTTTGGTCGTCCGTAAGCTCGCAGTCTATATCGACGTCTCTGAGCGAACCGTCGTTTGTGTCCACTTCAGAAGCAAAGCACTCGACGATGTCCGTTGATGGTTCGGCGTAGGCGACGGCAGTGCCACGAAAAATGTGCCGATGCTCAAAGGTAAAGTTGGTAACGAGGACCGCTGTCTGGCTATCACGAAGTTCCACAAGGCTTCGTGCTACACAAATACCTTGGGCCAGCAACATAGAAATGTTGCCTTCTACAAAGGCTTCACCGTCTCGTAGCTTGTCGGACTTGACCGGGACCATAACACTCGCACGCGGCGGTATTGTGATGCTGTCTTCCGAAACGCGAAGTGCGGATCTGGGTCCAACGGCGTCGGTCTTTGTTGTGGCCCTTTGTGTCGAGAAAGTGATGCAGTGCTCGCGGAGGTCAATAATGGCGCCATATTCCCGGAGAAAGTCCATCCCGAGAATTAAATCGCGGGAACACTCGCATAGAACCAGACAAGTGGCGAGAAAAGCAGCACCGCGAATTTCTACTCTCGTCGTGCATAAGCCAAGCAGTGTGACGACGTGGCCACCTGCCGTACGAACTGGTGCTCCATTCCAGGGCAACGTAACTTTTTTCAGAACGCTCGCCAGTTTGCCACTAAGAATGGAGTGATCGGCGCCGGTATTTACAAGTGCACTCATTTTTCTGCCGTCGATCAACACAGGTATGTCCAGTGAAATTTTGTTGGCGGGAACTGGTTCTGGCGTCGTCGTGTTCTCGTTGTCCTACGGTCAGCACGATACGAGGTATTCAGCGCGTCGAGTATCAGCGGCCCCGCCTCGGAAGGTCGCGGACGTCAGTTTTCCCGTCGTGGACTTGGTGATCGCCTTTGCGTCGTCCTCGAGGTGGTATCACGAGCAGGGAAATATCGCCGCGGTGAGGGTGAGCGTGACTGCCACTGCGATGCACCCGGCCTGCGCTGCTGTTCGATGAATTCTGCGATGTCGGGAGGCCTCTGGCCAATCCTAGGTCGAGGCGAATCGATGGACAAACCCCGCAGGCAGAGTTGTCGATAGGGGCACTCCCGATACACATGACCACCTTCGCCGCAGTGGTAGCACAGCGGTCGTCGGTCGGGTGCTCGCCAAACCTCTGATTTCCTCGCGGGTGTTCGGCGGTCGTCGAAGTACGGTAGCGGAGTTGTCGGAGCGGCTTGCGCCGATTGCAACGCAACTGGCGACGCAACATAAGTAGGTGCGAAAGCTTGGGCGGGGCTCAGTAACGTTTCTGCGTAAGTCTTGCGCCGGGATTCACTTGGCAGAGGTGGCGCTTCACTGCTGGAAAGAGATGCCTGCAGTGCCTGCTGTACTTCGTTGCGTACGACGCTGGCAAGGGAGCTGACTGGCGGCGGCGACGTACCGTGGTGCTTCTGCAGCTCGTCGCGAACCACTGAGCGAATCAGCTCGCAAAGCAAGGCGACGTCGCACCCGAAGCCTACGGGCGTATCCGGAGTGCAGGCGGAATTTACTTGTCGGTTGTACATGTTCGACCGTTGCTGAAGCATCTTCTCCATTGCTGTGGCTTCGGTGAGGAACTCCGCGACAGTCTTGGGCGTAATCCGAACAAGACCGCCAAAGAGCTGTTCCTTTACGCCTCTCATCAGATGACGCACCTTCTTCTCTTCCGACATGCTCGGATCGGCACGCTGAAACAGACGCGTCATGTCCTCCACGTACATCGTGACGCTCGCGTTGGGCTTTTGGACGCGTGACTGGAGGGCTCGCTCCGCTTTTTCCCGGCGATCGGGGCTGGAGTAAGTCTCCAGTAGCTTGCGCTGGAATTCAGGCCAGGATGACAGAGCACTTTCGCGGTTCACAAACCACGTGCGAGCACCATCTTGGAGGCTGAAGTAGACGTTCCTGAGTTTAGCGTTGTTGTCCCACTCGTTAAACGCAGCCACGCGCTCGAACTCCGCCAGCCAGTCTTCCACGTCTTCAAATATGTCGCCATGAAAAGCCGTCGGCACTTGGGGGTTCAGCAGCGTTAGGTAAGTCGGTGTCACCCTTTCCATAGACGTCGCAGTGGTCGTAGTCATCACTTTTTCCGGGAGGTTTCCAAATTCTGGGGCGAGGCCTCGGATTCGCCGGCTTATGCGGTGAACTGGAGTCAACTCCAATTGTGCGAGGTTCTTGCTGCCCAGTGGGGTCTCCTGCATAAGTTGGGTGTACCCAGCAAGCTCCACCAAATTGTCGCGTATACTCTGCTGAAGTATACAGACTGAATGGGGATCCAGGCGTTTGTCCTTCACGAAACGAAACCGTTGATGCGCGATGCCGAGACGAACCTCGTTCCCTTCTTCTTTAGTCCCCTTGCTGTGCCACTGCATGTGGCAATATGAGCACCACAACTCTACTCCTGCAAAAGCGCTTGTAAAAAAATGCAGATTTTTTTTTCAACTCTATATTTCACAGTATGCACAAGGAAATCACGCTTGCCTTGGTCAGATGCGCCTGATCTACGAGGATCCATTCAGACGCAGAGGTGACAATTGTCTCTGTGAAGTCGCAAATAAAAGCACCGCCAACTAGATGGTAACCCGATGCGTTGATTTCCTCTGCTGTTCTCAAATATTCTGTCCATGTCAGCCATTGCCTATGCTATGCACTATTGCAAGCAACGCGTTTCATGCCCCACCTATGAAAGTTCTACCTCACGTCAGCAGTTAGCATGGAAAAGAAAACAAAGAAAAATCAATAACTAACAAGGTCCTTTGCCCCATTTTGATAACTGGAGTACGAACCATCTTCCCGCCTTGCCTTCTGCCAATATTCGGCACAAGGCAATCTAATATCGCCCACATCCGCCGCACTGCTGGCATTCGCTTCTTTTTTTTTTTTTTTTTTGAGCGGCATTAAGAACGGCTGGTGTTAGGACATGGTAGAAATCAATCATTCTCATTCCTGACACAGTGTTTTTGGAAACGCAGTGTTATTCTATAATTATTATGCTTGCAAAAATGCATGAAATGCATGATGAATGCATGAAAGTACAATCTGGACTACCGCCCCTCTGCTATCGTCGCCGCATTACTAGCCTTGCCCCTTTTTCACAGGTTCTTTTTTAATTCTTCTCTAAACCAAGCACCGTGTGTTACAGGCTCAGCACGCATATCCTACCGCACGAGTCACCAAGTTCTAGTTGCCCGTCCGCCATCGCACACTACTGCATTTTCTGCTTCGTTATTTTTACAGCGGCTACAGACTGGAACGGCCTGCCTTACTACTTCGTCTCCATCCCTACATAGCTTCCTTTCCGAGAACGCGTAACTGATAATCTTCAATGTTAAATAATGTTCGCTGTTTGTTTTTCTTATTCGAAATGTACTCCCACCCCTATGTAATATCCCCTGAAATGGGGCCTTTAAGGAAATGAATTGAACTTAACTGAACTGAAACGTTGCCACGCTATCTCTGTGTCCGCGCGTAAACCAGGCGGCTGGCTTCTCCGTTGTTTTGTCAGCGTCTAGGCGTCGGAACTGCAAGCGCAACTTTTCTGCTGCGCTATTTTGATTACACTACCACTTCACGCTCTGACTAATGTGACGTCTGCGTTCCTAACGCTATGGCATGCGGCGAGCTATCATGCAAAAAAGTGTGGTCGTTTCGCGGAAACTCCGTGCGGGAGAACAAAAGGCAACCAAGTGCCCCGCATTCTTCGCAAGAAGGAAGCAGCTAGCCTAGATGAAAAATTGTTGTCCAGACCTGAGGCTATGCAATTCTACTTCGAATACGCCTTCTCGTTGCGCAGTCTCAACCACCTGGCTTTTTGCGCAAGCTTGATTACGTTATGTTCGCCTCGCAAGAGCCTAAAACGGCAGGGCTCAGCAGATGTTGCCTATTTAAGTAAGAATACACTGCTTGTTCCAGTCTCACGTAAAACCTCGTGAGACCCCGCTCGGAGAACTTTCTCCCCGGCTTCGGCGGTTACACAAATTGGTGTTGGCTCTACGGTGCTTTAGTACTCACCTCACGACTGCAGAAGGGCTCTTACATCACGTGGTGGAATGATTATGCAGGAGGAGCCCTCTCTGACTCGTTGCTGGTTTTAGGTTTATTTTTATTTTATCCTGTTGGGCAGTTCTTTATAATAATGTCTATATTTTGCCGCCTTTTTACATTTGAGCCCTTGATGATGTTATTTGGAAAGTTATAATGTTAGCCATTGGGAGAAGTTAGATTCTTAAATGCACCTTTCTAGTTTCTGCTCGTTCGCGCGTCTGTCTTATCGCTTCTAGTGGTGACAAAGTCATAGAATTTCATCACCGAGGTCAACGTTAGAAGCAGCCACAACTGCTGTATCTTTGCTGTAGGCTTTCTGTGGGTATCGTTTCCTTTGCGCAAACAGGTGTATGGTATTATCTGTCGCATTGCATCATTCGTGATTACGTTCTGCTGTGGGCTGGGAAGCTACAGGTTTCCATCATGGTCATCCAGCTGAACTAGGAATAACGTCGACTGGCTTTAGTTTCAGATTGTGAAAACTATCCTCGCTCGTAGGGACTGCGACAATTTCCATGGGGGTCCATTTTCCACTTTGTGCCAGGGGAATAAAGTAACTTTTTAACAAGCAATAAGTGTACGTGCTTCATGGAGTACAACATTGTTCCTGCCGTATGGCTAGCGGCACACCAGTATCTTTTTCACCCCGTTGCAACGGGTGCTGCAATGTTTACCTGAGAGTTGCATGTAGTTTATTTATTCATTTATTTATTTGCTTATTTACGATAGTGCCAGTTTCGTATTAAGATCATAGCAAGTGGGCTTTTGATTACACATACAAAGCCTGTTTTACCTAAACAACGATGAAGACATCTAAACTTGTGCAACAGTTTTTCGATATGCAAGCGCACGAAACACGTTCAATGGGCATATTTACTACGATGATACTATTAATAGAACGAGTAAGTCACGTAACCAGTGCACTTGACGTTATAAGAAAATATTATTACAATATTACAAAACCAATAGAACAAAAAAGAAGCAAAGGAAGCAAGAATTATTTATAGTTAGGAAAAGTGAAAGTTTTGTCAATTATCAGTGCTTAAAAATAATTTTTCCCAACTACCTATTACACCTTCCAATACCTTAACCAAATCAGACTGCGATGCTGTGTTAAGTATAGATGCATGTAGGCTATTTTGCTCGCGAACAACACGGGGAAAAAGACAGGAAAAACTGAACGTTTCGTAATTATAAACGAACTCATTTGTTTATACAGATGATTATGATTAGCTATGCGGGGTTTAGAAAAAGTAACTCATGTAGAAGCTTTCGTTTTTAGTCGGTTGTGCAAGTATTTGATGCGGAAATTTTAAAGAAGCTCGTTCTGCTCCAAGAGCCAAAGTTGCAAGTCCTGACTGTTTTACTAGAAGAGTAGGGGAATCACTCAGCCGGTAATTTCAGCGGACACACCTAATTGGCTTTATCTGGATGCTTTTCTGTTTAGATATAATATTTGAGTTCACGCAAATAATAAGACGTTGGCCTACCCAAGGACCCATCTCAAAAATATAGTGTAAGTTAAAAGTTTGATCTTAGATGGTGCCAGCCGTGGACATCTTTTTAGAAGAAAAAGTTTTTGTAATGCTCAAGAAGTTTAGGTTATATGCGATGCCCAGTTAAGGTTGGACGTTATTGTTATACCAAGATACTTGTGCTCTTAACTCTGTTCACGAGGCGGACATTAAGCGTGTAGGGAAAACGCAATGGGTATTTTATTCTCTCGTTGCTGTCATGCAAACCGTTTTGCTTGCACTAATGGTTAGTTGACAGTTATCATACCATTAAGTTATCCTCAAGTGTGCTATTGAGCGGAATGTTATCTTCAAAAATTAAATTATGGGGTTTTACGTGCCAAAACCACTTTCTGATTATGAGTCACGCCGTAGTGGAGGACTCCGGCAATTTCAACCACCTGGGGTTCTTTAACGTGCACCTAAATGCAAATACACGGGTGTTTTCGCATTTCGCCCTCATCTAAATGCGGCCACTGTGGCAGGGATTCGATCCCGCGACCTCGTGCTCAGCAGCCCAACACCATAGCCACTGAGCAACCACGGCGGGTGTAATGTTATTTTCCTGATTACGTATTCACCTCTACAATGTACAGTCGTCGGCAAAGAGTTTAATTTTACAGTCAATATTATCTGTAATTCCATTGATAAATTCAAAAAATAACAGCGGACCTATTACGGCGTCCTGTGGGAAACCGATCTAATAAACACAGGAGCACACGGGATTTTTTGGATGAAGACAAATTGTGTCCGTTGAGATGTTTTTATTCATGCAGTAATGGGTACAATGCCAATTACAGCTGCAATTTTAGCAGCCAATTTAGCATGGCACATAAAATCAAATGCGTTACTGAAATCAAGTAAAAGTAGGTGAGTTAGATTGTGAATAATAATAGTTCCCGCAAGCTCGTGTACCACCTGTGTTAGCTGAACGAGAAGAAAGGTGGTTAACCGAGGGGCCCGATTTTTATTAATCAAATCATGAGAAGCCAACAAACAATGACACAGTAGACAACACAGGGGAAATTACTTGTACGTACTAACTGAAATAAAGAAATTATAAATTAATGGCAAAAATGGATAAAAATAACTTGCCCCAAGTGGGGAACGATCTCACGTCTTCGCATTACGCGTGCGATGCTCTGAGTGACTGTCGATAAACCTCATCTAGAACCATGTTGGACATCTGCTAAACAACTCTTTTGCAAAATATGTGGTTAAGTGCTCTACAATAATGTGCTCCACAATTTTACTTTGTGCGCTCTTTACTGAAATTGGTCTGTAGTTATATGGCATGTCAGTATACCCTGACATATGAACCAGTACAACTTTAGCAATTTTCCAATCTCCAGGTAGTTCTGAAGTCGAAAGTGAGTTGCGGTAATTAGGGCCAGCATATTTACTGTTACACTGACGATATCTTTGCCTCAAGGGCTCATTTGAGATATTATCGGGACTATTAGATTTCTTCACGTCTAGCTCCAGTAACTTGTTAAATATTCGGGAGTCGTTTATTATTAACGTGTCAATAGTGGGAAATGATGATGGTAGTAAATAATGAAGTGTGTCGTTATCCTAAGTAAAGGCTGAGTTAATGAGTTGGTTAAATTGATCAGCGTGCTCTAATTTATCCTCACGTGAATGATCAGGGGTGGCTGGGGAGAGTGCGCAAAAAAAGTTCCAAAAGCGATTAAGGATGTTATTGATAAGGTTAGGCATTGTTTCTTTGAAATCTATCCTTAAGTTGGGTTTGTCGGTAAAGCGAAGGATATCTCTGAATTTGTGTACTTTTGCCTTTACTTTACAGCGAAGCCGTATATAACTACCCCATTCGTCCGCCCATCCGTCCGCTTGCCTGTCGGTCTCCTGTAAGCCGGAAGCTCATTCGACGCAACTCCATGTGCATGAGCAAAAAATAAAGAGAGAGAGAGAGAGAGAAAAGGAGAGGCGCGTGATTAGCCAACTCGACATAGATACCGCAAGGCCTGCTTACTCCGATCCATGACGTCACGCTACCTGGTGGGAAATTTCCATTGAGAAGGCTTTCCATTGAGATGAAAGTGGTGACGCCAAAATCACTTTTGCCTACTCGGGGGCATCCCCATTAGATTCTGTGGCAGTCGCGGCCAGGTAGCATGACGTCATGCACCGGGGTGAAAACGCCTTGCGCTATCTAGGTGGTGTTGGATTAGCTGCGCCAATAGTGACGTCGTTGGTCTCCGTCGAAGCAGAGTGCGCTCGCAGCAGCTTCTCTCCGGCTCCGGAATGGGCAGGCTACGCGTCATACATACTCCTTAGGAGCAGACACCTTTCGATCAGGAACCTCGCGAGCAATACTGGGAATCAGTTCGTCTACGCCATACCGATGCTGCAGCCCAGGCACAAGAACAGACTAGTGCAGCCGAGCTGAAGCAGCAACTGCGTACCGAGGATCCGGCTGCCTGCCAAGCCGACGTTTAATGAGCCGTCGGGATTAACGCACTCATAAACACCGGGGCGGATCGTTTCAGCTTCGCCTGTTAACCATCTGTATGGAGTCCTTGGGTTATGATTTATTTCATGTTACGCCGCAAGCGTTTTATTCTAGACTTCGCATGAATTGCATGGCGTGTTATCTATGGAATATTTTCTTAGAGTATTTAAACTTTATTCGGGTTTTAATAGCGTATGCGGTGCGAGACTATAAACCTGAAAGGAAGCCAGGGATCACTGACGTGGACAGAACTGCCACGGGCCATTTCGTATTCGTGTGTTAAGTAGGTTAGGATAGCGAAATCAACTGCGTTTTAAAATTAGGCACAATAACTTCAGTAGTTTCGGCCGTTGCACACTGTAAACAAGAAAACACCCAGATGGGCGTTTTTTGCTTGTCCTCTAGCGCATTCCCTTTTGTACATCTTTTTGCTCCCATTGAAAGGGCGTACGATAAAACTCCCATTGACGTGGGCATTAATTGGGCACACTACGGGGGTACCGTAATACGCCCACTTCACTCCCCCCCCCCCCCCCCTATTTGACTGGGAGGTACAATGGGAGTATTGTGAAGGAATTAAAGGCATTTTAGTTTAGGTGCGGCAAGCTCGTAGCGAAATGCATGGTGGCGCGGGTCACGCGCTTACGCAGTACCAGACGGAACACCGCAGGCCGAAATGTCGAACGCCGGCGATCAAGGCTCAAGGGAACTCGGCCGTCCGTGAGCTGCCACCCGAGCAGGCGTCGCACCTGCTCGGAGCGAACGCCGGCGTCCGACACCTTGGCCTGCGGGGTTCCGTCTGCTGCTGCATAGGCGCGGCGTACCGCCACGAAGCATTTCGCCGCGGGCTCGCCACACGTGGTCCAATCGACGGCACAGGGCTACCGCTGAATCGACCAAGTCACGCGCACACGTGGTCCAATGGCGAATGAACCCGTCACCGCACGTCTTCATTTTTTTTCCCTTTCGCTGATCACAGAGCCCCTCTTTGCAAAGCTTTTATACAGTCGTCCTAGCTTATCGGCAGTGCCTCCGAGGCCAGCAAACGCCTTCGAGAGCAGTTGCTACTTGCTGAAAGGAAAAATGCACGAGACACACTGACAGTGAAGAAAATTTATTTTACACCAAATGTAAGAGATATAATATGTTCACTTCCGGGCCCAAAAGAAAGCACATTTCTGCCCCAGTAAAACAATTGTCTGGATTTTAAAAAAGAGCACTGTACATTGTAAGCATGCCAGTTGCTAGTATTCTACATGTCCTAACACAATGAAATTAGTAAATGAAAGAAATGCTAAGAAATCTTATCTCCTTTCATACTGAACTGTAACTACAGAGCCATGTGTTTGAACTGTTACTTTGTACTGACACTCCACACTTTTGCACAGACTATATATTGAGCTCGCTTGACTAAGAGTAAAACTTCATTTGGCCTAGTTGGTACATAATTCTGAACTTAAAACTTACAGCGCAAACACCTAAGACGAACCGCAAAAGGCAGATACTACAGACGCTCGCGCTAACTGACTTCTTTATTTCTTCGTCGTCGATGCATATATATGCCCTAGGCCACACAACTGCACAGGCGCACACATTACATTACAGAGATCTCCCAAATTATCACATATGCAAACGTAGGAACTCAAATTCAGATGGGTGCAGGGACAAAGCTATGTCACTGATGCAATTATCATTTTGCCTTTTTATGTGGTAGGCCTCTAAGGCAAGCCGCGCAAGCTCATTCATGCTTTTGCCAAGAATCGACGTCCCATCAAGTCGTGCCTCACAACTTTTGCAAGAGTTTATATGCGCAACAATGTGCACTCTTCTATCTACATTTTTGTTTACTTTTTGTGCATGTTCCCTGCGCGGTCCCTTAAACACATAAGGTCATCTATCAACTCAAGAAAATTGCTTGCAGGCATAGTGTTCCTTTGGCATTTTCTGCACCGAACAAGCTTTTAAAGCTATGCTCCCGCACCTGCGGAGAGGGCAGAGGAGGATGCCAAATTCGGCATGATGCTTCATACGTGTTGTGCGCGGTCGGCGTGGTTTATACCATTCACTCTCATGTGGCAAGACATAGCTTGGCTAGATAGGGCATTGCGTCAATGAGCGACTCAGGGAACATGCTCAACAAGTAAACAAAAATGTAGACGGAGGAGCGCACCTTGGTGCGCATATAAACTCTTGCAACAATTGTGAGGCACAACTTGATGGGACGTCGATTCTTGGCAAAAGCAAGAATGAGCATGTGCGGCTTGCCTTAGAGGCCTACCACAAGAAAGGCAGGGCGATAATTGCATTAGTAAGATATCTTTGTCCCTGCATCCATCTGAATTTGACTTCCTACGCTTGCATATGTGATAATTTGGCAGATCTCTGTAATGTAATCTGAGTGCCTGCGCGGTAGTGTGGCCTAGGGTTTATATTGCATCGACGACGAAGAAATAAAGAAGTTGTTAGCACCAGTGTGTGTCGTATCTTCCTTTTGTGGTTCGTCTTAGGTGTTTGTGCTGTAAGTTTAAGTTGCTTGACTAAGCCATTCATAATTAACAGTGGCTGGTATAATGAGGCCGATCAGTGGTATTTTGCATGGACTAGCACACAAATATGATAAATGTCAAAGTACTAAATTAAGAAATTGGGACTCATCACAAACGAGCTACATAATTTAGTGCTGGATTTCTGAGCAAGCTATTAAAAATTATTGTATTTTACGAACCAGAACCCACCTTCTGATTATGACACATGCCATAGCGAGTAACCCCGAATTAATTTGGAGAACCTAGGGTTCTTTAACATGCACCTAAGTACACGGGTGCTTTTGCATTTCGCTCCCACTGAAATGCGGTTTTGTTTAAGACTACATTTACGAAAGTTTCAAACACGATCCCCCCTATATTTTTACAGTGGGTGCTCTTTAAATGGAGCCTCAAGGTGCCAGGGAAATTGGTTCCATTTACCAGGCATTATATTTACTGAGAGACATTGCAGAGAGCCAACCAATTATCAGGGTGGTGTCCTATTTAAGCGGCAGTTTCGAAGCGATTTTCGTTTATCGAGATTCCACTGTAGTCCATAATAGTGGATGAGTTGTGTTCTGCATGGACACATTAGCATGGCTACGATGTTTAGTTGAATATTGTGCAAGCAGCAACATTTCACTGTACCCAGTGCAATATATAAAGCCAGCAATGTAACATGTTGCAAATGCAGCCACGAACAAGTACCTTCCCTGATCATATCCAATAGCAGCATCTTTAGACGAAATTAGTCATGCTTTCTCCCGTTTAAGTGCCTTGTTTTCAGAAATCAAATCCTCCTTATCACATTGACCTCCAATTGTGTCATTCCCCGAGCTGAGGTCATTTGAGATTGCATTTAATTGCCCTTCAAATAGCATATTGGTCTTATTTAAAAAGCACATGGCATCACAGTGACCACCTAGACATAGAATTCGAGCTGCAACACAGTAGCAAACATTCTGAGGTAGAAGCCTAACTATTCTTTTGAATTTGGATGCATGCTCAAAACACTGCTATGCAATTGCAGACAGGGCTGATAGTGTAGCAACCAGGACAGATTTAACGGACATAAAGGAGCAAAATTGTGTGAGCTTCGAATTATTATTCTCTCTGAGGAACCATGCTGTCCAATTATAAAACGGGGATCAAAATAAAGTAATTGGATAGCAAATCTGCATTTCATTAAGTAAATAAAATACTGTTCATGCTACCTTCCAGGGTGCACACTACATTCCCTTTCCTTGAATGTGAATTTGCTACCTTTCGATGGGTTACCAAATGTATAGGTGTATTGTTGGTCAAGGGTGGTGGAATGGATATAGGTCTCAGGGTAGAGGAAATATTTCGAGAAGGAGACTTGCCAGGTTGAACAACGAATGTCTCAGGCTGGAGCCATTCGGTTCTCTTGCAAAGATGTTGCCTCCAGCTTGAGACTTCCTTTGTTGGACAACTGTTGATGACTAATTTCGCCATCTTTTCATTTACCCTCGTCTTATTCAAACTATTGCTCCACGCAGGAGCTGCACTTTCTTTAAAAAATAAAGATATTAATGAGCTCAAAGGCTTTGTGCATGGCTGCATCCCCAAGTGCAAAAATTTCTTTTCAATGAATGACAGAGTTGGTACCTTTCTTGAGAATTCAATAGGAAGAACCAAAAATTAAGCTAACAGACTGGTTATGATGACAAGTAAACATGAATTGATGTGGAGTGCCATTTTTTCATTTTGCACCAGGCTTGGGGCCAGCCAGACTTCTTCCTAAAATTGAGAAAATTTTTCTAATCAAATACATATTAAGAGTATTTTCTTCATAATCTGAAAATTTAGAAACATGGTTATTTGGTTATTCATATTTAGTTGGGAACAGTGCGAAGGACACTGACGAAGTAAGGGCTTATGCAGTAATGCCACATAGTGCTGGCTGAGAACAGATTCAATTTTAGAACAGACAAACAGTTAAGTACTTTGGAATGCTTCCTAAAAGCCATAAAAAACCAAAGCAGGAAGCAGTTGTACAAAATAATGTATGTGCATGAAAAATGCATCTGATCATCGGTTCGCAGACATGTATGACATTTGCTTGTCAGTTAACAAAACATGTGTTACACTGAAACATTTCTCCTACAATTTGGCAATTCTGTGGGCTTTCATTATTGCTCGGGTCAGTTAGTTGCTGTTGTTACTGCTACTAGTGTACGGTGAAGTGTAATGTAGATGGGCAAGTGCTACTGACAACTATGAACATTGGCAAATTTTGCTGCACCAGGATAATGCATGCATTGTCCCGCTGCAGCGAAACTTTCCAGTAAACATTCACAGTTGTCTGTAGCACTTTCCCATCTGTCTCGCCTCACACTGTTCCATCTATAGCGCTTCACCATACTGTAATATGCACCACCGACACAAAATTCTACCCTTCTGAAGTTCTTACCGCTACTTCGCACTCGTCACATTCAGGCCGCCAGGCGTACTGAGCCCAATGCATAGACTGGCAGCTCCTGTCATGGACTTATTCTGGTGTAATGGCACCACAGAAGCAAACGAAGACAAAGACATGCAGGACACAAGTGCCTAACCTCAAGTCTCGCTTTAACGAGAAAACAGACATCATATACAACACATAGTGACAGGAAGTGATGTCATTAATTCAAAAACAAATTCTTTGTGCAATGTAACTGAGAATGACTGATGCATTTGTCCTTTTCGTGCTAATCTGCCAAAGCTTAATTATCTTATGTACATCTGCTCATAATTTCTGGCTACGAGTTTTGATGAACACAGGAACGAACCAATCTATCTTGCAGTGCATCACTATGTGCGAATGAGAGTTATTCCACACAAACTTCATTAGCCGCAATCTCAAATTAATACAATGTGTGTATGCAATGCAAGCATGACTGGATGGGAATGGCTGACTGTACATAACCTCCGTTGCACAGTGCACCGCCTGCAAATTGTGCTGCACGCAACAAATTAATTTGTTTTCCTGGCTTGTCTTTTTTTCTCATCAGAGCAAATCTCTCATCACATGTTTCATACAGAAAAAAAATTTTTGCCCGTAGAGACCAGCTACACAATTACCCATGAAAATTACAAATGCATACGAAACAACTGCAACCACTTTTTTACTTCATCTCATTCATTATATTCCATATTCATGCCTAATTTAGTTGCGCAAATCATTGTTTTCTCAGGCCCTTGTTAGGAGAGTTTTGTGCTGTAATAAAAGGCAGAAGCCAAAAAAAGGAAAAGGTTGGTTGTGGTTGAAGCACAATATGCATCTAGTGAGCTAGGCCGCAAGCATTGTGTAGTCTGCTGCCATCATAAGGCCGTGCCTACATTTGACAGATGGGATGCTCTATTAATGCGAAATCAGGGAAATTGAGGGAGTATGAGTCATCCGTGTGAAACAATCCTCCATCACACAATGTTGAATACTGCAAAGAATGTGACTGCGGTCCTGTGTTCCACAAAACTTGCGTTGTAGCCAGGTATTATGACCTGACAACATGCAAGGTAATTGTGGCTTGCAACATTTAAAAAGAATGACGAATGTATCAGTGATCCATTAGTTGCACTGCATAAAGAATTTCTTTTAACAGATATCATCACATCATGTCTCCACCTGTTATTAAATATTGCCTGTTTCCTTATTTTAAAGCTTGAAGTGAGATCCGGTGCTTGTGTCATGTGCGTACATATCTTTGTTTACTTTTTGTGGTGTCATTACACCAGAATTTATATAACCAAATGGCCACACACTGCTTTTGTCACGTTATAGTGGTGCTTGCAAAGCCTCCCAAACAGCAGCCTATTTGGCCAAAACATGCTTTTGTAAATATGCTCTTCCAAATAGAAAAGCTATCAAGAAGGTAACAAGAATCAAGAGCATTAAGTTAAATCCACTGCAATGCTTTACTTTTTTGCCTTTATTCCTTACACCTAAGTGGATAAGAAAGAGTGTGAATGTTACAGAAATGCACTAAATAAGTTGTTGAAATTATGCAAAAATGTTAACGCAACTAAGCATAGATTTATGTGCAATAATAGACACCAGTCTCAGTTTCTTTCCTTCTGACACAAACATAGTATATCTTATTCCTTTGGCATGAAGGAAAGCATATGTAGACCAGACAAGCTTATATTTGAATGAGAGCCTTCACGATTAAGCACCACTATAATGTGACCATAAGAGTACATACACTGTAAACAGTGCAGATGACAGCCCAAATTTCATAAGTGCAACATGTTAGCGAAAGCAGCAACCATTAACCCAGAAACTAATCAAATCCCACAAAATAACAACAAGAAAAAAAAAGAATAATGTGTCAGCGCAGCACCTGTTCTCAGAAGTTACAGAAAAGTGGTATGCTTGTTAACAAACCTGAAACCACGGCACATTTGTATCTGACCACCCCCTGCCTCTTTATGTGCTTTCGTGCCTTTGACAAGGCATTACTGGATATTTATTTGCTTGTCTGTTGCAAAAACACATCAATTATTAGTCAGTGCACAGTGCACCATGCCATTTATCTATGTGGACTCACTTTGTGTCCTTAGCACTGCTCTCACCTATTCAGAACTAAGGATTGCAAAAAGACTTGTTCTACTTAAATCTACATGCCTTAATGTGTGGGTTCTGCAGTTGAAATAGGGTAATTATAAGTAAAATGCATGACATGTTCTGATGAACTTTGTTTTCATAATCTAATTGTTTATTTGGGCACATAACCAGTCAGATCATTTGTACTAAAACAAGAAAACAAATTCAACACACTGGTTTATACTGGTTGGTGCTCTATTGACTTTAGTACACACATTGAACAAACGACAGGCAGTGAGGAATACCAACAACCACTAACTTCCACACGGAATTATTGGTCACATGTGCACAATATAGCTACAAAAACCCAAATGAAAGTAGACAAAGAAAAAGTACATTTTAACAGAAAAAGAACAAGACAAAAAAACTTCTTTTCGTAGCTAAGTCACAATCAAGGTGTAAATGACAGCTATAGTTTGGCAAGCACACATGTAGTTACTTTGCTCAGTTCCTCGATATCCCAATTTCTTGTTTGACAGCAACACCAACGGGACATCTACGCATATCTATTGCACATGCCATTTTTGCTCGCTCCAAAATCCTTTCGTGGTTATTCATTTAGTGCCTGCTTCGCCTGTACTGGCATTGCAGGGGGTGTACATTCTGTGTAATGTAACTTACATTCAAATCAAGCACACAAAGCAGGGAGGGAATTATCTTTGAAAACTATGCAAACAATTGCAGGCTGAAAAACCTTGCAGTCCCTTTGGTCCAAGGAAAAAACAATGTGAGGCATCACCTATAAGTAAAAGGAAATTAATAAACCTTTTTAGTGTAATCTCTTTCTTGTGAGGTATGATGATAGCCTGATATGAATTTCTCTATCTCTACATGTTTGGAACAGTATATGCTTGAAATAATTTTAACTGAAGAGATTTCCCAGTCTTTTAAATCCTGCCATTGCAGCTTACCCTTACTCTCAGTAATACAAAGCCTTTTAGTATGACTTCCTATTACAAATCTAACTGCCATATTTTGAACATTTTCAAGCAGACCAGCTGACTCAATATTATGGGGATTCTAGCAAACATGTACTTATTTGATTAGTGAATGCACATAAGCAAAATACAGCTGTTCTTTGAGGTTTTCGGGAAGCCAACAAAATGTGTATGGGTGGACACACGACAGCTACTACACCGATAAGCATCGTGGCCAACCAAAATTAAGTTTATTCCTATATGGGCGGGCACGGCGGAGTGTGAGCAGACAATGGTCGGCTTTTTCTGGAGTCATATACAAAGGAACCCCAACATAACGAATGCACTAAAATCAGCAATTTGGTTTGTTGTACTCAGATTCGACCGTTTAGTCAAATAAGTACATTTGCAAATGGATTGTTTTCCCACGGAAAGGGCCGCAGTCAGAAAACACAAATCTGAATGAGAAAAAAATTTTGAATTTGAGAGTCAGCGACCAAAGATACGGTTTCACGGTGTGTTAACGATACCTTCACATAGGTAGCATGAAGCAAACCCAGCCTTGCTTTCGCATCCACCCTGTCCTCTTTGATACTGCCACACACAGTGGAACGACACTATCATGAAAAGTGCTGGCAGTGGAGGCGAATGCTTTGTCTGTCTCAAACTTCAATGCATCTCTGAAACTACAGGTTATGCAACCCCGTGTACTAAACACGTGGGAAGACTGTGCACATAATACCACGCCATATCAGCACGTCTAGTCTTTCCACACGCAGCAGATCACCTCTAGAACAGGGTGTGCAGGCTGCAGATGTGCTCAGCTGCGCTCACAGCCATGGCGCTAGAAAAGAAGACGCACGGACTGGGCCCTTCTGAGGGCCCCCTTAAAAGCTCAGTTTGTCCTTTTTTGTTTCTGTAATAGGCTAGTGATAAAAGTGAATTTGCTTCATGCCTATTAAGAAATGTTGTACACATGGTAGAAAAATTAAGAAAGTAGAACATTTTATTACTTTTCACCCCTCTCAGTTGGAATATCGTACAAATGCATAAGCAGCCATTTTTGCCTTGTTTCATCTAAGATGTTTTTTTCATGCTGAAAGAAAGGCATGTGTTTAAAAAATAAGCTTGGTTGCAACATGTAAAGGAATTGTGTAATGTCACAAGGGTTCCTGAAATCAAAATATATTTGTGATTTCTTTGCGACTGGAACACTCAAAAGAAAAACGACCTTTTAAACAGACTAAAACAAAGCCACAGCACATGCACCCATACTAAGCCAGGGACTGTATCAAGCTGATATGAGAAGACTTTCAAGAAAGAATCTTTCCCGGTTTGGTAAAATTCTTAAAACAATGGTTAATACCTGGCCCCACGCCTTAAATCTAGAAGGAATAAAGTTTTTAAGCTACTCTGTGTTCTTTCTTGAACCCAACAAATGTGCCTAGAAAAATGGGTCAAGTCTACATCTTGTCGCATCTGTGGCAAGGTGTGAACAAAAAACTCGCTTTAGCTGGCTGCAGTGCTCCCTGCGATGAATATTCAGGCAGAAAATTGTTACCCCAGTGTGACTGTGCACCCAAGAAAACAAAATGTGGTAGACTACATCAATGCAAACGGAAAAATCTTTAGTCCATGCTTGCTGGCAACCTGTGTCTATTGGCCTCTAGGAGAATTGTGGCCCCCACGTGCTGGAATATTTCCGTGGAATAGAAAACATTGTGTGATACCAGCTATCAAGTGCTACCATCAAGTAGCTACCAGCTATCAAGCTATCAAAAGAGCTATAGGCAACTTTGCTGCAATAACAGTACTGTTTTTATAGCATTCGTTGTGGGGTGTGCGGCTTGCCCCTTTTGCCGGAGTTCTTGCTGAACGGCGATTTATTATCAGTTTGTTATATGTGGAACTTGAACAGCTTATATTTTTGTCTCCTCAATCCATACTTCTGCTGCACTTTTGTTAGCATCTCTACACAGGGTGTCTTGACTGAGGTCATACCAAGTAAGCACGCTACAAGCCTTGTGTGCATCGTTTTCATGACTCTTTCGATGACCAAATTTCATTTTCAGTGACTTCATCAACTAAGTATCTAGCGGCAGCTTGAACATGGGTACTCATGAGAACTCGCACCAGGCTTGGTCAAATTCGTCCAGCACTGCAGCACTGAGTAGTGAACCATGCTGTAAGAGTTGGCAACTAAATTGCCACCTTGTGATTGAAACTTTTCATCTTTACAATCAAGGCTTCAATTGCCCAGCCAGCGAGCTGCAGCAAAGGTGTGAACTATAGTCATAGTCATCTGATGTCACATTCTATGTCATAGCGATAGCAGGTGATCCCTCCAGTGGTGGCCCTCAAGGCCAATAGGCATCCCTTTCTATGCACGTGCTTGTGTAGGACTGGGGAGCTGGTGCCAGTTTGTTCTTCAGCATTAACACTGTTCACGCTGTATCAGGAACACATTTTCTTACTCAGTGCAATAGCCCTTGAACCTACATAATTGCCAATGAGTCCTTTGTTGACCAACCTTTCCTTTGCCATGTCATTTGCTTCTGCCTTGATGTCACAGCAACTTCAGCTATATGAAGCAATGATGGTGTTTGAGTACCCACACAGCCTTTCAGCTTTCCAACCTGAACATTGCTTCATTAAAAGCTGACATGATTTGGTCTCAGCAGACAGATCAGAGTTAAAAAGAAGCCTTAAACTTCTTTCAAAGTCATTCTAACCTTGTCAATAATCGCGTGCCTTTTGATGTGTTATTCAGCATTGTCCAAAGCAAGTCGGCTCTTAAAAATCAAAATAACAACTTTGTGAGGCCACCTACTAGGCTACCACTGTCTCTTCAGCCAGCCTGAAGTGTCTTGCAGCCATAAAAGCTGGAGTGCACAAAAAACGACAAAGAAAAGTGTGGCAGACAAAATGCTCATGGAAATCCATATGTTTATGGACTGTTACACTGACTGAAAAAAATGGTGGCTTCCCAATACAGTCTTGATGTACGTAGCTGTTTCAGTCACGAAGGAACAGCCAGTTGCGCAGTCCTGCACAAGCACAGTGTACAGATGCCCATGGATTAAAATTTGTTGTGTGTGCATGTGGTACAGTGTACCACATTTCATGTTCCTGAGGCTGCAGTACACTGGGAAGACTGGTTGCAACTTCAATAGTAGGCCCTTAAGAGTATTGCAGCCCTTTGTTCATATTTTGCTGCAGATTGTATCAAATGCGAATGCAAACTGTTTTGCAGGACACGTCAGTTCAGTTCAAGCAATTAGACAGAGTAACCCAAGAAATAGTTTAAGCCTCGAAAAGGTCTTAATACAGTTGCTAGTTTAGTACAGGTTTTCGCCTGATGTTTTGGCTTCTTCTACGGTATAATGCTGTTGCTTGCTAGGTACTGGTGGTGTGATGTGCACACTCTCTTGTGTTGCTATAACGACAACTTGTAAAAAAGATTTTCCTTCCTAACAAACATTTGGATACAGTGCCTGTGAGCTCATCTTTTAACCTGTTTTTCATTTGATCTGTGCATTTACATTGAACGTAAACTAGAAAATATCAGTACTGAGAATCACAAAAGAACACACCTGTGCAACGATTCCGCCGAGATCGTTGGAGTGGTCCAGCCACAGGATGCAACGCAGGTAGAAAGGCCTCCTGAGTTAAAGCAAAATAACAATCGTTGTAAGATGCGAATAAAAAATTTTATTCTGTGAGGCTTTCGGCATGTATACTAATTACCACATTTGTATGTAAAATAGTTTTGCATAATAGCTGAGCAAGGTTAACGTCTCGCCCTGTGACTGTCAGCCAATGCTACTCATGGCAATGGTGGCAAATATGGCACATCCTTTCAAATGGAACTTTTGTGGGTTACATGAATTTCAAAGAACTTAGGTTTACATAATACATAACACCTGTGGTTAGAAGGATGTCTTGCATGCAGCACCAATGCCACAAGTGGCACTGCTTAACACTTCCAGGGCCAGACTTAGTACATAAACAATACAAATGTGCAACAAAGTGAACAGGTGGTTAGCTGCTGCTATAACTCCAAGATTGCATGCATCATGTAGATGTGAATGCAGCTCCCATCAGGAGCGAGTTGCCCTTTAGTGCACTTCACTTCTCTTCCTCTTTTGTCTTCATTGCATGTTGGTGCCATATGGTAATAATGAACAAAAATTAAGCACTTCAGTTCCCATTCTTGTTTTACTACATGCTGTAAAGTCATCTAAGTGCGCTTAATACTCTTAAGAATGTACTTTAGCCATTTTGTCAATATTTTTCGCTTGGCTTCACTACACCTTAATGTAGTGCAAATTCTAGACAATGCTTACAAAAAAACCTACTCCACACAATAACACCTCCAATTAAGAGTACACAGTCTATGGCTTCGAGATGTGTACATACATACTTTATACATGGTTACAATGAAAATATAAGTGGCTGTTCTAATATGCACACTTAGCATACTGCATAACAGTCACCTGGTTCCAAAATGGCTTTTTGTTATCACACATAGGACGGCCACAACTATAAATTTAATTCTGGCAGTAACTTAAGCCACGGCCAAAACCTTCATAGTGCAATCAATGAAAATTTTCGAATTTAGAGCAGTTAGACATAAACAGGGCAAGTAGTTTTAAAGAGTTAAATAATGAACTGTTATGGAATATGGCGGTAGAAGGCCATGCGCCTGAAACATAAGTACTGTTTATCATATAAGCACATTCTTATATTTTTGCTTACTTCCCTAGGGAATGCATCAAACAGTTTGCTTGTGTAAATTTTGCTACGTGGCTGTATCGTATCAGCCCTTATCTTTTCACATTTGGCTTACTGCAGCTTTATGCACATGCATAAAGCTACTACTGCTACCACTCTACTGCTACACTACTACCTACTACCTACACTACTACCTTCAGCTGAAGGCCAAGCACTATGCTGTCCAACATACATGCATTTAACAACACCGAACAGTAGACAGAGAATGAGCAACTCTTTTAAAAAGTGCAGTTCTTTGGAGACACATTGATATATATCTGGAAAACAGATTTTTGCTAAAATTATAACTTAATATAATTGGTACTGAGCATAATGCATCTTGCAATAAACTTGCATTTACCGGACACCACTATACACACTGCGACCTCTGCAGCTTCTCCACAATCTGGCACAATGTGCTCAAGCTGCCTGTAAACCCTGGAAGGGGTCTATGATAGTTTAAGAAGCTTAGCAAACATGAGAAGGACCTAAAATGAAGGTCAGAGAAGCAAAGCAAATTTTTAACCATTCCTCTCTATGTTGCTATGAATGTCAAGGTTCCAGCAAATGATGTACTTGAACTGTATTTTTAATCGCGCAATACTAGAGAGCACATTTTTGCAATAATAATGTGACAGAGAAGAATGACAGAAACTAACTTAATGAATATTTTTCTAAACTTGCATGAGGTTTTCGTCATTATGCTGATGCACACACCTGCATACCTCTACTGTGAAGTCTTGTTTCAGTTTATTTTATTGTCACATAGTAATTTACACCATACACTTGTCCTGAAATACATCACGTTGGGCTCCTTCAGTATTTTTTTCTTACTGGAAACACACATGCCTATACAGGGCAAGCACTCAATACATGCAAGACTGCCACGGGAATGGCCACTCGAGGTCGACTGTTAGTACAGCGCAAAAGACGAGGACTGAAGGAAGAACACAACACAGGCGCTGTCACACAGAAACATACTCAAGGCACTTTGCGAGATTCTCAGGCTTCTTTCATGCTCTAAAAACACATTATGTAGCACATATTGAGCCACAGATAGCTGTACTGGGAAATTTTCACGTTGCTCTACAATTTTATAATTGAGACTTTTTATCTAATTACATTTGAGAAGTTAATTAATTGATTAAGACTAATTAGGTAATTAGGCAAAATGCAGCAAATCCAAGTATTTCCAAGAGACAGGAAACAACATTACATAGGTTCTGGGCAGCTAGGTGGCATATTCATATTTTTAAAAGTTTGCTAAAGTTACGTGGGATAACCTGCATACCTCCTATGGAACAGGTGTCACACCAATCACTCTAAGTAATGCCGCTAAAGTAGCCATTGCGCTCAAAACATACAGGGTAAAAAAGCAAACTCTAGGTAAGAGCATACCAAGGCCTCTATTGCTGAAAAGGGAAACTGATGGGAGGCACCCGATCTCCGGCCATGAAGCTGCTTCATCCTCACAGTTGGCAATGAAACGACCGCAGCCGCAGTCCTGAAATAAAAATGAAAAATTTGACACTACAATGATCACACCGAACACAAAAAAGCTGGTCACAAGCTTATCTTGGAGAACATCTGCTGCTACATTAGGTTTTGTATATTCGTCAGCTTATTGTTAAACTAAGCTTGCCAATATTTTATATCTTAATGGCTTTGCTCTTTACAAACCAATACCTTTGCCCAACTCATGCACATATGCACTACTTAAGCTATGAGATGTTTACTGATCCCTTACAATGAATGGCTTCTAAGACAAATGATTTCACACAAAAGGATGCATAACTTATGAGTGTTACTGACATTGAATACCAAGGTAGTACCTTTTTTTATAGACAATGGCGGACTTGAAGCACATTTTTCTCACAGATACAGGTTACAGGTGGATCGGTCTGCCTTTTTTTTTCACCAGCAACAGAAATTTTGTTATTAATACTCGTGCAATATAGGATGACGCTGTGATGTGTGATATGATCCTGAGTGGAAAGGCTCAACTTCTTTGTGTGAATTTGGCACCTAGAATTCAATACTAAATATCTGTACCCAATACGCAGTGGCACAGCAGCAAAGTAATTAAACATTAAACAAGTTCAAGTATCCAGAGCACAGCGCCAGCTGTTGAATAACAACATTGCACAAGCATCGACTATATAGATATAGCGTAGTAAGTGCACCGCAGGCGTAGTGGCGGCCTCAGCAAAGAACACAGGCATGGAGCGACGCGCCCGTATGACCTATCACCGGCAATGCTATCGCGTAAATTGATATATCTCGTCACGGCACGGGCACCGTTTTCTGCCCGCCGAGGTGCCGCCGCCACTGGTACTCACCTGCTCCGGCCGCCGAGGTTCAAGTGACGGCGTATCCAGTAATCTGAACCCAAGCAGGACACCTGTTACCGCCAAGCAGTACGCTAACAATAAAGAGGTTCTTATACTCTGACCGGCAGCTCATGCGGCGTTCACCCGTAGTGCCGTTGGAAGCTCACCACACGCTTTTAATACCACAAACGCGCCGCCGACATTTCACGCCCGTAGATCAAAGTCGACGGGCGCAGGCTCTACATGCTACGTGCCGCAGTCGCGCACTGCCTGCACAATCAACGACGTGGGTGCGAAGAGACACAGACGATAGAAAGGAGCGTACTGGCAAATCTGCACAATGCGCGCTAAGTGGGCGACCTACTGCACACAATCGCACGAGCTAGGGGATTGGCGCCACGTACGCGCCAGCTAGCAGATACCGCGCACAAAGAAGCGCCGCCGGTTCTCGCTCAAATGATCGCTGTACAAACACTCACACACGCGCACCGCAGTAAACCCTTAACGAGCCGCCACATTTTCAGGCCGCGGTTAGGCGGCGAAGCTTAGCTCACCTCGCACTGCGCGTAACTATTATGGTAGTGGCTTGCGCTTCGGGGATCATGTCGAATGCTCACATCCGCCCAATTAAAGACGCGGCAAAGTCCCTCATTATATAAAATCCTAATTTTTAAGTACACTCGCTTGACTCTGAGCACTCAAGTCGATTCGATTACGACAAAGCTCGAAGAAACACAGTGATCGTGCAAAATGGTTCTGGACTGCCAAATGTCGCGCCATGTTGTACCGAGACCTTCAATAAGTCATATCAGCGCGTCTCCTCACTTAGAACACATGCACACTCATAGAACATGTAATAATCGTTCAAAGTCACTTACCGTGGAGTCTTGGGGGTTCAAAGCAGTGAGAAACATCAACCACGGTAGAAGAATGTGCCGTCGCTGGCAAATGGCTGCTCGATCGCAGCTTTCAACGCACGCGCGCGCGCTCCGAAGGCTGGTGTTCCTCCGCGCGTAGTTCCGACTTCGGCGTCCTCTGCAGCACCAAGGCGCGGCTACTCCGAACAGAAAAACAGCGCCGACACACATTGCGCGGGATATTTCGAATCTGACTGCAGAAATAATCCTACTGAAATAGTCGCTGCGGCTGACTGCCTTGTTGGTCATGGCTGAGTTATTCTTTTCTCTGTTTGGCTCGTCTCAATTTCCCCTACGCCACCGTTATTCCTTGAAAACCCCCATTTTACAACCGCAATGCCCCATCAAATGGGGTCGGGGGTACAATAATGGTTCTAGCTTATTTTACTTCTTCTCGTGGGAGTACTCATTTTAAGCTAGGGGGGAAAATGGCATATCAACTGTTAAAACGCCCATATGGGCTCATTTGTGTTTACAGTGCAGTGCTTCCGTGGCGCAGCTGGTACTTATGTTGTAATCTGAGAGACAATTTGTGATCTGAGTTCAGTTGATTTACGTGGAAGCCGTCACTAAAAAATATTGTCCTGGATGTTATCGCTTGTTCCTTGTGGTCGCGTAGCATAGGCTACAACTTGGTGAAGCCCAAAGTTTAGCATCAAATGAGTGAGCGCATTTGTTGAGTGCAGAGTGTGATGTGGTATTCTAGTCAATATCAGGTAAATTAAAGTTTCCCATAGCAATAACGATTCTTACATGACCCAGTCACATAAGTTGCTTTGTTTGCACGTATGGCTCCCATAGCGCTTCCTTTTAAACGAATGTTGAAGGCAGCCGCCATGAACCTTTGGAAATGCAAGCGTTCCATGCGCACAAGGTTCTTATGCGAACACCAGGAGTGTTTTGTTCGTCACTGCCCCGCGCACGTGTTTGAAGCAGTCAGATATATAGACGGCAGCCGCAGTTACACGGAACACAGCTTGTCCATTAAGTTTCAGCTGGAGTATAATTCGCCGTCTTGAGCTTATGATGCTGAGAAAAAGATCCTATCTTTCTAAACATATGCACTGCAACCATCAGTTTAAACATGTAAAACATTGAGTGTGTTTTGGACCACATTAAACATTCTCATTACCAAATTCACTGACATTATCGGAGTTGACCATTTTGAAGAAAGTGTCCACTGTGTCTGTTTATTCTTGCCAAACGTATATCTGCGTAATTTCCGGAGCTCGAAACAAGACAAGGACATCTAAAGGTTAATTTATGGAAATTTTTACCGCAATTTATTTTCAATTAGATGTTATCTCACTATTTGCGTGACATTAAACCGTCACAAGAAGCTTTCTTTATATCAATGGCTTTGGTTACCACTATGTACGTGCTATGTACATGTTCTATGTACGGCATATTCCTGATGCCCTTGAAAGGAAAAATATGTCGTCCACCCGAATGTAGCACGAAGCTGCAAAGTTTGATCCCTTGTATATGTGTGCTATATTGTAGTGGAAAACAATTTTCTCTTTCATAGCTCTTCCTCCGCCTTAACGGATTCCGCAGAGCTAATTTGCAACAACATCATACCATTCCTTTATTGACTGAAAAGTCTTGTGACCACTATCGGGACAATACACTGCTATTACGAATACTAACACGGGCTCCATGAATGCCCAACAGATTACCAATGTATATATGCGGAACACATATTGTTTTTTTTAAAGGTGGTGAAAACTATACAACTAGTTGCTTGGCAAATCGGAAAACAATTTGCCGAGAAATGTCTCCGTGAGCACTTTGAAGTTTGAAGGCAGTAATGCAAAAGGTGAACCTCCGCTGAAAGGTAAAGAATGACCGTGTTCTTCCTTCGGGCTGTACGTGCTTCAGGTCATCAACGTAGACGACCGCGACGTGAATTCACCGTGCAACAGTACGACGCCTGAGAAGGTTTTCTTCTTCAAAAAAGGCGCATCCACCTCTGACGTGGGCGTGTTCAGTAAGGTTCGACAACAGGAAGCCCTATGTAGCTGTTAGTAGTTGTGAGTAGATGCAACACCGTACAAGTCCATATAGCTACCCTCATCGCATAATGAGTGTTCGGAATTCGGCTGCAGCGAAGTCGTCGTGTCAGCGTAGCGAGATCCTGGTACTATAATCTTGCTTAGCTTCAGCTTCTGACAAAATGGTGGGCCTATATCGCTCGTAAGTGCGTATAAGCGGCGCCTACTCCTAGGCATAACCTCGCGCAAAATGCAGCAGCAAGTACCAACACGAAAACTCGCGACTACCACTCAAGGAAGCAGCCAATGATCTGTATGTGATTACAGAACTTGGAATTGAATTTGCATTGTGATCTTCAATCTTAGCGCTATCCTCGCTCGTACATCGCGGCGCGTGTGCTATAATTATTTGTAAGAGTCCTCTCTGTATATTTCGAAAGGCGTCATGCCTGAGAGCAGAATATTTTAGTAGCTGCAGTTGGTTGTGTACGCAACATCATACCATTCTGACGCTACAATACGCTCTCACTGCCGCTACGTTATTGGTTAAAATTATGTGCTACAGAATAGGCTGGCGCATCAGGTTTTTACCAAGCGACCTGTGGTCACGAGCAGCAGCTGTAAAAGCAGCAGCCGCAGCGCGAAATTGCTGAAGTTTGCCACCATGAACTTCGCTTTAGCAATCCAAGAGGCGACATAGCTTGAGTACAATGTAACTACGTTCAAGGAAATTTAAAAAATAAATGAAATAAAAGCGATAGTTACTGTCCATATCCGAGCACAAATCTATAACGTGTGTTCGAATAATGCAATACATGTTTTCTGGTGGTCAGTTCGTTTTATTTTAATAACGATTATATGGACACTAAAGCCGCATTTCTGCCATCGGCGTTGGCGTGAGGTTCCGTATAAAGTCCAAGGGCTATAAAATCATCACCACTCGCCGTATGTTGTATGTGCGAGTGGAAGCATGCGGGTGTGAACCGATGAACGCTGCTCGATCTCGAGTGCGTGAGTGAGAAAGGTGGGCTGGAAGCGAGCCTTCTGTCACACGCCAGGCTCAGGGGTGAGGCGAGGGAGGGGCGTGGGAGGGGGCGTTCTCCTCCGGGGCCGTAGACGGCCGCTGCTTAAGGCACAGCCGTGCGTCCGCCGTATCTTGAAAGTGATCTGCGACGTGCGCTAAGGGGCTAAAGTGCGTGCCTACGCGGACCTCATCTTCAAAGCGATCTGCGACGGTTGAAGAGTGCGCTTAGTGCCGGTAGCTTCGTATGCGCTTTGATTTAAACGGTTCGTTGGCGCTGAAGCTAGAGACGCACGAATGTCAATTCGATCGCTGCTGCTGCCGCGATTCCTCACTCCAGCATTTGACAGCGAATTTCCGCGTTCATCGAACGAGTTGTGTCCATGCTTTCTTGTGCGCACGCGCCACCGTGCTTGTTCATTTTGTTAAGACACGTTGGTGGGCTTGTTGCTTAGAATACATGATAGAATGGGCAAGCGCGATTGAACGAGGAGGTAGAAATGACACACAGAGACCACGCTGTCTTTGTATGTCTGTTTGTTTCTACGTCCTACTTCAGTCGCAATTAAACGTTATATCATTGTTAATTTAGATAGTAAGCGAATGCTTACAAGTTAATACGGCCGATAAGACGACTATCCTCGCTTCGTACAGCTATCTACTAATTTGATATCGCAAACGGTTCTTCGCATTTCGGATGAAACTGCTGCTTCTTTATTTGTTGATCAGCTAATATTACGGCAGCGTTCAGCAAAGCACTCAAGAAAAACTGTGAATTTCACATCATTGCAATTATGTGTTTCTGCCAGCTTAATTTATCACAGAAAATAAAGAAAGCCTACATAGATAGAAACTAATATTGGCTTTGTTTACAACTTGTAGGAAGTAACAATAAATATTATATGATACAGGACAATGTTTACATGCCAGCAAAAATATGTTGAAGTGTTTCTCTCATAACAAAACGTTAAATGAGAAAATTACCGTCAATTAATGTTATAGCAAATGGAAGTAAATAGTGAGTACCGTTTGCTGAAGCCATAAGGTTGCGACCACAGTGATATGAAGGTGGGTTTTAAGCACCACTTTCTTCGTAACAGAAGGAGCATTTTCCTCTGAGATGCTTTCTGGCAGCTGGGTGTAGGGAGAGAGATATATATATTGAGATACGAAAGGCAGGGAGCTTAACCGGAAGATAGATATCCAATTTGCTACCCTGCCCTGGGTAAGGGCTAACGGTAGATAGAAAGATAAAGAAAAATCCGCACAATGAGAAAGAGAGGTAGATTACAGAAAAACAAGAAAAAAAAGGAAAGCTAGGTGGAGTCTGCCGCTGAAAATGTGCGCTAGTAGGTAAGATCGTTTGCAATTTTTTTTTCGCCTTTCTAGCTGTCCCTATCTTACCCGCTCCGCCATGTTGCTCCTCGTTCGGCATCGCTTCAGAAATTTCACGTGGCTTTTAAGGGTCATATTCAATTGCGGACTGTGCATTTGTCAGCATGTTTAAAATAGCTTAAGAGCCAATGTATACGAGAATTAGGTTACTATATATGGAAATGACAATAAATCAAACGTGTACGTCTGTTATTTTAGGAGCGGAAAGCCCAATTTTCGTAGTGGCAGATGCTGAGAAGAATACTACGCCCGAATCGTGCAATATCTGCCGCACGAGAAAAAAGAAACAAGAAACAGTGTTTCCGTGGTAGCACACCTCGTCGCCTTTCTGACGGCATGGCGCACTTTATTCTTAAGAATACGCTCCGGTAAGTCATATGTAATCTGACTAGGACTCACGGGTACCTGGCGTGACCTTTGGTTACTTAAGGCAAGACTTCTATCATTCCTGCTTTCCTATTTTGCTGATTTATATGTGTGGGTACAGATGGGCACCGGTGGCGTAAAGTTAGCCGAATTCTGATGATATCGCTAGCGAGATTCGGTAACTTAGCTTATGTAAAGTACTTTTTATTTTCGTCGTTATGTCATTCGTGTTTCATCTATCATACCTTTTGCAGTTTCCTTGAATATCTCTACTTTGTTTGAAACGAACACAATAAAAATTAAAGAATAAATTACTTGGTAAACGGTTGTTTGCATGCAGCTATATGCGTAGATTATAGTTAGTTTTCTACTATACGCGAACACCAAATTGTAGCTCCGGTCATCACCACCTCGTAAATTCAATTTTTTTTCACATGCCAGTGTAAGTAAATGTCTGACGCTCACTGTACACTTCGGGAACTACATTCGGATATATGTTGTGATTATGCAAAGTGAATTCGGAAAATAAATGTCACAAGATTCATGTCGGCGCGCTTCCTTTCACCGGCTCATCAAATGCCTTCCCATGCAGCTGCAGGCACCAATGTAGCGCATGCAAAAATCTCAACCCTTTGTCGCCCACAATCTGGTGAGTCTTCCCCACGGAACGATCGGTTAATGCACACACCTTCATGGTTGAAGCATCTTTGTACGCCGCCTTCGATTTTTCCTTGTTTTCTGGGTGAGCCTTGCTCGTTCGCTTGATAGCTGCGAGCATCTTGCTCCTGTCCTATCTCCTCCGGAGGGAGGATCACTGAGACGTGTCAAGGAGACGACAGTATTCAGGGATCGATGCGGTGGGCAAGCTACGTCAGCCGTAAATGTGCGCCAATAAGGCTTTCGACATGCGTGGCTTGTCAGGGGTGAAACAGGGTTGCTGTGTAGCTGCAGGGCTTGTGTCAACGGGGCGTTCGCCCATTCCATTCATCCCCTTACCTCTGTCAGGCGTGACGAACGACATGCGTCTGCCACCTTGCTTGTGGCCTTCTTACCAATGGATGTACTCGTCAACAAAGTGCCGAAAACCGCGACTTATGTTCTTCCGATCGCGGTTGTGCGTTATGTTGCCCACAAGTACCGACATAGTTTGGTATCTTTGCTACACAGGCGCTACTATAGGCAAGAGAAATGGTGTAGAAGACGCAAAGACAAAAACAAGCGATAGCGGCTGTATTGCTGCAATAAGTTATCTCCAGAAGTATTGAGAATGACAGGATGGATTTCGCAAACTTAGTGAGCGACAAAAACCACAAGCGGTAACGTGGAACACGAGGTAAGCGTATTCAATGGTAATCTTCGGTAACAGTTGAACCGTGCCGTCTGCATTTCAATTTTTTGTGTTTATAACAGCATGTCGTTTCTGCCTAGAATCCAAGTAATCTTCCGTCTACGCCTAATAATTGTGGAAAAATTTTATACGCAACGAAGTGAAGATCTTAGGAAAGAGCAGCTAAGTTTCAGAGTAGCTTAAGTTAGCGCTATATCGCACATTCTATCGAAATAAACAAAATCATATTTTATTCATATGCGCTACCTACGCAACAATTATGCACCTAGCCGCTGAGCTAAAGATTATGATTATATTGTTGGTATAAAGTGTATGCCTTTATAATAAAAATTACTACTTCAACTTCATCTTCTTCCATAGTTGTTGCAAGTTTATTGCACGTGTGACTGCTGTAGTTGAGTTTTTCAAGGAGCATAAAATTCCTCCGTGCTTAAGTATTGACAAAATCTCGCACAAGGCCACTGTTTGCAGAAAAAAAAAAACCCTTCGTATAACCCAAACTTATAATGATGCTGCTAATTTGTGTACGCAACCGGATGCGTGAAAAGTAAAGTTTAGTCCTGCCAATCTAGCCCAGGATGAGCAGCATGCCTCACTGTTTCGGGAATCTAACGAGTGTCGCCTTTTATGACATAGGAAGCTGCACGTGCGCGCACCGGCGAATTATGCGCGCCCCAGGTTTAGCCCGCATTTCGGTCCCTTTTCTCGGTGCCCAAACTCGATAATTCATACGGAGACGAGAACACGCCCATGAGGGTGGCATGAGCTCTTCATAGCGGGCGCTTACCATATCGCATACTAACTAGGTGGTCAGCACGCCTCCATAACTTCGGTACCATTTTTTTTTACTTTGCACACTTTGTGAACTAAGCCGGATAAGTCACGCATTAGGCCGGGCTAGCTTAGCGTGATTCTCAATATCCATGCCGCAATGGAGGCGTGCACGCAAAAATGTCAGAGCGGAAGTTTTGGCACGCAGTGGGCCAAATGCGATGAATATCTCTCAAGTTGTGTTCCCCTCCCCCCTCCTTTCGCCCCGAAATCTGACCGAAGAAAACCATACATGAATCCAGGCGACTTTTGCCCTGTTTTCCACAACGTGAAGCTTTACAGCGTAACTTGCCTTTAGGTGTCACTTTACGAACATTTATATACTTTGCCTAAGTTGAGCAGCGGATAGTGCTAATTGAAGCACAGGTGCTTAAGCATAGCCTTAAAGATCAGCCCTTACTGCAGTGATTACCGGCTCCCCTTTCCTGTCGCGTTTATATTTTTAGCTTAGGAACATTTTGTTTTGTAGCTGTAGTCTCCTTAACCTGGAAGAAGCAGAGCAACGTAAACGCCAGACTTTTGCTTAACACTAACAAGCACATGCATTGGTTCTAAATGAAGGGCAGGGCGAACGCGTGACCATGTATGTGTTCTTTGTCGACCTACTTTTCCTTTTCTTTGTTATTCTTTCCTTTCTTTCTAGCTCTCTTTGCACGGTGCAGGGTGGCCAACAGGGTTACAGCTGGTTAACGCGCCGATTTTTTTTGCATAAATTTTATATCTCTCTGTCAGTCCGTTGTGAGCACTATTTTTGCTCATTTCAACAAAACGTTAAGTTTTTACGGACCTAGAAGCGCATCTCGGAGCGACAAGCACACGAAACTGCTTTATTCCGCCCCTGTAGGCATGCAGTTCGTACTCAACGCGTACATTCCAATCGCCCCCAACGTTACCAGCCGCGTACTACAGTATCAAAACCTATGGGTGCCCGGTCAGTACTGATTTGAGGTAGTTTTTCTAACCGCATGTGCGGTGAGCATTTAGTGGTACGAGATCTGATTTGTAGGACCGAACAATTCATTAGCATCCCAGATCTTCAGGCTCGTCACGTGCACGGCCCTTGTGGACCCAGTTATGAAGCGCGAAGCCGCTGGCGACGATGACAGTCGTGTTTGTATAACGCCGGGTGCTTCCCCAAGAAATGTCCAGATGGCAGGTCACCGTGTCTGATTAGCTTGCTCAAGACAAAACTACTGGTCGTCTTCGCGTTGACGTGTGCTTGCCTCTGAATTATGTCTGAGTTATGTAGCCTGTCTTGTCTTTTTTCTGTAAACAGCGCTATACGAAGCTCCATTATACAACGATCCCCGCGAAAGTTGCGAAAGGGAGGAACACAGGGCAGCAGACTCGCCCTTTGCTTTTGTTTTTGTTTTTCTTTTCTGCGCTCATTGTTTGTTTAAAGGCGCTCAATATAGCCGCCAAGCCACAACACTTGGACGAACAAAAGTGCTCATCTGTAATGTAGGCCGAAATACTTAGGAAAGAGCTTGTCAAGTGCGAGGCCATTTCCGATATTACCATGCAAATAAATAAATCAATACATTCGACAAAGCTGTAGGCTGTAATACGCCTGGTACTTGAAGGTTGTTTATTTTGTTTAGACATCCGCGGCGAACAACGCAGTCTTACGTAGCATGTATGCCACTGTCATTGTTGCTGCTGTTTCTGGGAGAAATTTATCTATTCTACGGATTAGATAGAAAACCATTCATCTAACAATACTAAAGTGGGGCCTTGGCCTATTTTAGTTACGTAGAGAAACCGTTGTAAAGATTTCACTATAGAGGCTCTCCTAAAACTTCAATTGAGCTACTCAAAGTGATGCAACCGCAGAGTGCGCGTGCTGTGCGTTTCCTAATGATTTACAAGATTTAGCATAGTCATATTATACAAAACTCGTGAGGGCATGTAATGCGCATCCCCACACTGCATCTAAAATCATTTCAGGACTTGAAAACCACATGCTGTAGTTCCACTTCTCAGTCTTTATTTGGACATATTTTGGCATATGAAGGCGTGTAAAATACTAAGAAAAAAGGGCATCATGGCTAGCAATACGGTGAAATATTTCCAATTCCATGAACTCCCATGAAACCATGAAGAAAAAAAAAACAAATGTGTTGGTGCAGTTCTCATTTGAAAAATAAATTGCTCAAACCTGCTCCATGGGATAAATAGGTTGGGCAATGAACTCGTTATCATGAATTTCGCATGAGTTCGACCTTCTAAATCGAGCGCAGCCGCAAGACATATATAAATGTTAAGGGAATGTTGAATGCAGATTTGGAAGGTGAAATATATTTTCCACTAGAAAAATGTTTACTTGTAGCACCAGTGACTATTTGCTTAGATCTTCTGGAACGCCTCTCCCGTGCCTTGTTATGCAATAAATTCTTGACTTCAGGCACTTAGAAAGAAATGATATATTATTGTATTAGTGGTGATAAACTACAAATAGTTTAGGCTTAATCAAATTGGGCACTAACGTAACCTCCACTTTTATACATATAACAATGACCCTCAGGTGACCTCTGTTTCTATTCTGCTGTATGCAACTTAAGCACTGAAATAAAAAAAAATAAATGAGTGTTACTACCCGTGGTATGGCTCAACAAACTCATGTTCCTTTTCCTTCAATGGTCCCAGTTATAGTTTTTCGCGATTGGAATGCTCATGCTCACCTGAAAAGTCTTACCGCGTTCTTTCCCAAAAATACCCTCTCTAATGTGATTAGCCGAACATAATTGAATGGCTTCAGAAAAACAGAAGCCGCTGTTGCTTTATACATCACTTTCAACAGAATAAGGAAAGGTATGTCCATTGGAGACACACTAATTTCATAGAAATTCAATAAAACTTCTGCATTCATATGATAACGTCCTTGATTGCGACATTTGCGGTTATCCGGAAGATACATTCTTTATTTATTTATTTATTTATTTATTTTATTTATTCAAAATATCTTACAGGCCCGAAGAATCCGCATTGGGTAAGAGAAGCTTCAAAAATTTTACATAGTATAAAGAACATACAATTACACAGAACACAAAGCGTTTTGTTAATAATAACAATACAAGGAAGAATCAAGAATATACAGACTCTAAAATCCTCAGATCGCAAGAAAAGGAATACAAGAAGCAACGTAGACAAGACGTTATTGAAAGTAAGAAATGAATGTTTATGCCGCGACGAAACTTTTCTTTGTTAGCTTCAGTTACCAGGATATCGGGAAGGTCGTTCCACAAGCGGGTGACACGTGGAAGAGCAGATGAGTTAAAAGCGCCTGTTTTACCATAGATTAGCGTGAAAGAAAGATGATTATGCAAACTTCGTGAGGTGAATGGTGATGGCCTTCGTCTGTGAACGTAATTGTGCAACAGCAACAAAAATGCTATATCACGACGAGTGTTCAAAGCAGGAATTGATAAATTATTTTTAATTTGCGTGATACTTTCGTTGCAGATGTAATTTTGTGAGTTGAATTGAGCGGCTCCATTCTGAACTGATTCTAGCATAGTGGTTAAATAAATGTAATGAGGGGACAATATTGAAGAAACAAATTCAAGTTTAGGGCGAACGAATGTGAGATAGGCTAATTTGCGCACATTAGTCAGCGTCTTACAGAGGTTCCCGCGTAAATATCCCATGGATCTGGAGGCATTTCCGCAGATGTTGTTCCGCATTGTGTAGTCCAGGAAACGCTTGATATCAGGGTTACGCCCAGATATTTGAAAGAAGTAACTACGGACACAGGATTGTTATTAATATGGTATGAAAAGTTCGAAAGGAAATATTTGCTAGCGAAATACATTATATTACACTTATCTGGATTAAGCGACATTAGCCAGGTGCTACACCTTCGAGCTACAATTTGAGCATTATTTTCTTTTGGGCTCTTATTGCTTGCACTTGCAAAACCAACACAAAAAAATTAGTGGGTACCACGTAGTGTGAGAATCGTTGTAAGCGAAGCTTTCTGTGCTGTTAGCATTTGTCGACAATAATTAGCGGTGATAATGACTGCAAATGATGAATTTCTTCAACCTTCAGGCAAACGCGAGGGTGCTCTCTTGATGTTAAACGTTACGCCGCGTGCACCACTGCTCTTTGTTTTCGTTGTAAGCGCAACACACAGGGGGAACTGTTTGCTTGAGGCGTTGTATTTTTTTTTATTCAAGTACCCTAAAGGCCCATGCGGACATTACATAGGGGTATTACAATGAATTAGTGATATATACAGTATACGCATTTAAACAGAGAATGCATGCTACAATAAAAAGAACACAAGTGGAAAAACAGGAAAACAAACAAAAAGAAACCAGTAAGAGCAATACAACACGTCCTAAACACTGAAGATACATATAGATTTAAGATAGGTGTTACACAACATCAACGTAACTTGGTCACTTTATACAAGGAAAAATACTTGATAAAAACGTATACATACCACCAGATACTGCATTAAACAATGAAAGGCACAAGCAGAAAAAAAAATTTATGCACTACAAGTGACTGCGCTAACCTAGAAAAAAAAACCGTTTGCCCAAGGAACATCGAAATACGTTGAGGAAGAAAAGTAAGATAAGAGTAAAAAAAAGCGCGCAACAACACAGTGATGCCTATAACAAATGAGCGAGAGAATACAATGTTAGTACGTTAAAATACTGTTTTAGTTTTGCTAGGAAATCATCGTGACATAGAGCTGATACGATTTCATTTGGTAACATATTCCAATGATATATCGCGAGAAAGAGGGACAAGTGTCTGAAGAAGTTAGTGCGCGCAAGAACGGGCTGCACGTTGAAGGTATGATCAAGGCGCGGGAAGATACGATGGGTGGGCCTGATGTTGCATGCGCTGAAAGACGACCTGCAGTGATATAGCTTGTGGAAATGGGAAAGAAATTCTATCAGCCTTTGATTTTCTAGCGAGGGGAGATTTAGAAATATTTTTATGTTAGTGATGCTAGAATTTCGTGAGTAATTTTTCGGGATGAAGCGGGCTGCTCTGTTTTGGACCGACTCGAGCTTCTTTATGAGGTACGATTGATGCGGATTCCAAATAAAAGATGCGTACTCCATTCTCGAACGAACTAGTGTTGTATAGGCTAACAATTTGGTGGACTTGTTTGCCGAGCAAAGGTTACGCCTAATGTAGCCAAGGGTTTTACAAGCGCTGCTAGCAGTCGCATCGATGTCATGATTCCATGAAACGTTTGAAGATAAATGAATTCCCAAATATTTTATTGTTTGCGCATGTGCAATACTAATGTCGTTCATCACGTAACGGGTGAACCTAGGGTTACTAGATCTAGTGAAGGCTATAGCCTTAGCTTTTGAAACATTTATTTCCATTTGCCACTGTTTACACCAGTCGGTAATTTTCGCGAGGCCAGATTGCAAAATGTCAGTGTCTAAAGAATTAATTATTAATAGTTGTGTCGCATACTTCATAAGTTCCCAGATGGTTGAACACATTAGTTGTCTCAGATGGCACATCGTATTGTGGCAGATGTATTAAATTTTAATTAAATTAAGGAGCTGTACTTGCCAGAACCTCAAACAGATTGTGGGGCACGTCGCACTGGTGCACTACGGATTATTCTTACACCGTGGTGTTCTTTAACCTGACCCTAAATCAAAGTGTACGAGCGTTTTATTTATTTAGACCCCATCGAAATCCGGTAGCCGCGGTCGGCATCAAGCTAGCAACTTCGGACAATGCCATAGCCGTAAAGCTACCGCGGCGCGCACACAAGTGTTCATTTGACGTGTGACCGCTTCCGTTGTGCCGCCTAGACCCTACGGTTAGATTTAATGAGGCTTTGCTTCTGCACGCCTTGTCTAAATTGTCCGATTCACAAATTGGCATGGTGTTTATTTTTCAGAAATAGAAGAACGTACCATTGCCGTGCTTTGTACTTAAATTTATACCGTTTCCCCGCAGCCACTGTTGCATCTGTAGTATTAGCGTTTCCTTGCCGTCTCACTTGGCATTTTTTTTCTAATCGCCCCACTTCTCGCTATGGGAACTGCGAATGAAGAGTGTTCAGGCTGTTATTCGCTCGTTTTGCGGCTACGTCGGTTCTACCCATTCTCTGCCTCCTCTCCCCCCTTCTCTCTACCATTCTATCTAGCTTCCTTCTGCCCTTTAACGTTTGTAGAAAGGTAAGCGCAGCAATTTCCTCTATGTTCTTGCGGCAGGTCACGGGCAATAACAGCTGTAATGAGGCTAAGTGGCGACGCCTAGGGAGCTCTACAGGGTATTGTGCCCATTCGACGCGGTGCAAAGGTCGAAACTTGTTTCCAGCGTCGCATTTCCTCTCTGCCGCGCTGCTGTAATGTGTACACATGCTCCGAACCACTCCCCGACTCGAGGTGCGAGACAGCACCAGCAGCAGCAGTAGCAGCAGCAGCAGCGGGAAAGTCAAAGGAAGAGGCAGATAAAGCTTCCCTTTAAAACAAAATCAACATTTGTCCCAATTATCAAACAGAAAGCTCACGCAGATTGTTCTTTCCGCTATCCATTTTTACCTCATCCGAAGCAGTGAGCTAGACCTCGTGGAGTTACTTGCTATACATATTGAAGTAACAGGTGTATTATAATTCACCTATGGAGATTGTAAATGATGATAAACAGCGCGTAAGCAAGGCAACAAATGAAAAGTGACCAGCTTCAAAATAAAAGCTGGCAGTTATGTCGCTGCACTACTGATTGACAATGAAATTTCAATGTAATTGCAATGGAAGATAGTGCAGAAGAAAAAATACGGCAGTATTTAATCGGGCAAATTTACTTCGCGCAACAGGTACGCAAATAAACCATCATGCAGGTGGCATTAGAAACTGCTCGAAATTATCAGTATATAGACTTGAGACTAGTACCGCGGAAACAATTACTCAGGCGAACCTTGCAAAGCTAATTTATCTTCAATATAAAGCCAAGGCGCAAAAGAGTGAACTCTCACAGAATCCGGTATACCGAGCCTCTCTGTGCAAGTGGCAAATTGGGATAATTTGTTGTAACAATGGCGCATAAAAAACGTGCTGAGCTGGCAACATTTTAAGAATATCTGTTTCCATAAAAAGAATGCAAATGAAGCACTCGATGTTAAGCACAAAAGCGAAAGGCAAATTGCGCTTTCCCCCCTCTACCTTCCTATACCTCAAACATTCACAAGAACTTTGATTTAGCATACTTTATTGTGCTAGTTGGCTCTGCTTTTCAGTACGAAGATAACGCAATCTCAGACGCCGAACAATGTTTGTTTTGTAAATGTGCATTGTTTTTAATATGCCACTAACGTGAACGCAGATGACGAAAAGACATTTTCATTACAATCATCACCACTTGGACGCAAACTAAGACATTTCAGTATAATCGTTTACAAGGCGCCGACATTTTAGGCCCTTGACCATGGCGCAAGTGCTCAAAAGTGCGCTAAGTAACTACAGTGGTACGTGCTCGGTGAAAAGTGTTGAGAAAACGGGCTTATGTGAGATATCACTCTTAGTCTTTGTATAGACCCGGCTTGCTCATCCGCAGCATTGCATGGCGTGAATGGGAAACACTGGATGAGAAACAAGTGCCGCACTTCACACCAAATTATTGTCTCAACCTCGTTTTACGTAGCTCAACGTAAATCATAACCACACATGAATAGAAAACACATCGAAAAAATGTTCGCCACGTATTTATTAAGATATGAAAACAGTACGTGAGTAGTGCAGGGCACTGCTCACTTACTGCAGTCTATGATAAATGTACATAAGGTAATATAGAACACACAGGGCTGTGTCTACAATTTGTCTCACTGGAGTGGAACTCAAGCACCCTAAACGCTATCTTTAACACCCAGGCAAAGCGCGTGTAGAAAAATATGTGAACCGGTATAACTGCAAATTTAAATAGCTCGAGGTTGCCTTAAACATTCCATAGTTCCTGGTAACAACGGAAAGGACGTTGTAAAAGCCATGCAAAAGGACCAGTTTTGCTATCTGTGGATACCGCACCAGAGGTATGAGCACAAACACAGCCATTTATTAAAATCAAAACAAAAGGGCAAGTCCGAATGTGCACAAATAAATGATAAAACACGGAAGGAAAGAATATGCAAGTGAAGATCACTCACCGATGGTACTTTGTTTTCCTGACATCTGGCTGCAATCAGATATATAGCGATTATATGGACACCCCAGGCGCATTTCTGCCATCGTCGTGGATGTCTGTGTCGCCGTGATGTTCAGTATAAAGTAGAAGGGCAATAACAGCGTCGCCGCGTGCCGCATGCTATATGTGCGAGCGCGAGCGTACGAGGGTGAGCCGACGATGCTGGCTGAATCGCGCCCGCAAGGGAGGAAACCGGGAGGAAGCGCGTCGTCTCGCGTCGTCCGCAAGGCACCGGGCAGAGAGAGAGAGGGGGCTTCTACTCACGCGGCGGTTGCATATGGCGCAGCGGTGCGGGCCCTATCATAAAAGCGATCTGCTACGCGGACGAAGTGCGCGGAGTGCTGATAGCTTCTTGTGTGCTGTGTTCTCACCGCTTAGTTCGTGTTGGAGCAAAAGCAGGACGAATGTCAATTCAATCGCTCCTGATGCCACGCTTTCTCAATCCAGCGTATTGGCAGCGGGTGTGCGCGGTCATCGAGTGACATATGTTCATGTTTGCTTGTGCCCGCGTGACACCATGCTTGTTAATTTAGTTAGTAAGCGAATGTCTACAAGTCTATACGGCCGATAAAACTACTATCCTTACCGTTATCGCAATCAATTCTTCGCCTATCAGACGAAAATACGACTTTTTTTTTGTTCTCGCCACGTCCATCATGCTTGTTATTATAAGGCATGCCAGCGGGATTTTTGTTTACTACGTTCGTCTGATAACATCAGATCTGTTATGTTCCTGTTAGTGATTTTGTTTGCTTCTATGAAACGTTTGTATTTAAAGGAGACCGTTGATTGTGCTAATCGTATCTGAAGGTTAACAGGAGAAAGTGGGAATAGGTTGCCAGACAAGGAAACCGAAATTTCTCCTAGGCATGTTTTTGTTTAAACATACCGCGTAACCTTTAGCAACACCCCACCCCTCAATACGATGAGTCAGTACAAGATGTACGCCGTCTTAGGAGTACTACTGCTTTTAAAAAGGAGGTTGTTATATGAGCTTAGTGCTCGTCATCATTATCATCATAATCATCCAAATTTATGTCCACTGCAGGAAGACCGATTAAAGTTGAAGTCAATATTTATTGATTCAGGAAATATAATCGTGTTTCCCATGAGCCAAGAATGAAGCAGGAACTAATCTCCTGAATAGGTTTTGGGCTCGTAGAACGTGACAGCGCCAGCACCGTACAAGAAATTCTACAATGATAAAACGTATGCACAGGCACAAAAAATGCCAAAAGTCCAAGAAATTTTAAACGCTATCTAATCATTCAGCGGGTCACACCAACACACAAAAAAGGAAATCACATAGCACATAGAACTGAAGGCGAAATAAGTAGCAAGCATCATTGTTAACCACATATACTCAACAAAATCAGTCACGTGGACAAAGAAAAAATAAAGGAATACATTACCGCCTATGTTATGAGAAGCTTATTTGCGTGTAAGTATAATAATTTAATCAGGAGAATGGTTAGAAATAAAGAGTTCAAGCAGACTGAAGGCGCAAATTGTTATACCTTTCTTTTGTTATAGCAATGAGACTTGGATAAGCGTTGCACAATGTCATAAATTGATGGAAAGATCGGTGTGGGCAATAACTTGTGCCCGTCCTTTCCAGCACTATTAACATCTAACGGAAAGCATAGCCGGTATTTCTACGTGAAAAGCTGGATATATTGCCATATTTTTCGTCAATTCACTAAATATAGTTAGACCTAAATAAACGTTAAAAAATATTATTAGATGCCATCGGTATCAGAGTGCTTACTTCTACACCAAGGTACTCAATTAAGCATGCTGCGCTTCTCTGCAGAACAGAAGGTTTCTCTGTGTTCATAGCGTTACGTATATTCCACCCACTAAGCAATACATAATACGTGAGGGATAACGAATAAATATAGGTGCATTTTGTTCTGGAGGTGAAGAAGAAAAATTGTGTATGGGTCTAATTTCTCTCTAAATATTTATGCACACGTTGGCGGCATGGTTACTGCAGCTGAGATGATGAGAAAGGTCTTGACTGAGACTGGTTAACATCCCTGCCTTTCTATATTCTCTCTCTCTTTCTCACTCATACACCTATACCCCCCCTCAAAAAAAAATGTTGTGATATAAAATTATTTTATCAAAACGTGGAACTGGAACAACGTTGACAATCATAATGTTTGAGATGAAAGAAATTTTTTTTTATTTTCTGCGACCAATCTCATGATCTCCTTTCTCTTCACTCTTGACTAATTAACGTCCCTGCCTTCCTATATTCCCTCTCTCTCGCTCTCATTCTCTCTCCCATACACCTATACCCCCCCCCCCAAAAAAAAACAATATGTTGTGATACATATATACATATAAAAAGCGAGAGAGAGGGAATATAGGAAGGCAGGGATGTTAACTAGCCAAGAGTCAAAAGAAAGGAGATTATGAGATTGGTCCCAGAAAATAAAACATTTCTTTCACCGGCTTAAAAAACGATCTCGTTAGTTAAAGGAATGTTTACTCTGACATTTATCCATATTATGAACAGCAGCCATCAGTGTTGACCCTTGCAATACTCAATATTCAGAAGCACCACTGTCGAACTTATAGCCGTGTAAGCAGTTAATTTGCAGTCGTAATTCGAGATAACTGCGAATAAGACAAAGTGCAATGCCTTTTGCACCCCTGAATGCAAGTTTACGTAAAACGATATTACACAGTTTTAGAAGAGCGTTTGTCGTCTTACGTACTTTAATGTACGTAAGCACCTTTGTGGAATGTTACTGCATGTCCTTTGAAGTGTTTTACTTTACCGTATGAAAACTGAAACGTAAATAAGACGTTATAAAACAGGGCGCCACCTGGTGCCTCTTGCCAAACGTATCCAAGCCAAGATGATCAATTAAAAAGCATCCTGCTGTTGTCATGCAGACGCGTCTCGTTATGCCTACGGGCGGCAAAATCACCGTACGATCTCAGAACATGGGCGCGCTATGCGCTCATGACTAACCTCTCAAGTGAGTTTATAGAAAGCGAAGGCTCGTTACAATAATTACTGGCGACCAAAGTGAGTGACAGCGTAGCCATCCCGAGAATTCACGCTAAAGCGGGAACCATGGGGGTCACCATGTTCAACAATGCTAATTCTTAACGCCCGTAAACCACAGATACCCAATAACGTTCGGAGCATGCGCACTGAGCACGACGCTATTTCTTTACGTACGTAATGCGCTTACGTTTGGTTGCAACCGTTATTCTAAAAAAAGTCTATTGTCGGGTTGTCGTGACGTTGAGCACAGCAGCACAACTGTAAATCGCGAAACTAATTCTTTATTGGGCGAACTTTTGCCCACAATAACAAGTGACACTCGAAGCAAAATGATAGCGGTGAGCACAGTCGGCGATCGGTGAAATCTGATTTTGGTGAAGGTTCCAGAGTGATGCTGGTTCCCACGTGTCTTCCAGAAAGTACAGAGAATTCGCGTTGCGCATGCATGCAATGGGATTACACAGGATTCGGTGACAACAGGCAACGGATAGAACTATCGATACCATTCGAGAAACGTCCTATACATGCAAGGGCGTCCTTTGCTGAGCGATAACGTTTAGGATTTCTTAGCAGGTGAAAAACGGTCACCCGAGAAAGATGAACCAGTACACGTGTCAATATCATGGGTTACAGAAGGAAATGGCCTATAAGAAATGCGGAAGAAAAATTGTTCGAAAAAAGTTGTTTGTTTTCGATATTACCTGGTACCTGAGTTATAACGTATAACAAAGCATCCTCAGTTCATTTTCCTCGCAGAAATCTATACTAGCGGATGGAAGTCGTCTGCTTAGATACTAGAAAAATATTTACGGGCCTGTTATTGCTTGTTCTGGAATTTTTGAACACGATGATGTTAGCGAAATTGGTGCGTAGTTGGTAAGATGACAGCACAATCCTCCTTTATGGATTACTGCTAGCAGGGCAGATTTCATGCTCTCTTGAAATATCTGAGTCTTATGCACGAGGTTAGAAATATGAGCCAAAACTGCAGATATCTCACCAGCCACAACTTTGATCGGACCGGCCCTTGTGTAGTGTTCACCAGCCATTGAGATGTTTGGTGATTTTCGCAAAGCAATAATAGTATCATTTGCTGTAATGTCCGAAAATGGATTCAGTAATACCGCAAAATTATATAACTTTCATCACTGCGACCTGTATGTGCAGGAAGAGCAGCGTTAGTAACTCCAAAAATCACAAAGCTATGATTCAACATAATAACCAGTAGAACATCTCTATACCTTTCTTGGAATGAGGATAACTCGAAGGCAGCCCTAATGCACACGAGTTTGTTATGTCGCAGAATATTTCCCGCCTAGTGGTATAGGAAGCAGTAGCTTCAAATTTACGTGCAGAAAAGGTATGTTGAAGGAAGACGACGACGTTTCCACGCAGACGTGGTTTCCTTGTGTTCCTTGGAAATTGCTCGACAGCAAAGAAAATCTCGCCCTTATCCGGATACGAAGCTCATCGGAAGCCTATGGGGACCTGTGGACTCTGGTGAGGACTCTTCTTTGCCTTGTCCTACGGATCCTGCTCGTCTGACAGACTCAAAACACGCACGGCTGGCGCTTAGGCTTAGTGCGGCCGAGCCGCCGCGCTCGCCCGACGAAGAAGAAGTGTTTGTGCCAGATGTGAGCTCCTCATCTGTACCTTCCACTGGACTGCTGCGCGTGACAACATCCATGCCAACTATGCAGCCGAAGTGTGCAACCGATAGCTCGAATACCCAAGATGCAACACCGAAGGACAGTCCTCTTCGTGATGTGCATGTGAACCTATCCGCAGTCGTGCCGACGGACACTGGTGACCCTATGGACGTGCAGCCATCTGGCGGTTCGACGAATGCAGCCAAGCGAGGTCCCCCTATCAACGTGCTTCAACAAGACGCCATTGCATCGGAGCAACCGGCAAAAAAGGTAAGGGCCACCCCAGACAATTCCTCCACGGCCTCCCCTACGCCCGCTCCCTCCCAGTCTTACCCAACGCCCACCCCTTCTCAATCATATCGAGTTCATATACGGCCCCTTTCATGCTACGACATAACTTCAGTAGCCACAAAATATGTCCAAAGGGTCATCGACCAATCTCTTGAAACCACCGGATACAAAGGGTTCGCAGCATACAAATCTACCAACTCGATCACTGTGCACTTGGCGTCTCTCAGTAATGTGCAGAAAATGTGCACTTTAACATCTATCCCGCTGTCAGAAGATCAACACCTGCCTGTGCAGTGCTACTTTGCATCGGGCCCTAATATACAGAGGTGTGTTGTCTATGGCATTGACCCAGAAGACACCCCTGAGATAATATGTCGTGAATTGACCTCCACGACACACAGGGTGCTCGCAGCCAGATTCATGGGCAAAAGCCGTACATGCTTAGTGACGGTACAGGGCCCTCAATGTATCCCAGAACGGTTTTATTACTATGGTTGCATATTGCGACCTAAACCCTACCTCCCTCGAGCAATATTCTGCTACCGCTGCTTTCAACGTGGACACATGCAGGCATTTTGCCCACAGCGTACTATTGATCCAGAAAAGCTCACACCAGAAGGCCAACCACGATATCGATGTGGCTTATGTAAATCTGATGAGCACGATATGACAAGCACAAATTGTCCGACAAAACAGAAGGCCACAATGCGGATACGAAAGGCTATACCAAAAACGACTATAGTAACAACACACAATCGTTATGAGGTTCTTGCAGAAGAGCCAGAGATGCTCTTGGCAGAAGAGGAAAAAGCCCCAGAAACACAACTGTACTCTTCTGTTCTTAAACGTGGCAAGCAGTCGCAGACAAAGAAACAGAAATTACCGGAACCTCTGCATCAGTCAGATGATGACCATGATGACATTGACGCTCGGATAGACGCACTGGCCAGAGAGATTGAGCGACTACGCAAACATAAAGAATTGGTAGTTCTGCGTCGTCAGAAAATAGGACCGACACGTGACGCATCAACCACTGCGAATGCCACCGTTACGCCTGGATCCCGTCCGGCACCACAGGTCAACCAAGCTGTTTGGACAGCAGTTTTAGATCAACTTGCTCAACTAACGTTGCTCATTCAGAATTGCCTGCATCATGGCTAATTCTCTGCAGCAGCTGTCACAGGATGGAATTCTACAGTGGAATTGTCGGGGCCTAAACTCCAAGTTAGGAGAAATTAAAACCAAGCTTCAATACAATAAGCTACATGTATGGGCACTGCTTATTCAAGAGCATAATAAGCTATGCTCCCTATCCAATTTCAATGGGTATCATAACCCATCTATTAGAGATAGACGTGCTACTACAATGGCTTCAGCTCCGGGAAAAGCTGCAGTTTATATATCATCGCATATTGCTCACACAGTGATTGACCTGGAGCCATGGTGTAGTGGTAATCAAGAAGTTGTCGGGGTCCTAACACGACCAGTGAAGACCCCTGTCATTCTAGTGTCATTCTACGCCAGACCGCAGCGCACACGTTTGAACTTGGGGTGGATAGCCCATCTCCGGTCTACGTACCCGGGAATTCCTATTCTCGTGGGTGGAGACTTCAATGCCCCACATACAGAATGGGGGTACAAGTACAACTCCCGAAGAGGATACCAAGTTAAAAACGTCATGAGCGATGCCACTTTTACATTGCTGAACCATCACGCTGTGGCTACCTGTGCTGTACCCGCAGTATCTAGAACAAACGCTCCAGACCTCACGTGGTGGTTGGGTCCTGGAATGCCGCAGTGGCGGGTGGAACCAGACACATGGGGCAGTGATCATATGCCAATAATGATTGGTTTGCACAGAACATGCATAAAGAAAATTCGACGACGAGTAACAGTCACGCATTGGGATAAGTTTCGGGAATCATCGATTGATGAAGTACCCTCAGAGCCCTCAGAAATTCTTCCCGCTTTGCAAGAACTGCTACGGAGGAACACCACTGTGACCACAGTTGACGAGGAACAACCTCAACCGGACCTCACCCTTTTGCAACTTTGGGCAAAGCGACGTCAGGCAGAATTGTATGCGTCGAGGAATCCCGATGCACCAGGTAGCCGTGCACGTGCTAACCATATAGCGGCGAAGGCGCGTCAGCACGAAAAGCAACTTTCTCGACGACGATGGTATGAGTGGTGCGAGAATCTTGGATCGGACGTTGGAAACAGAGCACTTTGGTGTACGTTCCGGTCAATGGAACGCGGTCATAAGCAACCTGACCCTGCAGCGAGCGTTAGGTTAGCGATGCAGAGTTCGCCACATCAATTTGCAGAACACGCTGCTAGAGCGTTTTTCCCGAAATACGATCAAGCGTCACCTATAAACTGCCCCGATATTGATGAGTCTGCCACAACCTCTAAATCCCAAATATCCAGCCCTTTCAACATGGCCGAACTAATAGCGGCGATTGAAACTTCGAAGCAACGAACAACACCTGGTCCCGATGGTATTCCTTATGAGGTTTTCAAGAACATGGAAGGAGCAGCTCTCGACGCACTTCTTCAGGCTATTAATAAAGTATGGGAGACTGGAAACGTTCCACCTGATTGGAAGCATTCAATTGTTGTCGCGATTCCGAAACCAGGAAAGTCTCCAAATAGCCTGCAGTCTTTACGCCCAATTTCACTTACCTCAACTGTCTGCAAACTCGCTGAAAAGATGCTGGCCACACGAGTTTCCTGGTGGCTTGAACGCCACGATAAATATCATCCTGCTCAAATTGGATTCCGTTCTTACTTGGGAACTGAAGACGGCCTTTCTATGTTATCAGACGATGTTTTACAGGTTTCTCCACACAGTCATGCTGTGCGCACGGTAGTAGCAACAGACATAACGAAAGCTTATGACAATATCGACCATGAAATCATTATATCTAACCTCATCGACCTGGGACTTCCACCGCGGGTGATAAGATTCATCTACTCATTCCTTCAGAATCGCACATTTGCGATTAGAGTAGATGGAAGGCAAGAAGGATACTTCACATCGAACAGAGGAGTCCCACAAGGTTCGGTTCTGGCTCCTCTTCTCTTCAACGTTGCTTTAATACCTCTGGCCTGGCAACTACATCGGATTCCGGATGTGAGGTTCTTAATCTATGCGGATGACGTCACTTTGTGGTCCGTGCATAAAGATTTATCTAGACAAACTCAACAGCTTCAAGAAGCCCTTGATGTGCTGAACAACTACGCTCGGAAAGCAGGATTGGACATTTCCGCCCAAAAATCAAGCTATGTTGTGGTGGCCAACAAGAAAGGACGCACAAGAATCACGCAGCACCCCTTCACATTTAGACTCGGCGCAGTGACAATCCCTGAGGCTTCTGAGATCCGCATACTGGGTCTCGATATTCACCAATCCGGCAGTGGTGCACACTGGCTCCGTAAAACCAGACAGAGTTCGACAAAAACACTTCACCTTATTCGTCGCATTGCAGCAAAAGCAGCTGGAGCTCGTACTGACGTAGCTCGACGGTTGGTGCGTGCAGTCTTGCAGCCACGAATTTTATATCAAGCACAATTTCAAAGGCATACTTTGGCACAGCTGGCACAGTTGGAGACGATTAATCGCGATGCTATGCGCACAATCACAGCACTGCCCCGCATCACTCCGGTACCAACCTTACAGGAACATGCCCAGCTCAACACAATTGCAGAGCTAATTTTGCAACGTGAAAAAGCACGTGAAATAAAAAAGCAACTTATTCCGGCTGTCGCTGCGTTGCATGCTCATTTTCACCGCGGCTCTCGGATTGACAATCAGCCCTATCCAATGCCTCCCTGGGAATTCACCAGCATCACAACTAATAAGCCAACGAAGTTACGACGCAGCGATACAACATTTATTATTGACGAACACAACAAAGTCGATGCATCATGCGTTAACACCTGCAAAGTCTATACGGATGCTGCCATTCTCCCAGACGGCGGAAGGACATCATTCCTGAGTACTACGCATAATTTCATCACCGGCCACCACCGCTATTTATCTACGGAAGCCAGCGCTCTAGTAATGGAACTTCAAGCCATCCACGACGCTGTCCAAGATGCGACATCTAAGCTGCCTACCATCAAGCAACTAGATATCTTCACTGATTCTTTAGCGGCTATTCAGGAACTCAAGAAGGTTGATAAGGCGATGGAAATCTGCGAGAGAATACACACTATGAATAGTAAGACAGCTACTTGCGTCAAGGTACACTGGATTCAAGGCCATTCAGCAAACCCTCACAACATTGCTGCTGACCAGCAGGCACACTGTCCTCCTAATCCTGATCCTCCACCTATTCCCCTCCCACCCCAACCCCGTAACTCGCTGCGAGCCCGTAAAAATGTTCTCCGGCAGGACACACGCGCTCTTATCCCACCGTGTGTCTGCTCCCTCCCCCTTCATCTTACTAGGGCGGAGGAAGTTGTGCTTAGGAGGCTTCGGGCCGGGGTGGCCCTTACACCGGCTGTTGTCTCAAGGTGGAACTGGTCGCATTTACCACTGGGTGCTACGTGTCCATACTGCTCCATTCCTGTGGTGGAATCAGATGCATACCACCTAATATGGACATGTACGGGTTTACAATCGGAACGCTCGCGTCTCCTACTGCAAGCCGGCCTCCGCTACAGTGTGACAACCAGCTATGACCGCTGGATACATGACAACAGATTCCACAAAACACTGCTTCAATTCATACACAACACAGGCCTCACAGCACACATATAATACACATATACGCTCCAAGAATTATGCCTTAAGGGCAAGCCTTTATCGCAATAAAAAAAAAAAAAAAAAAAAGGTATGTTTGACTTTCATTCTTCTAGCGATATCTAATTACTCCTCTCTACCCCGTTGAAAAAGACAACAGAAATTCCTTTCGCAACTACAGAAATTTCTGTCGCGACTAGAAAAATTTCTTTTGTACGACAGAAGTTCCTGACGTTTCTGTAGTTGCGACAGACATTTCTGACGTTACGGCAGAAATTCTAATGTCACAACAGAAACATTCTGTCGCGAAGACCAAGGGTTCCGAAGTCGCAACAGAAACTTTCTAACAGTAACGTTCTGTCGCGACAAGAGCTTATGAAGTCGCGACAACTACTCTTTATCGCAGCAGCTTCTGACGTCGCAACAGGAACTCCCTGTTGCAACTACACATTTTCTGCCGTGGCGTTAGAAATGTGCCACCTTCTGTCGCAACGACATAAGTTCTGACGCCGCGACAGAAGCACTTTCTGTCGCGACGCTTTAAAATTGCATGTCAGTTTCGCATCGGTGGTGTACGTTGTACGTTTCTCTTGCGCGGTACTCAATCGTGCTACTGTGAAGCCGGCATTGCTGATAGCACCGACATCGGTATTAAAGTCGAAGTGGACAATTGTTATAATTGTGCCGTGACGACGAGGCACCAGCAACGCCCTGCCTGCCTCCTCATAATCAGCCGCTGGTCAAAATCATGCCATCTGCGAGAATGGCTGCGTATCCGTTTTCTTTTATTTGGTGAGATATGGTGCACATGCCTGTAGACTTGCATATGCCGTTACGCTGACACATTACTTAATTTACCAAAAATATTGCATAATCAATAATATTCCACTATTGCAAAGAAGTTTTTGGTTGTTGCACAATGTTGCGTGAAAATCTGTGTCGCTCGAGTCTCATTATTCCGGCACAGCGCTGCCGTGACAACCCAATATGCTGTCAGAAGGAACACTCATCCACGAATGTTTATGTAGCTATATTGCATTGAACACACGAATTGTATGCGCCCTCAAAATTGTAAAGAGCGAGAGACAACTGTCGAAATTGGAAGTATCAACCCCAACAGTGTCGCCGATCACCGTTGTCTAGTTCTGAATTTGTTATTTAATATATATATCGTAAAGAAAAATCGATGTTCTAGAATTCCACGATTTACTTGTCGATGGTAACATTACTTTTGCTCTTCTAGAGATGCGCCAATTGACGCGGTGGAGTGAACGCGCATCTTGGTTCCTAAAATGCAATTGTAGACATTAACGCCGACCGAGGTTATTACTGCTGACATAGCCAAAATGTAGAGGCAAAGTCATGTTCGGTAAGGTGCAGTGCTAAAAACGCTTGAAATTTGCAAGCTCAGTCATCACACTGAGCTATGTTGTGAGCCAATGGCAGAGATTTTGTCCTGACTGTTGTGTGTTGTTAAAATGTCTTGTTTTGTATGTTTCCATGTCGGTAACAAAGAAAAAAAATCGGCGTGTTGCAGTGGTAAGATACTTTGTTCGGGATCTTCAAGTCATAAGTTCGAATCCCCGGCGGGGAATTTTTATTTCTTTTTTTGTCTTGTATATTTTTTTGCACTAACAAATTTACATAGCCCTAAAGAGGTCTCTGTCAGTTTTTAATTATATATTAATCAAAGACTACAGAACTTCCGACGACAGGACCTCACACTACAGATATCAGAACGTCAGACAACAGAACGTCCCAAAATACGACAGACTGAAATTTCCTGTTGTGTTTTTCAACTGGGCAGTCCTTGCTGTGCTTGCACATTTCCTAATTTCAGTACACAACCTACTAGATTGTCAACCTCGGTGCATTCCCGCCTCTTTTTGCTTCTATTTTGCAACCGTGACAGAGAAGCGGTTATCTGACCTACTTCTGTCCTACGCTTTACAAGCCCTGGCCAACTTCATTTGTTCTGAGTGTCAACTGGAATATATGCAACACCCGTTTGCTCTAGCTAACATCATTCTCTATCTTCCATTCAACGTTATGACTACCATTACGAATTGTTGCTTTGTCATGATATAAAGCGCTCACATACTCAAACAGCCCGCGGAAACAGAATAAGCTTGTGTGGGTGTTGTTCCTCATCTGTGCTATGAACTGATTTCGACGCATCGAACACTTTGGAGATGTCTTCACAAATCACACTTTCCAGGGTAGAACAATCATATAAGGGGGGGGGGGAGAAAGGGGAGGAAAGACAAGGAGGTTAGACTGTGTAAGTACCGGCTGGCTACCCTGTGCTGGGGAAAAGGGTAAAGTGAATAAAAGGAGAAAGCAGAAGAGGAAAAATCAATCATATAAACTATCATATAAGTGTGGTAACAAGCCATTAGTTATTAACGCGGTCTCTGCTGCGATACCTACTAATACGCCATTAGACGGTCCGTATTGTTGGCAATGATGGCAAAAGCAAGTCAATCGCCGTGCTAGGCTGAAATATCGTAACATTGTTCGCCGCTACATACATGACGACGTTAGTATCGAGCGCCATAGTGACCCACCGTGTCACGCTGGGAGGTGAATGCTGCATGGTGATTTTGTGAAATTTGGTCTCTGGATACTCAACTCACGAAATGGTGTAGGCCTGTCAATATAGAAGTCCTGACAAACAATGTTTAGCTGCTAAGACCATTCTAAAATGTAAGATGTTAGGCCATTTTACGTTCTCTAGCTGCCTGTTTTTTTCGTCCAATTGCTTTTTGTCGCAAACACTGACACATTTGTAGAAGTTTGTCACTTTGTGAGATGATGCCACTACATAGCCTCTCTCTGTGGCAATGAAGGAAAAGCTACGGGGGCCGAGCTTCTGCCCATATTTTACCGTGCCACGTGGTCCGCCAGCGTATGACAGTGCTTTTGGTCGCTCAGAACAGACGCTAAATCGACGCAGCTTCCCCGTGCGACGGTTTCGCGTTTGCCCATACGAGGAAGAGAAAAGCCGCAAAATAAGTAAACGTTTACATTCAGTGGTGTGTTTTACCTCATTTATCTGTTGCTAATAAGGTGTTTATGTTTTCTCTTGCCCTACTTAAACTAACGTGGATGAAAATACGGGATTCTTTTCAGAAGCGCTCTCACTTGTGCGCGCTTTGCCCCCGTAGCTTTCCCTTCACTGCGTGAGAAAGTTGTCTGAGAGTATAACTAAAAAGAGTTGGGCGAACCTTCTAAACAGCCTCCGCCGCTTGATCAATGCTTCCTTCAAAGAGCAACGATGTCATATTTTCCTATTCCTAAAATGATCACTCTCTGCCCATCGCTGTATGTACACTGCACGGTATTTCTCTAATTTATTGGGTCTTTCCGCTGTGTCTCTATGCATATTATTGCGTGAAAATTTTGCTCCACCTCTTCAAAGGTAACAAAAGTTTTCTTTTATTACAGTATGATCTTATAAATAACCGCCGACACACAAATTCGGCAGCGCATTCTTCTTTCCCATGCAATACTACTCTGTACTCAGTCGCTACCAAGAAAGACCGTTGTGCAGAGAAGATCCGGCAGATTCGGAAAAGAAGGATAGCTACAAAAGAATCAATAATCTGTTGCTTTACTGTCAGTGGAGACCATAAGCAAGGTTGTAACAAGACTGTTGTGACAATCTAATAAATAATTTGATAACATAAGGTAGGCAGCTGCCCGCGTTGCTAAAAAAGCAAGAAATATCTTCGGAGATGCTCCTGCGATCGCGTGCATGTGGCAAAAAAATTTAACTGTTCAATGTTCAGCACTCTCGCTAGTAGAAGCGTCTTAGGCACAGAAGCTCCGTCTGTGTCCAGTATTAGTTCACAGGATTCTAAAAACTTGCGTGTCATTGAAGATTATCTCGTTGTACACGTAAGACGCGGAATACTATATTTCTTAGAAAACAGAAAACACTGAGGTATTCAGCCCTAACTTGAGTATACTTTGATTGCCATCCCAAAGTAGTAGTCCATTTGGCTCTCAACTCGGGGAAATTTAGATTAAGGTTACCAGCAGGGTATCCTGACCCGCCGTGGTTGCTCAGTGGCTATGGTGTTAGGCTGCTGAGCACGAGGTCGCGGGATCGAATGCCGACCACGGCGGCCGCATTTCGGTGGGGGCGAAATGCGAAAACAATCGTGTACTTAGATTTAGGTGCACGTTAAAGAACCCCAGGTGGTCGAAATTTCCGGAGTCCTCCACTACGGCGTGCCTCATAATCAGAAAGTAGTTTTGGCACGTAAAACCCCATAAATAAAAAAAATTAAGGTATCCTGGACATCTTGTTCATAAATCTTTATCGGCACTTTATTCCTAAAAAGAAATTGGGGCTTTATGCCGCGCAGATGTTGATTAGGAAACCAGGCTGTCGCAAGCAAAAAAATGCATTAATGTCCAGGTGAGGCTCTGAAAGCCTTGCCAAAACCATATCCAAAATTGTATTGCGTCTAATATCACTCATGAAGATTAACATGCTGAAGGGCGGCTGTGGGTTGGTTGGTGAGACTTGGTTATTGAAGGAAAACGAATTTTAGTGCGCGATTGGTAGGAAGGAAGGAAGAACGCGAGATTACAGAGAATCCAGTAAGAAGCCTTGCTTCCTGCGCATTGCGCACGAAAAAAAGTTTTTTCTTCGTTGTTTAAACAAGATTAACATACCATTAGTCATGTTGCCCTAACGTACTTATCTTGTTTATTTTATTGTATTTTACTTGTTATCTTGTAAGCAACCATGCACTGCCCCTTTTCTAGGAAGGAGGAGCTCACACAATCAATGCTGAAGTTGACTGCTTTATTGCCCATATAAATAAACGACCACTTTAAAACACGGTGGCATTGCGCTGAAGCTTTTCCGCCTCCGTCTGCTTTTCTCTGGGTCCGTCAAAACTGATACTACTTGGTCAATCACAGCACCTTGCTGAAGTAAATACCATCATCAACGGTGTGCCTGACAGCCAGCAGGTTTGCTGAAACGCGATGACGCCCGAAAAATCTCTTCTTTTTATAGAGGCCTCTAGATTTGAACTTTAAAGCGCCTCCGACGAATGGCCTCACTGCGGAATTCTCATATCCCAAAAGCCTGTCTGTCAGTAGCACCGCGTTCCCCAGTCGAACAGACAGAGCGTCCTTCAGGAGATTCACGGATTCAAATGGGCTTTAGTGACTCCTTCCCAGTGCAAGTACTCTGCGACAGAAATCGAAAGCACACACAGACTGAGCAATCCGTTCACCCCTACGCCACGGAGAGCTTCCCGTTTTACGATGCCACCTCGACTGAAAGCCACTTCCGCGTACTGCTCGTGTCCTCGCCGTCATGCAGTCATTCGTGTGCATTTAGTGAAGGAAAAGAAGACGGGGAGAAGTAGGCCCAAATCGTAAATCGCGAATGCGCTGAATATACCAGCTTTCTGTTACTTTCGCGAGACTGACCAACCACTATGGAGGACTATGGTGGTGCGCTCAGGGCGGTGATGTGCCGCAAAATGGGTCTTCAGAGAGAGAACTTAGCAGGAAAGTCACAGGGCTTTGAGGCAAGATAGCATAATCAAGTCAGCTAATGCTATGCCGTGGTGCAGACGGATGATAAGTAAAAAAAAGTTGTGAGTGATGGTGGTAGGAAGAGAGGTAAAAGTCATGCGTATAAAGCAGTAATAAAACAGCGGCTTAGTAAATCCACCATGCCGACTTTGGCTTAGTTGTAGCGCGAAAAATATAGTACCTCCATCTTGGTGTGGCTTGAAGTTGTAGTTTGAGGCCTCAATAGCGCCACCAAAGTAAGTTCGCGAGTAACCAGTGGCATCTCCTTTTACTTCAGATGACATCTACATGAACACTTCCAGAGGATCATAATAAGTATTAGGCATTCAACGAATAACATGTAGTGAGGAACGCTGCATAAAACACGGAATGTAATTTCCACCTGCACGGTACTTACTACTGTTACTTGCACGCTACTTCCACTCATGCGCAATATTTTATGGTGATGTGTAAATTACCAGCAAAGCAAGGCTTCTGACATCTGCAGCTTTTTATTGAAAAACAGCGTCTTTCTTTAATAATGGGGCCATCATTTCAGCAGAGTTGTTGCTGTGGTTGAACTATTGTAGGAATGACCTTCATAACTTCAGCGTAATCCTACCTCGAAGCAGTAGCGACAACTTATGGCTGTCAAAAAACGAAAGAAACATTTCATTATTTTTTCCTGATCGCTTTTTAATGGTTCTCAGACGAGGTCATGCGTTCCGGTTGCCCAGGCAGGCAAAACGGATTCGTTGCAGCACAAGTTATTAAATGCGGAGCACTTCTTGGCGAACATTTGCCTCTTTGACAGTATCTATCTACCTAGCTAGCCGCATACGTCTTGGCGCTGTCATGTTTGTTTCGTTAGCTTGGTATGGACCAAAATCGGCAGAGTATGTGAAGAGTGTAAACGGAACATAAATGATTGGCCATGACATGAATATGACATGTGTCATGCAGATCGCGACACAGCCGCCTACGTCTTGCTGCTCTCATAGACGTTTCGTTAATTTGGCAGGTACGAAAATTGGCATACTGTGGCAAGAATTTATCACAAACATACATTATAGGTCATGACATGAATATCATGATGTGTGTGTCAGGAAATAGCCGCCTACGTCTAGTGATCTCGTGGTCGTTTCGTTAACTTCGTCTGTACCAAAACAGGCATAGTATGAAAAGAGTGTATGTAGAACAAAATGATAGGTGATGACATGAAAGGCATGGCATGCGTGTCATGCAGGCCCTGACACAGCCACCTACGTCTTGGTATGCACCGAAATTGCCATAGTATGAGAAGAATGTATGCCGAACGTAAATGATAGGTCATGCCATGCACGTCATGTAGGTCATGAAACAGCTGCCTACGTCTTGGTATGTACGACAATTTCTATAGTATGAGAAGAAGTGATCACGAGCATAAATTATAGGTCCTGACATGAATGTCGTGAGATGTGTGTCCTGTAGGTCATGAACGAGCGGCCTATATCTTGGTATGTACGAAAATTGGCATAGTATGAAAGAGTGTATAACGAATATAAATGATAGGTCATGACATGAATGCCATGACATGAGTGTCATGTAGGTCATGAAAAAGCGGCCTCCGTCTTGGTGCTCCCATGGTCGTTTCCTTAACATGGTAGGCTCCCGCCACACTGCTTCGCATAACATCGATTTCCACTGAGCGTGGGATATGCAGGCTTCTCAATGAGAAAATTTAATTCGTCCGACATTGCAGTGCAAGACTGCGCTAATTGCTGGTAAAGCGCGCATTGTTTCTGTATGAACGCTGCTGAAGCGAATTTCTGCGGGTAATTGTGCTATACTTCGTAGGAATGTCACTCTTTGTGCCTATGGTACTTCTGCTATTAGGGAACGATGACCAGAACACCTCCTTCAGAGTTTCTAAGTATTGCGCTACTCTAGAACAGATCTCTCCATAGTAACTCGCGAAGATCACTTATGTTGGACCATGACAACATCAACTCACTTTTACGTGGACCGTACACGGGCTGCGCTACAAGTGCGACATCAGATGATCATACCACAGCAATGCGACGAAAACTGCTGAAAAGAAAATGGAGCGTTCCTTCGCTCTAGAAGGGAAAATCCTCTGAAAGGTCCTCACGTCGCACGCCTTCCATGGTGTTTGACACAGCTCAGACTTGCACCCCTTCAGTAAGGTTAGCAAGATATCTACCTGCAAAACAGCCCCAAGAAAATAATCATAATGTCGCAGCCATTGGAAGCCAACAATCCATAACGATTGCCGTATAGCTCGCCATAGCAGTGGTTATCAGTCTAGTGAATCTGGTACTTACGAGTGCCTTAGTAAGGTGTTCTGCACCAGCCTTCGAATAGAAGCACCCATCTAAAAACTACTTATCTCCAGTTTTCAAACTAGAGTATCGGTATTCTGACATAAAACCGAGAGTACGTTTAGTGGAGTGGCCTTTTGTGTAGCTAATTTTAAAGGACCTCACCAGCACTTTGCTACGGCAGTACAGTGAGCTGAAGGTCAAAGGAAATGTTCGTACCAGCAAGTGAATATGATTCGAAGATGGTTGTTCTTGTGGCTTGCTTCGTATGGTTCCTTCCATTGGCGCCACTGGAGAACACACCATCAAGTATGTAATCAGAACACAGTCAGAGAATAATATTTGGTCCTTGCAATGGCATGCAGTACACTACAAAGCTAAGGGAGCGCCACACCACGAGGGCATGCCCCAGTACGAGAGCTCTTGCCTTAATTTTTGAAACCTTTGTGTTTTTTACGGTTTCTCTGTTTAACTAATATTGCTACATATAATAAAGTCACATAGATTTGACCGAAGCCTTCACTGAACCATGGATATGCCCTAGCCCGTCGGATTACGCATTGCTTTATTTCTAATCTTCCAGATAGAAGAAAAGCAGAGCGTCCATTGCAATGTCAATGCACATAACTGCGAGAACTACTACGCCATGATAAACCCCTGCTCAGTCTCGTCTTATCACTAAGCCCACGCGCTTCTTCACCATGGCGCGACCTGCTTACAGCCTCTTAGCGTGAGTATAAGCGTCGGTGAGGAGGTGTCCGTAGCACTTGCTCCAGCTGCATTATTAAAGGCGTGCTGTAAATGAACGAATCCACAAATGAGTGGTACTTAACACGAAGCTGTCACCGTTTCTGTGGTCGGCGGCTCACGGCTAAGTGTCCGGGTGTTGGCAGATCTCTTGTTTATTAAAGAGATGATGTCCTCCTAACACGTTTTCGTTAGCTTTACGTGTTTAGTCGACCTATATCGAGAACGAAGAAGACGTGTATCCTTATGAAGCATTAAACGTTGATTGGTGCACAAGCGCTCAGAGCAGGCGAGAAAAAAAATCGGCTGTAATGGGCGTGTTCTGGAGTAACTTACGAAGTGTAGCACATTGCGTGTACGTTGCCTTTAAAAATAATGAACTGTAACTGTCATGTGTGTGTACATCGCGAACAACTTAGCAGGTGGATATCCAGCTGTCCGCAGTTACTTTGAGGAGATGGTCTATAAGCTATGGAAAATGTCAACAGTTGACAAGTTTATTACAGTCGAGCACTCACTGCTATTTCTTTTTTTTACTGTTCTCACTTTCTCTGTGTATTCAGGCATGGTGACTGAAAAACTTGGCCATTTTGTCTCTCTGCTAGTAATGCATTTACTCTTTCATCTCGGTGTTAATGAAACGTTACTGCAGAGCTTCCGAATATGGCCGAAACGTCAACAAAAGGCCCTTCAAGCAAAAGGACGCCCAACCCTAACATCAATATCTTCCGACATTTTCCTTGGTGCCTCAAGGAACAAATAAAGAAGTAATATACTTCCTGAAAAGCTTCACCGCCAGTTTTACGACAAGGTGCTCGCAATTTTAATTTGGACGTGGTTGCGCACGATGGTATTTGGCGAGCTTTGCAACCCTAACAAGAGAGATGTTAAAAAGAAGGATTTGTGGAAGAACTAAAAAATCTCGAGATGAACTTTAGGGCGCAAATGGAGAGCGGATAAAATTTATAAACATTGGAAGTGGTAGACAGAAAGACACCATTATTCTTAGCAACACCTTGGCCTTTGTGTTAGGTGAGGGCATCTGACCATAATAATGATAGTTCCGAAACTTTCGTGGTTTATACAAGATTTGACATGTACTTTAATTTCTTATTATATGTTGTTTAAATTGCGTAGCATTTCATTATTGCTCATTGCTTGCGATTAATATTTTCTTGAGATCTCGGTACTATATTACTGCTATGAGTATATTTGATAATTTTCTATTTCCAGTCTGATCAAAAATGAACTAAAGAATCTACTAGCTATTGGTCCAGCAAATTTGATCTCACTTTATGGTGCCGTTGTGGATTATATTTTCATTTTTGCTTGGCGTTTTTGTCGCGCAATGAAATATTGACTCCTCCCTGGTTTCCCTCTAACTGATGGACAGTTTGAAGCAATTAAATGTTTTGATCCTTCTTCTCCTGTAATTTTAATTCACTGTCACTTCAGGACAAAGGCATCTCTCACTAAGATCCAATTACCACTGTTTTGAGCTAACTGATTTCAACTTCCGCCTGCTAATTTACTAGTTTCACCACACCACCTAATTTTCTACCGTCCTCGACTGCGCTTGCCTTCCACTGGCACCCATTGCATGAAGAAAACGAGTAACAGCGAAAATAACGAGGACGTTACTGAGACCGAGGAAGCGCAGTCGAACACCCATTGCGCAACTCTAATGATCCACCGGTTATCTAACCTATGCATTACGTGGGCTACCCAGCTCTACTTTTTTCCTCTTCACTTTCCCTAGAACATCAGGTGTGCCCATCCGCTTTGTGACCCACACCACTCTTTTTATGTGTTTTAACGTTGCTCCTAACATTTTGCACTCCATCGCTCTTTGCTTGGCGTCTAGCTTCTTCACGATCCTCTTCATTAACCTCCAAGTTTCTGCCCCATAGAATAGCAACGGTACCAGAAATGATTGTAGGATTTTATTTTCAACAAGAGTGGTAAGCTCCCAGTCAAAATTTGACTACATCTCCCGTATAGACTCCAACCCATTTTTGTATTTCTCTAAGTTTCCTTCCTATGATCAGCGACCCCTGTGAGTAACTGATATAACCGTAATTCCGCAAACTCTAAAGGCAGACTAGTGGTCATTATTCTTGTTTCCTTGCCGGGCTATTGAACATTACCTGTGTATTAAAGTGTAAAGGTGGGCGTGTTGGTAAGCATTCATAATGGTAACAGCGCGAACAAAAAGACGAACGGGGGAAGAACACAGGACGAGCGCTGACTCACAACTAAGTTTACTGATGCACAACTCTTGCCTTTCTACTCAATGTGGGCTACCTCCGTGACTAAGGTATACATCTGTATGCTTGTACAGAATGGTTGTATCCTTGAGCAGTGACTTACGCTTGCATTGTCGGCAATGCGCAGACACAAGCGAACAATCAATCTTGTCCAAGGAGAATTCATGCTGCCTGTCTTACATTGATCATCCGCATCCTGAATTCTTCCCCCACCCTTGGTTTGTTCGCACGGTTGCAATTATAAATTACCTTTGTCTTCGGCATACTAATCTAACTCTTCTCTTGTGCTTCCTTGGTTAAGGTCCCCAATATTTTTTTGCAGTTCACCCGAAGTGTTGGGTAGCCAACCGGACGTTATTCTGGTTAACCTCCCTGCCTTCTACTTTTCTCTTTCCTCCTTCTCCTCCACCCCAAGTGTTGAGGTAGACGACACATGTTCTTTTCTTTATAAGTTTGTTAAGGTGCCGATAACTCGCGCAACGTGGTCATAAATCATCCTTCGTTTCCACCAAGACAACAGGTGACGCACACATACTACACAATGTTTCGATTATTTTCTTGGGGAGCGTTTTTCGAACTTCTGCGTGATTAACTGGGCGCTCAGCCGTCCACACTCGATACAGGCAGTAATGAATAGGAGGGTCATCGGCGGTACTTATGCGAGGTCTAGCAGCTGTAGCTTGGGCAAAAGAACGGTTCTTAAGATAAAAAAAATATCCCAGTGCAATCATTTCCTGTAGTTGGTGATCGTAAAGAGGCAGACAGCGAAGGTCTAGTAGGGTCGAATAAAGTCTCATCCGCTACAGTAGATGCTGCTTAGTGATCCTCGAATGAGCTACGTCGGGCCAGAAACAGCCCTCCTTACAGCACTGGCGCTGTCAAACCAAAATTATTCGCTTCAGGCAGAGAAAATGCGCCGTAATAGATAGCATGGTATGACGTACTTTTATACCATGCGTAAAAAGAAATTCGCTCGTCGAAGTCGGGATGTTGTCGCCATCGGGCTCTGGTGGGAATGGCAAGAATTCAATGCATGTCGCAGCCGAGTCACAGTCCGAGGTGGCAACCAACGAAGACAGCAGAATTGAGATCACTGCGGGGTGGTTCAGCGGGATCCAGAACAGGCAGTTCGAGGTAGAGAATACTGCATGAACAATCTATGAGAGAATTATGCGCACCGAGAATGATGTCGTGGGGGGGAGTGGATGATCTCGCTGAAGATAATGACATTGTAGCGATCGGTGATGCAGACTCGTGCGGCACACATACCAATTACCGAACCTGTTTAACCATCGAAGACATGAACAACATGCGTCGCGGAGGGTGCTAATATTTTTTTTTCAGAATTTACGAAGGTTAACCCTCATGACCGATAAAATACCCCAGTGCTTGTGGACCGAAATTTCCGTTTCAAAACCCGGCGTGTCGAAACTGATGACCTCAAAATCAGCGCGGCTTACTCGAGAGCATCCCTATTAGATTCTATGGCAGTCAGGCAAGGTAGCATGACGTTACAGACTGAATTGCAGCGGCCTTGCGCTACCTACAAGGCGTTGGCCGAGCGTCTCAACGCTCTGGCTTGCCAGCGAGGAGTTCATGACTGAAAGGACCGGTCAAGGGCATTCAAATGGACTTCAATGCTTTTGCATCACAACTCATAAGAAGTGCTTCGATAGCTTCGGATCTTTTTTTGTATTAGGCCTAAAAATGGTCCAAAAGGTGGAAGTGCGACTACGTTTCCAATATCCATTTTTTTTCACAGACAACAAATCTTAACCGAGACAAAGGCGAAAGAATCGCGTTAGTGAGTCGCAACACGTTGCAAACGTTGCAAGCAGCGCGTGGCCTAGTGAACACAGCCTTCTGCATGTTCACCATTTTACTCCACATCTGTAGCATTTCTCACGCGGGATTAACACAAAGTGAATTGAAATAATATTTGCCTGACAATACGTAAAAAAAAAGTTAGAGGCTTGTTTGGATGCTTTTAAGGCGCCTTTAATTAGGGGCTCAACTTCAACATTTCTTTCTCTCCATTGTTCGTTAAGTTCTGCACAATTTAGAAAATAGCGCGTTAACCAATCTCTTGCTTTTGCTTGTAACTTGATGGCAAAGGAATAAAAGAGGGCTTGAAAAGTAATTTTCACAGCTATGTATTTTTCTTAAAGAAAAATTTCCAGCTTCGGTAGAATTACTTCAGGACCATATCTTGATGAACCTCCTGTAAAAATGAATTGCCTGTACTCTATTCATACAAAGTGACTCTGATGCAGACTACGAATCTTTAGCCGCTTCAATGTTCAACGGTATAGGTAATTGTCATGGTTTTTTTTTATTATGGGGTTTTACGTGCCAAAACCACTTTCTGATTATGAGGCACGCCGTAGTGGAGGACTCCGGAAATTTCGACCACCTGGGGTTCTTTAACGTGCACCTAAATCTAAGCACACGGGTGTTTTCGCATTTCGCCCCCATCGAAATGCGGCCGCCGTGGCCGGGATTCGATCCCGCGACCTCGTGCTCAGCAGCCCAACACCATAGCCACTGAGCAACCACGGCGGGTATTGTCATGGTCAACGGCGTACTTATCCTGATTTTGTTGACAAAGAAATGAACGTCATGGTGGCTGGACTTGATTACATTAACGCACAGTCAGCCCGAGCATTATCGTAATACGGGGTTATTTAGACGCTATCACGAGGCTAATAGAGGTTAACTAATTTATAATTCGCTATGTGGATTGAAAGGGAGGGTTTGATGAAGTCATTTAAAATTGCAAGAATCGCAGCTTCAGGTTTAGCATTTCTGAAAAAGTATGACTGCCTTATCCAAAACCAATACGAATCACTCGGGCCACCAAGTTTTGCAAACTGCTGATTCACAGGGCCTTCCCTTCTGTCTTTGCGCACCGTACTATTTGCAAGGAATTTCCTCGGTCAAATTTTGCGTTCTTCTACATGTGGGTGGCCTGAATTTCTTGCACCCGCCTGAAACCTTTCCATTCTTCTTTCTTCCCGTTCTCTGATTGCTTCTACTTGATCCTTCCTTATATGCAGCATGAAAACGTTTTATGTTTACGAACTACAATGTTCAGAAAATCACTTGCGCATTGAATGACCTCAGTGGCTGGTGACCGCGAGTTATGTAGTGTGGCTTGGTATATGACAAGCCCCTCAGACACGGTCGCAGGCATTTTTTTTTTTTGCGGTGCCTTGTATCCGTGAAAAGCCGCGTGGTAAGCTTCAGCTGATTACATTACAACTCGTGCAGCTGGAACCAATTTTTAAAATATGCGGCTGCTGCATTACTCAAGTGTGTTAGTTGGGTGTAAATTGGAACATAATACGCAATGTGTGCCTTGATTTTTATCAGAGCCAAGCAAGCATGGGCGCAGTCTTGGCAGGTGTCGCTGCTAATGAGAGCATAGTTCCATGTCGATTTTTCGCAATACAATGCAAGTGAAGATGCTAACTTGCGCATTTTGCCAGTGATGTAATTGTACTAGATCCGGCAGTACGATATACTAAATTTTTGAACAGTTGAAGAGAAAAACAATGGAACCCGTTTTCACAACACTGGTTTCCTTGGTGTTTGGCGTTTGCTTGCGCGCGCCTTATGTGGTTATGAGGAATCCATTTCATGTTGACATTGTGAAACTCCTTTAGGAATGCTAAATACGTCATGGTCTCAGTTCAAATTTCTTTCGTGCGAAAAAAGAACGTGTGTTCAAAAAGTGGTCGCAGTTCCACGCTGTGCAAGGTTTTTTATGCCTAATCAACAAAGCCCGGTGAAAACGAAAATAATCGGGACACATTTTACCACTGTCGTGATCTCAAAATACCCAGGTGGGTCGTCCACTGCATTGTCGTCATCGCGCTTTTCCAAAGGGCTGCTGGTGCATCGTTCATGTACACGGGGAGCATTTCAGAATGAAGGTGTAATTAGAGATCAAGGCCAGAAATGGGTTTCTGCGACTAGTCTTTAAAAACTAGCTGTACACTCTCGCGTGTGCTTCCTATCTCAACGTACTCTAGTAGGAATAGCATAGAGGAGCCCTGTTGACTAAAGCTCAACTCATTTTATGGCTAAGAGGAGGCAAAAAAGGCACAGTCTGAATAACACTTCTTTACAACAACAAAAAAATGAGTTCATATTTTGATATGAGTGTGATTTTTCTTTTATAATGTGAATAAGACAATTATTTGCGATGACCATGCATTGTCCCTAATTTGGGCTCAATTTTCTCACGTAAAGTGAAATAAAACGACGTGTTCTTGAGGTACTAGATTTACGTGGCCTGGTCGGGTATACCGTAAAATGTTTTATGAAAATGAGCGACGAATGTATTTTTTTGGAGCATCTTTAAATGTTTCGATTTTTGCTACTCTTGCAATCTTGGCATGTCGAAAATTTTATAACTAAGTAAGCGGGTGTGTAGTTTCATACTTCTTTGTTATTTTGCGAGAAAGCTTTCGAAGATTTGGAAGAAAGATTTGTCAGCTTCATTGACTTAGCTTAAATGCCCCAAAAACCTCCTTATTTGGGGATCAGTCTGAGCAATTGCTCAGAAGTCAGTTTCGAAATTCTTTACAAGCGTGCCTTGGTTAACATAAATTTAACTTTCCCGTGGTCAATAGTACTTGCGGTGTAGAATGGCGGAGAAAAACATTTTGCGAGGTACAATGCGTTATCTTAGAGTGGCAGAGTTACATGCGTCAAGGCGGAATGGGAATTTGAATCAAGAAAGTTCCTTCGAATGAGAAAAATCTGCAAATTGTCGAAACACTCTCTTGCACTTTTAGAGAAATCGGAACTTTTTTCCTGAAAAATTCGTGCTATGGTTCGCGAAACGAAGGTTGATCACTTTCTCCCGCCTCATATAAAAATTAAGTTGAAAAGTATAGATAGTCGGGAACCCTTTTATACTGTTCTTATGTAAACACACCCAAGAGTATATGGTTTATCTAGAGATCGCCGAACGGTTTTTATTGACGTTTCAAAGAATGTGCTGGATATTCTTGCTGCCCAAAAACTACAATGTAGCTCTGCAGCAAAATACAATGAGTGATGTGCGAGAAGTCTAGTGCAATTCTTTTTCGGTATGGCCATACGTCTAATCTGACCCGCCTGGTGAAGAAAAAATAGGAGGAGCACCATGGGGGAAAATTCACCGACGATGACGATAGAAACTAATGTAAAATTTTAGCGCCTCTCTATACATGTTTTCATTTGGCGATATCCTGGCAGGCGCGCACAATCTGCCTCATGCGGCGCATTGCAAACGGAGCGAAGTGTAGCGCGACTGTCTTCCTAATTATAGGAGATCGCGAGAGGCCGCACGTGGATGACGCGTGGGTGTGATTCATAGCAGCCGCCGCAGACAGACATACACTCATCCAGTGCTTTGGTTCCATATACGGTATCGGTGAACGCGCTCGCCGCATGCCTTATCGACGGCGTCATCAGTGAACAGACGACGGGCGCTACTCTTCATCATCGCTGTCTTTGATCCGCCGCTGCTCTCCGGGTTCGCTCTCTCATCATTTGCCGTGCTTGTTTGTTCGGTTACGCCGAGGTACGCCGACGGACGCCGACGCCCATGTCAAGAACGGGCGCATAAGAGCTGCGCCCTCTAAAAATTGGATCTACAACCCCACACTTCTATCATAACACCACATATATGTCGCAGTTAAGTACATGCTTAACCGTCATTAAGAATCACTGCTCAATAAAATCCCAGTGGATTATATCGGTCTTGTCACTCGAATATTAAAACCTCCTAAAGTTGGTTAGAAGATTCAAATACATCACCACGCAAGCAAAAATAGGTGAGATTTGTGCACAATATGCGTTTGAAATTTACGTGCCTCATGGTTTAAAATATTATTGTAAATAAATGGTCATTACGAGATAATCCGGGTTCTCCTTCAGGATTGATCAAAGGTCGAAAGTAGCGCCTCTACATGGAGGGGCGTAGGCTGTCCATCAAGACGCCTGAAAAGTACTAGTGTCATATAAACTTCCTACAGATTATTTTTGCAACACCACTCCGTGCTTTGAAGGGCGGCAGGCTATCTACAGTCGTAGAAACCCAAAAGATATGTATCTCCATAATATATCGCTAATAGTTTTGCCAGTTGAAAAAAAGAGAAACGTGTGAGCCTTCTTGAGGATCATCAGGCTAAAGGAGGATGTGAAACAACTTTTTGACCGATGTGGCTAGATGGATTTGGGCAAGACGTAATGCGAAAGTTGTGGGTTTTACCTCCACTGGCGGCAAGTGGCTTTCTTTCTGTCCACACTCAATTTCGCTAATTTTATCATTTTCACATTTCCCATAACGTTACAAATAACCTTTCCTATGGTTTCCTGCAATTCATAATCTGTTGGCTTTATATAACCACGCATAATGGCACACTACAAAGGCCAATAAAGTCGTGTTGCAGCTTGGTCACCTCTTTTCTCCGAACATGCCGGCAAGCTCACTTCCCTTATGGGCCCACAAGCGCTCTTTGAACGTCGTGCCTAGTTATGGCTGAAGGGATTTCAAATATGCATCTTGTGCTCGCCGCCTCTCGTATTCTGTGCAGCCGTGGGCAAGGAAGCCAAATGTGTTCGTATCGCCTATTTTGTCACACTTCAAAATAAAGAGCGCTCATCGTCACCCTTGCGGTGATAAGCCATGCAGATCAAGGAAATACTTTCATTTCCTGAACAGCAACGTACGACAGCTGGCAATAGACACAAAAGAAAGAACGAGAATAAGATAAGCTGCATACCCTGTTGTACAAAGGAAGATAACAGTCTGGAATGATTATGTACACTCACTGTGCCGAGAATCTTTCTTCTTGAGAGAGGATGAACCATCAGGTCGATGTCTTATAGGCCTCATGGCTACTATAAGACAAAAATTGGGGACAACTTTTCCAAATAGCGGTTAAACGTCAGCGCGTGAATACCCCAGCCTCATGTCAACGCTACCTTTCCCCTATTGGTACGTTAGCCTCGTAATCTCATGTGCAGAAAGCTTATAGGCCAAAACAAAAGTCGTATGTAATCGGTTACTCCTGGCGTTGTTTGTCTTGAACGCAGGATACCGTTTCTATGTAATTCCACATATCACCGTTTGTAAATGTGTAGCTACAGAAGAAAATTAATGTAATCTAGGAAGCAAGTACTGCCACAGTTCGTTGACGACTTCACATTTATCGCTTTTATCTAGCACTCTCGTTCGCTTCATCGGCGCAAGTTAAGATTGCCTGCACTCATAGTGTCCGACCATTGTTTAGTGTAGGAGCAATTGCTTAACGGGACTGCACTGGCAATTACATGGCGGAAAGAAAGACACGCCAGCCATTGATAGCACTGTCGTTTTCCTTATTAGGCGTTTCTACGCCAGTATGCCCCTCCCACGGGGATGCACGGAACTCTTAGAAGGTGACGTTCATTCGAAGCGTTTGGGAAACTCGGTTCGCCGAACAGACCAGCATGCGCACGGTGCTATCATGAGGCGACAGAGAATGGGCTCACGCGTGCTTAAATGAGTAAGCACGCAGTCTTTGCGGCTGTAAATAACACTTTATGGACGGCGGCGAGAGAGCAGGCGCGTTGTCTGGCGAACATGAAACAAGAACATAAAGGAGGAAGGGAACAGACAAGGGGAACAGAATGAGGACACTGAGTGGGAAAGGGTAGAGAGGGGGTAACAAACTGGACAAACCACAAAATATTACACTAATAATTGGAAAAGGGTAACGGTATGTTGTTCTTTGAATGCATCAACATTAAGGTTGTCAAAGTGGAAAAAAGTGTGTGGTGTGCCGGAAGCCCGGCACGTGTAGAGGTAGAGAGGGGAGAGGTTAGAGCATAAATATATATATATATATATATATATATATATTGTTACGTCCAAGCGCGTCAAAGGGACGCGGGGATCAAGAAGAGAGGGGAAGAGGAGAACGAAGACTGTGCAGCGGCCATTCCTGTTGTTCGTAGCCTGCCGTTCCTGCTCTCACACGCCTGAATAAACCCCTTTTCCCCGTGCTTGTAACAAATTGGTGGACGGTGCGGGGTACACCTCGTAACCACGGAGCCTACGCTGCTACAACTTCGCCGAAGCCGTCGACTTGCCGGACTTCCGCCACCATCACCTGACATGACTGAATACGCCTGCCAGATTCCCGAAGGTTCTGACGCGGCTTCAAGGCCAGCACCTGGCGTTCCGTGGCAATACTACCGGGTGCCACTCACTTTCGGAGGAAAAGCCGGAGAAGATGTCGACGAGTGGCTCACAAACTACCGAAGGGTGAGCCGATCTAATGGTTGGAACTCGACCGCACAGTTGTCAAATGTTGTGTTTTCCCTTACCGACACAGCACTCGTCTGGTATGAGAATCACGAAGACACGCTCACTTCATGGGAGCTTTTCGTAGAGGAGCTCAGAGCGTGTTTTGGAGACTCTAGCGCAAAAAAGAAACGCGCCGAACAGACGCTTTCGCAAAGAGCTCAGATTCCCGGCGAGACCTGTACGACTTATATCGAAGAAGTGCTGAAACTGTGCAAAATAGTGAACTCTCAAATGTCTGAAGAGGACAAAGTTGGACATTTGTTGAAAGGGATAGCCGAAGACGTCTACAATTTTTTGATCGGCAAAGAAAGCTTGGATTCCGTGTCTGACGTCATTCGCCACTGCAGGACCTTTGAGACGCTGAAGATGCGACGGATAATACCGAAGTTTGGTCGCCTGGCTAATGTCACAACGGTGGCAAGTGTAGACCCGAGTTCGTGTGTTGACCTTCCATCAACAATACGGCAGATTGTTCGCGAAGAGTTGCTCCATCGGGAAGAGATGTACCGTTGCACACCCGGCATCGCTGGTGCGTACTTACCACAAGAGATGCGAAACACGGCCGTTTCGACCGCATGGCAACCCACGGTTCACTCAACGACCGTCGAGTATAGGTCTACCCCACAAACGAGAGGAACCCTGAGCTATCAAGATCATGACTACGACCAACGCCCTCGCCGCATGCACGCCTCCGGGCGGCCGATGCCTGGCCATGATGAATGGGACCCACCTGCTGGCTATGCAGTCGACAGCAACATGCGTGACTACGTGCAAGAACATCGAAATTTGCGGCATGTGCCGGTGTGTTTCCAATGCGGTGTCGCGGGCCACATAGCGAGATTTTGCAATCGTCGCCCAACAACGTGGAATCGTCGATCGGGGTCTTCAACAAGGACCACACCTCCTACGAGGACAACTCAACAGCCATGCGCCACCTCTTGGTCAGCTGGCGTCCCTCCTGGCAACGATTACTGGCAGAGAAGCTTCCGGAGCCGCTCACCGGCATCTGACAGGAGTTTGACGCCACCGCCAACTTCTCGTGCACCGCGTTTACGTCAATCTCCATCGCCAGTGCGCCGCTCAGCCTCGCCTTCACAACCGGAAAACTAGCTAGCGCGGCCGATGGGGGTGAGGTCGCTCGACACGTGCTATCGACAGAAATGCCCCCTGCAGTTGCTATGATTAAGAACAAAGTGCATGTACTTGTGGATGGTGTTCCTACAATGGCTTTAGTGGATACCGGGGCAACTGTATCCGTAATGAGTCTCGGTTTTAAAGGTCGGTTGGGGCGCAAAGTTGTATTTCCGTGGGACCAGGCTGCAACGTTTTGTGGAGTGAGCGGCGAGTCGTTGCGCCCTGTTTGTGTGTGCACTGCTGAAGTGTCCTTGGCTGGTGGAGTTTTCGCGACGGAGTTTGTAGTTATTCCCCGATCGACGCACGAAGTGATTTTGGGCATCGACTTTTTGCGGCAGTGTGGTGCGACTGTTGATTGTCGCACGGGGGAAGTTTGCGTCGATGGCCATGTTTCGTCCGGGCTCTTAGAGGAGACTTGCAGTCAAGGTGAACTTTGTGTGTCTGCAGATACTGTTGTGCCTGCGTCCACCTCGGTGTGCGTGCCGGTTGTGTGTCGCGGTGCAGTTCCAGACAGTTTCGATGCCTCCGTAGAGCCAATGCATCTAAATTGTGTGAAGAAGAACGTTTTTGTCCCTCATTGTGTGGTATCCATCGGCAATGGGCGTGCTGGCTTGTGGACGGCCAACTGCTCGGCAGAACCCGTCCTGCTTCCAGACGGCTTGAAACTCGCCTACTTTACAGAATACACGTCTTCGTCCGTAGCCGTACTAACAGACTCGCCGTGTGAACCTGCTGACCTTCGCAAAGTCTCAGACAAAAAGCTTCTGTCTATGATAAACAAGTCGCTCAGCACAAGGGAGCGCCATACCGTGGTGGATACGCTTTCTAAGCATCTGTCAGTGTTTGACTTTGCGCAGCCGGAGAAAGCGTTCTCGATTCCCGAGTCACGAACACGCCATACTATCGATACGGGATCTGCGCGCCCGATCAGGCAAAAGCCTTATCGCGTGTCGCCTAACGAGCGCAAGATAATCGGGGAACAAGTGAGTGACATGATGAAAAATGGGATAATACAAGAGTCCTCGAGTCCTTGGGCAGCTCCGGTCATACTCGTCAGAAAAAAAGACGGTAACTGGAGATTTTGCGTCGATTATCGAAGATTAAACGCCGTGACTAAGAAGGACGTCTACCCGCTGCCCCGGATTGATGATGCAATCGATTGCCTTCATTCGGCCTCTTATTTTTCTTCAGTGGACCTGCGCTCAGGATATTGGCAAATCCCGATACACCCGACAGACAGAGAGAAAACAGCCTTCATAACCCCGGATGGATTATTCGAATTCAATGTGATGCCATTTGGGTTGTGCAATGCTCCAGCAACCTTTGAAAGGTTCATGGACACCATTCTGCGTGGGTTAAAATGGAACATCTGTATGTGCTATCTTGACGACGTTGTTATATTCGGGCGCACATTCAATGAGCACAATACGCGCCTGGATATTGTCCTCGACTGCATCAAAAACGCCGGCCTGGTTCTGAACTCCAAGAAATGTAAATTTGGTGACCGTCAAACCCTTGTGCTGGGTCATCTTGTTGACAAAGACGGTATCCGACCTGATCCCCTCAAGACGGCAGCTGTCGAGGCATTCAGTGCACCGCAGTCCGTGAAGCAACTTCGTAGTTTTCTGGGTCGTTGCTCTTACTTTCGCCGATTTATTCCTGGTTTTGCTGACGTCGCTTATCCTCTGACAAATCTGCTACATAAAGACGCACGGTTTGAGTGGACACCCGAGTGCGATTCTGCATTTCGTCAGCTGAAGTTCCTGTTAACCTCTCGACCTATCCTTCGCCACTTCAATCCTACTGCGCCGACAGAAATCCACACAGATGCTAGTGGCGTTGGTCTGGGTGCCGTATTGGTCCAACGCTATGACGACCGTCAGCACGTGATTGCTTATGCAAGCCGCTCATTAAGCAAACCTGAACGGAATTACACGGTGACAGAGCAAGAATGCCTCGCTGTAATCTTTGCGGTTCAGCGATTTCGCTCGTACTTGTACGGACGCCCATTCCAAGTCGTCACAGACCACCATTCCCTGTGCTGGCTCGTGAACCTTCGCGACCCTTGTGGTCGCCTTGCGCGCTGGGCTTTGAGGTTGCAGGAATATAACTTCACTGTTTCCTACAAGAGTGGCCGAAAACACGCGGACGCAGACTGCCTTTCCCGTATGCCGCTTGCCACGACGGACTGCGACGCAGACGATTTTGATCATCTCGTCGCTTCTGTGACACCCGCTTTTCCAGATATCGATGCGTTCAAAACAGAACAACGGACAGACACTAAATTGGAGCCACTCTTTACTTCTGCCCATTCAAGTGCAACAAGCAGCTACTGTGTACGTGATGGGCTCCTGTACAAAAGGAACTACTCAAGCACGGGTGCACGTTTCCTTCTAGTGGTGCCGGAGCGTCTCCGGCCAGCAATCCTTCAGACTATGCACGATGACCCTACCTCCGGGCACTTAGGCACTGTGCGCACACTTTATCGCATTCAAGAACGCTTTTACTGGCCCCGGATGCGACATTCGGTTGAGTTTTATGTCGCCAGCTGCATACAGTGCCAACGTCGGAAACGCCCAACCACTGCCCCATCTGGTCTCCTTCAACCTGTGCCGCCTTCCAGCTCACCCTTTCGGCAAGTTGGAATTGATCTGTTAGGCCCTTTTCCAAAGTCATCTAAGGGGAACCGCTGGATAATTGTCTGCGCCGACTATTTCACACGCTATTGCGAGACGGCGGCTATACCATCAGCAACTGCCACCGAAGTGTCGCTTTTCTTACTTCACGCTATTGTTCTACGACATGGACCACCTGGTGTTATCATAAGCGACCGGGGACGTCAATTCACGGCGGATATAGTGGAAGAGCTTGCGCGTTTGTGTCACTCGCACCTCAGGCACTCGACGCCATATCATCCGCAAACGAACGGCCTCACTGAGCGCACTAATCGAACGATCACAAATATGCTTTCCATGTATGTTGCGTCCGATCACAAGAATTGGGATGAAGTTCTACCGTTTATTACTTACGCATATAACACCGCCAAGCACGAGACAACCGGCTACAGCCCCTTCTTCCTTCTATATGCTCGGCCGCCCCGGTATACGCTCGACACTGTCCTCCCTTTTTACCACCACGACAATCCTACGGTCGCCGATACGCTGTGTCTCGCTGAAGAGGCTCGGAGACTTGCGCGTCTTCGGACTTTGGCATCACAAGAAAACTCCAAAGCCCGCTACGACGCACGACATCGGCCAGTTACACATAACCCTGGTGATCTCGTTTGGCTTTGGACTCCCACAAGGAAGCGCGGTTTGTGTCAAAAGCTGCTGGCAAACTACGATGGACCGTATGTTGTCATCGACAAAGTCAGCGAAGTGAACTATACTCTCGCGCGCCTCACGAACACTGGTAGACGTTCTGCTAGGACACACGTCGCGCATGTCGCACGGTTGAAATCATGCACGCCACGACAAGCTAGTTGACTCGCCCAGGGGGCTTTGTCTGCGAGGGGAGGTATGTTACGTCCAAGCGCGTCAAAGGGACGCGGGGATCAAGAAGAGAGGGGAAGAGGAGAACGAAGACTGTGCAGCGGCCATTCCTGTTGTTCGTAGCCTGCCGTTCCTGCTCTCACACGCCTGAATAAACCCCTTTTCCCCGTGCTTGTAACAATATGAACGAGAAGGAAAGGGGTTAACCGAGGGATACAATATTTATCGATCGTAGCAACAGAAGCCAACAAACAAAGGCAGCAAGGACAACAGAGGGGAAATTACTTGTGCTTAATAAAGGAAACAAAGAAACGATAATTTAGTGGAAATGAAAGTGAATGAAAACAACATGCCACATATGGGAACGATCCCAAAACCACATCCACTTTCACTTCCATTCATTTATAGTTTCATTTCATCTAAGCTCAAGTAATTTCCCCTGTATTGTCATTGATGTCTTTTTTGTTGGCTTCGTATGCTATGATTATATATACATACATATATGCTCGAAGAAGCAGGATATGTGTCGAGTGAGCTGTTCCTGAATGATGCGCTGCAATGTGGTGAACGCCGTTTAAATCCTATGTCTGCAAATTCAAAGCGGTGCGATGTAATGATAACGATTTCTCTCGCATTTGCCGTTCAATCGACACTATTTCTTATTTAATTTTCTTTTTGCTAAATACGGCTTGTATAACTTCGCCGTCAAATATACCAGATAGTTTAACCATTTGCGCGAACAAAATATTCAACCGGGATGGTTGCTAATTCAGCGGAGAAATGCCACACCAGTTGTCACAAGACGGACATGAGAGACGCACACAAGTGCCTGTATTTATATGTGAAGCTTGCATAGTAAGTAACACTTCATTCCCTAACGCTTGCAAACTTCTTAAATGAACAAGCATGTAAAGATATTATTGTTTTCACTCGCTCGTTCTTTTTGTTAGTCCAGAAGACGTGGTGTGTGTTTTATTAACCTATAGTTGAACGAGCGCATTGAAGAAATCAAAACGGATGTGCAATAGTTTCATAGGAAATAATCACTACAAAACCTGCGCTAAGAGGAAGCAAATGAAAACAAGAGGTGAACTTCAATAAGGGATTCTTAACGCACAAAATCCTAAATACAAGCCGAAAGACATGGTAGTGTGTGCGGATCCGCAATTCATAAAACCAAAAAATAGATGCTGAAGTTAATGAAAATAATATTTGCAGGAACGACAGGATGGAACGGGAAAGAATATGTGAATTATGAAGTACAGCGCAGAAACATGGTGCCACTCAGCAAGATGTTTGTCTCCGCACACTTGCATGGACACGCATAGCGTGAGCCGACCAGTGATAATGGTGTCTTCCAACTTCAACGCGTGTGGAAGTATCGACTTCAAGAGCAATGTAATCGGTAGCCTGATCGCTGGACAACGAGGCCCGCCCGTGGTTATCGTCCGTCCCTTTTGGAACGAAGGAGGCAACCACGCATGGGAAATTTTGCGCCATCCTCCGCATTCTTGCGATATAGCTCTTTCAAAGGTGGAAAAGAGGTAGCCGAGCGTGAGAACTAGATGCACAGAAAGCGGGCAGAGAAAGTTAATTTAGGTTAAAACGATCTTCCGAGTAAATTAGCATCACGAGTGGGAAAGTTCGCAGACGACTGCAATATTTACCGCCATATAACCAGCCCCCATTACCACGTCCTTCTTCAAAATGACCTTTAGCTTATTTTGGATTAGTGTAACACTTGCTTTTTTACTCTAAATTCATCTGATTGCAGACCAATGTTTTTCACTCGTACACACTCTAATTTCACATATCGCATAAATATTTAACCAGCTTTTCCCACCTACTTCATACGACTACTTAGGCATTAATATCGCAACAAGCCTTTCCTGGACCCGTCCCGTTACTACTATATGCGCTAATGCTTCACAACCAGTGGGGTACTTACCCCGAAACCTACGTAATTCGCCTTCCAACATCCGCAAGCTAGCTTATCAGAAGTTTGTTCGTCCCCACTCTGAATTCGCCTGTCCACTCTGGTCACCCTATCATAACAACCTAATCAGCCTATTAGAATCAGTTCAATATAGGGCCGCTAGGTTTATCTCATATAAGTATACCTACAATTCAAGCATCTCACGAATAAAACTTGACATTTCACTCACTTCCGCCCTAAAGTACTCGGCGTGATTTTGCACTGTCATCGTTGCTTCACAAATACGTCCGAGCGTCTAGAAAATTTTCTTTACGGCTTGAAGTCGCACGTTGCACATCACGCAGATTGCATAATCCGCTCAGCTTCAAACGCGTCAACGGGAACACTTACACATTCAATTGGTCAGCGCTTCCTCCTGCCTTTCGGATATGGAACGCTTTTCCTGGTTTCATCGTATCCAGAAGAAATATTGATAAACACCGCCAGCTCCTATGTGAATGTTCCACTGCCTAGCTTCATCAAAATGCATGATGTCTACTTTTTTCTACTTAAATGGGGTCTGCGTGCTCTCTTATATATGAGCTCATCATTTTGCTTATCAGTCTTGTGTTCTTTATCATATGGTGTTGGAGTGGCTACTTTTGAACATCGTTTGCTGATAGAATGTTTTGAGTTAGCTTAATATGTACGTTACCGCGTCCTGTTAATTTTGCGCAATTCTCTAATATTTGTATAAAATGTTTCGCATAGGTTTCTATACTGTCTAATACTCATGTATGTATATTATGTTTTGTTAGACACCCCTTGTAAAGGCTGTGCCACGTAACTTGAGCCAAGGCTTTAAAAATGAAAGGCGCGTCAGAAGCGAATTGAACCGAACGCGTACTATTCGCAATAGCCTATCGTAAATGAGGCAATTTCTTGTTTTCCCGATAACTCACCCATTCATACAGTTTAATTACCCAATTTTTTTATGATTGGCTGAGGACCCCAACTAGGACATGCAGATTTGTAGAGCGCCTTGAAAAACAACGGATCGAGTTGTCTCATGTACGAATTGTCTCACACACTCGCTTTTTCGGGTTGCAAATGAATCCCGCAAAATATATATAAAATAAGAGCCACGTGATGGAGCGCTTGCGTGCTGCTCTCGAGCGTGCGTTCGGTGAACAAGGTCGGCTGCATCGTGACTGGCGACGGGGAGGCGGCAGGGCGTTATGATGGTTGTAGGCAGCTGGGGTCGGCAGCACCCTTGCTGACCTTGTTCATCGAATACAGGCTTCTGAACAGCACGATACAACTGCGCAAGCGCTCCGTCACGTAGCTTTTTTTCATATTTCGCGGGGTTTCTTTGTAACCCGGAGAAAGAGACTACGTGGGACGTATCTTCCACAAACCAACTTAATCGGTGGTTTCTGAAGGTGCTCTACAAATCTGCGTATCATACTTGGGTCCTCAGAGGACTGTGCGAATAGCATACGTTTGGTTTATTTCGCTTCTGACAAGCTTTTAATTTTTAGAATCTTGGCTGAAGCTACGTGGCGCACCCTGTATATGCTCTTCTAGCCATTCGGTGACACCCCCCTTATGCATTGCCTCTAAGTAAATATAAATAAATACATAGTAAATACAGTCCACAAGGACTGAAGGCAGCACACTACAACGATACAAGAGGAGCCCAGAATACAAAGTGGCATGACGACGGACAACACTGCAAGCAAACAGCATATGCTAAGGGGAACGTACACTCAATGGTCGGCCGAGCGACACAGGGGTTGCCGCTGAAACACCGCGAGAATCGCGAGTACAAAGTGCCGCACTTCGCGGCCAGAGAATAATATTAAAGGTTTGGCGAGGGCACGGGAGTGCGTGTTGGCAACAGTCAGGAAAGGAGGGAGTGGGGCGTTGATTTGGAAGAGCTTTGTGTACGCGCGCGTGTGTATTCATGCGAGTGTGCCTACGTGGGCATTTGTCTGTACATGCAGGCGAACATTTGTTGGCGCAGGCCCGTCGTAAATATTTAACTACCTTCTCTTCTACCCTTATCGTACCTGCCCCCCATATCTCTACAAAACTTTCAGCAAACTGTGGGCCTTTTCGTGTATATAGTGGCGTGGGGGCGTCACTTTTCTGGTTTGATCTTCGCCGGCCAGATATGCAAAAAAAAAAAAAAGGGACGTACGGGCTATTAAAGAGACAAGAAAATGTTCGCCAGGGGGAACCAGCGTTTGCATAAAGTAACAGGAGCAAGGCAAGGAGTGGCCGTATACTGAGCTGCCGCCCTTGGCACCAAGCGCTTATTACGATGCAAAGGAAGTTTCGGCCGCACGGCTGCTTCCATAGTGCTGACCCAGCGTTGGCCTGCCTGCTGGCGGGAGCTCAGTGCCCGCCTGAAGGACATGGCCGCGTCATCCCCTGGTTATTGTTACTTGCTGCTGCTTTGGAGACCATAGCGTGCATCCACGCTCAAGTATACGATGTCGTAGAAAATTTGTAGGTGCGGTGTAGACTGGCTGCCAGCCTACCACTCTCTACTTGTGCATTGGTTATGACTTTAACAGAAAAAACAAGCCAAGAAGACAAACTCCTGTTCCGTGTATGATATCGTACGTTGAACAGCAGAGGCTCTTTCTAGGAAAACATAACTTGATTTGTGAGTAATTTTAAAGCATTGCTTGATTTGTAATGCGGTTTTTCATGTCAGGTACTCTTGCTACAAAATGGAGCGCTATAGACGTATCGCAATGGTGTTTGCACATAGCTGAAGCATCTCACATGGAAGATGAGAAAAATAAAACAAGATTTGGTGCTTCCGTCGTTGCAGATTGTAAACCTATGTTTCGACCGTCTTTGATTCCTTCAACGCTTGCAAGTTGCGCCAAGAGGCTGTGGGCATATAGGCAGCGTCAGAGACAAGGCAGACACAAATTAGCTCAGCAGAATAGAATCGAGATGAGTGATGGAACCTTTGCAAACATGTATGACCCCTTTTTATATTGCACCATGATTTGGCCAAGAAGTATATCCAAACCATTAATTTCTTTCCCGCATACGTTGGCATTGAAGCCGGTACACAAACGACCGCCCTTTGCCAAGTCGTAACTTTTTGGTTTACTATGGAAATTATTTTCTGCTGCAAACAAGATCTTAGACGCTGGAAAGATAAACTAGTCAGAACAAAACGTGCTTCGTCAGCGTGACCAATTTTTGCTTTTCTTGCGCGCCAGCTTTTCCTGCAATCTTTAGTACAGTAACTGATCCATCATATAAGGGAGTTCGCATACGCCTCTCGGTAATGGTATCAGAGGAGGAAATGTGTAAATGCTAATGGCAAATTCTCTTCATTAGTACTTGCTATATCTTGAGATGGGCGGTGGAAAAGGCGCGGTGGCGGCCATGCGAAAGGTTCTTAAAAAGCGTGAGCTCAGTACTCTTATATTCATTTTCAGTATCGCATTTTTTCAAGTCTATACAGGCACCTTCAACACTGCATAAATGCTTTGGGAACTTGTTTTTGTATGGGCTTACTTCAAATATTTTTACTCATCTTTGAAAAAGACAAGTCCACTTGTCGAAAGGTTGGCTCCAACTTTTATGTTCTGGTTTTGCTCATCGTCCTACTCATGCTTCTTTTTGTTCTTGCTTTTAATTCCGTGAATGCTCTCTCCTTACGACTAGTAGCAAATTGGACACCTATGTGAATAACCTCACGGCGTATCATATTGGATATTTGGATATTTTGGATATTTATCGCATAATTGTTTCTCCGTAAAAGGTCAGCGACTATACTCTTCATCGCATATCTGAGTCTTTCTTCGCATTCCAGGTATGAACTGTGTACCGCAATATGTATGTTTGATTTTACAATAATACTCGAAGTGTTTTCTAAAAATTTCCTGGTGGTGGCGCTGTCGTGTGCGAAAACGAATGTTACATATCTAGTTGTCTAACTGGTAGAGCTAGTCTTTCGTGGATTGCACTGAAAAATGGTGCGCGGCAAGTTGAGCCGACGCCATTCATTTCGCTTCTGGGAAAATATCTCACTTCTGTGTAGTGTTTTTCACTAAATGAAGGGGACAATGCAAACCTTAAATGACGCTTTATACAAGCGCCCATAGGTGATTGCTACTCGACCAATGAGCAGAAGTATGTATCGGCAAAAAGAACAAACAAACAAAAAACAAAAACATTGCAGCCAACGCGAAGCATTGCGGCAGTTTTTAAAACAGTAATCTGACAGAGAGATAAAAAGAAGGAAATAGGAGATGAAACGCAGATAGCTTAGCCAGAATAACTTTCTGGTTAGCCGCTGTTCACTGGGGAAAAGGTAGCTAAGATCACGAAAACTGGTCATGAAGATGAAACGCCAGACAACGATGCAGTCTTTCACATCGTCACAATGCTTTTAAAAATACCCTGCGCCATAGAAGCTAATATATAATTCATATGAGCCTTGAAATTGGTCCAGAAATGTTCCTTTCTATGAAAAGACAGTTTTGGACTGCGCTGAACATTTTGGACAACGCTGCTCTTTACGCACTGAAGCCAAAACATATACAGAGGACGTGGAGGATTGTTGGCTTGCACATACATTAGGAGAAATATTTTTCTAGATGCAAAGGGCTGTTAGCAATATGAAAATCAGGGCCCCGAAACTTATGTGCAATATCAGTAAGTGAAAGATTTACTTTTTATCAGGAAAAATTTTACCCTTCAGTAAAATGTTGCCTGTATTAATTTGTGCTTCTATCAAGATGTTGGCAACTCCTAGCTCTATTTAAGGATCGCCCCCCCCCCCCCCCCTCAAAGCAACCGAAAAATCTGTCACTGCCGAAAATAATACGCTTTTCATAATTTTCAGGTTGGGCGTTCTGGAACTTTGCTTGGCATCCGTGACCTGCTATCTGGAATAGTTGAAGAAGAGGTTTCTTAATTCTATCATAACCAAGCGTTTCGGTGGCTGTCAGATACCCAATGGCGTTGAGAGCTTCTCCCGGTAGACACATTCGAACAGCCGCTGCCAACTTCTCCCAGAGGTCAGTTCAGCGCAGAAGTTATACGCTCAAAGACTAGAAAAAGCGTGACAAGATGATCGTGCCATTCATTTAACACTGGAATGAGCATCTGTGGTTTAACTACTGTGCTAGTTGGAGCGACAGGCTCATCTGCCGCTACCGCTTGTGCGTTACTTTGTGACACCTTTCGTAGCCTAATATTCAGTTGGTAAATGTCGCGCTCACGTTCATCAGCTTCTCATGTAGCCTCTATCACGGCTGCTTCCTCTGTGCCTCGACCCAATCGTAAGGTTGTTTCCCAGTCAAGTCCATTTGGATGCTTAACGCACAGGTGTCATGATCAGCCGTCTCTTTGAGCACGACTGGCCATAGACTGTGATATTAAATTTCCAGTCCCATCACGCTGCCGTCACTTTGTCATGAAGAGGTTAGGGTTAGCACTGAAAGACTATGATGACGTCGAAGCATACATATTTACAGTGAAGACCGGCGCAATGTCGAAGGCTGTCGTCGCGGCACGATGGATGCAGTTAGCTCTTTTGTTGGCATTCCCGAGGAGGTTCTTCTGGTCCTCAGCATCACTAAACACCACACAGAAGAAGCCGCACCGTGTCGAACAGGCCAACACCTCGAGCACCACGCACTCCTGTCACGTGCCCCACGTCGTCTTAAACTACTGCCCTTCACGTATCACATCAGGACAGTGAATTAGGTTGAGAATGTTTTTCTGTATACATCGTTTTACGATATGTTAGACTGCAGCTGGCGATCGCGGCATCCTTCGAGGAGAAATCCGGGAGTAGCGCAACAAAGGGGACCCGCAAATCAAATGCCGCTATTGGATGCCGCGCAAAAAGCTTTTGTTAGCTGCAGCGCTCATCAGCCCTGCTTCTTCCATCAATCTTGACCTTCGTGTACTTCATAGCTTCGGCGAGGTTGACAGTCGTCACTTTGGATCAGACCAGCAATTCAGCTAAATGCTCGAGCTGCTACGGTGTCCGAATCCTCCCCCAAGGTGTCACTTCCCATGAGCGCCACCCCTCTGTAGCGGCTGAGAAGGGGACAGGTGGTGCCGCTACGAGCGTTTGTTGTGAAGTCACAAATCAGTCCTCAGCGGCACCATATTCCTTCGTTGTACCGAAAAATTTGCGGCAGTTGCCTTCGCTTTAGAGGTTCTTTCGTCGTTGATGCGTTCGTTTTAGTCTACAAGTGTTCATGCTTTTGCAAATCTACAGTCCTTTTACAACTGTTGACTTGGCAGTAACGCACAGTACACTATTCCGTATTCTGCGTCCTGGTTTGCAACATGGTGAATACGCGCCATCTGGGCAAGACGCATCATCTTCAAAAGGTATTTTAATGCTCGGGTTTAAACATTTTCTCTGCCGCGACTTAGGAGTCTGAGGATAACAGTCTTCAGCTTCAGCCTAGTTTCCATTACGCTATCTCCAGGATGGCAGTAATCGCTACCGCTATTACAGTTTGCAATTTCACTCTCTCTGTAATCGGGCCACTTTACGCGCCAGCAGCTGGAGCACCCAGCAGCCTAGCCAACAGCAGGGGAGTCGTGCTAAAGAAAATTCGCTGTGAATGTTTGGCGCTGCAACCACTGAAAGCAGAAAAGCGAAGCCGCAAGGCACTGACGATAGCCCGTAAAACGTGATTAAAACGAGTTCGCCTACAGATCGTGGCCAGGAGAAAATTGGCAGTGGCTTAGCTCGGCTATGCCAGGATATACGTAGTGAAAGAAAGGTAAGCATGGTTAACATTGTTTAATCTTGATTGCAAGTTCAGGTTAGTCTTGTTGTCTAGGTATGTTGGGGCGTTTAGCGAGTCGTTCGGCGCGCTGTTTGTCTGTTTCCTGGGCAATTCGTTTCCTCTTCATACTGTTCTGATGTCGATTCCAGACCTCCTCCTGCTAATCAGAATTTCGCCGTCCATACTGCCACCTCAACAGTGGTTGTGGCCCACGCGAGCTCTCCTTTTCAGTCCTCCGACATGTTATCAGGCATGCAACGCAGCTGGCGAAGCGAGTGGAGGCGAGCGCAGCTACGAGGAACACGGTGTGACGTCATACCAAACGGCGGCAGCGAAAGGCGCGGCGCGGCGCAGCGGCGGAACGCCTCTGGCTCGGTCCTAATAGTGGCGCATGCGCAGTAGTGACTAGGGAGCGAGGGAGAGAGAGAAATATGCACGGCGGAGGCGTGCGTTGTGACGTCATGTGCCTCCTCGGAACACCGCCACGGCGAAATCGCAAGTTCGCGGCCAGTAAAGCTTTCGCTTTAATATGCCGGCGTCCTTTGTAGTAACTTAAAACACTTCGACAAAGCTCGATCACCCCTCTACTTTTCCACGGCACGATCGCAAAATTCCTGAACGCAACAGCACCGCCACAGGTAGAGATGTGGCGCACACGTGCGTTCTGTGTCAGTGCAAATAAGGGCACACACGGAATGCGAACGGTCGGGCGAGACGCTAGGAAAAATGGAAGCGCTTTAGGATCGAAGAAGAAAGGGTGCATTGCCGGTTCATTGAAAATGCGCGGGACTAAATTTCTGCGTCGACTGAGTGGTTCTAGGCTTATCCGTAAATGAATAGACCTGGCTACCGGGCCCGCTTTAGTGCGGCCATCTATAACGGTTAGGCACATATCCAGTCGAGCGTAGGTTGCCTAAATGTGCACTCGGGCAAAATGCATCTCTCGTACCTGTGTTTTCGAGAGGTGCTGCACGCGATCGCTGCCGATCACGCGTTTCAACGTAGTGAACATGGATATACGGAAAGAGGACTGTGCGCCGATTCATGAAGATATATGAAGCAAGAGTCGCGAGCTTACATTTTTCATCATGAGCGAGTGTTTGTGCCCGTTTTGTGACGTTTACTTAGATCTATTCCGTACAAGATTGTTCCGCTCATTTGAGCGATAGGGTTTTGCCTGGCGTGCCGATGAACTTTTTTTTCACTATGCTGCGGAAAAGTTATCAGGAAACGTGGCAAGCATTTGAGTTAGCGCTGATTTGACTACGGAGTAATCAATTGTTCCCTTTCGCCCATGTCAGCTTTGATGGATTCAAGAATTCCTAAAGGCCAACTTACATCTTAAATGACTTCTTGAAGCACTATTTGAATGCCTACCTTCCGAACGCCATATAGCACACATATAGCATATAGTCAGACATTTTTTCCTTGCTTTTGTATTCTTAAGTTTCACCTGTGCTATAGCAAGAAACAAGAACCCGCATAGTATTGTTCGCAACCAAATAGTTGAAGAAACACGTCACTCTTCTGAGTTTTCATTGCAACCGCATGTAGTTTGTCACAAGAACAGAGTTCTTGAATGTTCCGTTCCAATTGTGATTCCACATTTCATGAAATTTCATGATCCGCTGCCTACATTTGTCAAGGACAAATGCACGGATTGGACGCCTCAAATACAATTTTTTTCAGCATGTCATTTAATATAGCAGTAGCAGAACTTAAGCCCAGGAATATGTATTACGCGCTTTTGATTATGCCACTTCTCCCACCTGTGCTACGGCAGAACTCTTGTCAAAGTCTCCTGCGTACTGAAGTATTGAAAATGGGGAACTATTGAAAAAACATGAAGAGGTTAAAAAGTAGGCGCTTGTTAAAAACAAGACTGTCCAAGTGGGAAATTTCAATTACAGGAAAGGTACAGAGGTTGGCAAGGGACGCTTGTCTCTGGCTTGTTACACTGCAACTTAGGTAAAAGGATAGGGATACACGTGGAAAGAATAAATAAATTCAAATAAGTTGTGTGGTCTTACGCACCAAAACCATGATTTGATTATGACGTATGCCGTAGTGAGGGACTCTTTAGTAACCTGAACCACTTGGGGCTCTTTAACGTGCCCCTAAATCCAAGTATGTGGGTGTTTGCACATTTCGCCCCCATCGGTGCACGACACGCGCTGTTATGTTTTTATTGGAGATTTACACCTGGTTATACAGTGTTTCAATGTTCCTATGCGAACGTGGCGAAAAAGATAAGGAGTGAGAGGCTCAGAGAAAGCCAATGTCAGTAGCAGTTGTGCCCTACCATATCGTACCTATGGTATATTTATCTGTATGCTGTCATTTAGGATAAGAGGTGTGGTTAGCATGTAGGAAATTTTACAGCAGCAGCTGCAACGTCCGCTATATTGTAATAGCTGTAACGCTCATGTCTTATTTAATAGCGATAAACATAAGCATGAACAAGTTTTTGTGCTGTGGCGTTTTGGATAAGCTCACGTAACATCGCAGACTCATACAAAGCGGCCGTACACATGCGAAGTTGGACAGGATGAGCACAGCTTATTCTCATAACTAAGAGATGTCTGTCAGTTCGTGCGCATGGCAATAAATAATCATTTTATGATGACATCTCATAATACTTATCACTTTTCAGTCATTCGAATGATGCATGAGGACCTCTAAGCTTTTTCGCATGCACTGTGTGAACTTGGAAGCACGTAGCGGGTGGCAGCCTTTGAACAGTCCTCTGAACAAATCAAAATCAACAAATCACCGCTTTATTCTGAGCACACTTGACGGAGTGCCCTTCCGAAGTACATGGTTACCGGCTGCACGTGGTCGCGTAATGCATCATTTCCAATTGATAGTTCCTGCGCAAAGTAATCTTTTAGTTATTTATTTTAATGTACCACATTGTTCTTTATTACTGTCTCCATTTAATTCCGCGCTGTAATGTTTTTATATTCAATGCTTAAGTAACATAAGGAACATTCCCTTCTTCAGTAAAGATTGCTAGACCGTAACTGTAAGCTCATTGTTGTTCATAATAGCGTAAGCACGCGATGTAGGTTCACTATAATGTATCAAATATGTAAGGAAGCGAGTTTCTTTAATAAGTAGCAAAATTAAGTGCACGACCCTACTAACGACACGTGCATGGGATGCCTAGTCTGCTTCACTGCAACCGAGTAATCTATTGAACCTATCAACTTTTCTACGCCGTATAGCGGCTCGTTGTGGTACAGCTACTTCTTCATATGGTCAAGCGTCGCAATGGAGCACCAGTTCCTCATCTGTCTACAATGTTTCATGTACTGATAGCTGAAGCAACCTATCTAAATGGCTCTCCTGTATATCCACTCACTGCTAAAATATTGCTAAGGCGTCATCAAGAGGGGCGCTGGTCAGCACAAGAGGAGTTCACATGTAGAGGTGCAATTGGCCTCGACGGCCATCTTGTTTATGCCTCGTTGCCTTTCTTGTGAATATTGTTAATACATCTTTACATGTAACTTCCTCAACGTAACAATTTGGTGAGTGGTGCGAGGTACCCACGAGAGACAACAATGGAGCTTCCAAGTGGTCATCACTTCGGACTGGAAAACATGAAGGGCGAAAGAGGTCCCTGAACGGCACAGCCCACATCAACCTCTACTACCGCGAATGTGGTTGTGGCTCAGCCACGGGATCTAGGGGCATTCTGCGGCACCAAAAACCTCGACGTGAAAGATTAGATCGCCACGTATGAGCGTGTAAGTGCCCACAACATATGGGATCCGACGATTCTGTTCGATAACTTGGTGTTCTGCTTACAAGGCATGACGAACGTGTGGTATAATAACCACGAGCAAGGGCTTAATGACTGGGACATGGTCAAGCAGAAGCTGAGAGAGTTGTTCTGCCGTCAGGCCGGGCGGAAGGACGCCGGTAAGGAATAACTAGCGGCCCGCGTCCAAACGTCAGAAGGATCATACGACTGTTACATCCAGGACGCGCCTTAAGGCCGATAGCGATGTGGCTTAGTCAGACAAGGTTGGGCATCTACTCAAAATGATTGCTGACGATGCTTTCAAACTGCTCATGCGCAAAAAACTGTGAAACAGTTTAGGACATCATAAAAGAGTGTAATCGTTTTTAGCACACCAAATGCGGCCATTGCAACACCGTTCGCACGTCTGCCAAACACAGCTGTGACATCTTCTTGCGTCGACAAGGTAGAAATGCGGCGACTGTCATCACCAGACGACCTGACCCAGATATTGTGGAGGGAAGTTGAAATGCTAGCTCCTGCAGCCCATTTTTCTAGCCGCAGTGAACCGAACTTGCTTACAGTACAATTTGTGAAGGCAGTAGTCCGTGAACAGAGTAATACTTGTTGGCGGCTTATTGGTGCATGTTTCCAGAAGAGGATTGTAGCGCCGAAAAACACCACACAGCAAGCGAGACGGGACAGGCGCGTCCCGTCTCGCTTGCGGTGTGTTGTGTTTTTCGGCGCTACTACCCTCTTCTGCAGTCCGCGAACAGCTCGCTGATCTTGGAGTTAATTTTGTATGCGCCGTTGTCACTGCGCAGCTGCCTTATGTGCCTTGTCCATCCATTGGTCAGTGGTATCCTTCACGCTACCAACATCAATGCGAGTGGCGAACCACAGGCGATCGGCCAATCTCATTTGCCTGGCGACGTTTCGGCCACGTTCCTCACCACTGTAATAAACGTATTGTGAGTGTGCCTCTGCACCTGCCATTGGCCAGTTATTATCGTTCCGAACAAAGCCAGCGTCGGTATGCCAGCCTCCATTTGAACCGCAATAGCCAAACAATGATGCTCGTGCAGATTGGGACAGTCTGTCTTCGTTATTCCGACGTCGCCAGTCCCGTTCGCTACCAGCTCTTCGGCCATCGTCCCTATCGCCGTAGGCTCGTCGCGCACCCTGCCCGATGTTGCACCAACGCCCGTTTCCGGAAACTAAGCAATGTAGCTCCCGAAGGTGACGCTGCATGAATGACTTGACCGCGGAATCTTCTGTTCACTTTGCCGACCGCACCGAAGTTCACGGACGTTGTACTCGATGGCGTCAGACTCACAACACTCCTTTACACAGGCGCGCACATATCCGTGATAAGTGCCCGATTGGGCCGACGCCTGAACAAAGTTCTCCCACCCGCTGCTTCGCGCACACTCCGCCTCGCCGACGGAGTAGCGCCTTCCGTGCTTGGTATGTGCACTTGTCGCACTGGCACCGCGGGGCGCCTAACCGCTGTTTCGTTTGCCCTTTTAGAACAATGACCTTTATACTGGGGTTAGACTTTTATCGTCCCATTCAGCCCTCCTAGTCTGCGCGTCGAGTCTCATTCAGCTTGAACTACCCCATGGCTCCTACAGTCCACCAGTGAAACAAGCACAGTTATGCGCCCCCGAAGACATCCGCCTCCCGCTTCAAGCCCCTACGTAGGTCACTGTAATGTCCATTCCATCTGTTCTGGACATCGGCTATGTGCTATTTCCCACCGCTGACATACTGGATGAAAGGAATCTGGCCGTTCCCTATACCGTTCCAACTGTTCAAGGCAATCAGATTTCACTCCCTCTCCTTAATTTTCACCCTTCGACTTAAATTGTACCCGGAAGAATACCTTCGGGCGACGTCTTGGCTCTCAACAATTCCAATATATCGGCGCTTGAAGCCGAAGTTCCGTCGCCCTCTACAGGGACCTTCGATTCACCAACTCTACTCGCAGACGAACCTAACAAGCTGATTCCGCCTGACCTTTCTTAAGCACAAGCTGCTGACCTTTGTCGTCTATTCTAAACTTACGGCGACATTTTTACCTTGATGGCCACACTTTAGCCCAGACACCGTCAACCATCGCATATTCACCGAAGACGCCAATATGATACACCGACATCCGTACCATGTTTCACATGTTGAACGACAAGTGATACAACGAGAAGGCGATGACATATTGTTTAAAGGCGTTATCGGGCCGTCAAGCAGACCGAGGAAATCCCCTGTTGTCCTTGTCTGGACGAAGGACGCCAATTGGTGATATTGTCTTCAACAAAATCACGCGCAAGAAAGTCTACGGTTGCAGTGTAATGATGACGCATTGAGCAGCTAGCACGGAGTTAATTACTTTTCGTCGATAAACCTTCGATCAGGCTATTGTCAAATGTCGGTAGATCAAATCGACCGTGAGAAATCTGCCTTCATTACACCTGACGGCCTCTACTAATTCAAGTTTTTGCCCTTCGGCCTTTGTGGTACCTTGGCAACCATATAAAAAATTATGCAGTCCTTCATCATCATCAGCCAATTTTATGCCCACTGCAGCACTAAGGCCTCTACCTGCGATCACCAATCACCCCTATTCGGCGCCAACCGATTCCAACTAGCACCCGCGAATTCCTAGTTTCATCGCCCCACATAGTCTTCTGCCGTCCTGGACTGCGCTTCCCTTCTCCTGGTACCCATTCTGTGGCCCTAATGACCCAGTGGTTATCTGACCTGCGCGTTACATAACCTGCCCAGCTCCATTTTTTTTTCTCTTAATGTCAATCGGAATACCGGCTATACCCGTTTGCTCTCTGATCGAAACCGCTCTCTTTCAGTCTCTTAACGTTATGCCTAGCATTCTTCGTTCCTTCGCTCTTTGCGCGGTCCTTAACTTGTTCTCACGCTTCTTTGTCAGTCTCCAAGTTTCTGCCCCATATGTCAGCACTGGTAAAAGGCACTTTTTGTACACCTTCCTTTTCAATGATAATAGTAAGCTTACAGTCAGGAGCTTTCAATGTCTGCCGTATGCGATTCAATCGATTTTTATTCTTCTATGAATTTCCTTGTCATGATCAGGTTTCCCTTCGAATAATTGACCAAGGTAAACGTACTCCTTCTTCCTTCACAGACTCTAGTAGCTGACTCGCGATCCTGAACTCTTGTTCCTTTGCCCGGCTATTCATCATTAACTTTGCGCTCCTGGATACTAATCTTCAAACCCACTCCTGCAATATCTCTGTTCGGGTTCTCAATCATTTGTTGTGACTCGTCTGGAGTATTGCTGAATAGAACAATGTCATCGGAAAACCGAAGGTTGATGAGCTTTCGCCGTCGATCCTTACTCTTGACCCTTCCCAGTATAATAGGTTGAATGCTTCTTCCAAGAACGCCGTGAATAGCATTGGATATATTGTGTCTCCATGTCTGAACCCTTTCTTTACACCCTTTCCAGCTTTCCTTGTGCAGAATTAAGGTAGCTGTGGAATCTCTAGATGATTTACAATATATTTACGTAGGCGGTCTGTGCTCCTTGACTACGCATTGCCTCTATGACTGCTGGTATCTCGACTGAATCAAATGCCTTTTCGTAATCTATGAAAGCCATATTTAGAGGCTGATTGTACTTTGCGGATTTGTCGATCACCTTATTTATGACATGGATGTGATCCATTGTAGAGTATCCCTTCCTGAAGCCAGCCTGCTCCCTTGTTGGCTGAAGTCCAGTGTTGCCCTTATTTTATTGCAAATTAGCATGGTGAATATTTTATACAATACTGGGTTGCAAGCTAAGGGAGCCTATAATTTTTCAAGTTTCTAACATGTTCCTTTTTGTGGATTTGTGTAATATTTCCTTTCTTCCAGTATTCTGGGACCCTTGCAGTCAACAAACACTTCGAATAGAGACCCGCCAGTTTTCCAAGCATTACGTCCCCTCCATATTTGATTAAATCGACTGTTATTCCATCCTCTCCTGCTGCTCTTCCCCGTTAGTTCGCGGCTATAAATGAACTACATGTCTCAGTGATCTAAACGAGGTGATATTATTTTCATGAACTTTCGCAAGTCGTGTATCGTGTTTGTCAGCCATTCTTGTTGTTTTCAGACGCGTCGGCCTAGAATTGAATTCAACGAACTGCCGTGTCTGACGTCATCACATTGCGGTTCTTGGCGATCTCTTCACGTCGTTCGTCACGATGCAGACGAGATTCGCGCTGTCCGGAACATCCCTTTCCTGTCTTCCACAACAGACGTAAGAACCGTTGTTAGACTGTGCTCATATTTACATCGTTTAATCAAAACTTTGGGCAACAGCGCTCGCCTACTTACTGGTTTACTTAAGAAGGATGTTGCTTTCCCATGGCGCCTTGCTTAAACCAAAGCCTTCTCTGCCCTCGTCGCCATGACGGCTCCCCCATTGCTGGCTCATCATGATCCCTCTGCCGCCATTGAACATCACACGGATGCCATCGGCCATAGAATTGTGACTCTACTCGTCCAGTGGCAGCGCAACGCATAGCGCGTAATTGCACGCGCCAGCAGCCTCCTATCACGAAGCAACAGGATTTTTTCAATTACTGAAGTGCCTGGCGTTAGTTTAGGCACTAGCGAAATTTCGCCCCTATTTTTACGGTCCCACATTTTCCGCTGTTACCGATCACCGCGCCTTGTACTAAACCCCACTGGACCAATGGTTAGAAGGACGATACGGCTAGAAGAATATGCATTTGCTGTTTTCTACAAGGACGCCGACTGCCTCTCCCGTTATCGAGTCGAGAGCCTTGGATATGACGTGCATGACACCGACGCTTTTATCCTGGCCATTTCTGATGTGGGCGACATTCGCCCTGACAACGGCATGATGACTGCTTGTGCTCATCGATCGTCTCAATCTTAGAAATTCGGGCTCCACCCTGGAACTAAGTAGGGTTCAAGAATTGTGCCTTCTTGAGGGAACCGTTGTCAATCCTGTCGAGCGCGGTGCTGAGAACGTTCTGCATCGAAACGACGATAATCACAGAAAAGGTGCGTTATCGTCTCTTTACATCCACAAACTTCACAATATCGACTTGTGGCCATTCCGATGAGGTAAGAGTACATTGGTAAAAGATACTCCAAGCCGTAGGCGACGGATGAACCATGTGGAAGCCAGAGCTTCAGATCATGATCCAGGGAGCAAGGACGCTGCTTTTTAAAGTCTGCCGAATTCCGTTGGGTGAGCGTAAGCTCGCAAGCCAGCGCATTGACCTATCCCGTTGAGTCTGTTCTTGACAGCGGGATAGCGACGCAATCGGCACTGCTATGGGAAGATGGAGCGGCTCGGTTGGCTTGCTCGCTTTCAAGGATACCACAATGGCTTGGCCACCATTGGAATACCATGTCATGTCCATTCTCACGTGCCCGATGATAAATTTCCCGTGCGAAGACATAAACATTTTACATTTGAAGGATATGCCAATTTGCCGCGCTTATTCCGGAGCAAGGCTCCAGGAAATCAAAACATTGAATGCCGTTTTGTGCTTCTTGTTTCTTTAGTCTTACTAATGCTTGCAGGTTTCTAGCTCGCCACAAAGAAGCACATTTTGCGCTATGTTATCTCCAGCAAAATTTTAGATAGTGAAATATGACTCCAATTGCAATGAATATTTGCGCAAGAAGACGTATTTTTCTGTCACAACCCAATCAACCATGGCACATATTGTGCTCGGGTAAACCAGGTCGGGTGTTGGTGGCAAGTAGCCAGAGAGGAGATCTAATCGTTAAAAGGGCCCCACCTAAGCTTGTCATCTGGTGCGCATAAGAGTTTACCCATTAGCCACGTTCATGCATTATATATGCAATTATTATATGTAATTAAGTATATGGCACGGGAACTGAACTCGCAAACGCCTTCAATTATTTTTTTACAGAAAGAAATACTAATGGCTCGTTGCGGGAATTTATGAGTACATAAATTTTTGTAATGATAATACAATATTTTTAGATCCTGTGACAACGGATGAAATATTAACTGTTATACTCAGCCTAAAAACAGCAGATGCCGAGATATTGACGACATTCAGATAAAGCCTGTAAAATATGTTACAGATATCATAGCGCCAACCATCACACATATTTTTAACCTTTGTTTAGCTACATCGGTATTTCCAGAACAAATGCAGATTGCAAAAGTAACTGTTTTATTTAAGAAGGGAAATAGAAATGATATCGGCAATTATAGACCTGGAGCGCTATAACGTAAAACTAGGGCCCTATTCCAATATGTTCCCTATTCCAAAAACTATTCCAATATGTTTTTATTCCAATATCCTGACGTCAAATTTGCGTAACCGCCGACGCAAGCGTCCGGCGGTCACCCACAGGGTTGTCTCAACAGACCAATCATACGCTCTCCTCGTTCATAGGCGGTCACTTTTGTTTGCTTGAAAAACAAATAACGTTGCCTACACTGAGCGGCCTGCCTTATCTAATTGGCTCACAAGAGGTGAGGAGCACGCTCAAGTGGAGAGGGATTCAATGGGGCCGAGCCACTCCACTGAAAATCTATAACCGGATGAAGAAGGTGGTGCCGGCGTCTGTGACTGGTCCGTTTTCCCTTACTTAGCGTACGGTGGCTCGTCGACAATCGCGGTGGCATGCAACGGAAGCTTAAGAATCACGCTAAGACAGATCCTCAGCAAAGAAGAGTGGGCAGAACGAGGTTGTAAACGTGCCGAAAGTGCTCGAAAACGTTACATGGCCACGCAAAAAGTTTTTTTTACACGCAAATAAACCCATGCTCTCCAACAGATGCGAGTAGACAGTACCTGAGCGATCGGCGGCAGCCATCTTTTATTCCTTTCGGAACGGGGCAGCCTGCGGCTATTCAGAAAAAAATTCAGTTTTTTTCGGCATAATAATGCATCTTTAACACGTACACGTCACATTGACGCGGTGAGTTTTTGCGGTTTTATGACGTCGCGTAACAAGCAGGTGAAGTTGGTGCAGCCCGAAAACTCTTGACCAATAACCGAGGGTTAAAGGCGAAAAGGTGTCGAATCAGAAATAACAATTTTTATTTTGTTCGGACAATTCATGCATGATCAGTGTGTACACGTCATATCAGATGGGCCGCTATCGCGGTTTTCGTGACGTCGCGTGACAGAAAGGTGAAGTGGGGGTGGTCCAAAACCGTTTTTGACCAATCGCGCAGGGCTGATTGCACAAATGGAATAGAAAACTTTGGAATACTTTTACGTTATAGCGCCCCTATTTTAAACTTTTCTATTCCACTTCTGCAATCAACCCTCGACGATTGGTCAAAAACGTTTTTAGACCATCCCCACTTCACCTGTCTGTAACGCGTCTTCACAAAAACCATGATAGCTCCACATCTGTTATGACGCGTGGACACTGATTATGCATGATTCGACCGAACAAAAGAAACGTAGTTATTTTTCATTCGACGCCTTTTCGCCATTAACCCTGGGCTACTGGTCACAAGTTTTCAGGCTGCACCCACCTCCCCTGCGTGCCACGCGACGTCACAAAACCGCAAAAACTCGCGGCGTCAAAGTGACGTGTACGCATTAAAGATGTATTAATATGCCGAACAAAACTGAAAGCTTTTCTGAATAGTCGGAGACTGCCCCGTTCCAAAAGAAATAGAAGATGGCTGCCGCATATTGCTCAGGTACTGGCTATTCGCACGTGCCGGATAGCATGGGTTTATTTGCGTACAATAATACTTTTTGCGCGGCCGTGTAACGTTTTCGAGTACACCCGGCAAGCTTAAGACCTAATTGTGCCAGCTTTTCTTCGTTGATAATCCGTTTTAGCGTCACTCTTAAGCTTCCGTTGCATGCCGCCGTGATTTTCAACCTGACACCGCAAACTAAGTAAGCGAAAGAAGACCAATAGCAGACGCCGGCACCACCCTCTTCATCAGATTATCGATTATCAGCGCAGTGGCTCGACCCCATCAAATCCCTCTCCACTTGAGCTTGCTCCTCGCCTTTTGTTAGCCAATCAGATAAGACAAGCGGCTCAGTGTAGGCAATGTTATTCGTTTTCGAAGCAAACAAAAGTGACCTCCTATGAGCGAGGAGAGCGTCTGATTGGTCTGTTCACACAACCCTGCGGGTGACCACCCGATGCTTCCGTTGGCGGTTACGCAAATTTGACGTCAGGAGAATGGAATAAAAACACATTGGAATAGTTTTAAGTTATAGGGCCCCTGTGTCCGCACTACCTGTCTTCTCCAATTTATTAGAGAAAATTTTGCACTCTAGATTTACTAAATATATAGATAAATACAATTTGCTAACACCGTGTCCATTCGCATTCCGAAAAAACAATTCTACTGAATTGGCGCTTTTAGAACAAAAAGAGTATATTCTGTCACAATTTGAAAACAGATCTTTTGTGATTGGAATGTTCGTCGACTTCTCAAAAGCGTCTGATCTTGTAAACCATCAATTACTTCTAGAGAAACTGTGGTACTACGGAATCCGAGGACAGGCTGCAAGACTAATAAAATCTTTCTTGTCAAAACGGAAACGAACGGTTCACATCATAATACATACCCAGAAATAAACCCTGTTTATTCTGGTGTCCCACAAGGCAGTATAATAGGACCACTACTTTTCAGTATTTACCTTAATGGCTTTGTAAACATTAACCCAAATGCCAGATTCATAATGTATGCAGATGATACAAGCGTTTTTTTTCTCCGGAAATGACATTCACGAACTGATACAATCATGCAACACGACGATGATCTCACTGAAAAAATGGCCCCAATCTAATCATATGCGTGTTAATTAGTGAAAGACAAAAGCGGTAATCTTCAGGCCGAAAATTAAACCGGTTTCTCCACACAAAAGTATCATATTTAACTTCAGACATATAGAAATGGTTGATCATTTTAAATGTATCAGTGTAGTATTTTCTTCAACTACGTCATGGACAGCACATGTGGACAAAGTTGTCAAGCAATTAGCTAGAATAACTGGCGCAATTGGATGCATTAGATAGATTCTACCTGAGCCAATAAATTGCTTCTTTACAACTAATTATTTTATTCTCACATTAACTATTGCGCACTGGTATGGGGCACTGCAACACCATCCTGTCTACAGAAAATTTACATTTTGCAAAAAAAGCTTCTTCGCAATGTCTTTAATGCAAATTATGGACCAACCACAAAACGCTTTCTTTTTGTAACCGGTATAATCAAAATCTTTGATCTGTATCAGCATCGGCTCAGCGTTCGCTTTAAAATAGAAACAAGAAATATTTTAGGTCACATTCATCATCTAGCAAACTTAAAATAAAATAAAAAGAGTTCCCCTTTCAGACACCCCGAAAACTGGTTGGTGCCACCAGCACGCATCAATACGGGGAAAGAGCACCTTCAACACAGACTTCCTTCCCTTCTCAGCGCATAAGAATCTGCTAACCTCAACTTGTTTACCTGTACCCAACGAGATATATGTTCCATATGCAATTCATATGTAAACGAATGTACCACTGAGTAATATTTAGGTATAGTTATGCCTAATATAGGATGTTTTCTTTGTTCTATTTTTATTGTTTCCATTATTTTTTGTCATTCGTGCTGTTATTGGATGCATGGTATTTGACGATTATCTTAATTAAGTGTAATCACACTTGTGACGAAGTGAATTGGTTTGTGCACATGTAAGTGCAGATAAGATTTTGTTTGGTCTACTTGTGTTCTTTCTATATTCTTATATTTTTTTAACATGAAGCCGTCATGTCTGCGATGAGATTGCCTCTCGCTGCTGCTTTATATTTCGGGGCTGCGGCCAAGACAAGCTGTCTATGACAGTTTTTTCTGCAGCTCCCCTGTCTGTATTTCTTGAGGCAGAAATAAAATTATCATATGTTAGTACTTTCATTTTCCAACAAGCAAGGAAAAAACTACCCTCAAGCTTTTTTTGTAATATAAAGATCCCGCTTTTCGAGGGAGAGAAGCAATTTAATGAAACCTGTAGAGGTTTGCCTAGCGCCATGGCCTATCATGTCACCCCATGCAAATAGACTGGATACACGCAGAACGCACAACACTTACAGAACATTCATTATCTGACGCATGCAAATTTGTTACTAAAATGTTGTTGAGATCTCTATTTGAAATATATAAAAGCGCCTTTTTATTGTACTGAGCACATGCAGCATGCTTCATCTTGCAGCTGAAAACTGTCAATGACCCATGTTTAGTGCAGACATTTCCACATTATCGTGGAAAGTAAAGTGGCTTTTAGGCTAGGTGATTTACTTTTTTCCTACATTTGAAGCTTGATGCAGTCAGAAATCCGACCACAAAACACAAAATCACAATCGAAAACATCAGATCCGGCTAGAATGAAAATGCGATTCGATGAAAAGCAGTGGTCTTGGATTGTTCATAGCTAAAGCGGTGGAGCGCATGTCAAATTTCGATGCTCTGGTAGTGTTTGTGCTGTTTACAGGCTGCGTTAAAGGTGATGATGTTTTGGCAGCGCATGCCGGTGCAGAAGAAACGACAGTCACAGCTACGCCTCTCAACCATCGTCTTTGCTTGCGGCCTTTTCATGAGCTTGGTTTATGTTGAGCACAAATTGTTTATTCTAAAGCTATAAACTGGTACAAGTGTTACGGTACAGAAAAGCCCAGTATGTTCTGCGTTTTTCTAGCTCGAGCAGTTTTCTTGAATCCAGAAAAGTGAAAACTACAACAGCTCTAAACACTGAAAGAGACAGCGGCATATTTCTCAGATCTACACTCTGAAGCTTTTTTTTACACTTTTCTTACATGAATAACTTGAAAATTGACTGCGTTCATATTCAACCTTCCTAATATTTCGCAATTTTTCAGATGAGCTAGGGTCACAACGGCGCTCCTTTTGACCACTGAATGCTCTCCTCTTGAACGATTTAAGTTGTTCCAGAGGAGACTGGGCAATACTAGTTTGTTGCACTCGTACAGCGGGCACCTGATTTTTAAGCTTTAGCAGGTGCAAGCTAAAACACTGCGTATATTTTTTCTGAAGTCCACAGTGTGAAGCTTTGTGTCTCTGTAATGCCCATAGCTTATGCTCACTACATTTTTTCATTGCAGTTTTTTGTAGGTGTTATCCTCAGCACGACACATTAATCACAACAAATTAAGGTATCAGGCAAAGATACAAACGCATTCTTTTCACCATAGTCTCGATTCTTCTTTTTGCATATTGATATGTGCAACTTATTGGAGAACATTTTTCAGCACGTTTGAACATATCAGTAAGAGATAACAGTCGTAGATAACTTATGCAATATGCACTTCTTGACTTCGTGTAGTAGTCGACAGCTAGGCCGACAGAAAAGAGACGGATAGGCAGGGAGGTGTACGAGGCGCACGCCCTGTTTGCTGTCCTACGCAGAGAAAAATAGATTAGATGATCAAGAAAACTACACAGTAGAAAATAGGTTGTCGTTTCACCGTCTAGAGCACATCCAAACTTTACAGTCAATCAATGAGCTCAGTCGACTTCGAGAACTGCTGTAACGACGCGCATAAGCATGTCGACATGATCCAAGCGCTTGTGCCACTGTGGATTGTCCAGGTTACCTAACTTTGTGCGGTGTAGATTGCTATGACAGTCATAGCGCTGACAGATCTACTGGCGAAGATGTTAGGTAGGCAGCTCACACTCGCAGTTGTCGCACGAAGTTATGTCATTCATCCCAGGTAGGAACGAATAACTCCCTGTGTATGCCACATTCAGCCACAAGTTGCACAGTAATCACTTGCGCGGAACGTCACTCTAGCTGACTGAAATGCCACCGGTTTCTCAAGCTATTGCCAGCGAATTCGCGCCCCTTCCGTCAAACCACAGCTCAAACAAGGCTTATCCATCCGTGCTGCAATAATATTCCCACAGTGTGAGCACAAAGCGGAGCTTACAAAAAACGGCACATCAGCATGAAATAAAACTTATAGGTGAGCTATGCTCTAGGTTCTAGAACGTAATAACAGCGTCGTTAGCAGACATGGACCGTGATACCTTTAAATTATGGCAAAAACCCGCCCGTACGTGGAACGTCTTAATCGCAAAAAAACATAATTTTTTTTTGTCCGGTGGGCATAATTTATGCAGCATGCGTTTGTTATGCAGGGGGTATTCAATTTACCCAAATTAAACGCTTTAGGCGGCACCGCATTGTGCAATGTGCGTTGCTCGTCTATGCGTTCTTTGCGCTATGCAATATATTAAACTGTTTGGATATTGCATCTTTGCGGCAATGCTTAAAATTCGCACGAAAGAGCACCTTCCATGCCTCGCGGGGAAATTGAAACGAGTTCACTGAGGCGCACGTGAAACTTGAGATGTTTAATATGTGTACACACCGATTCTCATATCTCGAATGCCTTGGTTTCCCTCTTCACACTAACAAGATACAAACGTACAGCGTTTCGGCATCACATGCTGCAGGGATTTTTCTGCCTGAGCTACATTCAGCCGCAGGATGTGTAAGAGACAGATGTGTAACCAGGCATTTAGGGGCCCAAAGAACAAGCATAGATATTTTTCACTTCTTGGGCAATACACAACGACAGCGCTCACTGGAGGGTTCGCCTAATAAAAATTATTTAGAAAAACTGAAGGAAGCATCTCAACTTGGATACAAAATATTGCTCATTAGAGCTTTTTCTCATATGTAGGTGGAACTAAGAATCGAAATCTGACCTCTACCGTACATAACATTGGCGCAGACACTGCAGCGCGTGCATTTGTGGACGTTTCCAAAGAACGAAAGATCGTGATTGGAAGTATTCTTTCTTACAGCAGCGTGAATTTAGGTTCGGTAATTCTAAATCGAACCTTTTGCAAATAAAGGTACGCCAGTATGAAATAAAAACAGGGGTGAGTGCTTAACCATAGCGTTCCTAGCAAACAGACTGGTTATTTAAAGATTTCATTGATCCAACTATTCCAACTATTAGCAGACTCAATAATGGGAAATGGGAGAAGCGAAACCTATGCTTTAGCAGGAGGTGTGGACGAGCATGATAGCACAGAAGCCCTACGCAGTGACAGTTTTGAGGTACCTCGATTCGCAGTCTCGATACTGCGTGAAGACGAAGGACAGGGGGGCTTGCAATGCGAAAGCGGGAAAACGAAATACCCATGGAACCTTTGAAAAGAAAGCTGCTTGTTTAGAGTGCACTTAGTCGAGACGTAAAGCACTAGTTATGCGCACCGTACAGCTAGCTACACGAGGAGGCTAAAGAATATAGAAAGAGATCCCTTTCGCAAACAAAAAAAAAAAAGCGCGCTGCTTCTTGAGATTATCGCGCGGTAAAGGAACGCAACATGTAGCATGAAACTGCGTGACAGCAGGAGTGTGCTGAATTGGGCTGGTTCGTTCACGGCGAAGGGGTAAATAGAGCGCGATGGACAGGATTCAAGCAGAGACGAAGTAAACAGCCTGAATTTCGCCCGCTCTTTACTGCATTTTCAGCTACAATACATGGAAATCCCTATGCCTGGAAAACCATATATATATATATATATATATATATATATATATATATATATATATATATATATATATACATAAACGAGAACAAAGGGGGTTCACAGGAAGCTTTAGCTAGGGTGTTCCTGCATGAATAGATGTACAAGGATAATTTGTTTTTCCCAGGAACCACTCCACCAAAGTTGACGAGGTTTTTTCCATTTTAAAGAAAAACTTCATATATTGACACGTGTACTTGTCTTGATCGGGCGACACGCTTCACCGCCTAACAAATGTTATCGCACAGCGCAGGACGCGCTTGCATGAGTGGGAAGTTTCTGGAATGTTATCGATGGTTCCATCCACTGTCTGTAACCGAACCTTGTGTAATCTGATTGCATGTATGCGCGGCGCGAACAATGTAGAACTTTGTGGACGGCGCGCGGGTCCCAGCGATTAGTCTGGAACATTCGACGACTGATGTATAAAAGCCGACGCGCTTGATCCACTGATCAGATTTTCGACAATCGCCGACTGTGTTCGTCACTGTCGCCGTTCTTTGAGTGAAGCATGTTTTTGAGGGCACAAGTTCGCCCAATAAAACGCTAGTTTTGTCTTTCTCAGTTTGGCTGCTTTCTTCACAGTCACTACCACGTGACAATATAGTGACTTTTGCTGTGGAATTTCTGATTTACGCCGTCAATGTTTTACTAAAAATTGGCAAAAATTGAAAATTTTCAAAAAACAAACTTTTAAGTTTAGAACTCTGTAACTCACCAATAATAAAGGCTATCAAAATTCTCTGAATTGCATCTCATAGTAAATGTCAAGCGGCAAGAAAGGTATGTTAACATGAATTTCAAAACAAATTAGTAATGTGTACATACAGCTTTTGCATAACCCTTGCATCGAACGTAACAAATTCACGTAATATATAAACTGACATGCCGATTTTGCCCACTTTGAATGGTCTAATGAATGCCGTTTCCAGAACCGCAATATCTCTTCTTCATGCAGAGCTATTAAGTTGTAAACTTCGTGCTTCTATATTTTGTCGAGCGTTCGAGTTTTGAAAATTTATTGAGCAAAATTCCGGCCCCAAATTGAAATTCCGCTTCCATCCGTCACTGGAATTTAATTTTATCTCTCAAATGCAGCAAATGTAATAAATATGGGTCCAGCAGTTATCTCACCAAAGCGTTCTTGCGTTTTAAATATATTTCAATAGGCCACATCGGAGTTGGGCTAGAGCTAAAGCTTCCTGTTAACGAGGGGCTCAATTCGTATTAATCAAGTCATAAGAAGCCAGGAAACAATAATTCCAAGTACAACATAGTTGAAATTACTTATGCTTACTAATTGAATTAAGGAAAATAATAAATTAATGGTTATGAAAGTGAATGAAAAAAAAAAATACTTTCCGCAGGTGGAAAACGATCCCACGTCTAGGCATTACGCGTGCGACTTTCTACCAATTGAGCCACCGCAGCCCCGTGTTGCTATACACTTTCTTGGGTATTTATATCTAACCCTGGGAATGTTAGCCGGCGCCATCATTCCCAAACTGAAGGTGACTAGCGCTCCCCACGATCAATATACATGTATATTTATATATATATATATATATATATATATATATATACATATATATATATATATATATATATATATATATATATATATATATATATATATACGACAACAACGACAACATAGGGGAAATTATTTGTGCTTATAAATGAAATAAACCATCAATTTTTATACGACTAATACAAATCGGGCTCCTCGGTGGCCCAGCTTTTGCCTCGTTTATATATATACGCGTCAATATACGCGTCACTTTTTTCTGCGGCTTATTACACATTCTGGAAGTAGCGCATTTCGCTGCAATATAATCATACAGAGGCCACACTGACACAAGAATAACCATGTTCGTGTATTACGAAACCTTTACGTATTTCACGAGCATGTTTCTCTTGGCAGCATCCCACGAGCGCTTATCTTTCAAGATCACGTGTGCAGCTTCAGTTTTTTGCAGTGATCTAGACGCAAGGCCAGAGCAACAGCCATCCTCAAAGAGATCAAGCAAAGAGACATTAGAGCAAGCTTCGTCGACGCCGCGGAGTACAGCGATGGGAAGACCTTTGTCGTCGTTGTGGTCGACTCCAGCGGCAAGATTTCCAATAGCACCTCCATTCTCACTTCAGACCCCGGAGTCGCCGAACAAGCCGCGATCGCCCTCGCCCAGCTAGACGGTCGTAGGTCCGAGATCTATAGCGATTCGAAAACGGCAGTTAGGGCTTTTCAAGAGGGTTGCATCGCCAAGCCAGCTGCTCGTCTTAGCAGCTCGAGCTCATATGCTCTCACGCATCATTCAATCCACAGGTTTACCGCTCACGTAGGGTCGGACGAGGGTGCTCCCCCGAACCTCAATGAGTTTGCTCACGAGGCTGCGCGTGACCTCACCGACCACGCTTCCTCTGTAAGGAGCGCCGACTCCTCTCCTCCCTACGGCCACAGGGACGCGGCCCCTACTCACAACGAGGACAGTAAATTCTTCTACATGTCTAGAAGGGTCTTTGCACCCCCTCACCCCAAGTTGAATAGAGCGCAAGTCGTTTCGCTTAGACTTCTGCAGAGCAGCACATATTCGTGTCTGTCCGTTCTCCACGAGGCTTACCCCGACGTGTATCTCAATGACGCCTGCCCGTCCTGCGGGCAGACCCACTCTAGCGCACATGCTCTGGGAGTGCGGGTCGACATACCCCAAGTTCACCAAGGAGGAGTGGGACTCGCTTCTGCGTAGTCCCGCTCTACAACTTCCTGGCTGTCCGGCGTGCCCGCGACCGGGCCGGTGGGCTAGACCTGCCGGTCCCGACGTGGGACTAGCCGGGTGCGCGGCGAGTTCGCGTCCTTACCAGACCTGCAATAAAGTTTCTGCAATGAAGGGCAGATTGCGCTACGTCCGTCCACGTCCTGTCCTTCCTTAATATCGTCTGTGTAAAACTGAGCGCTATATAACCATGAAGTTTCTTCACTCACTCACTTTCACGTAATATTCGATTGAGCCCCTGAGCGATTGTGCATGTTCTCATTAACGATGATTAATACATCGTCCAGTTTGCCCTTTGAAGCAGCGGCCGCACGTAACCGGTAATTTATATACGATTTTCCATTCGCAAAGGTAATAAAAGATCATGCCATGCTTCTTATCACATTACCGCTTTTTAAAATCTTTTTTGTTGACCCTGCGTTAAAAGAGGAGGATGCTTAGTGCGTGCAGTGAATGCAACTTTATTTTTTCCTGCAATCTTCTTTAACTTATGGGAAAGCGCGGGTGAGCATGGAATCACAGCCAAGCTAGAATATCTTAAAACTTTTGCGCGCAAACAAACAGGGACGAAGAAAAGGGCAACACAAGGACGAGCGACGATGTTATGCTTAAGCTAGAATACACATTGTTTGGCGACGTCCTCTCTGCTTTCGTCCTGTCTTTCTTGATGTTTATGGCCCCACCCTCAAAGTCTATGATAATGAAGTTGTTAGCAAATATATACGCATACATACATACATACATACATACATACATACATACATACATACATACATACATACATACATACATACATACATACATACATACATACATACGCACATACATACATACATACATACGCACATACATACATACGCACATACATACATACGCACATACATACATACATACATACGCACATACATACATACATACATACATACATACGCACATACGCACATACACACACATACATACATACATACATACACACATGCGCGCGAACCGGGTCGCTTTGTCATTCACACTTTGCGCCACGCCGCACAAACAGATGAAGAAGGACGAAAGGGATGTTTTCCATCGTGGCAGCCGGCAGCACAGATGTGACGGTGTACCTTGCGAGCTGGTGTGCCGCAACAATCCCACCGGTTGTCGCCTGGAGTGCTTGGTAGGAGGCCGTAAACATAGATTCCAACAGTGTGGAACGGTTGGCGCAGGTTGAATAAAGGTGGCACGGGAGCGGAGCTGTGAGGAGTGGCCTTGCGGCGTTGACACGCAGGGCTTGACCAGAGATACAGGGGAACTTATGCTACTCACTGAACTGAAGTGGTACCTAGCTTCCACCTTAGGAAAAGGCGGGAGTATCTCTTGAGCACGACAGTGTTGCCGCAATAGAGCTGATGTTTGAAAGCTACGCATATATCCGAGCGCAGATGGCGGACGATAATCAGTAGCCACCTGATGCCGTGGACTGGGTAATTTTTGCAGCACAACAGGTATTTGGGAATGACAAAGTGCTGTTTTTACGATGAATAGAGCGTGAGATGGACCCCAGCGCGTGATTAGACAGGAAGTGAAGCGATCTAAGGAACCTTACGTGGCTCAGTCGGCCAGCCGGTGATGGTGAGAGACGCAGTAAATGATAGGTGGAATTTAGTGAGCAAATAAGGTTGAAAGCAGCGGAATGCGGAGCATGGCGTTGACATCTGAATACTTGGGTCAAAAACGATAAAAGATATTTATCTCCTATTCTTGAACGTATGAAGCCCAACGAACTGAACCAACAATCGCGCCTTTCAATGGAAATATCCAGCATTTAGCGTGGTGGTTGACAATGACGCAAAGTTTGGCCGGACATAATAGAATGCCTTCTTTCGAAACGACGTTCCTAAGGGCAGTTAGCTTACTTGACAACAAGGTACTTTTTTCTAATTTAGTTGGAACCCACACCGACTGTGAGACACAAGCACATGCTTAAGGTAGGCCAGATGAGATGCGGACTTTGGAGAAAAGACCCCACTGTCGTTGAAGTAGCAAGGACGCATGAACCTTTAAGACTTAGCGAAATGGCGTCCATCACACTTTCAAAGCCGCAGGCGCAGTGTGAATGCCTGAGGGGCTTTACAATAAATTCGCGTTATACATGTGGGTTCACAACATTCGTTCTCGCACTTAGGCTGAAGCCTTTGGGAAATTTCATTTTCATTAGGATAACTTATGAGGAATACGCGAAATCAAGTAAAAACTTCCTGCTTTGGGTCGTGAAGGAAGAGCAGCAATGTCTCTGCAAACTTTCTGTCCGCCACCCAATGTGTATGGTGTTGAGATGCGTTTGGCTTCAATACAGCATCTCTCAAATTCCTAAGCCTGATTACCGCGTTCCAGGGCACATCCAGATAAGTAGTGGGAATCTAAGTTTGTCGCAGGAGCTGAACAATTGGGGCAGGTCCTCGCTCATAATTGTCGGTCCGTAATTCCAGGTTGTGGATGATGTAAGGACCACTCCGTCCCGAAGCCTCCAAAGATATACTTCTTGCGTCAAGGTAGGGTTATAATGAAGTCATCACAGAACCGCGTTTATTAAGGCCCGTCTGTCTCACAGGAGTTCAGATTGCAGTGCTTGATGGAAACCGCGAGCAACTGACCGAAGTTATATGCTTGTTTGTTAGATGGTGCAGGCGATCGAGCCAGTCAGCGACTGTGACCATGCTACCACAACAACTCTACGCCGAGACATCACAACGTGATGAGCGTCTCCATTACTTCGAAGTTGTGAAACGTTCTTGTAACTTGTTCGCGGAGTTGCGCTGCACTAAAGGAGTCCGCTAATTTGTGCTCTCATGATGGTGCGTATCCTACTAATTGACTGGAGGGTATCATGTATCTCTTCCAATTCAAGTATTACCGGGTTGGTCGTTTCATCTTCTTGTTGAGGGAAGATCAAATTGCGGGGTGAGGTGGGTTCACGAAGTTGACTCATGTTCGCCCCGAAAAACAGGTCACAGGCCTGCGCGGCACGCCCAGCACAGTCAGATCGTAAGCGGGGGGAGTGGCTCCATAGAAGCTCCATTTTAGGCACCAAGCGCTACAATTTCTTTATGGCGAAGTCTTTTCCTGTCGTTTACACGAGAACAATCTCAACCTGGCCGCTCGGCGTTGAAGCATGGCTGCGCTTTCTGCTCCGGCTTGACCTACTCTAGGCACAGCCGTCTTCTGAGCCCTATGTTGCCTGGTTGCAGCGGCGCGCGAAGCCATACGATTGCCTTCATCAGCAGCGGTTCGCACTTTGCGCGTAGGTGTCATAAATTCTACCGAAGAGTGAACAGAGGTACCCGGACTACGGGGCGCACATGTCACATCCCCTTAACCAGTGGCATGGTTCATTTCTGTTGCTGTTGATGATGGTAAGAGTTTCTCGGCATCCTGTTCGAAACAAGATGGTAAAAAACAGTCACCTAGCCTCCATGAGTTACCCATGTTCAGCTGCATGCAGCACTCAGCTGCTGTATGCAGCCTGCAACTGCTATATGCAATTGGTACAAGTCGGGGCACCTGATGGAATATAACGTGATTGCAATGCAAAGTTTATACGTATCGACGCAACGAGGTGCGCATGTGACATCATGTTTAAAATGGCCCGATACGATGCTAATGATGATGATGATGATTATGACTTAATGGCAAACCCTTTGAAACGGGGCAGTGACAAACAGCCACCTAGCCTGCTTGAATTAATCAGGTATGATATACATGTTTTTCATTACAACTATTTATACATCTACATAATCTTCTTCTTCCTCAAGACTTCTCTAACTACCTTGTAGCGCTACCTATGCAACTGCTGCATGGTGTAATAATATATATCTGCAATGCAAAGGGCGCACGTATAGACGCTATATGGAGCGCACCTCACACCGTAAAGCAAGTGGCAAGATACGACGCTAAGGATAATGATTTATTGGCATTCCTTCTGAAACGTGCGGTGACATAGCCACCTAGCCAACTTCATTTAATCAAGTATGTATTGTTTCTAGCCTTCTTGCATACATCTCCTTAAAGTCCTTTTTCTTTCTCAGACCTGCCTTAACTGCCTTGTACCGCTACCTGTGCATCTGCACTCATGGCGTTCAGCCTCGTGTAATAGTATGCAACTGCAATGCAGAATGTGCACGTTTGACGCTACTCGGCGCGCATGTCACATCGCGTGTCTCCTCGTGCGCTAGGACGCGTTTCTAATGCATTTCTTTCCGCTGCAAGGTAGCAATCGCGGGCATGGCTCCGTGGAAGAATAGTTCACTCCCATGCAGGGGGCACGGATATATTTTCTAAATGCCGGCGACAGCTGCTACGGACACCGGACATGGGCGGCGGAGTCAGCGGCAGTTACCAGTTTCCGCGCCAGCCAGCCTCTTCGGAAGGAAGTCCTAGCCCAGCATAAGGATATGAGAGGCCCACAATGGCATGACGAATTCAGCGACATATAGTGCGTCTTGAACACAGCACGAGCGGTACACTTGGCCGAAGGCGTCATGAGTTACGAAGTTGGCGTGCATAGAAAAGGACCAGCCACGAGCCTCACTTCTGTTTGCGGTAGGCATGCTCACTTATCACAGACTTTGCCAACGGGTCGACAACAGCGTCTGTCGCAACACATTCTACAATCACTGTAATCGTTAGGAGGGGAAAAAAATCAGATCGCAAATATCTCAATGATGGCGTAGTCCACGGCTCAAGAACTGCAAAGTGTATGTGACTAAATTTGGGGGATAAGACAAAATGAGCTGAGTCGGCGTGCAGTCGACACGATTTACATTTATTAGAGATATGTGCTTCATGAGCGATTTCTCACACTATTCCTTCAAGTTGAATAGATAACATTAGAGAGCTCAATAATCTGAGTCGTTAGTGATAGTACGGTATATAACACAGTCATCATCGAAGACGCACGTGTTACACTAAAAAAGAAACGATTGGTAAATTGTTTGTACAACTAAGGAAGATAACAGGACCAATAACGGAACCTCTGGCAACGCCTGACGTGATTGGAAAGGCGGTTAGAAGTGCAGTTATATATGCCTATCGACAGAGCACGACCGGTTGGAAATTGTTCGATTTACTTGAGTATCTTAGTGCAGGTTTAATTGTGATAGATTCAGTATTAAACATAGGTGCACTGCTTTATTGATAGCTTTTGTATATTTCAGGGAGAGGCACCTCTTTGAAGGTTACGGCGATCGGTGCAATACGTGTCGCGGGTGAACATGCGCAGTTCAGTTTGGCAGAATTCATCTTTGCGAAAACAAATTTGTGCTGGATGGAAAAAGATGTTTGAGTGGAGGAAGTTAATTATTGATGAATAAACGACGTGTTCCATGCATTTACAAGGATGAAATGGGCGAGGTGAAATGAAATCGTTAATGAAATGGGCGAGGCGCACATACAACGAGGAATTTTTGGGGCCTGGTTTGAAGAGGGGAACCGGGACTTTGGGCGCTTGCGTTAGCTTTTCGGCTGTATTTTTGCCAATACGCTAGTGTGCACAACATCTTAGTAAACTGTTCCATGTCGACTTTTTTATTTTACAACTACCGAAACTACAGAACTACAAACGCTGATTGTTGGGCTGGTTGGTTTTCTATAATTGAAGTAGTAACTTAGCACACAAACAAACAAACAGACGGACGGACGGACGGACGGACGGACGGACAAAGACGTTAAGTGATAAAGAAGTTAAGTGAGAGGCACTGGTGGTGCACAAACGAGGCGAGTTTAGATCGTCAAATTACGACAGGTACTTGGGGGCAACTGCATCCATAATTCCTTCTGAAAATTAGCCAAGGAAAATACCTATGCGTCCTCGGTCTCATGGAAAGAGGACCCTTGTAACTGTACTTTGATATGTATATACAATAGAACAGAGATCAGTTTTTGAAACACTTGAAGCAAGTGAGAGTGAGAAAGGGAAGATGCAGGGTTGTATTTCTACATGACAGTAGTAACCTCTTTTATCAGGGAAACATAGACGTCTAGGTCGCCCACCTGCCCGCTGTCCCGAGGTTTGCAGTGTTTGCGACTTTGGGCTCGATTTGTAAATTTACGAATGCTGCGTGAATTTTAAGGTAAAATTGCTGTTTACGAATAAACCTCATTCCTCGGTCTGAGGGCCTTACGTTGAAACTCTTTTGATGAATAAATGACACAAGAGGAGCACCTGCATCGAGCAACTTTATACAAAATTCTTAAAAAGGCGAAATTGGCCACAGCAATTTTGCTGTAAAAGTCGCTACATTCTTAAGAAGTCGCACTTTCGCTCGACGGGTAGAGCATTGATTGCGAGTGCAAATTATTAGAAAGCTACACGAACTGAGGTTAGTCATTTTGTGAGGCGGATAACCTGCTGCAAAGATTGACTGACTAGCTAAATTAGCGAGCACGTTGTAACGCTTGCACAGGCAATGACGAGCACATCTCACTAAGTGACCGTGGGCACTAGCTGTATGGACGCTGGCCTGAGAAAGTGAGGCAGCGGCAGCGATCGAATTCGCCTTCGTGAAGCACCTCGCTTCAACACGAATGAGGCACACGAGAACACACCGCACATGAAGCCATCAGCTATCTCAAGTCGGCTGGCCCCCAAACCTAGCGCAGATCGCCTCCATATTGGAACGCGCGCAGCCGCGCCCAGCCTAAGCAGCTTGAGTTAAAGGCGCATGCGCACTAACCTGGCCCCTTACATCTTCCAAGCGAGTGCACATCTCCAGCACTCCTCCCTCCCCACTTGCGCACGCGAGAACAACCCGCCGCATCGAGGCGCCATCATTCTCGGCCCACCCTCGCGCGCTTTTACTCGCGCCTAGAGCCTACGGCGCACGGCCGCGATGTTATCGCACTTAAATTTTATACAGAACATCACGGCGACAGTGACGCCGACAGCGGCGAAGACAGCGGAAATTTCTCTCCAGTGTCGATAAAATGGCTCTCGTAATAAAACCACGTGCTACTTGTCATTATTTGGTGAGCTAAGTTCGTGACTGCTCGAGTGGGCGTATAAAGGTCATCATGATCATCATCAGCCTAGTTACGCCCACTGCAGGGCAAAGGCCTCTCCCATACTTCTCCAACCACCCCGGTCATGTACTAATTGTGGCCATGTCGTCCCTGCTAACTCCTCAATCTCATCCGCCCACCTAACTTTCTGCCGCCCGCTGCTACGCTTCCCTTCCCTTGGAATCCAGTCCGTAACCCTTAATGACCATCGGTTATCTTCCCTCCTCATTACATTTCCTGCCCACGCCCAATTTCTTTTTCTTGCTTTCAACTAAGATGTCATTAACTCGCGTTTGCTCCCTCACCCAATGTGCTCTTTTCTTATCCCTTAACGTTACACCCATCCTCCTTCTTTCCATAGCTCGTTTCGTCGTCCTCAATTTAAGTAGAACGCATTTCTTAAGCCTCCAGGTTTCTGCTGAGTACTGGTCAGACATAGCTATTATAGACTTTTCAATAATGGCAACCTGCTGTTCATCATCTGAGAATGCCTGCCAAACGCACTCCAGCCCATTCTTATTCTTCTGATTATTTCCGTCTCATGATCCGGATCCGCCGTCACTACCTGCCCGAAGTAGATGTATTCCCTTACCACTTCCAGTGCCTTGTTACCTATTGTAAATTGCTGTTCTCTTCCGAGACTGTTAAACATTACTTTAGTTTTCTGCAAATTAATTTTTAAACCCACCCTTCTGCTTTGCCTCTCCAGGTCAGCGAGCATGCATTGCATTTGGTCCGCTGATTTATTAAGCAAGGCAATATCATCAGCGAATCGCAAGTTACTAAGGTATTCTCCATTACCTTTTATCTCCAATTCTTCCCGATCCAGGTCTCTGAATACCTCCTGTAAACACGCTGTGAATAGCATTGGAGAGATCGTATTTCCCTGCCTGACGCCTTTCTTTATTGAGGTTTTGGTGCTTTCTTGATGGAGGACTACGGTGGCTGTGGAGCCGCTATAGATATCTTTCAGTATTTTTATATCTGGCTCGTCTACACCTTGGTTCCTTAATGTCTCCATCACTGCTGAGGTTTCGACAGAATCAGACGCTTTCTCGTAATCAATGAAAGCTATATATAAGAGTTGGTTATATTTCACACATTTCTCTATCACCTGATTGATAGTGTGAATATGGTCTATTGTTGAGTAGCCTTTACAGAATCCTGCCTGGTCCTTTGCTTGACAGAAGTCTAAGGTGTTCTTGATTCTATTTGCGATTACCTTAGTAAATAGTTTGTAGCAACTGGCAGTAAGCTGATCGGTCTATAATTTTTCAAGTCTTTGGCGTCTCCTTTCTTATGAATTAGGATTAGGTTAGCGTTCTTCCAAGATTCCAGTACGCTCGAGGTCATGAGGCATTGCGTATTGTAGGGGTTGGGGGACGGACTTCGGGATGAAAAACAAAACTTGGGAGGTTTATTTTACATTATATACAGAGAGGTGAGAGTCAAGTAACAGTCGTACAGTCATTATGGGCCGGCAGCTACTCGGACGCTGCGGCCCGCGGCAAGAATTTCGAGAGAGGTGAATCAGGGAATGCTCTGGTCTCTCTAGAATGCTTCTTTTTAAACCCTTCGAGGACTGGAAGTCGCGTCATGTTCGGCCAATGGGAGGGCCCGCTCCGATGACGCCACCTTCGGCCAATGGAAGGCGCCCGGGCAGTGGTGTCACACCGGCGAAGAGAGTCGCCGTGGTCCCCCTTGCTTGATCGCTTGATCCCCCTTGCCTTGCTGACTAGCAACTCGCCGTCACAAAAGCCAGGTGGGGGCGACGCTGCCAGGCCTTCCCGGTACATCGTAGCCGTCTTGTTTCGGGACCCACTTTCCTTGCAACAATGCCGGGCGATCCCTTCGTTTTCTGGAAAACTCAAGCAGAGAATAGCTACCGGCGGCGTACGAACTTGTTGGCACGTGAACTTGTTGGCTCGAGCGATCCTCTGGAATGTGCTGCGATTCGATGTGGTCCGGGGGAACTCGAAGCAGGCGCAGGAAACAGCTCCATATCTAACAGCTCGTCCCTGCCCCGGTTGTTCTGAATGGCCGGTGAACTCAATTCGCTGGCCATGAGGAACGCTGAAAGAATCTGCAGGGTATGGTGTCGAGCCTCGATTGACGAACTTCGGGATCCTGGGCCCTGGAGAACATACGTCAAACAAACAAAACAACACAGCGCTGCACCACGTGTAAGCGCAGGCTCTTCACCCCTGACTCGCCAGGCTATTACTGAGTCAAAATGAACCCTGATCCTTTATTTCCCCAATTTTGACAAAACAGTTCCAACCACCCTTCCAAACCGCTATCCATTTCTCCCCGAATGCCGACAAGACCAGAGTACCATTGTTGCTGCAAAACAAAGGGTCGTTGACGTTGCAAACAACAAATGAAAACAGCCGAACATAACTTAAGTGGCCTAACTACACGAACAGCATGTTTCCAATCTATCGCAGTGGCGTACTTATCGCACGTATTGGTGCCACTGAACAATCTGGTCAACCTCACAAGTACGAAATCACAAGCGCACTAGCCTTGTGGTAACTAAACAGAACGCGTACTTGCGTTGTAGGCAAACTTTTCATTTCACTTACTCACGTTTCTTCCTTTAGTCCCTCTAGGACACGTGACTTAAATGAACAATTAAACTTGCGGGACTTACACACTCCGCAGAACCCTTAAAATAATGCGTCTTCTAATAACTAGTTCCAGGCACACTTATCATAGAAGTCAGAATACGGCTGCCCTCAACACACACGAGCAACCCAGTCATAAATCTGCTTCCTTCCGTCGACACAGGACACGCGCTAATGGAACTAAAAACGCTTCTCCGTGCAAATCACGCACTTACTGAAAATCTACGCGCCTAACCTTAGAAAATTCAAAAACACTTAGAAAGAAGGTTAAATAGCACACACGCGCGTTACGATAGGCCTCTCAACGATAACCTTGACCTTCAGGTTACTCAAACACACACAAAAGAAAGCCTACGTACTTATTACTGAACATCTCACGAGACTACAGGTTTACATAAAACGCATCTTTCAAATCTCGGAGCTTCTCAAACGAAAACACAAACAAAGCTCAAACCTTACACATTGAAAGAAATCCTAGTCTCAATTCGTGAAAACTTTCCGATGCTCAAAATAAAGAACAAAACACTTCATTTCTACGGAAGCGCTCTTGGCCTCCCTTTTCAAACGCTTATGTCTGACTCATACTTTGAGCCGGACCCGAGGTGGTCGCGGTCTGAAAGCTACTCTGGCTGCCGAGGAACAACAAAAGGGCTGACTCACTATGAGCTCCCCCAAGACGTTACGGTCTCCTGCCAATTTGCGTCCTGGCGCCCCGCTTTCCTCACAAACTCGATTGACCGCGTCGCTACTCCCCACCTGTGGTCTCTTCGATTTGGCTTGCACTGGCTGCACTAGTTCTGAAAAGTGCCGCAGTGGTGCCGAGCGGGTGCAGCACCTGCAGCGCCGGTTCAGCAAGTGCAGCTGGAGCCGCACTAGCGCACGACTGCAAAACGAAGACGGAAGTGCAGGCCTAGCAGAGGCACAGCTTTGTTTACGTGTTTTACGTGCACGTTGTGTATCGCTGGCACCGCTTGCAACGTAAAATGGCCCTCTTTGAAATTGCCATGGAGCTATTGGACTCGGAAAGTGACGACGACTGCGACTACAGTGACATCCACGTTGACTCCGACGACGAGTTCGACGATGTGTGTGTTTCGGTAGCCTGTGCGTTGGTACGAAGAGATGCAAATCGTGTGCCGGGGTACGAGAACGTGATAACCAGGTATCATGAGCATGAGTTTAAAAGATTGTTCAGGCTCTCTAGAGAAACATTTGACTGGCTAAGTGGTCAATTCAGAGCTTCGACCTTCTATCCAAACGCGCTACAAGGGCGTCAAAAAATATCCGCTGAAAAGACATGCCTAATTGCTCTTGTGTATGTCGGCTCGCAAATGTCGATGTACGCCATAGGAGACAAGTTTGACGTGGCAGAGTCGTCAGTGCATGCATGCGTGACGCGGTTCGTCCACTTTTTGCACTCACTTAGCGGTGATGTTATATGCTGGCCCAGCAGTGCAGAAATGAGTCGCATCAAGGCAGGTTTCCTCGCCAAGAGTGGAGGCAAAGGCCCACGGAATGCCATCGGCTGCATCGACGGTTCGCACATCCAGATCCTGACTCCAAGCGAATCGACGCAGTCATATTTCAATCGCAAGAAGTGGCCATCTATTATTTTACAAGGGATCTGCGATGATAGGAATCGCTTTCTGAATGTTTTCATTGGGTTCCCTGGATCTGTCCACGATGCCCGCGTTTTGAAGGAGAGCCCATTCTTCTCACGTGCGCCATTGGAATGTGGTGAAAACTACATTCTGGGGGATAGTGCGTATCCTCTGATGCCTTGGCTGATGACTCCATTCAGGGACAATGAAGCCTCATTTCCGTCTTGGAAAAAACACTTTAATAAGCGACACAGCCAGCAGAGGGTGTCCATCGAGAACACCTTCGGCATGCTTAAACAGCGTTTCAGGAGGTTGTACCTTGTGGATGCCAAAACTGTTGTGCAGTCCTGCTATATAGTCATGGCAGCGTGTGTGCTCCACAACCTGTGCAACAACGAGAGGGACTTCTTCCAGGAGCTGACAGCTTTACCACAAGAGGAAGATGTGGGTAATGACGACAGTGAAGGGGATTTTGACTGCAGCCTGCCAGGCTACAGTCAGTCCCTGCGAGAGTTCATTGCAAAGGAGCAGTGCTAGGAACATGTCGCATCTCTGTGAATGCCATGCCAATGTGGAAAAGTGTTTTGTAAAATGATTTGTCTCATATATGAGGAATGTTTTCATTTGAAATAAATTGAACATGCAGTGGTAGTGCAAGACAACTTTATTCTTCCTGTTGCGACCCTTGTTGCTTTGCAATCAAATCTAGCAGGCGATCAAATCTCTCCATGCGGTCTGCATGCCGCTTTGCCCGCTCTTCCTCCCACTTTTTTCTTTCTTTTTGTTCCTCAGCTCTCGCTTCGGCTTGCTTCTCTCTTGCTTGCCCCATTTTTTCCAGCACCTCCAAAAGGGGAGCAAGCTGTGACTTGCTGTGGCGTTTCCTTTTAGAGGCCGGGCTGTCCTCAACTGTTGCAGACAGTCTGTCCTCGACTGGCACAGGCAAAAGCTCGGTGGATGCTTCTGTGGTGCTTGTCCCGTAGAAAATATACACACAGATGCCACACCAATTCCAGGTTTTCCACAAAAACTGTCGTTCGCTTACCCTGAGCATCCGCTGGGGAGGATTGCCTTTCCGGGCTCCAAAAGCAATCTTGGGTTGATACTGTGTTCCTTTTCAAGTATCTCTGACAGTTCCCTGTGTAATGCGTGATGCACAAATGAAAAACCCCATTGAATACCATAGTAAATGAGCACACTTACTCTTCATATTCGCAGGTCACGCGGTGGTGACCAGATGAACTGTTCTCCTTCTTGCTCCTCTTATATGCTCGGTCAAGTGACTTCCACTTATTTTCAATCTGTGTGCTGGTCATATTGCACATAAATTCCTTATTGATCAGCTCGGTGAGTCTCACCCACAGAAGCTTTCTTGTGCTAAAATGAAAGCATAGCATAGTTAAATACAAAACACACTGCTACATGTGACTGAAATTTTGCGGTACCTTTAGTACTTAAGTGTGGCGCTTTCTGGTACTCTGAAATCATAATATTTGCATACTGGCTGCCACACATTTCAAACACTCTTGAGATGAGAATTGGTGTACTAAGCTTAAACAAATCCTGCAAAGTATGCATGAAAACATTCCATTGACATTGTTGGAAGTATAAATTTGAGAAACGACAGTACACTTCATTGTTGCTCATAATATTGGTGGCAACATAAAATGAAACGTAAAAGGCAACGTACCGGAGTTCTCTGCTCTTTCCAACCAAGTTCTTCATCTCCGTGTACTTGGAGATGAAGAACTTGGTTTTGCGAGTACTCCATATCTCCGCTGTTTCTTCAGCGGACGCGGATGCCGTTGGAAAGGCGCCTGGCCCCACTCCATCGAAGCCGTCACTGGCGCAGGCCGGTGTCGGTGGTCGTGTTACAGGAGGAATATTTTCAACCTGTGAATCTTGGGCCACGAACCGGAGTGTCACGCGCTGCCCGTCTGCGAAGACATAACATAATATTTGGAATGTGCACACAGCACAGCACGATATCTCAGAAATGCTAAATGGATCTAAATCAATGCCGCAATTAGACGGGGACCTATGCGTTGATCGTGGCCAACCGCTACACGTGGCCACGAGTACGAATAAAGCACAAACTGCCCGCTAACCATGCTTTCATCGAAAACATGCAGCACCACTTGCCTGATGCCTCGTATATATATCCATTTGCGTTTACGTCCTCCAGTGGTGAGCCGTCGGGTTTGTAGACAAGCCTAACTTCTTTCTGGACGCCGTGGACGAAAACATGCATCGTCGTCTGCTCTTGGCTGGGCGGCAAGTACGCCATGCTGCACTTTTCTCTGCACTTGCTCTGGAGCGCGTGCAAGCCGGGCGAGAACTCGTGCAGCACTTGGCCAGCACCTTGACAAAACGAGGAGAAAAGTGTAGAGGGCGCGCGCTGCACCAGAAAAACGAGGATGGCGGTGCTGCACCCACTGAACTAGTGCAGCCGGTGCAGCCAAATCGAAGAGACCTCTGGTCTCGTCCTGCCACCTTGCGCTTCTTCGAACTGCACGCTGAGCTTCGAAAAGAACTGCGGAACGACGAGGAGATTAACTGCCTCGTGCCCTTTGTCCGCGTCCGCGCAGAACATGCTTCGCGGTCTCTTTTTGACCTGTGGCTCGAACGTTTTGGATGCGTCAACATCGTCCGAGACGACCGCACCTTTTTCCTCGCGTCCTGCCCTTTTGGGTTTCTCGCCATCTTTGGCGGCGCTACATAAGTTACCGTCTTTCGGTCTTTACCGCGCTTCTTTTTACGGCGCTTTCTCTTTCCACTCGCTTTCATGTCGCCTTCTCGTGCCTCGTGCTGGCCGGTACACATTTCGTCGGCCCGGATCGGTCTCTTACCCGCACAGTCTGAGTGATTTACATTTAAATCTACTCTCACTTTGCCTCGACTGGCGGACAGCCCAACCGACTCTGGCACAATGCAGCAGGCTTTACTCGAGTTAGACAACTCGCACTCTTGCGAACTGCCCTCTACTACATTGCCCAGCTCACGCTGTGCATCGGCACACAGCCCGTCGGTATCGATCGCTGTCTCACGCGCACAGTCCGAATGATTAACAACTGTATCATCCCTATCTAGGCTATCTAGACTGACGGAGAGCCGCACCGATCCCTGAACAATGCAGTTGTTCTCTCGTGAACTACGGAGCTCGCCATCCCGAGAACTACTCTCAACTGCATCGTCCAGTTCGCACTTCACTTCTGCACGCAGATCTGGTTCTACATGGGTGCTCGCGTCTGTCGGGTCAGCAGTACCCTTTTCTTCGCTAGCAACCTCGCTAACATAACCAGCGACGCACACGCGCGGTAACTGTGCCAATTTGTTCGCAGCTGGCCCAGCTGTCTCTACAGTCATCTGTTGGCACAGCACCTCGTCGCTCTCCTTGCGGCCTTTAACGGCCTCTGTTGCCACTAAGGCATCGTTAGCAGCTAGCCTTTTCCCTTCACTTATGAATCTGCAGCCAATCTCACAGGCACTACTCTTCTCGTCGGCTTTTGGCGAAAATCCGGTCGATGCTGCCTCATTCTTTCGCTCTGTACTACCTGCAGAATTCTCAGACAGCCGTTGTCTCTGTGCCATTAACTGATCACAATACTGTATCTCTTTGATCAGTGCTGCCTTCTCTCTCTCGTACTTTTGCTTACGTTCGTGATACTCGCCTTCGCATTCATTCTCGCGTTCTTGACGCTCACGCCAAAGAGTAAGTTCTTGAAGCTCACGCTTCTGTTCATTCTCGCGCTCTTCACGCTTACGCTTACTCATACTTTCACGACGCTCACGCACACGTTCACGACGCTCACGCTCCCGTGGCTCCTGTATCACCTCCCAAGCAAGCTCAATGCTTTTGCCATCATTGCCACTGTCGCTAATCGCCTTTATGATAGCTGGCGTTTTCATCCGTTCGTCCGTCTCAACTCCCAAATCGTCGCACACCAACAACAAGTCTAACCTCGTCAACCTTCTAAGATCCATGGCAGCTGCCCCGACTGGTGGTTAGAACTGTTTTCCTTAATTAATTTGTGCAAATACACAATGCAACAAACTCCCGATTCCCAGAACTATCAAAATGAACACACAACATTTGAGTCTGGCGAATCAAAAGGAAAAAAACCACGCGCTCACTTACGGTTGCAGCACCCTGCCATCCGGTTCATTTGTCCGCTGTTCCCGGTTCCTCCGGACTCCCTGGGTCGAAGGCTCGCTCTTCTTCGCTACCCCCAGTTTCTTCGGACCTCTTTCGACGAAGGCTCTCTCTTCTTCGCTCTTCCCGGTTCCTTAGGATCTCTCTCGACGAAGGTTGATCCGTAGCGCTGCCACCAGCTGATGCATTCGGAGGTGATCTCACCGCTGCCAACCAGATGTAGGGGTTGGGGGACGGACTTCGGGATGAAAAACAAAACTTGGGAGGTTTATTTTACATTATATACAGAGAGGTGAGAGTCAAGTAACAGTCGTACAGTCATTACGGGCCGGCAGCAACTCGGACGCTGCGGCCCGCGGCAAGAATTTCGAGAGAGGTGAATCAGGGAATGCTCTGGTCTCTCTGGAATGCTTCTTTTTAAACCCTTCGAGGACTGGAAGTCGCGTCATGTTCGGCCAATGGGAGGGCCTGCTCCGATGACGCCACCTTCGGTCAATGGAAGGCGCCCGGGCAGTGGTGTCACACCGGCGAAGAGAGTCGCCGTGGTCCCCCTTGCTTGATCGCTTGATCCCCCTTGCCTTGCTGACTAGCAACTCGCCGTCACAAAAGCCAGGTGGGGGCGACGTTGCCAGGCCTTCCCGGTACATCGTAGCCGTCTTGTTTCGGGACCCACTTTCCTTGCAACAATGCCGGGCGATCCCTTCGTTTTCTGGAAAACTCAAGCAGAGAATAGCTACCGGCGGCGTACGAACTTGTTGGCACGTGAACTTGTTGGCTCGAGCGATCCTCTGGAATGTGCTGCGATTCGATGTGGTCCGGGGGAACTCGAAGCAAGCGCAGGAAACAGCTCCATATCTAACAGTATACAGGGTGGCCAGCTTTTCTAGAACAATATGCCCACCATCCTTCAACAAATCTGCTGTTACCTGATCCTCCCCAGCTGCCTTCCCCCTTTGCATAGCTCCCAAGGCTTTCTTTACTTCTTCCGGCGTAACCTGTGGGATTGCGAATTCCTCTAGACTATTCTCTCTTCCAGTATCGTTGTGGGTGCCACTGGTACTGTATAAATATCTATAGATTTCCTCAGCCACTTCAATGATCTGACCCATATTAGTAATGATATTGCTAGCTTTGTCTCTTAACGCATAAATCTGATTCTTGCCTATTCCTAGTTTATTATGCACCGCTTTTAGGCTTCCTGCGCTCCTGAGAGCATGTTCCATTCTATCCATATTGTACTTCCTTATGTCAGCTGTCCTACGCTTGTTGATTAACTTGGAAAGTTCTGTTAGTTCTATTCTAGCTGTAGGGTTAGAGGCTTTCATACATTTGCGTTTCTTGATCAGGTCTTTCGTCTCCTGCGATACCTTACTGGTATCCTGTCTAACGGAGTTACCACCGACTTCTATTGCATAAAGGTAAATGATGTGCAATAAAGTACATCCGTATCCTCGAAAACGGCTTTGCTCGAGGCAAGCTTTAAAGTAAAGTTCGTCCGAGGTTCGCGTTCATTCATGTTTGCGAAATTGAATGTTCACAAATTTACGCTCATAAAATTTATGACTCTGTTCAAGGTAAAAATAGGTATTCGTAGTAAAAACATATTCACGATAAATATAGGCGAAAGAAATATCCCACCTGCACCCTTTGGCATCGTTGACATACTTCGTTTGATTTTCGTCTGACTTTCATTTTCGTTCCTCGCTGAGTAACAGCAGGAATAAAAAAATTCAAAAAAAAGCGGGGACGTTGGCGACGTTCCTAAAGGAGACGTGCACCACCGCCTCAGCTGCGATTCTGCGTCAGAACTCAACATGTTTGAGATGACAGCACATTTCTCCTTTTGCCAACACTTGCTCCGCTCTCTACAGCCTGCGCCTTCACTCTTTCCCCCATTTGGTCCCTTTGCACCTATCTGCCGATTTTTTTTTGCCTCCTGTATGATTTTTGTAATGTCGCGTTTCTTTACCAGATTCCTCTTCCTAACCTTGACGTTTACTGCGATGTCTACCAATATACCAATATACATATACTCTAAACCTATACAGCCGTGGTAGAGGAGCTTCATCGTAATTTTACTTTTCTTAGATCGCAGATCCCCTAGACACCGTACAAACACATAACTGCGCTCGCTGGTGCTTGTTGGCGCCTCGTAAATGTCTATTCGGGCCTTGTCGGACGAGGCGACAATGCAATAAACGGGGACTGCCAAGGCACTGACAGCTGCGCCACTGCGCGCCGTTCCAAATGTGTAGCGCCTACAAAGAAGTGTGGCTAAGCACTATAGGCGCCTGTTTTATATTGTACTCTCGTATATGAAGCTGATATGACTGGAAGTTGTGTTCGACATGAAAAATGAACCAAGCAGGATAAGAAGGACGGAACTCGAGATAGTGAAGAAAAGAGAAAAGGAGAGCGAAGTAAGTATACCAGCGCCAATTCGTAATATAGGATCAAATGATCATGTGCATATTGTTATACTAATAAAAAAGAATGTATACAAAGTGTACTTTCGATTACTGGCGCTTTAGCCTAATTTTCAGGGCCATGTCTTTGGAAACTTGGCTCTAGTTCTGGGGAAAGACAAACAGAATAAGGAAATCGTGTAATACTACTATTTTGGGCTCTCTACATCGACTATATTGTAGAAAAATAAATGCTCGCGATCTCTAAGACTAAAACGCAAATAACTCGCAAGTGCCTGTGTGCGTACTACAGCAGAATAAAAAAAAGCAGCGTACGAATCTTTATAGCAGTCAACGCACCGCACATCTTAGGGCAACATTTGTGCCGCACTCACAATAATGAGCATAGCTGTACCTCGTGTTAATAATAGCGATGACATTACGCATGGAAAGCCTGACGAGCGTAATCTCCAACATAACATAGAAGGCTGCAAACCTGCAAGAGAGAAAAAAAAAAGAAAAATGACAACCATTCCACTGCCATTCTAAGGTGGAATGGCAGGAGAAGCACTTTGCTTTTCGCTTGAGAGCTTTGGCTATCGTCAGCTATTGTTGAATGGTTGCGAATATTTTGCCTTGTGAGCCTGGCGTTGTTGCTCGTTGGAAGTTGGCTGAGCTCGGAAATGTTGTTTTGTTCAGCATCGCGGGAACGCTCTTCGTCGGTGGTAGTTTCGCGCCTGTGCCATTTACATTCTCATTGCTGTTTCCTCCGGCGCTCCTCATACGAATGTTGTTCTTCGGGTGTACGAAACATGTCTGTCCGCCCCATTGATAACTCAGCCGTCTTTAACAATGATTTCTCTCCTGCTTATATACTGCGATAACCTTTCCGTGACGCTATTGTTCACGGCGAGCTTTCTAATCTGTTCCACATTTTGACATCTTCGCCGCCGCACTGCACCCGCATAGGTTTGTTAGAAAACGCTAAGGGCCGTTCAAAATCAATCCATGACCTTAGGGCAGCCAGGAGGATGCAAAAGAAGATTCAACGTCGTATGGATAGATTAGCGTCGGAACGTTGGGCAACGTTTTGCCAGAAACTCGACCCCCGCAAGCCACTGTCTCATATTTGGAAAACGGTGCAATGTCTGCGTTGCCTTCCGGAACGGCGTTTCCCATTCAAGGCACTAGCGCTTTTCCAAGGGCGGCAAGACATCGATGTCGCAGAAGACTTTTGTGCACGGATCGCAGACCAAGCGACTCGTCCAAATCCTCCAGCCCGAGCTGACGTCCACCATTCCCGTGATTATCGCATGGACCTTCCTTTTACAATGGAGGAGCTCGAAGCGGCTCTAGCTCTCTGCAGGCGCTCATCATCTCCGGGTCCGGATGGTATATCATACCGGGCCTTGTGCTATCTCGGAGAGTCCGCACGGATAGAGTTGTTGAGCCTTTACAACTCCTCATGGCAGGAGGGAAATGTTCCTGACGAATGGAAAGTAAGCCGCCTGTTGCCACTCTTAAAGCAGGGCAAATCCCCATTAGAACTCACCTCTTACCGCCCAATAGCGCTGGCCAGCTGTGTAGGAAAGATAATGGAACGGATGATCCTTGGCCGCCTGGAATGGTACCTTGAATACTACAAGATTTATCCGATTTCCATGGCTGGTTTCCGACGTGACCGCTCTTCCATCGACAATGTAGTTGATCTCGTTTCATATGTCCAGCACGAAAGGTCCCGTAAGCGTATATCTGCAGCTTTATTCTTAGATGTGAAAGGGGCATATGATAACGTATTACATGAGGCCATTCTCGACGCCCTTGCGACGGTTGGCCTAGGTGGTCGAGTTTTTTTGTGGATTGCCAGTTACCTATCTGAAAGATCATTCTATGTATTAACTGACGATGGCCCAACTACGCGACGCTATACCAGCAGGGGCGTTCCTCAAGGCGGTGCTCTCAGCCCGACGCTATTCAACCTCGCTCTTGTTGGACTTTCTGAATACTTGCCAACTACCATCAAAATTTCAATATACGCTGACGACATCTGTGCCTGGACTTCGGCAGTCACACGTCCTCAGATACGTGCGCGACTTCAAAGAGCGGCCACTTTGACAGCGAACTACTTGTGTAGACAGGGTCTCAGCATATCACCACAAAATTGCGCACTAGTAGCATTTACCCGCAAACCGATGACGCCTTATATCATCTCAATCAATGGGCGGACCATTTCCTATGTCCGAACCCACAGATTCCTTGGCGTAATTATTGACCGAGACCTCTGTTGGAGCCCGCACGTGGCCTACATGAAACGGCGCCTGACAGCAACTTCCCAGGTGTTTAAATACTTGACAGGAAAGACGTGGGGGATGTCAGTAGACGCAATGCTTAAACTCTACAGAGCTCTCTTTCTAGGTTTTCTAAGATATAGTCTACCTGTACTGACCAACACCTGCAAGACAAATATTCGTGTTCTGCAGGCAGCACAAGCTCAAGCACTCAGAGTCTGCCTTAGTTTGCCCAGATGCACGTCAACAGAGGCAGCTCTTGCGATTGCTCGGGACCACCCAATGCGAACTCACATTACGGTGGAAGCCCTGAGAACGCACATCAGACATTTTGCACGTGCCACCTATCACCACCTTGCAGCCCTACCTTCAGACAGGCACCAATCATCATTCTCTAAAACTATCATCAAATAAAACGACAAACTTCCATCGGGCTTCACCGCTGCATCTAAACCATCGATACCCCCTTGGTGTCTTATCAGCCCCACAGTCCATCTCAGTGTACCAGGAATCGGGAAAAAGTCTGAACTGTCGTCGCCTGTGCTGAAACAACTGTCTCTGCTTCTTCTGCACGAGAGGTACGCGGACAGTGAACACATTTATACTGATGGTTCCACAAACATGCAGTGTTCGTCCGGTGCTGTGGTTGTCCCAGCAAAAGGTATTACCATCAGCTTTAGGACTGACCACCCAACATCATCGACATCTGCTGAACTAGCTGCTCTTCGCGCTGCACTTCGTTTCGTCAATCGGGAGCCACCTCGACAATGGTCAATCTTCAGCGACTCAAGGGCAGCCCTACAATCTGTACTATCAGCACAATGCGTTGGCGGGCTAGTTGGTGCGAATCCATGAATACTTTTTTTTTAGCGCAAAACGACAGAGACAAGAAAGACGACAGGACAAGGCGCTACTCTCAACTGTACTAGCTGTAAAGACGCAAAGCTGTACTATCAGCTTTGCGTCGCGGGCCATTCGAACAGCTGGTATTCGATATTAGATGCCTACTCCATACATCACAGGAGATAGGACACCACGTGACGTTTCAGTGGCTGCCAAGTCACTGCGGCGTCACTGGAAACGAAGATGCCGATAATGCCGCTTTGGCAGCTCTTGAAGACGCACAAGAAGAGGCCATACCGCTTTCACGATCCGACGCAGCTAGCAGACTTCGAGTGCTTGCACAGGAGATCACGCTATCTCTATGGTGCACACCAAACAGCCAGACCAACCAGAGCAACCGTCAATACCATCTGCCCTCGTTGATGCATCTCTATATACCAACTGGACTCCGCCGAAGAGAGGCGACTCTGCTTTATCGCTTATGGCTAGGGGTGGCTTTCACGAAATCTTACTCCTTCCGCATTGGAATGGCCGACAACGCTCTCTGTAATGCCTGTCTTTGCGAGGAGACGCTGGAACCTATTCTGTGCGACTGTCCTGAATATAATGTTCAGCGACAGTCCCTGGCATCTGTTCTAGCACACCTTGACAGTAGACCATTGTCCCTCGACACGATTTTCACATGCCGCCGACAGAAGACATCGCAGGTGAAGGCGACAAAGGGAATACTTCGGTTTTTGAAAGAGACTGGATTGGACAAGCGGTTGTGAGAGTGATGTCACGTACCATGCCAAATTGATGGACTCCAACGGACGATGTGTGTGTGCTGTGCTATGTGCTCTCTCTCCCTCTCCCCCTTCCCCATCTTTATCTCCCCCAACCCTCTCCCATGTGTAGGGTAGCAAACCGGTTAAGCTAAGCTGGTTAACCTCCCTACCTCTCCTTCTCCACTTTTTCCTTCCTTCCTTCCTAAGGGCCGTTTCTGTGGCCGGACAGCGAAAAAACTACGGAAAGTTGGTGATATACAGCTTTCGCTGTGAAACAGACATAGTCTAGAGTTTAGTTTCATTCTGTGAGTATTAACTCATGGTTTACTTACGCATGGAGAAATAGAATTTGCTGAGAATTTGTTTTACATGCACCAGCGATTTGTTTGCATTGGCAACATATCGTATCGGTGACTTGTTACGCGCCCAAGATTGTCCGAATGAGTCTATAGTGATTTACTTAGCCAACGTTCTGCACTTTACATAAGAAAATATACAATTCTGCTTTCAAAAATGGCGACTTTCTTATGGCCTCAATATCTCCGCTTTGTATTTTTCTTACTTCACTATTGTGCATGCGTCTTAATCGAACAAACTATAAGGCAACAACATGGCTTCAATTTTATGGTACCGGCTGCAACACGTCTGTTACTGTTCTTCTAGCTTACTTTCGCTCTTGACAAAATGCGATAGTAATCTTAGCTCTTCTCTCAGTGATATACCGTGAACGCATGCGTTCCCCACAACACACCATCAGTAGTTATTATAGTCGTTTTGTAATAAATTAACCATAAATCAAATGAACAACGCTTGCGAGGGCGGAGCTGTGGTTTTTCAGGAAATAATTTGTATTTCAACCTGGGTGCCATCATCTAAAGTGTCAATGTAGTAAGAAGGTTTCCAATGCAGTTTGAACTTTTCTGTAATTCCGGAGATAAAATCTGCCCAGAACGAAGTGGTTCTCAACGTCTGAACATAGACATTAGGTTCAGTACGTCCTGCAATTGAGCCACTCGTACTTGGTGTGCGAATGTTGCAGCGAATGTAGTCTCGAACCACGCACTATAAATCCTCGGTTTAGTTTGTGGTATCGATGATAACGCGGATCCATTACTTATAGCACTCCAATCGCATAGTATATTTCAAGGGGAGCGCTCTTTTCTCAAGTATTCACAACTTGATGATCTGAGTCAGCTCAGTATTACCAGTGCTTGATTAGGATACCTTCTCTGTAATAGTGCGGTAGGTGAAAGAATAGTTGTATAGATAACCGCGGAAATGGCCATCCTCCCGTTCATTCGGAAACAATTTTCATTACGAGGCTTTGCTATAAATGGCCGTGGTCATGAGGCTGTGTTTTCAAGGCCCTGCCGCTATTGGACTCCTGCTTTCGATGATATTATGTCCAGCATCACAATTGGCTGAAATGTGTTCTCGCGAACAATTCTTTAGTACGAGCTCTTTTTGCAGATGGACTAAGAATGAATAAGAATACTAAGCTACAAGTCACCCAAGCCTCTACCCATGTCTGTGCGGCAGCAGTTCGCCACGTGATCTGTGTTAGGAAAATAACTGCCTCGAGGAACGCAAGGGTCTTATAGAACTAATCGCATTCGAAAAAAAAAAAAAAAACTGTCTGCAATACACGCTATGAAGGTGGTTGGAAAGCGAAGCTGTGAACGACATTTAAAACGAGTACCCATTGCGGCGTAGCATGAAATCAATTACGTGGTTATGTTGACATGTACTCTACCTAATTATTAGCCTAAGAGGTTTCGACGTCCTGCGAATGGAGCCGCTAATATCTGCACGAATAAAAATAGTGGATGAGAGAGAAGAGAAATTGGCCGCACCTCCTATGGAAGCAGCTCTTCAGGAATTCTCACTAGAAGTGGCATTCCCATAGCACTGTAGCAACACAAATCATTTGCGAGGCAAGTTCTTCTTTTATGTACAAAAGCATAGTTACGTTACTCCCGCTTCGTATGCTACAGTCAAGCTGCCATCACCGTGGCAAGCGGAGATCATTACCGGCTAACGCAAGCGGGATACCCTGTGTGCTTCACATTGCATGAAGGCGCAGGAGTGCCTTATAATTGATTATGCGGTTCGGATGCTTGTTTTGAAGTTGATCGGTATTGAAACGTATGCCGCTCTGTATGTCGAATGCGTGATTACAAAAAAATTGTGCACTGATCGCTTTATTTTGCTGACTGGTTGAAGCCTCTGCCTTACGCGGGTATGAGTCATTGCATTTGAGGGGATGAGCCAAAGATGATAGTTTTCTCTCTTTCTCTCTTTCGATAGAGAGCGAACTTTATAGAAAAGAGCACACGAGCGTGGGTAGCTCTTCCGCGGCGCAGTGGGTGGTGCCCACAGTCCAGGAATTCAGCGGCCTCAGCTGCCTATCGCGCTCGGTTCACCAGGTTGAGCTGGTCCGCCGAGTCGTAGCTGGACGGCGCAGCCTCCCATTGTCGCGTGGTGGGATGTGTTATGGGTGTGAGCAGGGGTGTGCTTGCGCAAGCCAATACTATGTTGTAAAGCGTTGTGCATTGATCTGAGTGTGAGCATATATAAGAATATGGTGCAAGGTGTATGGCGTGGTAGTGACTCAAATGTATATATGTGTTTGTTTGGAGGTGTCGCCATATTGCATCTTCCTCTCGCGTCAGAGCATTATGAGGCTGCGGTAGTGTTCGTCGTGAAAGGCGATAGTGTTGTAGAATGTGCGGGTAGGGTAATGGTATAGGCACGGGGCGGCAGTGCTCGGCGCGTCCCTCTCGCCGCTGCCGGTGTGCCTGAGCTCGGGCGTAGGCGTGTGCCTGCTGATTGCTGCGTAATGACTCATGCCCCGGAGTCCACACAAAACCCTTCAAATCTCGACGCTGGAAAAAATTTTTGCATGCCGTCGGAGAGTCGGTCAGAACTATGACGTACTCCCAGTGCGGCCTCGTCGTGATGGCTAAGGCGATCGCTAAGACTATGGCTAAGGCTAAGGCATTTGCCGGCAGTAACTGCAAGGCTAATCCCACGAGTAGCATACAACCACTCAACTCAACTCAACACTAGTTCCTCGGCCTCTGCAGCGCTCGCTGTGGAAACCGATGATTCATTTATTTTTGCCCCGTGATAGTTGACTACATCGGTGACAAATGAGGTACTTCTTGCGGTCAACGTACAAGACATTGGGGTAGTTGTCATACTTCCTGGCGAGTGCCTAAGATAGGGCATGCCACCGTCCGATGTGGAAGTTCGGGTGCATGTTTCTGGAAATTGCTGAGGCGCACATAATTTACTCCATTCATGTTGGGATTTTTGTCAGTACGCTGGTCTTCCGTATGCAATATCCAAGACGTTTGAAGACGCAGTGTCCCAATGTTGTGCGTTGTAGCCCTTCCTTTTGGTTTACCAGGAGGGCCTATGTAATTTCCCGTGCGTTGTTCTACAACCCTGTCTCCTGGAGATGAAAAGTAGCCGTTCCGGGTGGGAGTCCGAGCGCTTTCTTATACGCCTTGCATGTCAGCTTGTCAAGTACTTCTTCTTCCATAATAATGAAATTTAAACATGGTGCTGAGTAGGCAATGCAGCTCAGAATCGGAGCCTGCACTTGTTGGATCAGGCCCAGTTCCTTGAGTCCCCTCTTCCTGCTGGCAATTCGTTGCGTCATGCGCAAGACCTGCGTGGCCATGTATTGTAGCTTCTATCAGGTGTATCCTCCGCTCCCGTCTTTTTGTAAGTGTAAGCCGAGATTACGATGTCTGCCCACCTTGGGGATTTCTCTAGGACCTGTACCCAATTGGATGGTTGGTGCCTGAGCTGTTGGTCGTCCTCGTGAGCGCTTCTCGATTATGCGGAGCTCTGACTTCTCCGGCACACATTGCAGTCTTCATGTCTCCATATATCTTGCTACGACGTCCACTGCCTCCTGCAAGCCTCTTGTTGTTCTCGTATAGGCCCTCCGACCGTCCATATCGTAATATCGTCTGCATACAAGGCACGTCTGATCCCCGGTATTTTCTCGATACCCGCTGTGGTTGCTCAGTGGCTATGGTGTTGGGCTGCTGAGCACGAGGTTGCGGGATGGAATCCCGGCCACGGCGGCCGCATTTCGATGGGGGCGAAATGCGAAAACACCCGTGTACTTAGATTTAGGGGCACGTTAAAGAACCCCAGGTGGTTCAAATTTCCGGAGTCTCTCCACTACGGCGTGCCTCATAATCAGAAAGTGCTTTTGGCACGTAAAACCCTGTAATTTAATTATTATTTTTTTATTTTCTCGAGTTAGGCTGGGAGTTTGATCATGACCACGTTGAAAAGTGTCGGCGACAGAGGTGCTCCTTGTGGCTTTCCTCTATTAGGCGTGCCTATCCGCTGTGGTCTCGCATTTTCGAGCCCTATTGTGGCTGTATGATCTGCGAGGGAAGCCCTCACGCGGCTGTAAGTTCGTCAGCCGCAATTCAGGTCACTAAGATTTGCTAGCATGGCTTCGGGCCGTACATCGTGAAAGGCCCTTTTTAGGTGTAGTGAAAGATTGCTTTCGGGCAGCACGGCGTTGCTGCACTCAGCACTTCCTCTTTGAGCTGAGGAATCACGCCTTGGGTTGAAAAGTTCGACCAAAGACCAAACATTGTGTCTCTCATCAGTAGATGTTCGTCCATACGAGTCTTTAGCCTGCTTAAAATCACCCGTTCCTTCAGTCTACCGAGACAAGGTGTGAACGAAATAGTTTTAGGTTCTCGAGGCAGGACGATTTTCCGGCTTTGCTATCAGCGTAATGTCAGCATGATTAAATTCCACGCGTAAGGTCGCTCTGCTCAATTGCATATTCAAGAGTTCAAGTATTGCCTGCACAGTTGCATCGTCCAGGTGACGTATCAACTTGGTGATTCCGTCCTTGGCCCGGGTAGTGTTTTGAGTGAGTCTTGCGATCACTCGCGTCAGCTCGCAACGCGTTATGTGCCGGCCACGCTCGCTGTTTTCCATTCCGGCTTAGTCAGCCGCATGATTTGCACCGAGTGTCGACTGACCACTGTATTTGCTTTGTAGGGCACACAATTTACTTTGTAGGACACACAATAGCCGATCGTCTATGCCTCCCAACTTGTGTATGGCTCGACTCATCGTGTGCTTGCTTTCGCTTTTGCTCTGGGTCGGATCTAGTAGATGTCTGCGTATGGCGCACGTCTTCGCAGTGCCCTGCGTCCCTTGGCATGAGTTGCAAAACTGGTCTTAGTTCTGTCGTGCAAGTTGCCATACATAACGCTCTGCCTCGTGCATGAGCTTCGCGATGAAAATTTTTAGCTTACGGTTGTGCCACTGCCTTCACCATCTTCTCAGCAGACTGTGTGGCGCGCTTCCCAGATGTGTAAGAGGCACGGGCCACTGCCGGATTGTCCGCGGCAAGTGCTTTGAGTCTTTGGCCAACGATCCCTGCAGTTCTTTAACCCCGCCCTCCAGATCGCTTATCGCTTGGGCTTCTTCCGTTTCTATTTTGCTCCGGAACTTTGCCCAGTCCGTGATTTTTTTGGAGCGTATCTTTCGTTTTGGGAAGTTTTCCGCGTGCACCACGATGCCGAGTATGAGGTGGTCGCTTCCTAGCGTCCCGTTAGGGTTTTCGCAGTGTGTTAGCGTTTTTGCGAGTAAAGCGATGACAATCCCACTGGCAAGCGGTCATGCCTTTAATCTGATCATTCTGCTTTCTGGCCATTTCGATTCTCTTGTAGCATTTGCTGGAGGGCTGCCTCTCTGTGTGGAAAGACTCGCGGCTTCTTATGGCGTTGATCGTTTAAGAGAAAGGCGAAAACCTCGTATAGTTGCGTTGTCAACTGCTGGAGCGTGTCGAAACACTTCTCCCTTTGCAGATGTAGCGCTTGGTTGGCTTTCCTGTTTTCCTGAATACCTATTTCTTAAGCCGCTACTCTCGTTTCGAAATCTGGACGCGCTGTCGTATCCGGCTCGGGCAGCGTCTCGGTGTCCATCTTCTCAACCTTCTCCTCCACAATCGAGGAAGTGGACGCGCGCTTCGGTGGCGGTATTCGGAGTTCGGGCAAACTTTCTTGCACTGGTTGCTTGTTTCGGCTTCGTTCTTACTTTTGTTGGGCGCGCTATTTGGCTATATTTAAGCGCAGTTCCTGTCGATGTTATGTCACGATAAAAATTGCGTGATTCTAGTGGTAGTGAGCTTCGCTGTAAAAGAAAATGAAGTTTGCGACTTCGCGTGGCCGCTCTTGATCAATCAACCGCCGTGGGTATGCGCCATTTGTGAAAAAAAAACGAACTAAACGAAACGAAGACGCGTAGCCGCGTGAGCTGCTGCTCACGACGTAAGAGGCGCGTGAGAAGAAGTCAACGTTCCAACCGGGTGGCTGCTTCCTTGGACAGCTCCTTCCTTCCTTGTCCCTGCTCTGTTAATGAAGACAGCACTTGTGGACCTTGCTTCGCAACTCTGGTGGCCCGCACGCCGAACATCACCACAGCCGGATTTCAGTGCCACCTCGGCCGCTTGGTAAGCGCTACGCTTCGTCCAATGAGCAATGATTTCAGTGCCAGCTCGGCCGCTTGGTAAGCGCTACGCTTCGTCCAATGAGCAATACTTAAAAAATTCAGGACGTCAAAATCTGGTGTGCTGCTTCCGCTTCTGGTTCCACAACCTCACCTGGCTCAAGAACGTTATGGGTCTGTGCGCTAGTATGTGCGAATTGGCTTTCCTTGTCGCCGCGCACCGCCTGCCAGGCGAGTATTGCACATTGCGTGTGCTCTGCCCGCCGCGCTTACTACTCGTAATTGTTACAACGGCAGCTTCTGCCGGCTCTTAGCGGCTTTAAGGGAATATAAAGTGTAAGCAGCATTTTTCAGCAGAGTATCTTGTTATTACTGTCGGCCGTGTCAACTTTATGCGCGCTAGTTGATTCGCACAGCGTGCACGAGAATGCGCCGCTCCGAGTAGCGAGCGGGTGCAAGCTGACAGTGGCTGATTCTGCCCCACTGATATTATGCTGCTGCACCTAAAGAGCCTAGTGACTGCTACGCAGAGATCACGCCTGTGCAGATTGGTGAACTGTACATTCGTGACCGAGTTTCTAACTCCTGAAAACCGAGACACTGCATTTTATATATCCCACATGTGCTTCGAAATTGAAACTACACGATTCACATCAGTGCTAATTGAGGCCGACTAGTTCATAAACATTTGGTGTAGTCCAACTGCACTCTGTTAAGAATTATTATGTTTGGAAACCTTAGGGTATTTTGCGTAAAATGAGGCAATTACGTTTGGGCATTTCTTCCATGCGATTTTGATGTTTGCGCCTAATTGCAAACGTGCATCACGTACGATAAGCGTATTCGTTCGCCCGCAGCATGAGGAGACAGTGGTAAAATAGCGTGCTCTAACTGCTATCAAAGCCACACGCACAAAGAGTTTGCGACTTCTTTCTTTTTGTTAGCATCACCTTCTTCCCAATGTCAGCCACCTGCAATATTACGCACTAAATGTGACCTGGCGCCGTGTACTTTCTGAAATGCGCAGATATTGTCACGAAAAAAAAATCGTAACAAAAGCAGCCAGAAAGTCTCGACAGGATAATCGACGTTACTTTCGTAAGAGAGGTAAGAAATTCGAGAGATTACCCGCCGTGGGTACTTGGTGGCTACCGTGCAAGTCTCCTAAGCACGACGTCGTAACTCCCAGGCATGGTGGCCGCATTTCAATGTGGGCAAAATGAGAAAGCACCCGTGCATTTAACTTGAGGTGCGTGTAAAACACCCCAGCTTGTCCAAGTTTCCGGAGTCCCCCACTATGGCGTGCCACATATTCAGATCGTGGTTTTGGCACGTAAAACCCCATAATTTATTTTTCTTGTCATTCGAAACTCTTACGTGATGGCTGCCTATCAGTGGAAATGCGCGAGCCGGACATCTTATCACATGCTACATTCAATACGATATTGGCCCGCTAATGCTAAAAATTCTGCGTTCACTAGCGTTAGGGCGGTTTTAACGTGTTCCTTGCGACACTGGTAGCCGCAACTGCACGGAGGGGTGCCACTCTTGGGCGCTCACTCGGCTTCCTACTTCAAGGCGCAAGCCAAACATTACTTTAAGGTGCCCCGAGAACAGGATTGATGCAGTGACTTGCCGTAGATGGCACCACATGTAGACGATACCCACATCGAATGCATGCGCAAATTGTTTCCGAGCGTACCCATGGTCAGAACCTCTGTAGCAAGGTTACCAGGATCAAAATTCACCTTTCCCCCTTCTACAAACTGTACACTCCGCACGCTAGACTAGCGGCTAAAGGTCATTAGCTTTAAACACTCAATGTTTACGCGTGTCACATCTTTTTCTTATGCTTTCTTGCTAATAGTCATAATAAAATGAATTACAAGTGTTCAAGTTGCACATTATATTCCCAACGGCTTCTTTTTAACGTGGTCTATCACAGTTCACGAGAGATGGCTCTCAAGTCCTCCCCAGCTGGAGGAAACCTAATTACGCCGACTAGACGAATTACCTCTGTACGAATTAACACTCACGACTTACGGCTGGAGCTATTATGCAAACTTCGTCATTCTACAACAGTGCTCATGAGACGTCATTCTGAGCATTGACTTCCTCACCCAAGACGGCGTAATCTTCGATCTCAAATCCGAATGATACCGCCGGTGAGCACTCTAAGCCACGGTACCTAGGATACGCTTGAAGACCAAGTCACTATCCGTCATCGAACAAGCATCATGATTTCAGTCTTCGCAGAAGTAGCCGCAGACATGGAAGCAATTGTCATAAATGACCAACTGCTACTAGACTTGAAATTGGCGTCGCAAGAGATATCGTTCATTTACAATGATAAAATTCGCAGGTAATTGCGACGAACTTCATCAACGAGCCGAAGCACCTGAACGAGGGTTAAGAACATCGCACACATGGATGAAGATGCGGCGATCAGCAATAAATTTATACTCTCGGATAATTCCGCATCTGCCTCAACAAGACTTGTTCTTCAACCAATGCTTGGCATCCACCGAAGTATTTCCATGCATAAAAGCGAACACCTCCAAACTCTTTCGCAGCGTTACAAAGACGGCTTTTGGAAATCATCAGAAATTCGACAAGTAACATTCCGCAAGTATTGCCTAATAACCGAAGAAAGCGCTTGACCCCTCCAGGAAAGCCCGTACCTTGTTTCAGGGGCATAAAGGCAGGAAATAAAGGATTGTGCCGATAAAACGTCGCTCGACAATATCATCCAGCCGTCCGAAACCCGTGGGAGACTCCTGTTGGATTGGCGAACAAGGATGGTACTCTGCGTTCTAGCGGCGGTTACGACGATTAGGCTAACAAATTCAGGCTAACAAATTCACGACGATGTACGTATGCCCCTCCTGTGTCCACTGCGCCAATAAACACGTATCTCATCATCATCCCCCATACCGTGGATGGAGGGCACACTGGACCAAATCCCCAATGCAAATCATTTTTTGTCGATGGATCTCAAAACTGGCCAAGATTAGATCAACGAGAGGGACCGTAAATATACCGAATATATTTTGGCGTATTGCCTCTTCGAATACCAGGTCATGTCATTTGGCCTTTGCTCGGCACTGGCAACAATGCAGCGTGCGATAGACACGGTGCTGGCAGGACTAAAGTGGCAGATGTGTGTCTCACTTAGTTGAATCGTCACCTTTCCCGCAAATTTTAACGGTCTTCGTAGCCTACTTGAAACTGTACTAGATTCGACCTGTTTACCTGAACTCATCCTAAAGCTGGAAAAATGCTGCTTCATGTATGAAGAGCTTCGGTTCGTCGGTCACATCATCAGCGAATCTAGAGTACGTCCTGACCCACAGAAGGCAGGTGTCATAGCCAGATTCCCACTGCCAATAATACAAATAGTAGTGCGCAGAATCCTTCGACTGTGTGCGTATTATATAAGTTGACAAGGATTTTTGTCACATCTTCCGGCCACTGACTCATGTAGTAAGACGCCGAGGTTAAGTGTAGCACGCCGCCAGTCGAGGCTCTCTATGACCATGAGTGACATCTGCACTCAGTACTGGTATTCGCACACTTCGACGAAGAGGTGGTTACCAAAATGCGCACGTTGGACTGTTTGCGGCACACTTGAAACGCCGATCCTATTTCGACGATTAACCCAAGTGGTCATTACTATTGTGCCCTGGTGTAGCTTAATTTTTGTGGCCGCATACTCGGCTAATAAAGAGATTTGTGACTCACTGTTGTGCCACACCTTTAATTATTCAAGATCATGTTATAAATGTGCTTGAAAGACGAGGACGATAGGTGAAGACAACGCACATATCACACAAGGCAGACATAGTAATATGTGCGTCTCGTCTTCACCTATTGTCTTCATTTTTAAGCGCATTAACACCATCGTCATGTGCTGCCAACTCGCCCAGCTATATGTACAGACCAACTTAATTATTCACCGTTATGGCCAACGTGCCGATTTAATTTGTTTTCATTCATGACAAAGGAAGCGATAGATAGGGTTTTTATGCACAGCTCGGGCATATGCACAATGTTCTAGAGTCTAGTTTCACATGACAAAGCCTACATTTTTTTTTACACGTGCCGTATATTTCGCGTTATCCGGCAAGCCACAACGTGGAAAGCAATGAATAGAAGGAATGCTGTCAACGAGCACACATCGCAACTGTTGCGGCATTGAACATGAGCAGAAAAGCTTAAAATTCTCTTAACTGCCACACTACTCCTTCGAGAATGAACAAGTCGTACATTATCGCCGGGTTGGTGAGCTAGGTCGTGGCTGCAATAGGTGTCGCTGCGTGTGCAATCCCTTACTTGGTCTTACCGAGCTACAAGTGGTCCCCCGAGTCGTTTGAGTACAGTGGCTGGGTTACTTTTCACAATGCGTTGGAATTTCTAAGACCTCTCCTTTATTTCCTTTCTCCGGGCCATAGTTGGGGCCGAAAATATAGCGGCCAAGAAGTATTTTCTGCTCGACAACGATTTCCGGCAAAAGCAAAGCTTTAAAGATGAACTTGTTACTCAGATGGAGAAGCGTTGGTGCGGCGTGGATTTGAACATCACCTGGGAGTCATATAGCGTATTCGCAGGATGATATGGCGGCAGGCTTAGTTGCACGATGTTTTTCCTATAAAAGCTGCAACCACTGTGGGCTCGAGCGACCTCAAGAACATCCAATAGCAGTTCGCGTACCAATATAGGCAATCAGGCACACGAAATGTTTGTGAACACATCAATGAGACTTATTCACATCATGCGGAGGTTCCACCTATAGTAAAAGGAACTCTCGCCTGATAAAAAAAAATATTAGCGCAAGCTTTCTGGTAAAGTTTGTGTTCTTTCTTTTCTATTCCGCAGTTATCCAACACTGGTACTTCGAGAATGAATAAGTGGTACATCATCGCCGGGCTCGTGAGCTTCGTGGTGGTTGCAATCGGTGTCGCTGCGTCTGCCATCGCATACTTTGTCTTCTTGCCGAGCTACAACTGGCCCACGGAGTCGTTCGAGTACAGTGGCTGGGTCATTAACACGAACGCTCCATACTGCGCTGACGTTGGCAAGTAAGTGAAGGAGAGGTGTCTGTCAAGGAGCGCAAACTCTAAAGAACAGTTGTGGCAATCAGTCTACTGTGCATTTTTTAACTCATCATCATCATCAGCATCAGCCTGGTTACGCCCACTGCAGGGCAAAGGCCTCTCCCATACTTCTCCAACTAATTGTGGCCATGTTGTCCCTGCAAACTTCTTAATCCCATCCGCCCACCTAACTTCCTGCCGCCCTCTGCTACGCTTCCCTTCCCTTGGTATCCAGTCCGTAACCCTTAATGACCATCGGTTATCTTCCCTCCTCATTACATGTCCTGCCCATGCCCATTTCTTTTTCTTGATTTCAACTAAGATATCATTAAATCGCGTTTGTTCCCTCATCCAATCTGCTCTTTTCTTATCCCTTATGGTTACACCTGTCATTCTTCTTTCTATAGCTCGTTGCGTCGTCCTCAATTTAAGTAGAACCCTTTTCGTAAGCCTCTAGGTGTTTGCCCCGTACGTGAGTACTGGTAAGACACAGCTGTTATATACGTTTCTCTTGAGGGATAATGACAACCTGCTGTTCATGATCTGAGAACGCCTGCCAAACGCACCCCAGCCCATTCTTATTCTTCTGATTATTTCAGTCTCACGATCAGGATCCGCAGTCACTACCTGCCCTAAGTATATGTATTCCCTTACTACTTCCAGTGCCTCGCTACCTATCGTAAACTGCTGCTCTCTTCCGAGACTGTTAAACATTACTTTAGTTTCCTGCAGATTAATTTTTAGACCCACCCTTCTGCTTCGCCTCTCCAGGTGAGTGAGCATGCATTGCAGTTGGTCCCCTGAGTTACTAAGCAAGACAATATCATCAGTGAAGCGCAAGTTACTAAGGTATTCTCCATTTACTCTTATCCCCAATTCTTCCCAATCCAGGTCTCTGAATACCTCCTGTAAACATGCTGTGAATAGCATTGGAGAGATCGTATCTCCCTGCCTGACGCCTTTCTTTATAGGCATTTTGTTGCTTTCTTTATGGAGGACTACAGTGGCTGTGGAGCCGCTATAGATATCTTTCAGTATTTTTACGTATGGCTCGTCTACACCCTGATTCCGCAATGCCTCCATGACTGCTGAGGTTTCGACTGAATCAAACGCTTTCTCATAATCAATGAAAGCTATATATAATGGTTGGGTATATTCCGCACATTTCTCAATCACCTGATTGATAGTGTGAATATGATCTATTGTTGAGTAGCCTTTACGGAATCCTGCCTGGTCCTTTGGTTGACGGAAGTCTAAGGTGTTCCTGATTCTATTTGCAATTACCTTAGTAAATACTTTGTAGGCAACGGACAGTAAGCTGATCGGTCTATAATTTTTCAAGTCTTTGGCGTCCCCTTTTTTATGAATTAGGATTATGTTAGCGTTCTTCCAAGATTCCGGTACGCTCGAGGTCATGAGGCATTGTGTATACAGGGTGGCCAGTTTTTGTAGAACAATCTGCCCACCGTCCTTCAACAAATCTGCTGTTACCTGATCCTCCCCAGCTGCCTTCCCCCTTTGCATAGCTCCCAAGGCTTTCCTTACTTCTTCCGGCGTTACTTGTGGGATTTCGAATTCCTCTAGACTATTCTCTCTTCCATTATCATCGTGGGTTCCACTCGTACTGTATAAATCTCTATAGAACTCCTCAGCCGCTTGAACTATCTCATCCATATTAGTAATGATATTGCCGGCTTTGTCTCTTAACGCATACATCTGATTCTTGCCAATTCCTAGTTTCTTCTTCTCTGATTTTAGGCTTCCTCCGTTCCTGAGAGCTTGTTCAATTCTATCCATGTTATACTTCCTTATGTCAGCTGTCTTACGCTTGTTGATTAACTTCGCAAGTTCTGCCAGTTCTATTCTAGCTGTGGGGTTAGAGGCTTTCATACATTGGCGTTTCTTGATCAGATCTTTCGTCTCCTGCGATAGCTTACTGGTATCCTGTCTAACAGAGTTACCGCCGACTTCTATTGCGAACTCCTTAATGATGCCCACAAGATTGTCGTTCATTGCTTCAACACTAAGGCCATCTTCCTGAGTCAAAGCCGAATACCTGTTCTGTAGCTTGATCTGGAATTCCTCTTTTTCCGTCTTACCGCTAACTCATTGATCGGCTTCTTATGTACCAGTTTCTTTCGTTCCCTCCTCAAGTCTAGGCTAATTCGAGTTCTTACTATCCTGTGGTCACTGCAGCGCACCTTACCGAGCACGTCCACATCTTGTATGATGCCAGGGTTAGCGCAGAGTATGAAGTCTATTTCATTTCTAGTCTCGCCGTTCGGGCTCCTCCACGTCCACTTTCGACTATCCCGCTTGCGGAAGAAGGTATTCATTATCCGCATATTATTCTGTTCTGCAAACTCTACTAATAACTCTCCCCTGCCATACCTAGTGCCTATGCCATATTCCCCCACTGCCTTGTCTCCAGCCTGCTTCTTGCCTACCTTGGCATTGAAATCGCCCATCAGTATAGTGTATTTTGTTTTCACTCTACCCATCGCCAATTCCACGGCTTCATAGAAGCTTTCGACTTCCTGGTTTCGACTGTTCTTTTTTACACGTTTGTAATTGTAGCTGGCTCCCCCATTATGTAATGCCCGATTGGGCCTTTAGGGTATGTGAATAAATAGGTAGATAAATAAATAAATAAATAAATAAATAAATAAATAAATAAACCACTGGCCCCTATTTGCAAGGTCCGTCGGCATCCCTCCTGCTGCGTCGTCCAGCCCGAATTCTTGTGCGGCTTCGTGAACACGAGTGCCCCTGCGGCATCCGCCGCTTTGGCACAAAGCATCCAAGCAGCTGTCTGCCGCGTCGATGGAGCGGAACATTACCGATGCAACTGCTATCCAAGCCAGGACCGTTTCCTTCGCAGGGACGAGTTCAACGTACGAAGGCGGTACCCTGAGGATGGATACCACCAACATGGAACACAACAGCTCTGCTGTCAAGGCGCAGACCTCGGCGAACAGAATGGTGGAAGCTACTGGCATTCCATCGCATCAAAATGTAGCTCCAGCAGCACCAAAAAACCTAGCTCATTACAAAGCCTGCCTGTACGACCGACACATACGTCTCCGGTGTCGCCAACGATACCGTGGGACAAAGTGGTTATGAAGCCTCGTGCTAGATATGACATCTCCACTCTGCACAACCGTATTATTCAAACGGCCCGGGACGCCTGCCTCGAGGCTTCCCGATTTCGAATGTTTCGCTCTACACAAACCTACCAATATGGTCTCAGTAAGGTTATCTGCTATGTCACTAGTTAATAAGCTCGAAGAACCGCAACGGATAAATGTCTCAGAAGAATCTGTCCTTCGAGTCCTGGCCTACCTCACCAGTGGTACTGATTTAAGGCGCTATGTGCTTAGTGGCGTTGATCATGGCTAAGAATTCGAAAGGGTCCTGCAAGAACTATCATGTCCTACACACAAGGTTGTGGCTGCTCACTACCTAGTCAGCGGTCATACATGCCTAATCATGATTCAAGGTCCTAATTCCCCACCTGAACATATCCTATATTACGGCTTCGTACTGTGCCCGCTTCCGTTGGAGCGTTCCGTTGTGTACTGCTACTCTTGCTTTAGACAGGCACGCATGAAGTCATCCTGCCCCTAACCCGCCCAAGAACGACACTACGGAGCAGCCTGAACCACCAGCATCGTTTAGATGCGGCTTATGCCAAGCAAACCATCATGACATCATATCTATGATGTGCAAGACGAAGTTGAAGGCCACTAAGAAAGCTCGACAAGGCCGCTCTCGACAGCCAGCAAGGACCCCTCGAGATCCATCAATGAAACAAGTCTCTGTGTACAACCGTTACGCCCTTCTGGCCTCGCTGAAAGAGGACGCGAGCTAGGTGGCACTATGAAGTACAGCGACAAGTGATGCTGCCATTCCTACATTTAGCACAGCTGTCAGGTCGTCCACTTCAGGAACTCAACGGGCATTACAGTCGCTAGAAGACGCGCTGTTTCCCTAGGCGAAACAAGAGGTCGGGATGAATGCTCTCCTAGCTAGCCTTGAAAAGGAAATCGAGCGTCTCAAGGAACGCCGTACAGCGCTCTGGCGTCGGTATCACGTAGCGCGGTCATCGCATTCGTCGTCGACGTCTATTTCTGCTCACATTGCTAACGCGGCGTCTATGTCGAAATTTTTTTCACCCCAAGAACTCTTGCGCTTCGTTGCGCAACAGCTCCAGCATCTCACCTCGTTTCTACTAGCCAACCTTAACCTGTGATGGCTGCTACGTATTAAATATGCATGTTTGGGTTCTACTTCTTCAAGAACCCAACGGCCTGCCACCTATTTCAGGATTTGTGCCATACTCATTGCCTTCATGGTTGGACTGCAGGAGTGCTACGCCCGATGTCCCTCCAGGAAAAGCTGCAGCTTATTTAAGATCCACTCTTCATCAGACCCGTGTTGCTGTTTCACGGAGGTGCACTTTTTCGCAAGACGTCGTGGCCGTAATGGTTCGTCTGCAGCGCATGGACGTTATCCATTCGTACTATGCCCGCCCCTACAGCGGTCCTGCGGCTCGCTTGTCTCTCGGCTCGTTAGCGCACCTAGGACTAAAATATCCTTGTTGCCCCTTTATGGTAGCAGGAAACTTTAACGAACCCCACACCACATGGGGTCACACGATTTCCAGTGCGCATGGTAAGTGTATGCAGGACATATTTATGGACGCCTAATTCACGCTGCTTAATGTGTCAGTGCCTACCCGTCGGCATGACCGCCCACGCGCGCCACCACTCATCGGTCTTATCTTGGTGCTTAGGAGGGACGACTGTCTTCGTGGTCACGTGAACCCGACTTCTGGGCTAGTAATCATCATTCGATTCATCTTGGCTTATCTTCTGGCGGAACAGGCTGCCTCCGTCGACTATGTAGAGTGGTGGACTAATTGATACAGGGTGGTATCAGAAAGCACTGTATCCAATTCCATGCGGGAGCCGTCACATTCTCTTGGTGCGACATTAGATGAGGCAACACGTACGTCGTAGGTTGATGAATCACGAATAGCTCAAGATTTGCAACTTCCGCTTCTGTGGGCGTCGCGCCGCCAAGAATAACTTGCATCAGAAAGTGACCGTGCATAAAATTGCCTTCGGTTAGAGGCCCAACGCCTTACTGCAGTAGCTCGGCGCCATGAACACCGCTTAGAACGTGGCCGCTGGATGGATTGGGGCTCTTCTGCCGGTCCTTCCTCATCCAGTGCCTCTATTTGACACACCTTCTGAGTAATGGAACGTTGTCGGCGGCCTCTATAACCGCAGCCTGCGTCCTGTTAACATCGGGCCAGACACCAGAAGTATTCGCGGAACCTGTCGGCCACAGCTTTTTCCTGCTTTGAACACATCACCGCCTCACTTCCTTGTTGAAATCTCGCTCTCCAACAACGAGGGCATACAAGTTTTCTTCACTTTGGCGGAATTTTATTGCTATAGCAATTATATGGACACTCCAGGCGCATTTCTGCTGCCGGCGTCGCCGGTGCCGTGAAGTTCCGTATGACATAAAGCGTGTGAGAGGGACCCGCCGAACACGGTTCAATTTCACGTGCGCGACCGAGGAACGCGGTCCGGATGTGTGCCCTCTCCTGTGGCACGCAAGGCAAGACATTTGTGCAAGTTTTTTCAAGCGAAGGAGGAGGGGCTTTCTTTTCCGGTGGCTGCCAGGGTGTCTCGATGACCTTGCCGCCCGCCGCTCCGTACGGCATCCTCGATTCGCCTGGCGAACGCCGTAGTAGACGCCGCAGTGTCTTCAGATATAGATGGTGATGTAAAGAAATGCAAGCATCTTTCCTATCTATACTTCACTATCTCTATCTGAAGACGCTGCGGCGTCTACTACGGCGTTGGCCACGCGAATCCCGGACGCCATAGTAGGCGCCTTTGGCGGACGCGGCAGGGACACGTTACCGGCGCTCGTGTGTCTTGAAAGCAATCTGCGACATGGCCGAAGTGCACGCCCGCACGGGCCCCAGGCTAAAAGCAATGTGCGACGTTTGCAGTGTGCGCGTAGTGCCGCTAGCTTCGTATGCGCTGTGCTTTCAACGTTTAGTTCGCGTTGAAGCGACAGATGCACAGATATAAATTGGCTCCCGGCTGCTGTCGTGATTCCGAACTGCAGCGTCTTCGCAGCCAGTTTCCGCTGTCATCGAATGAGATGTGTTCATGCTTACCTGTGTGAGCGTGACACCATACTGGCGATATTGTTTGAAACAAGTTGACGGGCTATTTGTATTCAATTCATGATAGAATGGGTACGCGCGAATGAACAAGGACGCAGAAAGAAGCAGACACGCAACGACATCGCGGTCTCTGTATGTCTCTTTATATGTCCTCATTGAGTCACGCTTACACATTCTACCAATGTTAATTTAGTTAGTAAGCAAATGTTTGCAAGTTTATGCAGCCGACAAAGCTAGGATCCTTACTTCATACAGGTATTTACTAATTTCCTATCGCAATCGGTGCTTCGCCTTTCGGGCGTCACTGCGAATTTTTTTGGCGGCAATAGACCTGTCGAAGCCATGCAAGGCACATGGACAGGACTCCATACCATATGAACTTTATAAAAACATGGAAGGCAAGGTTCTTGATGTGCTGTTGGGGCCCATAAACGAAGCTTGGGCTGCAGGAGTCATTCCTGATTCTTGGTTGTTTGCAAAAATGGTCCCTATTCCCAAACCCGAAAAGCCCCAAGACAATATCGCTCATGTGCACCCAAAAGCGCTAACGTCAATAGACAGTTTTAGTATAGCGTAAAACGGCTGCGTTAGCGTTAGCGCGCGACGTAACGCTAACGCAAGGAAAGGCTGCACTGGGTGGCACATGGTAGTGTTTTAGAATAGCGGAACGGAGAAAAGCGCTAACGTTAACGCAAACATATACGGCGCCATCTATATGTAAAAACACGAAGTACTGGAAAGCCACACGAAATGTCAAGCTGATTCAATGATGAATCGGCAAGTGTATCCCTAAGTCAACCTTATCCATTGCAAAGCCACAGTTGCTGCGTCAATTACGCATGTAGGCGTTTGGTTTCAGTGTTGTTTTGTCGAGAGTCACGAAACACACCGATTATCCTTAGCATGCGGCGATCGAGTGTTCTGTGGGACCCATATTACCTCTCCTTCTTAAGTTGGGATGACATAGACGCCCTCATGCTTCGGGAACAAGTGACCGCGCAGGTTGTACGTGTCCTCAGGAAGCGGCCTGCTCAACATCGATGCTATTCCGGAGGGGACGTTTCGCCGGCAATTTCGCTTCCAGAAAGCGGATTTTCCACTTTTTTCCACTTTATTGCAACGGACGGCCATCTTGATTTCTGTCCGAATGGTTTTAAGGCCAAAACCTCATTCAGGAGGTTCATGTCGTCTTCGTTAGTAAAGCGCACACGCATTATGACCACAGCACCGACCACACTATTTTGTTTTGCCGCGGAAAACGTGACATGCATCGGCTTGACATGCGACTTTACGCCAAGCGAACGAGCGAAATACACTTGGGCGCCATCTCGAGGCGGATACAGCAAACATGAGCAAACATAAGCAAACCTTCTCGTTAAGCCTACTGCGCCGCTAATCGAGAACGTATATCGTAAAAAAACGCCCATTTGTCACCTGTGCGCCGCTGTCGAAGCATCATCAAACAAATCTAAAGCAAACACGAGCATTAGTGGGGAACGAATGAGCCGAACAGTGCAGGACGACGACTCGATAGATCCGAAGCGGCAGCTCTCACTTCGACTGGCGCCGCCATGTTGCCGTACGTAAGGCTCCCCTTGCGTGCGTTAGCGTTCCCCGCTAAATCTCCAAAATAGCGTACGTGGGTAAGAGCTCTAGCACGGTTTACGTACAGCGCATGCGCAGTGTGGTGCACGCAACGCTAACGCTAACGCTAACTCTTTGCGTTTGCTGCATTACGCTATATTAAAACCGCCTAATGTTACGCAAGCTCGTGGAGCGTAGGCTCGTGATACTGCTGTTATCATCCTGACCAAATTTGGTTCTGTGCTAATCTGGGCGCCGAGGATGGCCTTGCGTACATTTCTTTTGTAATTCTCATCTGAGGCCTCTCCCGAGAAATTTGCACTGTTCTGGCAATGCACATCCGCAAAGCGTATGACCCTGTGAGTCACGAAGCAATTGTTGGAATTTCCAACGGTTTCATAGCCTACCGGGTCTGCACATTCATCGAAGCCTTCCTGCGCGCTCACACCTTCTCCATTCACCTGGCTGGCCAAACAGCAGGCCATTTCGTCGCAGATTGGGGTGTTCCACAAGGATCTGTGCTTGCCTCAGCCTTTTTGAACATTGTCCTCCTTCCACTAGCTTGGAAGCTTGTGACGATACATAACGCACAGTAAATAACGTATGCAGATGACATCACTGTTTGTTCAGTTCATTCTAAAATCTGCCACCAAGAACAAGCGCTCCAAGAGGCACTAAAAGGCGCGCACAGTTGGTGTGCTCAGATAGGGCTTCAAATTTCCAAGGACAAGACGCCTTACATGTCAGCAGTGAACAATTAGGGGGCCGTCTACTGGCATTCCGGCTTCGTCAGTTGATTATGCATCAGCAGCCACTACATGAGGCTTCAACTTTTCGTGTACTTGGCCTTGAAGTATATTGTTCCGGATCCGGGGCACTATTGGTCAAGAATGCAAAGCAACAGGCAACAGAAACGATACAGTTGATACGTCATATTGCGAATAAATCTGGCGGGGCGAGCACCAACAAGGCTCGCCTTCTTGCCCATTCTGCACTGCAACCACGACTCGTCTACAGAGACCAGTTTAACCACCTCATGAAGGTAGAATGGGCTCGCGTTGAAGCCAATAATCACGAAGCCCTGCAGGCCATAACAGGTCTACCACGTCCCACTCCATTGCCAACCCTGCAGGCCGAGTCCCAACTCAACGTTATCGACAAACTCTTGCACCAACGTCGATGCGGGCGCGCGCCAAAGCCATCAAATTTCTGCTCCGCTGCTTCTCTGGTCAGCTACATGGGGCCTGAAATAGTAAATCCAGCTTCTACGAGAACCGATGTAGCTCCTAGAACAGGGCACAATTAAGTGACAATAAGCATTTTGGTGGTCTGTATAGTCCAATTCCTCACCAGGTGAATGCTCAAGTTTCCCGCCTTCGTCGCGCCAGTGATAGCCAAGACGATGCGACTCTTGTAGCATACACTGATGCCAGTGCGAATGGCACCATGATTCACGCAGCTCTCGTGTGCCCATTGATACCAGAGGCAAGCCAGACGTGCTCGTATGCTGCCGATCCTCCACCACCGGCCTATCTTGCCTAGCTTGCCGCCATACGAGACGGCTTGGCTGCGTTGCGCGCTTCTGTTCAAACTGCTCGATATTCTCATATCATTCGCGCGGACTCGGCTGAAGCCATCCACGACATACGTAGGGTATCTCGGCCCACTCTACTCTCAGACAACATTCACCGTCTTGCTGCCACTACGAATATCCTGATACGCGTCCTACTATGGACGTGCCCAGGACTCATGTAAGTCATCTCCGTCACTTCCGGGCAACAAGCTTTCGGGCTGGCCGCCCACCCGACCTTGAACTTTAGATTCGTGGACCATATCATAGTTGAAATCTAGTACAATGCTTGTGCCTGTATAATGCCTGCACTATACAACCATTCGTATAACAATCCCTCCCATGGGATTGACAGTAGTCAGAAATAAAATTAAACAAAAATACAGGCGGCAGTTTTCAACACATTGACGTAACAGGCAGTAGAGAACTCTGGGGCGCTATAACGTAAAAATATTCCAAACTTTTGTATTCCAATTCTGTAATCATCCCTCCGCGTGATTGGCAAAAAACATTTTTGGGCTATCCCCACTTCACCCGTCTGTCACGCGACGTCACGAAAACCGCTATAGCTCCCCATCTGATATGACGTGTATACACTGATTATGCAGGACTTGACCGAAAAAAGAAAAATAGTTAGTTGATTCGATGCCTTTCCGCCATTAGCCCCCGGCTATTGGTCAATTTTTTTCGGGCTGCACTCACTTCCCCTGCTTGTCATGCGACGTCACAAAACTGCAAAAACCCTCCGCGTCAAAGTGACGGGTACACATTAAAGATGCTTTAATATGCCGAAGAAAACTGAATTTTTTTCAGAATAGCCGCAGGCTGCCCCATTCCGAAAGGAATAAAAGATGGCTACCGCAAATCGCTGAGGCACTGGCTACTCGCACCTGCCGGAGAGCATGGGTTTAGTTGCGTATAATAAAACTTCTTGCGTGGCCGTGTAACGTTTTTGAGCACTTTCGGCACGTTTACGACCTCATTCTGCCAACTCTTCTTTACTGAGGATCCGTTTTAGCGTCATTCTTGAGCTTCCGTTGCATGCCGCCGCGATTTTCGACCAGCCACCGCAAGCTAAGTAAGGGAAAGCAGACCAATCGCAGACGCCGGGACCACCTTCTTCATTCGGTTATCGACTTTCAGTGCAGTGGCTCGGCCTTATCGAGCCCCTGTCCACTTGAGCGTGCTCTTCGCGTTTTGTCAGCCTATTAGTTATGACAAGCCGCTCAGTGTAGGCAATGTTATTCGTTTTTCCAGCAAAGAAAGGGGACCTCCTATGAAGGAGGAGAGTGTTTGACTGGTCTATTAAGACAACCCTGCAGGTGACCGTCCGGTGCGTGCGTCGGCGGTTACGCAAATTTGACGTCAGGAGATCGGAATAAAAACATATTGGGGTAGTTTTACGTTATAGGGTCCTTGGTGATTATTTATGACTACCTTGTACTTCTTGAACGTGTAGCTAAATCTAAGTACACGCGCGCTTTTTTCATTTCACCCCATCAATATGCGACTGCCATGGCCGGAATCTAACCCCAGACCTCGGCTCAGCAGTGCGACATCATAGCCTTGAAGCGAACGCGCTGTGTAGGTAGAGAGAGTAAGAATGGAATCTATTTACGTGCGCCGCAAACAAGAGAAATCAATTTCTTTAATTTTGTTGCACAATAGTTAACATATTTGCTGGAAGTGGAATAATTGAATAATTGAATAATAAACTATTGGGAACCAAAACCAGTTACGAACCACAATTGGGGCACCTCGCTTTTGTGTGAAAGGGATAACAGGGAGTTGTGGCCCGCGGATGCAGTTTGGCTAGCGGAATCCAAGGCTGGCGAACAGTAATGTTTATTTTTCTATTTTTTAGGGAAATCTACCTCAAAGGAGGCTCAATTGCTGACGTCGCTGTGGCCACGATGCTGTGCATGGGTGTTGCCTCTCCGCACCGGTCAGGACTCGGTGGATCGTTCATGGCCCTCATCTATAATGGGTAAGACCTGTGCTTGCAGGCGGGATGCAACAGCTTTAGCGTACATATTGCAGCAACATAGTGTGTATGCAATCTGAAAAGTTGCGATAACTTCCCGGTGTGGACAGAAACTATTTCGCGTTGCCGCCAGCTATGTGGAATCTTCGACCTATCACCACCGTCCTCTGAATGGAAATCGTGCGCATCCAACATTGCTGAAACTCGGTAGTAGAGAACACAGGCACAGACGTGGAACGTGTCGCTTGATGCAGGGGGGTGTATGGTAGATGCAGATCCACACGATCACAGCAAAAAAAAGTTTTTCTTCAAAGCTCTGTTAAAAATTAGCCGAAGATCCCGACGCTTGCATGCAAATGGCGTGCGTGCAAACATCACGAGCGTTCAGTGGGACACCAGAACGCAGTCGCCTGCATTACGGTAGACTGCCGCCGCAGTGGGGATGCCTCGTCAAACTGTTCTGACCGCCAGATCGGAAACCCTAGTACTCTCGATGCCCGCTGCGATGACAGGCACTGCCACCTCTTCGTTGTGTTGGGACAGTGCTCGTTCAGCCCCAAACTAAAAAGAATGAAAGAGTTATGTTAGAAAAATGCGCATATAGCACCCATTTCAAAAGAAACTTGTTTGCTCTAGTAATATTCTTACTCTGTTGATCTTGTTCTTTACGTTTATATAATATTGTGGACAGTTTTGCGACGGTGCAACAACAGGTAATAAATTATTTGCTGCAATTATTCCATGGCACGCTCAAATGCACTCATTTCTAAAGTAGACGGTCCTCAGTGAATATTCCCTGTATTGTGACCGAAGAATTCGTTTTTATTGCCATTGCCCCCTTGAAAAGACAAAATGTTCAGTTATTTCAAGAAGGCTTCCTTATTGTTTTGGAGAAAATAAAATATGCTAAAGAAGATAAAAAAACTTCTTAAAGAACTTTTTTCTAGATCGACGGCATATTAAGAACGCCTTACTCTCTGTTACTCTCTGGCAGAGAACGCGCACATAAACGTCGTATTCCTTTGCGCATCAATTTAGCCTATATAACTTACCAGGTGCGCGCACGAATATCAACGTAACTCGTATCTACGGCATTCGACGGGCTCATACATCTTCAGTATTGTGAATTGGCTTCATGTTACATATTTAACTCTGCTACATCAGTCATGCCTTCCAGAGGCATGGCTGATGGCTGTCGTTGTGCCCCTCTTAATAGCGAGAAACTCGGTATTAAGACGGGCAGACTTGTGCGCCTCAAGTGGATATCACGAGCTGTCGACCGGTGCACTGCTGACTCCATCGCGGACGTCGTATAATCCCTGGAGGGTGCCAGAGGCTCTCGCGAAGTGGCACTCCTTGTGATTCCTGATGTGGAAAGCGGCTTTGGTGGCTTGCCTTACCCGGTTATTGAGCGCTCTCTGGACGAGTTGGGGGTTACGGAATGTCTCCGGCATTTTGTCACGGCCTTTTTCACAGGGCGCTGCCTTTGCGTAAAAGTGGGAAAGACTATGAGCTCCCCACGGATAATCTGTGCCGCACTGCCGCAGGGATCTGTTTTAAGCCCCATCCTTTGAAACTTGGCCCTGGCTTCTCTTCCTTCTACCATACCAGCAGACCTGCGTCATCGCGTCTACATCTCCGTATACGCTGATGACGTAGCTCTGTAGACTCGGGGTCCCACTAGAAACCTTCCAGTCATTCGGTGCTGCTTGCAGAGAGCCCTGGACGAAGTTGTTTCCTACTTCCAGACAGTGGGCCTCTCCATATCGTCCTCAAAGATAGGCGACGTAGTTTTGAAACCCTTCTGGTCAACCCTAGCGTGACCATACGCCGACGAACTGCCTCGACGTGCTGGGTGGCAACCGGATACCATGGAAGCGGGTTGTTACCTACTTGGGCCTGCAGATTGATCACCGGCTCTCGTGGGCGCCAGCTGCCAGGGCGCCCATCGCTCAAGTGCAGAAGGTTCAAAAAGCTGCTGGCCGTTTGCTGCTTCGCGGCAGAAGATGCACAGCATAATGATGTATCCGTTTATACACCGCCGCGGCTACGTGAAGGCTTCTTTGTGCACTCCCTCTCGTGGACCCACCCCGCAGGTTTGTGTAGACTGCCTAGAGCTCCAGCATCGGAAAGTCATCCGCATGATTCTTGGCTTGCCAGGGACCTCGCACATTGTTGCCACCCTAGCCGACGCACAGGCTTGGTCGCTGTCCCTGCTGCTCCTACAGCGTGGCATCCATCACGTTGGCAGGCTACATCGCGCCTCTGATAGCACGCCTCTGCTTTCAAGGTGGCGGAGCCAACCTCACTCGCGCATGGGCAGCTTGTGTCAGCTATATAAGGATGTTGTAAGCCGTCCTCCCACGCCAGCCGTCCCACCACGTCCTCCGCACTATCAGCCATTGGAGGTCACTACTACGCTGGAGGGCCTCACGAAAACGCGATCCCCATCCTGGACATTGTACCAGGCGTCGGTGTTTCAGTTCAAGGACCGGCTGGATGGACATCTCCACATCTACACGGACCGCTCAGTTCATGCAGACTACGGAAATGCCACCGCCTCCTTCGCGATCCCTGCCCTTCGGCGCTTGGGAGTGTGCCGGCTGCCTTTCGCGGCGAGCTCAACCGCTGCTGAGGTGGCAGGCGTCCATCTGGCGGCGGACATGTTGGTGGACGACCCGCCGTATTCTCCAGTTGCGATCTTCTGCGACTCGCGAGCAGCGCTTCTTGCTCTTCTACCACCGAGACCACCGGCCTTGGCGTTGCCCTGCTAGCGGAAAATCTTCGCGTCCTTGTTTCGGGTGGCATGAAGTTGTCACTGCTGTGGCTCCCCTCTCACGTCGGCGTCCAGGGAAACAAGGAGGCTGATGCCTTGGCAAAGGCAGAACACGACGCCACTGTACAAGTCGGCGCCGTTGTAGCGTTGCAGCACGTTGCAGCGACACCTGGCGGTGCTCCACCCGAATGGGTGCGTCGCAAGCGGTCGCCCTCACCGTCCACTTCCTGAACGCGCCCTCACAAGGCAGGAGCGGTCTCTCCTGCTGATCAGCTGCTCTTGGACGGCATCCCCGAGGTACAGCAAAGGCCTGGCTTCATCCCCGGCCTGCTCAGCGCGTGGCGAGGACGAAAAAAATCGACCATCTACTTCGTTCCCGCCTTCTCCAAACACAAAGCATCTCTCCACGTCTCATTCCGACGCCTCAGACTCCCAGCGGTCTCGGCATCCCAGCTGCTGTTTCGAAGCCGGCACCACAGCTCCTCGTTCAGACACCTTTTTTACATTGCTGGAGAAGACGGGGCTGTCGTGTAAATTGTGAATGCGCCGTACGGCTACCGCTTACAGCGGTACCTCACGGTACACGGCTCTGCCACCGCCTCAACCTTACCTCTCTTCTCTTTTTTCTTTCTTCTTAATGCACCCCTCCCCTTCCCTAAGGTGCTGAGTCGTGCTCCCTAAAGGGCTGCTGAAAAGAGCGCCTCTTCCTCTTTACAATAACCTTCTGAGCCTCGGATTGCAGATAGGTGCATAAATTTGTTTAATACTTTCACTATAGCTTATTTGAACCAAGTACGTAAAAAGTTTTCAAGCTTACTTTAACAACACTTTGTGTTTCTATCATGTGGAATGTCCAATATATTGAACACCAGGACTGAACTTGGACTCTTCCATACAATGCTCCGCCAGTAACATCCTCCAAGGTTTGCAAGGTTTATGGCTGAAAATAAAGCAGAGACAAAGCACTGCAGTATAGCGGGCACAACATATTTATTTAGTGCATGATAAAGAACATAAAATACGCTAGCAGCTATTGCAACAAAAGATAGGTCACCTTTGCATTAGTATGCGACAACCACTACTTAATCATGTGTGATCTCTCAAAACACCGTCTGTTTTTTTTTTCTGTGCTCTCTCTCTCTCTTAGAGAGCACAGAAGTAAGAATCATGGAATTGAGTAACCAGAATTATGTGAGGAAATTTTTCATATGTTACTAAGGAGCCATTCTCTTGAGAATGCACATCGCAAGCGTAACTGGCTAGTACGTGAAATCGACGGGTGTTTGTCTGAAGCCGCGAAGCAAGTGAACGAGGAAGGCACGTGGCCTCCGTGTTGGTGCAGTTTTGTCTGGAAATTTTGTATGCACATTTATTAAGCACTATAGGCAACCGCAACGCAGATACCAGGATAAAAATTTTTAAACATCCTTCATACTCCTTAAACTAACATTTTCAAAAGAAAGTGTACACTAATATGCCTGAAAGTGCGCTGCTGAACCTTTTGCTATAAATGAACAACGAATAAGATTATGAAGAACAAGGCCCGCTTACTATTTAAGAATACGTGCAGGATGCATTGGGAGGGGTGGGTATTTAAGGCATTACACCGCACTGTGTTATGGGGGGCGCTGTCCTTTACCATCACGCCTCACTCGTACGCGGAAGCCAACCGGTACTTCGAGTAACATTTCCTCAAGCAACGCGTTCGCAACCCCGTGCAGTACCTGCCACCGCCTGTTATATCAGACGCTGCGACAGGAGGCGCCGCGTCGCAATGACAGTGTCTGAAAGCGCTAGCTGTCACAAAGGAAGAATTTGAGAACGCTAGCCTTACCACCGTGCCATCATGCGGCACTAATTGGTACCACCCTGCCAACGGTACAACCATACGGACACACAGCGCGGTTACGCGGGCTTAATGTTGAAAGCGATCTGATTTGGGGCCGCAGTCTAAGTGGGCCAATGGCGCGTAGCCTTGAGTGAGTTCTCACCGCTCACTTTGCGTTCAAGCGATAAACAGCAGGAAGGTCACTAAGCTCGTTGCTGCAGCCGCGATTCCTCACATCAGCGTTTCGACAGCGAGTGTCCGCGGTCATCGAGTGTGAATTGTTCATGTTTACCTGTGCGCACTGAGATCATGCTAGGTAATTTAGATAGTAAGGGAATGCTTACAACGGGGCCTTCTGCTCCGGCAGCTGCTGTGAATGGTACGGCTCCACGAGCCCTGTCGCCGATGCGCACATCGGAGGCATCTAGGCGCACCAAAGGCCGATAGCGTCATGTGCGCCGTAGCCCCGTATGCTTGTGTGCCACCCACGTTCAGGAAATGAAACCTCACTGCACTTATTTTAATGGCCTGCAGCTGTCTTCTCAAGGAAAGGAAATAACAAAAGATTACCAGTCAAAAAGTGAGAATTGCTTCTTAATAAAAAAAGACAACATGGGAAGCGTTGCGGAGGATTCATTGCAAGAGCCCGGGCAGCTCGTTCTATTTACTGTACTTCTGCAATGTTAAAAGGAGTCGAAAGGAATGTTGCAGCAACTTATTACCTTTTTGTAACTTCTGAATATTTTCCTGAGGCTATAATTTGTAAGTGCGAACCAATACATATTTGAAAGTGGTAATTTTAATTATATGGCATTAGTTTTTTTCTGTCGCTTGTATAATTATTCCCCAGAGGCACATACCCCGTGTTATTACATACCCAGCCGCCTCGCTGCACATGCCAATGGAATAACTGGTACTGAGTAGCGCCGCATCACAAACCCAGTAACTCCATTGGCAGATACAGTTTCCCCAGTGGAGCTTGTACTACGACAAAAGCCCTAGATGACCGATGGGATAAAAAATATGTTGTCCTGCGCCACGCCGTGCTAGGTTATGGAACCAACATTCATAGGGAGTTGAACACTTGACCTTTGACTGGAATCGAATCCAATACTTGCATTGTTAAGGCCCATTTAACTAAGACCCACGACCTTTGGTGTTAATTAGGGCGAATTATGTCATTACTTTCATTATAATAAATTCTGTAGCCGAGGCGAAGAAGCCTCAGCACTACCTGTGGTGTTAATTAGGGCAAATTAGGGAACATTTTATGAAGACAGGTCATTAAGGCACTCGAACCCACGACCTCTGTTCGTACCGGCCAAAGAGATATGCGCGAACCGTCCATTTTTCCAAGTTGGATTCCAATTGTCATCGCGAACGTCGAGAACCTAAAGCCACTACTTTTGTTGGGAGTCGAACCTACTGGGAGATAAGGGCGAACGGGCCACTTCTCAAAGTTGGATTCTAATTGACATTGCGAGAGTTGAACCCACGATATTTGGCGTTAATGAAGGAGAAGATAATCGTATCATGCTAAAATCCCTCCTTGCGATTTCAGTATCTAGAAAAAAAAAGTTACTGACGATTACGTTACTTCCTAATGCGAAATTTGAGCGCAGCAAATAAGCTGTTTCACCTTTTCGATAGATTGAGGCAAAGAAATCGAGCAACACATGTATGCGCTATCACAGAATTTTTTTTTTTATTTTTCACACGTATTCCTTTAACAAAGACTCCACTAACAGTTCTTGACAGTCATGAAGGAAGCTTTGTGGTCGGAGAAATAGACTGATATATGTTCGATTTGGTACACCAATGCTTGATTCTCAAAGACGAGATCTATACAAGTGCCTCGCGAGGTTGTCACAGCCGTGGGACGCGTTACGAGCGAGAGGAACGGGATGTTCTCCCGCATAAGTGTTAGGAAATTTCTGTTTGTCTTTATGTCAACATTAAAGTCCCCCACTACTAACATCGGTGTGGATCGATGGACGGTTAATGCGAGTTGCAGGAAGTGCACGACGTCTTTCGTGAGTGCGGTAGGGGCGAAGTAGGCAGCTACTACCAGCAAGATAATTTCGCAGTGGCGAACGGCAGCGGCAATTTCGGCTCGGGCGGTGCACATATACAGATCCGCCGCCACCGATCTGGCTCTCTGATTGCCACCGCACAGGGCGAACGGCAGCGGCAATTTCGGCTCGGGCGGTGCACATATACACATCCGCCGCCACCGATCTGGCTCTCTGATTGCCACCGCACAGGGGTTGCATTGGAGGAGGAGCGAAGAAAGGAATTAAGTTCGAGCCGGCGCTTTGACAACCGGAGACTCGCAGGAAGAGGGGGGAGGGGGGCGGCGTGTACACCCAGCGGCAAACGATGGGGGCAGAAGCGCGCGCAGCAAGCGGACAACACGATAAAGGGAGGAGGGAAGAGATAGCAGCGACTGACTGATGCCGCTGACGCCGATAGTGAGTCAACGCCAGCTGCGGAGTTGGTTTCAGGGACAACGCCGCCGATGCCGACACAAACAATATGATACCCTCGCTTCCGCAGCGCTAAGAACCAGGTCTAGCCGTGGGAAGGTGGTCACGTATTCGTCGACGTGCCGGGGCCTACGTGAAGTAACCGGCGCGTCGGCAACTGAAGAGCACCCTATCCGCCACACAAGAACAGGGGGGGGGGGACCCTTTCCTCCTCTTTCTGCATGGCGGCGACGGTGTTCTATGCAGTCACGTTATCTTGACTCTCTAGCGGCGTCAGCGGCATCCAGCGGTATCAGTCGGTCGCTGCTAGCGCTGGGGGGATGAAAGGGGAGCGGAGCTGGTTACGAGGCCGACGACAACGCCGACGACGACGCGAAACCCAGGAACGGACGCCAAAGAGCTGCGCTCTAAAACAAAGAAATTGTAGCGAAAGAGAGGAACACTGCAGTAGTCCATCCTCTCAAGAGGTGTCTTGTGGGTCAAGCTCTCCAGCGCTATTCTCGGGGAACACCTCTCGTAGTGAGAGTCACATGAGTGTCATCATACCTTTGTCGTCATACCGCTTTTGTCATTCCATCGACGTCCCCCATTACTTCTCTCATTCCATAGACGTTAGCGCGTAGGGGTCATACAGTAGTCATACCGCTATGCTTAAGCGTTACTATGGCGAGTCAATCTCATAGCAACATAGCAGTATACCGTATTAGGCCACATATAACCAAGCCAATTGAAGTCTTAGAATGCTAACTAGAAATGTTAAACAACTTGACTTCAGAAATGTGGTGTGTTGCTACACGTTCGAACGCTAATGGCATTATTATCGGCAGTCATCATGAGATGAGTTCTGCCGTAACTTTTTAAATATTCTCTTTTTCCAAGAACTATTGTCGCTTGGAGTTGACTAACTGTCGATGTGTTGTACCGCACCAATATTGATATCTTTACCAGCTGCGGCAGCAATGTCTTGATGGCGCTGTAGATGATTTATGAATAAGGGTAAAAAATAAAGTTAGAGTTATCCGTGACACTCACATGAATTTACATTGCTTGCGTTCATATCTATGAGCCATTGGTTGTACCAATTAATTGCGTGAAGGCCAGAGATGACTCTATTGATGTCTTCACCATGCAAGCCTGTGGCGATAATGGTGCAAAAGCAAAAAAAAAAGAGTATCCGCTCAAGAAATAAAAATTGGAGGACGCTTAAGCTTCCCCTTCATGAGTGGAACGCGATAGCGTTATCGCACGCCGTTCGCACCGCCTACTCGAACGCGCTACGCCAGCCAAACGTCGCGATCGGCACAGATAGCCGGGTCCCGACGCGCCATGAAGGCGGACGTGATCATGGGGCAAGTGGCGCGCCACGTGTCGGGGCAGCGCCGTACATTGCGAGGAGGGTGTCTTCTGTGTTTGCCGCAAGATGGCTCTGCGTGTGCGCAGAGCGCAGAAGAAATGTAGCGGAAACGTACTTCGCTACTCGTGAAACTGCGACTTATGTAAGTTACATGGTCATAATTACCGATATACACCGCAGTACAACTTTCTACGGCACGTTTCTAAGGCAACACCGCATTCACTAGAGGCGATTTTGTCCCGTTTTTAAGGAATGAACTCGTGGCTGAGTAGTAGCGTCTCCGTCTCACACTCCGGAGACCCTGGTACGATTCCCAGCAGCCCATCTTGCAAGATGTTTTTTATTTATGAAGTGCCTTATGGGATTTATCGCTCATGGCCAACGACGCCGACGCTGACGACACCGGCTTTTCTGCGACACGAGCTCCTTAACGCCCTCGCGTTAATATACAACAGAAACTTCGTGGGAGCCGTAATCTCGACCAGACCTCTCTCCGCAATGCCGACACCCTGGCTGGCCACGTGTTTAGCAACATCGTCAACTTTACTACCCGTAGAGCAAGTGGCTGGCCATCTTAAAGATAACGCTGATACAGAAGCGCACTCGTTTCCACATACCAAGGGAAGCGAAAGTCTGAGGTTATGTTTCTTTTTTATTGTGTTTTCTATAGTTGTGCATCGTGGAAACCCGCCGCGGTCGGTCAGTGGCTATGGTGTTAGGCTGCTGAGCACGAGGTCGCGGGATCGAATCCCGGCCACGGCGGCCGCATTTCGATGGGGGCGAAAACACCCGTGTACTTAGATTTAGGTGCACCTTAAAGAACCCGAGGTGGTCCAAATTTCCGGAGTCCTCCTCCACTACGGCGTGCCTCATAATCAGAAAGTGGTTTTGGCACGTTAAACCCCATGATTTTTTAATCGTGGATACGTCATAGCGGGAATTTCAAATTCCTTAAGGTCAATACACCGCGCGGTGGCGAAGAAAGGAAACGGAATGAAACGTCTCTGATCCCTGTGAGTGAATTCGCAAATATGCCGTCGTCGTCGCGCGCCATACGCTGTTTGCGCGAATGAAAACAGATGGCGGTGAGCCAACGATGCAGCCTCAATCTTGCGGGCGGAGGGTAGGAAGCGCGCCATATTCCGCTGCAAGCATTGCAGCATAGCAGAGCCGGAGTGTTTGAAGTGGGGGCGTTGTTACTCCGGCCGCGCATGAACGCGTGCGCTTTATCATGAAAGCGATCTGCTTTGAGGGGACATTCTAGATAGGCCGACGTCTTGTAGCTTTTCGTGCGCTGTGCTCTCGCCGTTGAGTTTGTGTTGAAACGATAGAAGCGCGCTGATCCCTTCGGTTGCTGCCTGGATTCCTCACGCCAGCGTTTTGACAGCGACTGTGTGCGCTCGATGTTTACAACGGGCTTTTCAGCTCCGGTAGCTGCTGCGTGGGGCGCGGCCGCGCGAGCTCTATCGTCAATACGATCTGTGCTGCCGACAGTGCAGGCGTCAAGACGCACCGAAGGCCGATAGTTTCATGGGCGCTATAGCACCCATACGCTTGCGCGTCGCCCGCGTCACCCCCCCCCCCCCCCCAGGAAGTGAAACGTCACTATAACCTTTCTGCTGGATACGAAGGCAAGCACAGCACGTGCCATGCGCACAAACTATACGCATCCCCGCCCGCGGTGGCGCCGGTCGGCATACGCGTAGGTGAACGCCATCTCGCAGTGTTGCAAGAAACACAGCAGCACGCGCGACAAGGCCATAGTGGGAACAGCGTCCGGAAACTAGGGAGCAGAAGCAAAGGAAGCTTCGCTTAAAAATAAATATTAGTTATATGTGTAAAGCCCTGTGCTTCGCGAGTACGCAGTCAGAGCTCGAGCAAACGATTTAAAACGCAGCCATTCCCGCCAGAACGTGGCATAAAATAAAAGGCGAGTGCCCATGCGGATGTCAACAGTACGGAGCTCGCAGGTCCACCATGGCTCGCGCAAGAGGCCTATATCTGGGATGCGGCTAGCCTTTCAAATGAGGGGAGGTTCATGGAAAAGTGGGGATTATGGAGGTGCTGTTTGACGCTAGACATCCGCTTGGTTTCACTTAGGAAGCCCAAAAATTTCACTGCACCCACATCATATAAGACATTTCTTAAATATTGGCTCTAGAACCAATCCTTATCGTTACTTCTTATTGGACCACTGTATTGTGGCTTTCAAAAAATAGCTATTCTAAAACAATGCTCGCTGGCTCTGCATAAAGTCTTCTCTAGAGTCTTCTAGAACACTTTTTCTGCTTAAGGCTGGAATAATAAACATCGTCTCATTTCTAGTTAAAAGATTAAGCCGGAAGAATCCCGATAGCAATCTTTTTCTGCCCAGGTGAAGCGACGTGAAGATTGATCATAGGGTGTCTTTTTTTTTTTCGTGACCGGCATTATAGAAATGGTATGGCTATTCACATACGCACAACTGATTGTCCTCATCGCGGCTGCCATAGCATAAGCATTGTCATATATTAGCGCTGTGCTGAAACACTCTATTAGTAGGCTACCTTATTTACTTCTTCAGGCGGGCATGAAATATAAGCTGAGATTATAGTTCCGCGGTAAAACTGCTGCGTAGGTGATTTCCCTATTTTTCTTCTTCTCTGTAGCCTCAGATATGCAGTAATGAATGCGTTATATCCAGTCTATTTGTGCTTTTCTTTGCGTTTCAGATCAAGCGGTGAGGTGGTCACATTAGATGCAATGGGCCACAGGCAGGATTCTGCGCCGCTTTGCACCTTTGCTGGGCGTGATCAACAACGTGGTAGGTGTCTCGTATGCGCAGCAAAGTAGCGGTTGCGTGTATGCGGCGAAAACTTTCGCTTCTAACGTCACCGCTGAGCTATTGCAGCGAGCGCTATGGAATTTAAAAAGAATAGATTGCCAATGCAAACAGCTAAGTGAAGCCAAAGTAATAATAATATAAGTGTGGGCTAGTGTCGAGAAATAATGGCACGACCATTTGGACCTCATTGTCCTGTTTGTTTCGTTACGACTTTTTTTAGGTTGCTGCTGACTAAGTAATTACGATAACAAGCCATATTTCTCCCTCGCGCCATGATACTTTACTTCTGCACTTTTATACGACCCGATCAAAACGCTTGCGAATGAAAAGCGCCTTCGGACGTGAAAAAGGACTCGCGACCTCACTGAAAAGAATGTTGGTGGCCACTTGCTAACCAAAACATAAAGAAGTTTTCTCATATAGTCACGCGTAGAAACTATATAGAGGGATATATTTATGAGGCCAGGCGCAAAACTCTGCACCAATTGTGGTGCTAGCGCGTACACATCAGCGAGACACACTGTCATCGCCGTCCAAGTACAAACCACTGAATCTTAACTAGGGACGGAGCACAGCCACCTGTGACATTACATGAAAGTGGCAGAACCACCGTCCTGGTGGACTGATGGCTTGAGTCACGAGTGTCAAGATTTAGGGCACGATAGTGCACTCAGCGCGGAAAGCCGCGATGGAGATAAGCGCTGCCTCGGTCCTGCGTGCTTGGAAGAAGTATTATCATCATCATCATCGTCATCATCAGCTTATTTTCTGCCCACTGCTGGACGAAGGCCTCTCCTTGTGTTCTCCAATCGCTCCTATCCTGCGCCAACCGATTCCAACTATTATCCGCAAATTACCTAATTTCGTCGCACCACCTAGTCTTCTACCGTCCTCTACTGCGCTTCCCTTCTCTTGGTATCCATTCTGTCACCCTAGTCGTCCAACGGTTATCTAATCTGCGCATTACATGACCTGCCCAGTGCCACGTTTTCTCTTAATGTCAATTAGAGTATCGTCTATACCCGTTTTCTCTCTGATCCAAACCACTCTCTTTCTGTGTTCTAAATGTACGCCTAGCATTCTTCATTCCATCGTTCTTTGCGCTGTCCCTAACTTCTTATCAAGCTTCTTTGTCAGTCTCCAAGTCTCTGCCCCTTATGTGAGCGCCGGTAAAATGCACTGATTCTGCACCTTCCTTTTCAATGATAATGGTAAGCTTCCAGTCAGGAGCTGGCAATGTCTGCCGTATGCGCTCCAACATATTTTTATTATTCTGTGAATTTCTTTCTGATGATCAGGGTTCCCTGTGATTAATTGACCTAGCTAAACGTACTCCTTCACAGAATCTAGAGGCTGAATAGCGATCCTCAACTCTTGTTCTCTTGCCCAGCTATTGATAATTATCATTCTCTTCTGCATATTAATCTTCAACCCCACTCTTAGAAGCTCCCTGTTACGGTCCTCAATCGTTTGTTGTAACTCATCTGCAGTGTTACTGAATAGAACAATGTCATCAGCAAACCGAAGGTTGCTTAGATATGCGCCGTCGATGCTTACTCCTAAGCGTTCTCGGTTTGATAGCTTGAATACTTCTTCCACGCACGCAGTCAATAGCATAGCACAGATTGTCTCCTTGTCTGTCCCCTTTCTTTATAAGTATCGTCCTACTTTTCTTGTGTAGAATTAAGGTCGCCGAGGAATATCTGTACATATTTTCGAAGGTATTTACGTAAGCTGTCGGTACTTTTTGATTACGCAATGCCTCTATGACTGCTGGCATCTCTACTGAATCGAATGCCTTTTCGTAATCTATTAAAGCGATAGAGAGAGGCTGAGTGTACTCTGCGGATTTCTCGATTAACTGATTGATGACATGGATGTGATCCATTTTAGCTTGTCGCTTCCTAAAACCTGCCTGTTCTTTGGTTAACTAACGTCCAATGTTGCCTTTATTCTACTGAAGATTATCTTGGTTAATATTTTATATAATACTGGGAGTAAGCTAATGGGCCTATAATTTTCAATTCTTTAACGTCTCCTTTTTGTGCATTAGTGTAATGTTCTCATTCTTCCAGGCTTTTGGGACCCTTGTAGCCGATAGACACTTCGTACAGAGAGCCGCTAGTTTTTCAAGCATTAGGTCTCCTCCATGTTTGATTAAATCGACTGTTATTGTATCTTCTCCTTTCGGTTTCCCACGTTTCATGACTTGCAAGGCTCTTCTCACCTGATCACTAGCTATGGGAGTTTCTACATCCTGTTCGTTTCTGTCTAGAATGGAGTTTATAATGGACTGTGCAGGTCAGTATAGGATTCTACCGCTGCTTTTACTATACCTTTTACTATACCTGCTTATCTTTCAGTACATACATCTTGGTTTGCCCTATGCCAAGTTTCATTTTCACTGATTTCAGGCTGCGTCCATTTTTACGGCTTCTTCAGACTTCCTCACGTTATTATTTCGAACATCACTTATTTTTGCCTTGTTGATCTGTTTTGACAGTTCCGCGAATTCTATCTTATCTATTGAGTTGGACACATTTGTTTCTTCTCGTTTCTTTATTACGTCATTCGTTTCTTGGGAGAGCTTGCTTACTGGTCGCCTTGGTGCCTTGCCTCCCCCTTCAAGTGCTGCCTCTGAAGCCAGCCTTATTACAGTTTCATTCATTACCTCCATGTCATCATCATAATCTCTCTGTTCTAAGGCTGCATATTTGCTTGCAAGTAACAGCCTAAATTTGTCTGCTTTTACCTTAGTGCCTCTAAGTTGACCTGTTTCTTCTTGACCAGTTTTACTTTTTATCTGTTCCAACTGAGGTGACTCCTAGCCCTTACTAATCTATGTTCACTGCACTTTACCCTACCTGTCGCTTCTGCATTCTGTTCTATGCTTGGACCATTAGAAATTGAGACGGCTGAAGGGGAAGGACCAACGGCGAATATCTCGCAACCTTCGGTTTGCAGATGACATCGTACTGTTCAGCAGCACTGGGGGCGAGTTACAAAACATGATTGAGGACGTTAACATAGACAGCACAAAAGTGGGGTTGAAGATTATTATGCATAAATTAAAGACAATGATCAATATCTGGGTATGGGAACAAAATTTCAGGATCGCCAATCAGCCTGTAGAGTCGGCGAAGGAATTGGTTTGCCTAGGTAAATTACTCGCAGGGGACCTTGATAATAGGAACCAAGTTTACAGAAGAAGAAAATTTCGTTGGAGTGCAGGCAGCCGACATGCTCACGTCCTTACCGGAAGCTTACCTTTATCACGAAAAAGAAAGGTTTACAATCACTGCATCCTATATGGGACAGAAACTTGGAGACTGGCAAAAAGTCCGAGAACAAGTTAATGACCGCGCAAAGACGGATGGAACGAAGAATCATAGGGGAACGATAAGAGACGGGAAGAGGGCGGTATGGATCAGAGAACAAATGGTCATAGCGATGTTCTAATTGACAATAAGAGAAAGAAATGGAGCTGGGCAAGTCTTGTAAGGCGTAGGTTAGATAACCGGTGGACCATTAGTGTTTGAATAACGGCTGCCCAGAGAAGGGAAACGCAGTCGAGGGCGGGAAAAGACTAGGTGGGGAGATGAATTAAAAAAATTCGCAGGCGCAAATTGAAATCAGTTGGCGCAGCACAGGGGTAATTGGAGATTGGAGGGAGAGGCCTTCGTCCTGGCAGTGAAGTTAAGATCGTTGATGTGATCATGATGATGAGGCAATAAACTAATAGTCACCGGTCAACATTCTTGCAAATCTTTCTTCTGTGTCTCTGGTATTTTGTCTGCGCTAGAAGTAATAATGCAACATAGCATGAAAGAAGATCTTCGCATATGTCAGCGCGACAGGACAGTAAGCCTAGCATAATGAGGGACCTCAAAGAGAATGGCCTCTCTCGGTGCCGGCGGCGATGAAGATATCTTTAGTTATCTTTGTGGCCCTTGAACGATCGCAGGTAAGGGCATCATGAGTTCAGGTAGTGAATGAGCCTGCATGAGGATGTTACTATGGGTGGTGGTTGATCGCAGCCAGACAGTAGATAAGCGAGTAGTCAGCCGTACCATGACAACAAAAGTGGTAGCCAAAGAACGCAGGAAGCAGGTCGATGACCGAGTCCCACTGGTGCACAAGAACCTACAGAGCATGCATGACGGTCGATGTATGGCTGAGGTGTTCACTGAGTCCGTTTGCCTATGGATGGTACGCTGCGGTGAAGTTGTGGTTCGTCAACCAGGAATGAAACTCATCGGCTGCTTCAAACAAAAAGCAGCGACCCCAATCTGCACTTAACGGACGAGGACCACCATAGCAGGGGATGACATGACACAGAATGAAATGGGTTGCATAGTATTACAACAAATGTGACTATGTGCTCATGTTATAGCGTATCGCGTTGCGTAGTCTGTAGCGAGAACACTCCACCTATTGAAACAAGTTCTCATAGAGCCAGGACCTACGAGGTCGAATCTAATCCGAGAATATACTTCAAAAGTGGTCTCAACAGCGAAACGCTTTTTGCAGGCAGTAAGGCAGGTGTCTTTAGCCGCAGACAGAGGTCAAAAATCGCCAACTACTATCGCAAGCAATGGTACAGATGTTGCCAAAACTTCGCGAGGATGTGATCACATGTGAGTGATACGCCTAGATGTCCGGTGGTGGGTGCACGGAGTAGCTGGTCGAAAATAGCCGAACGAAGATGTGATAGAGCAGCGAGGCAGAGTTCATCGCCGTCAGAGTGGGCTTCGTAAGCTGCAAGGTGTCGTTCTGAAGCAGAAATATTTGTATCGAAGGGTAGGGGTGTGATTTATATAGACCATATTAGTCCGCATAGATGGATCACGTGACTCTCTCGCGGATATGTGGACAGTCTGCCATGGAGAGAACTAGAGCTTCAGTACCCGCAGCGGCCTTTACGTCAGCAGGCGGTAAGCGTGTTGCCACACCGCAGACCGAGCCCATGGGGGCTGGACACTCGTGTGTTTTGCCGTGCCCGGCTTAACGACCTCCCAGAAATTAGAATGCTCGGGGTCGAGCCGATGCTGAAGGTTAGGACATCTGAAGCCCCTCGGCGGAGGTAGCACCTCTTATTCCTCGGCTTCACGTAGACGGCGCCTCAGGTTGACGCAGCAGAATGCTCGGCGTTGAGACGATGCTTAATGTTGGGAGCACTATAGCCCTACAGAGGTGGCAGCACCCCTTTGTCCTCGGCTTCATGTAGACGACACCTCGGGACTGACGCGCCAGAATGCTCGGTGTTGAGCCGATGCTGAATGTTGGCAGCTCTAAAGCCCCTCAGAGGAGGTATCACCCCTTTGTCCTTGGCTTCACGTATACGGCAATTCGGGGCGGACGCACCAGAATGCTCGCGGCTGTGCCGATGCTGAATCTTGAGAGCTCTAAAGCCCCTCGAAACAGCAGCCCCACTTTGTCTTCGGCTTCACTTAGACGGCCCCCTTGCGCTGCCCCACCTGGCGGTATATCAGCCCGTAGGCGCCGAGTCATGAAAATGCAGTGAAGCGCACTGACCGCTTCTGTTGAGATCTTGTGCTGTCGTCAACGTTCTTTTGTCGAGCAGGGGCCTTGAGTTGAGTAGTGCTCTATAATATAGGGGTTATTCTCCAACAAAGGCAAGTCTGCTCAGTTTCTCCTCTCGCTCTTGGATGTTGTACGAAGAAAGCCGCAGTACCTCTCCTCCCACTTTTGTCTTAGCCTCACCATTGACTTGGTTTTTCGGATTCCGCTGCCGCGACATCAGTGGTAGCTCCTACTTCATAACTATCAGTGACGAGCTCGTTGTTTCCCAACACCACTTATGTTGCATCATCACGGATGCGGATAAGAATCTCTTTCCCGCATTCTTCAAGAGTTCGCTTGAGGAAATGCTTAGAACCATGTTTACCGGTCTAGGACAGCCCGGCTAGCGCTAATACATTTTTCGAGTGACTTCCCTAATGAATGGCAGTGTGGGCGGATTGGCGGCGCAACCAAAGCCAGCTTGTTACGCACGGAAATGGACCTGCCAGCCTTTGTTGCCAAGGTGTTTTAGGGCGGGTTGACCAATTCTTGAGAGAGAGCTGCCACCTTTTAACCCAGTTGGTCTCATGTGCTCTTACACATATTTGTAGGCTGTATTTTAACCAATCTGAGCTATTGTGCAACTATATACATCATGCATGCATTTAAATACGTGTATAAAATCCTTGTCTGCTTCACAAACATCAAGAGTCTGTCTACTCTGCGGTCAAGTGTCAACGTTGGTCTCAACTCCTGGATCTTGAGAGCCGGATTGCAGTCCTGTCACTACATTCCTGCCTGGCGGTCTTGAATTCATGCCCTCTTCCAACTTCCAAGCCAGCCCTATTCTAGGTGCCTCATGAAAGCGTCTACATTTGCTTGGTGGACTGGTGGCCCTCAACTTCTTTTGTACCGTGGCTAGGTTTTTTCCTACCGCGTCTCTATACTTCATTCGCTTTTTATTTGGCTTGCTGCCTTTCCGAACTGCTTCGTTAGCGGCTTTTCCACTGCTCTAGACGGCCTGGTCGTAACATGCAAATCCGTAACATGCAAATCCGACATACAGAGCCTGGCCCATCTACTTCGTCCAGTGACTCCGTTTCTTCCAAAGGCGTTTCGCTAGTGGCGTGGGTCCTGTAATGTTTTTGTAGAAATCATCGTAAGCGGCATTAGCCGTGGCGCAGTTTTTCGGCAGGCATGGGGCAGCCGAATGCGCGCTGCTCCATGAGTAAGTCATTGCGACAAATCACCACATCGGTTGCCTAGAGTGTGACCATCGCTCATATACATTACGCAGGTGTGGTTAGCGTTTTAAAGAAAAGACGCGCGATGACAGCAATACCAGTTTAGTGCTCCAGTTAAATATAAAAGATACAGTGCACATGCTCTCACAGCTAATCGTTGCGACGGGGAGAGAGGTAATTTCCGTCTTGGCTGTCGATTGGCGTGAAAGGGACACTAAAGGCAAGTAATAAGTGAAGCTAAAGTAATATATTCGTGCTCCAGAAGGTCCAGTTGTCGCTAATAGAGCTTTAGTAATAGGGAAATTTAGGTAAATATAGGACACAATTAGAAGCTCCCGCAGGACATTCAAACACTAGCCCGATGACAAAGGCACTCATCAATATAGGTCTGCCGCTAGTACTCAACCATTTGTATAGTAAAAACATCGCTCTAGTGTATTAAATAAGACTAAAGAAAATGCTGCTTGTCCAGATGTTACCCTTCACAAAGAAGCGAGCCGTCGAAAGATTTCGTATTCTTCACTCTGTTCTGACGGCGGTTTCGCGTTTCGGTAGTTTCGCTATTCCGTAGTATTCTGCTGGTGTTGCTGGCTCGCGAAACTCGCACAAATTACGAGTAGCAGAGAACTTACCGTGCATGTGATGCCGCGGGATTGCCGAACTGTCCACGCCTCTTCACCAAAATCAAATGGAGCAGTGAATCCAATGCTCTCTCCTGGCAAGGTTTTTTCCGTGGCCTAGCCTTAGCGTTTTGGCGCAGAAAACCATAGCGCCGTCTGTCGGGCGCCGCTTTAGCCACCGACGACAGTAAAGGGTGGTGATGGCGTATGCAACGTGAACATTCGCCGCTCGGGGCGGAGTTGGAGGGCGATTTGAATTGCGCTAAACGTATGCTTACCCTGCAGACGCAGTTTTGTCGTATACGAAGTCTTTTGGCACGAAGCAAACACTGCGATGCTTCTGAAATAGTATTTTAACAGTCCACGTCGACATTAGTATTTGCCTTTAGTGTTCGTTTAATGAAAACGGTCCAAGCACTTGTTTGAAAACACTTCAATAAAAAAAGGGTAGGCAGTGGGGAATAATTTTATCTTCCAACATTTCTTCGCTATTATGCTTGAAAGAAGTCTTGAAAGACATTCCACACTGAAATATTTTAAACTGAAATGCCAATTGCTAACCTTCTACACATTTCTTTTTCAGGAACCCATAGCGTCTTTGTTGCTGGTGCCTTCAGTGGCTACCTTCTACTGCACAAACGTTTCGGCAAGCTACCATGGAAAGAGCTGTTTACTGGCGCCATTTCACTCGCCAGTGATGGCTTTCCTATTGGGCGTCACTTAGATGAGGCAATCTTGAGGAATAAAGCCGACTTGGTGCATAATCAGTAAGTGGGACAGGTTTACGTTTTGAACAAAGACAAGGAGATTGAACAAACCTTTGCGCCAGGAAATTTAGATAAAAAATATGCAGATCCGACAAAAGTTTGCGGATGTATGTGATGCGAAGCTTGCGTGAGGCCTTTAATTAAATGGTTTTTGGAGTTGCTTGTTTATTTCCTTTACCTCTAACCTTGAAAAAACTGGCACGCGAGCATGTACTCCCGCAAGCCCATTCTCAACTGTAACTCAACCACTAAACATGATAATACAATTCTGTGAATTGCATCTAATAGCACATCTAAAGCGGACAAAATTGATGTGTTACACATGAATATAAAAAATATTTAATCATAGGGAAATACAACTTTTGCAAAATCGTTGTAAGCGACGTAACAAATTCACGTAAGATGTAAAATGACATATTGAATTTGTCCGCTTTGAATGATCTAATGGATGCCGTTTACAGAACCGCGATATCAGTTCTTGATGCAGAGCTATGAATTTGTAAACTTCGTGCTTCCATTTTTTTCTAGCGGTCAAATATTTGAAAATAGATTTAAGAAAATTCAAGCCCTAAATCAAAATTCCGCTTCCAACAGTCACTAGAATTTGACTTTCTCTTTCAAATGCAACAAATTTCATCAAAATCGGTCCAGGGGTTATCTCATAAAAACGTTTTTGCGTTTTACATGCATTTGAATAGGCCGCGTCGGAGTTGGGCCCGAGCTAAAGCTTCCTCTTAAGCGCATATATAATAGCAAGAGTTTACCTGAAAATTGAGGAATAAAGAGGCTGGCTTGTCAAGCGATGTAACACCTTCTTTAGGCAATGATAAAAGGAAATTTAAGGACAATGACGACACGGCTACTTTTTTTTACGTCCAGGTGCGTCCACTGTTACAGCGAGCAGGCTAGGGCGTGGGCCATGCTCCGTACAGCGCCATGTAGAAGCTTCGAAACCAAGCACATGCGCTAAGCGACACAGAGGCGGTGCATGCCGCCACGTTGTCTGCTAGGAAAGCGCTCCTTCGTTTTGTTAGTATGCGGCCGCCCAACTATGCAATCACAGATCAGGAGCCACCCCCCCCCCCCGCCCATTCCCGCTTAAGGGTGAAGCATTTATTTTGTATACTGTAACCCAAGAATTCTAGCAAGCGCAGAGTACACTCACTTGTGCCTATTTTGTTTCGGAGATAGTATTTTTGCACACGCCAAATAACGTCATCCTGCCTCTCGCGCGAGTATTCCACGGACGGAAACACATTAACACCGTCAGCAACAGCAAATTGCTCTTTCTATAATTGCTCATATATGCTAGCTTTACTCCCTTACTGACAATCCGCAAGAAAAGAGTGATGCCTTCGAATGTGTTAGCTTATGTATATATATTACGGCGGGCCAGAATTAGTTGAAGCGTGCGTGTATTTACAAGGTATATACAAATTGTAGCAATATTGTATACAGAAGATGGCTGCCCGAACCAGCAGGACTCTTTTCTCAACCATTCATTGCTACACCGTGCCCCACGGCTCGATGACATCACTGCCTGGTCGCATAGCCTCCGTCTCGGGGGTAGTGTTTATGTGGGTGAAATTGCGATGAAGTAATGTTTCAATCTGGACACGTGGACATTAGTGTGCATAGGAGCAGGCCATGGACGATAGCACAGTGAGGATACTTTGTAGTTTACATCGCCGACCTGGCGCAGAATCCTGTAAGGCCCTGTGCAGCGCGAGAGAAGTTTTACAGACCGGCCAATGCGGCGGTATGTTGTCCATAGAACTAAAGGCACAGGGGAGAAATGAACGTCCAGATGGCAGCTGTCGTACCTCGTATTCTGTGCAATCTGTGAGGAAACGAGTCGTGAGCGGACAATCTGTGAAGCTGTATAAGCCCGGTTGAAGATGTCGCGGGTATACTCAGTTGGGGAGTTGTTCGTGGGTGGAAGAGCTGTGTTGAAGGACGAAGTTGGATGCGGGCCGAACAGCAGATAAAATAGAGAAAAACTGTTGCTCACATGACGCGCAGAATTATATGCAAAGGTAACGTAGGATAACGTGTCCTGCCAGTGGTACGGAGAAATCTACATGCATAGCATCTCCGTGACCGTGTGGTTGAGCCACTGCTAGTCCTCTTGCCTGCGGGTGATATGCGGTGGATTGCTTGTGCACAGCAGAACAGGAAAGAAATATTCGACAACGGGTCCCAAGACACGTCGGCTTTACACGTCGGAAAAGGGCCTAGGAGGTTGATGCCGACAAGAAATAATGGTTCGTCAGGGGAATCGATGGGGTCATTTGCGGCGCTGATAGAGAGCATATGAGCATCGTATCGGCACATGGAGCTGCACATGCCGCGCCAGCAAAAGCGGCGTCGTACACAACAGTAGGTACGGGAAACACCGAGGTGGCCGGCGATGGAAGCATCACGTAGTTGCTCAAGAACGTGTACCTGAAGATGTCGAGGTAGAAAGAGCAAAAGCTGGAAGTCTTCAGGGCGCAAATTTCGTCGGTGCAGAACACCGTCCCAGAGTACTAATGCGCTGACAACGGTTTTAGAATGCACAGAAGCTACGCAGTCGATGATGACAAGCAAAGAGTCATCACGGCATTGTTCATAGTGAATGTCACGCGCTTCTGAAATGGCTAGGACGCAAGTATCGGTGATGTGGACACTATGGTCTTGACTGCCGACCGGGGGATGGGAGAGCCAGTCGGCATTGTGGAAGGCGGCGCAAACAGGCAGCCGCCATAGGCACGATTCATTTAGGCTGGCCAGCCATGGAGCCGCCGGATCTCGGGAGCCACAGATACCGCGGCCGCTCAGGTCGAGTAGGCTAGCATGTTCTTTTCTGACGCTACCCGCACGTGCACCATCTTGTTCTTCACCGGTTCTGGAGGCGTTTGTCGCGCCGCTACGGCGTCCTTGTTTAAAGTGCCACATTTATACAGAACAGTAAAATTGTATTACTGTAGCCACTGCGGTCGCAGACCGAAACCCAAATATGGCTGCTACGCCGTCGCGCGAGGACTTTCACTCTACGCATCAGCCGTCAACGTCCGAGCGCCCCATTTGCATCGTCCTGGGAGATTAAATCAGCGGCGCCGGTTGGCTTCCAGACTTGTTTGAACTATTCTCGACCGACGATTTCCCGTGTGCAGTTCGTCGAGTGCCGGCGAACCTTGTAATTCAGTCTGTCTATTCGGTCAGCCGCTCTGACACCTACGTCTTTGCTAGGATCCGTTCTTCACGACACCAGCACACCTCTCCGCGTTTTCGCAAGTCAGCGGAATGATCGGCCGATTTGTGTGAACTGCCCACGCGTTAGCCACATTTTCCATCACGGCCGCAATACCTGGAGGTCATCCTAATATCCGCCTGCGTTCCTACCTTGCCGCCGTGTCATGCTCTCCTCCACCACCAGAATATTTCCACAGAGCCATACCAGTCTGCTAAGCGTCCTGACCGTTGAGAGTCGTGGACCCGCACAACGACTAACTTGCTGACCCACTATTCGCAATTCTCCATCCCTCATTGTCCGGCACTCTACGGGAAACCGAGCGTGCAGCTTCGAAAGGTGACGCTGCTAGAACGACCCGCACTGCAATTCCTCTACTGACCTTACCGATGGATACGAATTTCCTTGATGTGTACGTGGATGGTGGCACTGTTACTGCTCTGCTTGATACCAGCACGCGCATCTCTGTGATGAGTGATCATTCATAGACGGCTCACTAATGTGCTGACACATGGGGCTGTTCTACTCCCAAAACTGCCATTTATCAGCCCAGACTGCTGACATTACGTCTTCTCCCGTTCAAAATTCATCTTCTTTGCAAGCTGTCTTCCCTGAGCTTACAAACATGATTGCTCCCACACGTCTACTCCACCACGCTGACCAGTTGTACTCCCTGCTCGCTATGGTCAGCGACATTTTGACTTGAATGCTCGCCCTTTACGACAGACCTCTCTCGGGACACACCTTGTCGCCATCAGTGAAGTACACCCTATTAATAGGCTACCATACCGTGTGCCCTAGCATGAACGATAAGTCATTCAAACAGAGGTTGAGAACGTGCTTTATTGAGGAATTGTCGAGCTGTCATCCAGCCCTTGGGCGTCTCCTGTTGTTCTCCTTAAAAGTACGACACCTGGCGCTTCTGCGGGGATTACCAGTACCTCAACATGGTCACCAAGAAAGACCTTTGTCCTATATTACACATTCATGACGCCCTAGATTGCCTCCACTGTGCGAAACACTTTTCTCCATTAACCCTCGTTCCGGCTACTGCCAGATTGGCGTCGACAACGTGGTGAGCGATAAAACCGCCTTTATAATGCTCCATGCATTATGCCAGTTCAAAGTCATGCCTTTCGGCTTATATAATGACCCAGGTACTTTTGAACGCGTGATGGACACACTCCCACATAGCCTCAAGTTGTCCATCTGTCTTTTTTAGTTGGAAGACATCATCGTTTTTGCTCTTTCACGCACCTCCGAGCGCCTCTCGCTCGTTCTTCCTACTTTTTGTAATGCTGGCCTTCAACTTAATCCGTCTAAATGGCACTTCGTACTACGTGAAATTACTATCCTTCGTTAACTTTTTACTCATCTGGTGTGCGCCCCGACCCGGACAAAATTCGTGCCGTACTGATGTTTCCCATGCCAACCTATCCTGGGCCTGTGCTCTTACTTCCACCGCTTCGTGCACAATTTTGCAGAAGTCGCCCGTCCTTTTACTGCTCTTCTGAAGGCAGACATATTAATTTCTTGGGGACCTGAACGAGTAACCACTGTCCCGAAGCTTATCTCTCTCCTGAAATTGTTACACATTCTGGCGCCCTTCGACCCGTCTGCTCCAACAGAAGTCCGCACTTATGCCAGTCATCATTGAATTGGTGTCATTTTATTCCAACGTTAGCGAGGCCATGACCACATGATTGCATATGCCAGCCGTCAGCTTTGTCCAGCTGAACGGCATCATTCCATTACTGAAAGTGAATGCCTTGCACTTGTCTGCGCCGTGGCGAAATTTCGCCCTTGTCTATATGGTAGGCCCTTTACAGATGCGCGCTGCTAGCTTTCATCCCTCAAAGACGATATCAGTCGCTTAGGTCGCTGGATGCAATGCCTACAAGAATACTCGTGCACAATTGCCTATAGGTCCGGCCGTTCACGCAAGGATGCCGACTGCTTGTCCTGCCACCCTGTCGATCCTCCTGATGTTCCTGCGACCGATGCTTGTGCTGCTGTATGTTCGATGTCTGCTTCCGCTGACCTCGCTACCGAACAGCGCCGAGGTACAAACATACGTGGTATCATGTATCATATGTATGCAGTCCATGGTCCACTGATGACAGTATCGAGCTGCGGTGCCCAAGGGACAGGGTTTGAGACCAACGGTCGGAGCAACTTGGCCTCTGTGTATGCGAACTGAGTATGTGCTGTTTTTCAATAACCTTCAGTGTGTTTAGACATTCTAGTCATATGTTCACAGCGGCTGAATGCGCAAATTCTGAGTACCGAGCAGCACGTTGATTGGGAAGCGCGAAAGCTGAAAGTGGTTGCAAATACGGACCATACTGGACGTCTTTGGGTGCTGTACATATTAGTGTACAGCACCTAAACACCTCTATATTACTATCGCTACTGTCTTCAATGTTATTCGCAAGAGCATAGGCAATCGTCGGGAATTAGACCCTCCCGGAATTTTTTTTTGTATTGCTTTCATTGTCATCGCGCACAAGATGTCATTGTATTCCCATCCATCTTGTTGACATCTCTAAGAAATCTCAAGGGAGCCTCGTGGAGGCGCTGCACTGCGCGGCGCACACACTTGCAAGAACAGTACATCAGATGGCCATATTCATGGGTATGCCTGTTCTAGTTTTGTAACATTAGGATTGATTGATATTCATGCAAAAACATCGCTTGCTTTATCACATGTCCCAGGGAGCCCATTTCATACAACTACAGCAAAAGCTTGCGTATGTGCTATTCTGTGCATTCGCATACGTCGATAGCACCTCGCAGAGTTCGCCAGCATCACAATCATAATCGGCATCAGCCTATTTTTATGACCTCTGCAGGATTCAGGCCTCTCCCAGCGATCTCCAAGTACTCCTGTCTTGCGCTAGCTGATTTCAACTGGCGCCTACAAACTTGCACCAAATTTTTTATCGCCCTCCACTGCACTTTCCGCCCCTTGGCACCTATTCTGTAACTACAATGATGCACCGTTTATCTGCTTCACGCATTACATGACCTGCCCAGCTCCATTTTTTTCTCTTAATGGAATGTAGTATATCGGCTAAACCATTTTGGCCTTCTTTGAATTTTTTTCTCAGGGTCAGGGACACGTGCGGCTAGCTGACTCAAATAAATGTACTCCTGTACAAATTTTAGAGGCTGGCTGGCAATCACTAATTCTTGTTTTCTTTTCAGGCTATTCAACATTGTCATCTGCATAATAATGTTCAACCCCACTCTTAAACTTTCACGATTAAGGTCCTCAATCATTTCTTGTAATTCGTCCCCAGTATTGCTCAACAGGACAATGTCATCTGCAAACTGGAGGCTGGTGAGATATTCGCCGTTGATCCTCACTCCTAAACATTCCCAGTCTAATAGCTTGAATACTTCAATGCATTTGGCGAATAACATTGGAGTGATCGTGTCTCTTGCCTGACTCCTTTTCTGATAGGTAACCTTATACTTTTATTGTGGAGAATCAAGCAATCTCGGTCTTTCCGAAGCTATTCACGTTTGCCTAGTGTACGCCTTGATTATGGAACTCTTTGGTTACTGTTAATTTCTCTGCTGAGTCACAGGCCTTTTTCATAATCTATGAAAGCCATATAGAGAGGGTCAATGTACCCTAAATTACCTGATCGATGACATGGATGTGATTCACTGTAGAATATTCCTTCCTGAAGCCAGCTGGTTTCCTTCGTTGATTGAAGTCAAGTGGTGCCCTAATTCTATTGAATGCTATCTTGGTGAATATTTTATGCAATACTGAAAGCAAACTAACGGGTCTCTAATTCTTCAATTCTTTAACGTCTCCATTCTTATGGATTAGTCTAATGCTGGCATTCTTCGACCTCTCTGGTACCTTTGAATTCGTGAGGTATTTCGCATACCGGGACACATGCTTTTCAATCCTAATATCTTTTCAAACTTGGATTAAACGGGCTGTTATTCCATCTTCTCCTACCGCTTTTCGCCAGGACATGTTTTGCAAGGCAATTCTAAGTTCATCGCTAGTTGTACAAGAGCATCAGTATCCTGTTTGTTACTACTTCTAATGAAGATAGCGTGGATGCTCTGAGTACTGTTCAGGTCAGTACATAATTGTTCGCCGCTTCTACTATATTATCCAAATTACTGAAGAAATTGTTCTGCTTATCTTTCAGTGGAAACATCTTGCCATGTCCTATGCGAAGTTTCTTGCTCGTTGATGTCAAGCTGCGGCCATCTTTTACTGCCTTATTCGTCTTCCTCCCTTATAATTTCGAAAAGCCTTTACTTGTTTATCGGTTTTCAGTTTTGCTTTCATGCTTTTTCGTAACTTTATGAGGTCCATGGTTACTTGGGAGAGCTTACCTACTGATTTCCTTGATGCCTAAAGTCTCACTTCAATCGGTCCTTCTGAAGTTTCATTAATTACTTCTATGTTATCTTTATTTCGTTTTCTAAAGCTTCATAATTGTTGGCGAGCACCCGCCTGAATTCATTTGCTTTTGTCCTAACTACATCTAGTTTGGCCTGCTTCTTCTTGACTGATTTTGCTCTTTGTTTCTCCAGCTTGAAAGAAATCGTATAGCTCGCGGTAACTTATGACCACGGCTCTTTTTTTTACCCTACCTAACATTTCTACATTTTGCACTGTGCTGGGATCGACAGAGCACATGAAATCTATTTAATTTCTTGTTTCTCCATTAGCGTTTTCCAGGTCCACTTCCTGCTACTGTGATTTCTGAAGGAGGGGCGTTATGACGTTCCGTTATGACGTTTGTATTCCAATATTGCAACCAGCCCACCACAATTTGTCAAAAAATTTTCGGCCATCTCCATTCCGCCTGTCTGTCACGCGACGTCCCGAAATCCGCAATAGAAGCCCTTCTGCTGTGACGTGTACACACTGATTAGGCATGAATAGACCAACGAGATAAAAATAATTATTTCTGTAGGCGCCTTTCCGCTGTTAGCCCTCTGCTATCGGACAAAGAATTTCGGGGTGCCCCAACTTCGACTTTGCCACGCGACGTCCCAAAACGACGAAAGCTCACCACATTAAAGTGATGTGTAAGCATTAAAGATGCATTATTATGGCGAACAAAACTGATTTCTTTTTTCTAATTATTCGGACACTACCCGTTCCCAAAGAAATAGAATATGGCTGCTGACCGATTGCTCAGGCACTGGGTATTCGCGCCTGCCGCAGAGCATAGATTTATTGGCGTATAATAAGCTTCTTGCATGACAGTATAATGTTATCGAGCCCTTTCAGCACATATACATTACTCTTCGAACTCTTTTTTGCTGAGGAACCGTTTTAGTGGCAGTCTTAGCCTTCCGTTGCACGTCACTGCGATTTTGGTTTAGTCGCTGCAAGCTAATTAAAGGGAAGCGGACCAATCGCAGACGCCGGCACTATCACCCTCATCATCCGGCTATTTTCACTGCGCTGACCTGGCCCCATTGATGTCCCCTCCACTTTAGCGTGCTTCTCGCCTCTTGTCAGCCAAATAAATAAAAAAAAAAAACGCTCAACGTTGGCAATATTATTCATTTTGAAAGCAAACAAAATTGACCCTCTATAACGAGGACGAGCGTTTGATTGGGCTGTTCACACGAAGCTGCGTGTCACCTCCAGATGCTTCCATGGATGGTTACGTAAATTTGATGTGAAGAGATTGGAAGAAAGACAGATTGGAATAGTTAGGCGTTATATTGCCCAAGGTATTCATTATGCGGAGTCTATTTATTTCTGCAAATTCTAAAGGCATTTCCTCTCTCGTTATCCTAGAGTTGATGCTGTAGTTGCCAAATGCTTGTTCCCCAGCCTGCTTTCTTCAACCTTTTTATCCAATTCGCCCATTACAACAGTATACTGAGTCTGAACCTTTCTCGTTGCTTATTCAAGATCTTCATAACTCTTTCATTTCTCCATCGTCATGACTGAAGTTTTCAGTGTAGGCTTGTACTAACTTTAATCTATATCAGCAATTACCTTTAACCTATATCTGCTACAGCTTTGTAACTATGACTGCTACCCTCCTATTAATGCTCTGGAATTCACGAATGTTGCTGGCTATGTCCTTACTGATTACAGTAAGGACATAGTATATTGTGTCCTTACTGTAATGGTAGTAAGGACAACTCGGTATACGCTCTTATCTAGATGGCCTCTGTAATAAAGGTGTGGCCGTTGGTCATCACTCTATAGACCACCCGAGTTCTTCTAACCTCACTAAGGCCAGTAATATTCCAGGCAATGCCCGATAATTCCTTAAAGATCCTTGGTAACGTAGCTTCACTCCAGAGGGTTCACGTGGTAAACATTGCCAGGTTCAGTTTCCATTGGCCGCCTACCTATGCCACATCTGCCACGTAGCAGGTCGGACTGCCTTGGACACGTGCTCTGTAGCTGCGGGGCACTCAGGGCCATGAGGTAATTGCAAAAGTCTTGAGGGAAGTAGCAGCCCAATACTGCACCAGGGAGGCGAATTTCTGTTCTGACGTCGCGTAGGGCATGGTAAAGTTTACTGTGCCAAAATGGTTCGGTGTTATGAAAGCCTTCGTGAACCGATACGAATGTCTATTTCCCTAGCCTGAACTCAACCTGAACGAAATTTGAGCGTATTGAAGGAATTGCATTGTGTTTGGCGCTCTACCTCTATGACTCTATGATGCAGGAACCGTGGTTTCCAGATGGACGGGCAATATCTTTCGGCTGGTGATATGTTCGTGCAAGAGAAGCTGGCTACTTTTCTGCAGAATATCTCCATTGACCCTAGCACTTTGCTGAACAAAGCGGACGCGATGTATGCTAAGAACTTGCATTCCTTCGAGAAATGTACGTATTCTTTTAACAGTATACGTTGATCCTCTTTAATTTTTATGTGGTACTAAATATCCATTATGCCAGGCTGATTTATGCTAATAACCGGAAGTTAGTTTGACGTCTGAAGTTATATATTACGAGGGTTGGTAAATAATGACTGATACTGATGCTCTCATATGTTTATTTCTAATATATGTTTACCGGCACTTTTATTCATTTACATGCGCCCTCCAATAAAAGAAAAGCACATGCCCCATCGTTTCTACCTAGCCCAGATAAATGAATAAAGGCATCTTTTGCCACATGGTTAAAAATAAACTAGCTTGGAATGACTTGACTATATATCTTGTTGGCAACTATGGCTCTGTCTTAGACATGCCCTCGCCGCTGTGCTGCCGCATGTATTCCCCCATTCACTCCAACTGAGCGGCACGGGTACGTACACTGGCACAGACCACATATATTTTCGCCCCATACCGGCGGCTATTGGCATTGGCAGGCTGCCACCTACACTGTTACGGAGCGTTAAGGGCTTTCCTCGGGCAAGTCATGTCAGGTCTCACCAAGCGACGCTTTCTACGGCCAAGTCGAACGACACAATTGCAGCTCGCGCTGCCGCTTGCGTAGGCAGTGTTCTTTTTTTACCTGCCAGACAGGGCCAGCTTGCACGTTTTTCAACACACAACTTTCTCTTAGGTCACTGCGAAAAACTTATGGGAGTGAAGAAGCAACCAAACCACACCATTTCCGCGACCCCGCTAAGATGCACAGCCCCACGACCGTGAGGATGTCTCACCAGAGCAGCGCCGTTCGTATCACGCATAATATTTCCCTGAGGCTGGAGGGAGGTCGGCTGAAGCGCACCATCACGTGCATTCTCGCCCGTAAAAAATGGCTGGAGACAAAGCCGAAAGCAAGCGACGTATGCGAAGAATGCTACTCTCAATAAGATATTTTTCGTATAGGGTTCTTAAGAAGGAAACAAGAAACGTGAGAGGAACGCTATGACTACTTGTGTTAATTTTACGTCGTGTTTTATGCTAATCAGAAGAGTATTTTGGTTTTGTACGTAGTACTAGTTGGTGGGACGTTAGACCAGACTAATGAAACGCGTCAATATATCACCATGACGAAAGCATTGGTATTCCAAAAGGACCCCTTTTTCCGAAAGGCATGCACCACAACTGATAGTAGCAGGTAGCGTATATATAATAGTAGATATCTGAAAGTTCCAAATATGTGTCATAATAGATTATAAAGCGAAATTCCCACTTCCTGAAGCTGTGACTGTTCAGCGACGATAGCGTGACGACGACGGCGTGACGCGACAAACCTGGAATGACAACACAGTGCATCACGCCACGAGCACATAATAAGTTTCCCAAGGTATTACCCAACACAGACCACGGAATCGACGTAAATATAACGACGACTGTATGCCGTCAATCATATAATGAAGCGCTAAGATCGATGACAGAAGAACCACGAGGGAGTCAGGGTCACGAGCGACTATTTAGTGCTCCGAATTGATGGGCATCTTGGGTAGCTGGGTCGGCGTGGATGAATGGGTGGATGAATGGATGGATGGACGGCGCGCGTCGACGGTGTTATCGCCCATGGACTCTATGCTGAATATCCCCAATACGCGGACGGCGAGGATGCGTCTGGAGTTGCCATATAATTGCTAAACTAACAAACAAACATGTGTTTGTACAAAAGCACAAACATTTTTGAATAGCTCTGACGAACGCTTATAGCACACATTTCTCAAAATGATTCTTAGTATGATATATAATGTTATAGTACATGAGTGAGTTAATTTTTGTGGTGATGTGTTTATTGTAGGCTGATACAATTGCAGAAAGAAGATGGGTGGAGATATGTTTCACGAGAAGGCCAGCATTTATCCTACGTTAGATTAGTATACGTCCTCAATGGTTGCTGGGGCGCCGGTGATTCCTCAGCACACGTCATTAAAGCTTATTAAGCTTAATTACTTAAAGCGACACTAAATTCCAAATACTAAGTCAACGTGGGGCGTTCAAATACCACTCCAGAAACCTCGCCACGCCTGTTTCGTGCCAGGAAAAGATTTTGTTTGCGAGAAAATTGCATCTTAACGGTTCTAATACCTTTTCAAAATTCACATCTCCCGCCACCCTGCCGGGGGAGTGGTGACGTTAGATATGCCATCACCACGCCTTGCTGCTGTCAGTAAGTAAAAGGGCGCCCGCCGTGACAGACGGCGGTAACGAGCCAAGACAGAGCGGCGCATTCGCCGCTGCAGCTGCTTTGTGGTCAGGTGGCCGAGACCGTTCGGGCATCCCACGGCATCGCATGGAAATTGAATTCTCCGCTATGTGCACTTTGTGCGAGTGTCGCGAGCCAGCAAAACCAGCGCAGCGCTGCGCTATAACTACAGATACGCGAAAGCGGGGGCGACGCGGAGTCAAGCGAAAACAGAACCTTTAGATCGCCCACGTCGTTGTCGGGGTAATTTTTCATAAATTCTTTTTCTAGAAATGAAATAGAACTGCACAAGCAGCATTTTATTTCGTCCTATAATACAATACAAGGATGTTTTGTGCAACAAGTGGTTAAATACTAGTGACACAATTTAACTGAGGAATGCTTTCTTCATGGCGTATGTACTTGAAGTTCGTGGTGGAATCTAATCATGCCTTAGTGTTGTTATGCTCCTGCCGCACCGGTAAACGGCTGAGGGTGTCTGCAGGAATCAACGTCTTTCCTGGCTTGAACTGAATTTTGTAGTTGTAGGCGCTTAGCAAGAGGGACCAACGCTGAATCCCGGCAGCGGCCATGGCGGGAACAGGCTTGTCAGGGCTGAAAAGGCTCAGAAGAGGTTTGTGATCTGTAACAAGCGTGAAATGATTCCCGAGCAGATATTCCCGGAACTTTGTAACCCCGAAGACAACTGCCAATGTCTCTCTTTCAATTTGCGCGTAATTACGCTCAGCAGCTGAAAGCGTTCGCGACCGGAGCCCAATTGGTCGATCTTGCCCATTTACTCTGGGATATAGCACTGCGCCGACGCCACTCGACGACGCATCGGTTTCCAAGATAACCAGCCTACTTGAATCGTAGTGCGCCAAGAACTTAGCTTCCTCTACCAGCCGCTTTGTTGCTCGGAACGCGTTATCTTGTCTCGCTCCCCACTGCCAGCGTGTGTTCTTTCTTAGCAGTTCATGCAGCGGCTCTAGAACAGTAGCCAAGGTTCCCAGAAATGAGTGGTAGTAGGTCACGAAGCCCAAAAACGCCCGTAGTTCCGCAACACCAGTTGGCTTCGGCATTTTCATTATTGCAGCAATGCTGTCCATCTTAGGTAACAATCCGTTCGTATTTATACGATGTCCCAGAAATTCAACTTATGCTTGTCGGAACTTGCATTTCTGCGGATTCAGCTTGACACCGTGTTGCCGGAAACGTCTGAAAACTTACCGCAGCGTCTCGCAGTTGCCGCGTTTCTCCGCGACTACTACATCGTCCAAATATACTTGAATGCCCGGAATGCCTTGCAGGATGCCGTCCATGCGTCTCTGAAAAATCGCAGGAGCAGAGGCTACACCAAAAGGTAGCCTATTAAAGCAAAACAGGCCTTTCGGAGAGTTTACGACCAATATCTTCTTCGTTTCCTCGTCAAGCGGCAACTGACTGTAAGCATTCTTCAAGTCGATGGTGCTGAATACTTCACCACCGTTTAGGTTTGCAAAGATATCCATTATTTTTGGCAATGGGTACTGCTCCGTGACACATGCAGCATTTGTGGTCACCTTAAAATCGCCACACAACCGAATGGAACCATTCTTTTTGATAACGGGAACCAAAGGCGTGGCCCACTCTGCACTGTCGACAGGCGAGAGAATGCCATGCTTAACAAGTCTGTCTATTTCATTTGACACTTGCTCCCGCATTGCATACGGCACAGAACGTGCTTTGCAGAACCGCGGCATCGCATTTTCCCGCAACCGCAAATGGACTGCGGGGCCATCAATTAGCCCTAGACCTGGCGTAAACAAATCGCCGAACTCCTCTAAGAGTGCGCTAACCAAAGTACTGTCGGGGACATTTTGCTCACCGGAGGTTTGCTCGCCGAGAATGCTGAAGACGGGCCTTCCGCTACGCTCAAATGCGCTGATGACATCTCGCCCGCACAAGTTCGGGCCATCTCATTGAAGTATGGTTAGAGTTGCATCTAGGGTCTTTCCCGCGTACGAGACCGGAAGTTTCAGCTCACCCCTCACGGGAAGCTTGCCAAGAAAGCAGGACAACTGCAAGGACGTCTCGCGGAGCGCAGGCCAGGCATACCGATGCTTGCAGTATGTTTTCCACGTAATGATGGAGACAGGCGATCCGGTGTCCACTTGCATTGTCAGCGGAATTCCGCTCCAGCAGAGGGTGCGAACCACAGGCTCGACCAAGTTTACCGACGTAGTGTACAAACTCAGTAGACAAAGTTCGTTGCCGTCGCTCTCTGAAGAATGCTCCTCACAAAGGGCCACCCCTTGTTTCCATACACACATCTTAGCTAGGTGCCCTTTACGTCGGCAGCGAAAACACTCCGCCCGGCGAAACTTGCACTTTGCTGCCTTGTGCTTAGTGCTACCAGAGCACGGGCAAACGACGTCTTCGCTTGGTCGAGAAGTGGTCGGATGAGTCTAGTGGTAATACGGTTGACCTTGCACCTTGCTCCTCACGGCACGGACGTCACCATAATCCTGTGATCAACGTTGAGAGCTGCCATCTCTGCTGCTAACGCTATATCTTCGGCTTCTTTCAGCGTCAGCGAAGGTCTGGCCAAAAGCTTCCGACGAACGCCGGCATCACGTAGACCACAAACAAGTCTGTCTCGTAGCATCCTGTCCCCCGTGCCTCGCTAAAGTTGCAACTGCAGGCCTTCTTCCGAATTTCCACAATGAAGTCCTTCGTTGCCTCGTCGGGACGCTGGCATCTGGTGAAGAACTTGTAGGACTCCGCTATTTCGTTGCCCTGTGCCGCAAAGTGCTCTGCCAGCAGTTCAAGCAGCTTCTCGTAGGTAAGTTCTTGAATATTCGCCGACGCGCACCGTACCATTATTATGCCGACTGTTGCCGTGCTTAAGGCTGCCGTTAGCAGGGCTCGTCGTTTCTTCGAGTCGACGATGTCGTAACCTTCAAAGTAGGACTGCAGACGCACCTGGTAAGCGTCCCAACTGTTTTCCGTTTCGTCGAAACCCGGTGGTCCGGTGTGGGCCGCCATGGAGCAGGCACGGCCCGGTGGTGGGCAGCCTCGTCGCCACTGAAGTAACTCGAGAAGCCGTTGGCAAAGAGCGAACGCTTTATTAAAGGTTACACGTGTCAGCGGCGCATGCTGATTCACAACAGATATGATTTACCACAACAATATATTACACGTTCGTCAGGCTTTGGTAGCCGGCAAAATTGCGCGCATCCGCCCACTGGCGTGATACATGCGCCGTTCGCAGCCCCGCCATCCATCGCGCACCAGGCCAATAGCCATTCCGACGAGTGGCATCGTTTGCTTTGGACCAGCCGTGATAGCGCCGCCATAGGGGAATTCGATGCAGCGTTGGGGCGCTCGAATACTATGTGCACCAGGAATAATCATGCCTTTTTCATTAAGCGGCCTGGTAAGGAGGAAAAGGGCCGTGAAAGTCCGGTACATGCTTGAGGGCGTGGTGCGTTGGCTCTCGAAATTGAATGCTCGTGGGGAACATGCTTTTCAAACGCTGTTTAAGCGGATGCGACCTTAAGTGGGTGGTCTGTTGCCGCCATGCACGAATCTTACGCGTTCCGCCCGTCTGGAGCGCATGTCGCACGTCAGAAACAGAGGTGAGGGTCGGATTACGAAGCGGGAATTCAACGAGCATCACGAATGTGAGCATATAGCTAGCTATCCGTTCAAGTTAGACAACTCGGTCCACTGGGCCGGCACAGGTTCTTTCATAGTAATAATGCCCTGCCATGTATGTATGCATGTCATGAATTCGTCATTATTATCATGACATTCATGGGGGTCATGGCTTGAAGTATAGGTATGCCGCGGCATGCATTCGTGGCATCTATGCCACCTGTTTTTTGACGTGCATGGTATGACTGTCATTATTACCACAAATGCATGTCATGCCATCCGTATCCAGAATATATCCAGTTCATAAACCATAAAGGTCGCCTCAGTTATGGAATTCGTTACATTCAAAACATGTCAAATCAAATCAGAATATTATTATTACATCGTATGCAATAATAACTGTCATTATCCGTGTCATGACGTGACTGTTAATTCCAAGTCCATTTTCTGACACGTCTTGTCAGGATATTCATGGCATGAAATAAATGACATCGTTTGCTTCACCTGAAGGACCTGGCATGCAGGTCAGGACGTCAATGTCAATTATGACATGAATAACATGATGTGATGGCGTCGGGATTGTTCATATAACTGGATACGCACCAGAATATGTGACGAGACACGGGCTCATAAGATCACATGGCATGTCTTACTCATACATGTCTTGTCATTAATGTCATGCCTTAAGGTACACTCATACAATAGATGCCATTAATGACATGACACGCATGCCATTCATGTGATGGCCTTTACGTAATGTCAGTATGGTCAGGTTATTCACGCATGCCATGTCAATGATATCCAGTTATATACCAAGTTTAGGAGTGTACCACAATGGCATCAAGTCATCCATACCTTTGTCATGAAAAACACGCAATGACATGCTTCTCATGTCATTCATGTCATGACATAGATGATGTTTCATGAAATATGTCGGTCGTACCCCGATATATATTGAGTTATAATGAAACGACAGCGACGATATCATGTAATTCATACCAGTTATCTCATAACGCACACGCAGCGACAAATATGTCAGTGATGTCATGACTTGTGTATTTATGCATACATCTCACGCGCCCTAAGCCTATGCTGAAATACAGGGTGTCCCAGCTAACTTAGAGCCATAGTTTAAATATATGCGAATGCCACGTATCTGGACACAATAAAGGTAATATTGTTTGCCATTGCTCGGAGATACTCAAATTTTTTTTTCATTTCGCCGAAATAGATAATTAGCTTTAAATAATTATTCGCCTTCTAAAATATTATAATTAAATAAAAGGCCTCAATGTGAAAATTGTAAAGCAACATGAAAAACTCCCGACACAGCTTTCTGTTGCTCAGTACATGCTACATAAAACTGTTCTCTTCGAGCGTGAGAGATGCCAGCAAATACATGCAAAGTGCATCAAGTTGCCAGTCGCGCAGCAATTTCGCTTGCATTTGCCGGCTTCTCCTAAAATATAAAGTCCATCGTTATCTTTATATAAAAACTTTGGCAGCCAAATGTGCCTGTTAAGTGCCTGTAAAAACAACATAATACAATTTAGAGTGCGTCAGTGCTCAAAAGCCGAACGAATCGGCGTTCTTGCATTAACCAGCCGTTAAACTCACGCTAGCTAGATAAAAGGGGAATTTCTATTTTATAGTGGCATATTGTTTTGTTCTGATGGAACTAATTTAACTATGCAATGGCCATTTTCACTGGCGAGATATTCACTCGAGGCTCGTACGGCGCAGGTTGCTCAAGCTTTAATATAACGATCAGAGTACTTGTCCTAATTCATTCGCATTCGTATTTTCCACCTAGTAATGTTTCCTTTTGCCGGGCGGATCGAAACAACATTAAATAGCAACTTATGTCGCGGTAGAAAATAAAAATCAACTTTAAATTCTGGCCTGAGACCATAGATACTCCGTATGGGTAAAAGCAGTGGACGGTGTTGCTGGTACAAATATCGGATTAAAAGTTCAGTTAAATACCCGTCATTTAGCTAATTACAGCGTTGCCTCTCGTGTAATGAGTTGCATCCCTCAGACTCTGCAGCTAGTTTCATGACTTGGCAGCTTGCAGTGATTCTCCTAAATATACTGATCTGGGGTCAATTACAGGTATGCCGCAGGGAGAGCAGAGTGCGTACACGGCAAGATGGAAGGAAGCAGCGTCTTTCAAGATAGGCGATAACATCTTCCACACTACTCCCTATCCAGGCAGTGGCGTCATCTTGGCAGCGGTCTTGAGGAGAAACCTTAAGATCAAGTAAGCTCGGAAGCCTATTGCTTCCTTTTGTCTAAGCACACGTCTGCCGAAGTGTCTCGATATTGTGGCGCCAATCATGCGACATACCAATAAATCTTATGTTCTTTTTTTGCTTCTTGAGAAAATATGTATTGAAACATAACGACGAAGGTAGCGTTAGGATTATTTTATTCAGTCCATAGTGTCAAGCGTGGTAACAAAAAATGTAGTTCCACGCAATTTCGCAAAAAAAAGCGTGACTTAGCCACTGCCAAGCAGGTAAAAAAAAGTATTCACGGGTGAATACGCAAATCCCAGCCACTCGTGCATACAATACAGCAAAGCTCTAGACGTCATAGAGGTATGGTGTTGCAGGAACTAAATGTGCCCAGTACCTAAGGTTAGGTTATGGGGCAAAGTTACCCGCCGTGCTTACTTAGTGGCTTTGGCTTTGCGCTGCTATGCACGAGGTCTTGGGACTAGCGCCCCCTCGCGGCGGCCGCATTTTGACGGAGGCGAAATGCAAGAACGCCCGCGTACCGTGCACTGCGTGCACCTTAAAGAACTCTGGGTGGTCCAAATCAACCCGGAGTCACTCACTACAACTTACATACCTCATAATCAGATCGTGATTATCGCAGCTAAAATCCCAGAAGTTGTATATATATATATATGCTTGCGGACTAAGGCAAACGCTTCACTATATCCAATGCAGTAACGGAACATAGCACTTATACACATTATGACTCACGTTATGTGCGCTGCAGCCGCGCATTCGGACGGCCTGGTCACACAACGGCGTCAAGGCTGCACTGCTGGGTGCCACGTGTTGCCAAGAGAGCTGCACTATAGCCATTGCTAGAACATTCGGGTACAGTTAAGATGTGAAGCCCCGTTCAGACTAAAGGATTTCCGGTGGGTGGTAACATCACAAAGAAGAAAATCCGGGTCACGCGTCATGAAAAAGCCTTCCCACAGACAATGTTTCTTTTTTTCCCGGTAAGTGAAGTTACCGGGAAAAAAAGAAGAAACATCGCTTGCCTTAAGACAATCATGATACAGGAATACGCACAACAGAGGGGATAGGAACGTAAGCGCATCTCGGTTGCAAACAGTGTCAACCATCTTGCAAATTGGCGCATGCATATTCGGCTGTGGCATTGTCAGCGTGTATATTTGCTGTTGCTTTGCGTGTTTAGGCCCTGCGTGGCGTGAAGTCAGACAATCAAATTTAATGTGTGCATGAACGTCATGGAAATTAACCTATATACGTCTAGTATCCTACACGCAGTACACTTCTTTTGTGCGCAGAAACTGCTGACATTTTTAAAACATGAAATCCGTTTAGCTCCTGTTGTCGGCGACCTTCAAGACACCTTGACCTAAAATTCAACGCCGTTATAATGGCACTCAAACGAGAAAATCCGGGCAAGTTGCAAGAACAAAACGAGATCATCCGGGAAATCCGTCAAAACTTTAGAAAATTCCGTCTCTGGCCACCAACCCTCTCTACAGGACCGCATCACATACGCTAGTTACTGGCCAAACAAGTTACAAAAATGTATGACTTCCGAGTTCTTCGCAATGTTTGTTCGTAATATCACTCAAGCTCTAACTTCTAGTACGCTGAAGTTATATTTGTCATTGCGAATAGCGACGTCTAAAAGTCATATAGAAGGCATGTAGACTTCATTGTCATCTTTTGGCGCTGAGACAGGGTGGTCTGGCGCTGAGACCGGTGGTCCGTGAGCTCCACGGTGCGGGTTTGGCCTCACCTCGAAAGATGGCGCCACGCTGCGTAGCGCCTTGTTCCGGAGCTTTTCTTCTTCTAGCTGGGCAGTGTGCTTTTTCTCCCTGGCATCTTTCGTCGCCTGTCGTGACGCCTTCAGCCGGTTTTCTTCTTCTAGCTTGGCCTCCTCCATATGAACCAGTGCACACTATGGCGTGGTGCGGTGCGGTGTGATGGATCTGCCGCTGCGAACATGCACTACACCCATTGTAACGTTGTGGCTAATGTCATCTCCAACCAATCTGCCTTGCCGGTTGCCATATTGTGGTTACATCTACTCTCGATTACCGGAGAGCAAGCAATTTTGTACAGAACCTTGATGTTCCCATCCTGTATTCGGAGTGGCATAGAGATTGTCATTGCAAAATTTGCTAAGTGTGTAATTAGGCGGTTCCGCGTATCGACAGCTTCAACATCGGGGATCTGAGGACTTCGTGCACGGTGCCATCTCACAGGAGAGAAAGTTGCTAGAATCGATTCAAATACCATTGATTGTTGCCGATATTGTGGTTACCTATTTATAAGGAACAAAACAAAATCAAGACAAAGTGGAATCTCAAAGTCACTTTGACTTTGGTTATCATTGTCACTATCATTGCATCGCAAAGCTTGGCCTGCTGCTTCAGCCGTAAATCAACTCTGCTGAAGTAATTTTGAAATTATGGCAGCAATCTTTCAATTACCAATGTAATTCAGAGGTAATCGTGTATAACTTCAAACGCCAAAGTACTGTTACAGTCTTGTGAGACGCTGATGGTGTGAAACCGAAGAGGCTGTTAAAAATCAATATATAGAAACCAAACGAAATGTTATCAATAGTGAACCCCTTTCATAATTAACAGATATAAACAAACACACATCGAGGAGCGTAACTGCACCAAATCATTGCCCTATACTATACTGCTATATGAACAAGAAAGCGCATCATTCGCTCATTACATATTTTCTTGGTGCGGATGCCAGCACTGCATACAACCTCTATACGTTAGCGAGTGATAAAACCAATCCGCTCGATTTCAAAGACCTACAGCAGCCGTATATCAGAATGCTTATATATATAACTAATCGCATGCACATAGAGCAAATATTATTGGTTGAAAACAATAAACTGACTTGGCTCATCCGACGAGACTGTCATTCCGCCGGACAAACAAACAACTTGCTCCCACTGCAAGGAGGAAACTACCATGCGTTGTCAGAAATGTGGCCTCAGAGTTCAGGCAAAATATTTTAAATTTTCTCGAACCGAAAACGGAAGGCATTTTCTTAGTGTCCAATACGTAGGACTGCTCAAAACTGGCACTTGCAAGACAGTTTTCTATCAATAAATTGCTGATACTACATTCCAAAGTCTCTGATCGGCTATTTAACCAGAAATATTTTTAGAAACTTAGATTCTTTTAGTTTAGGTGTATGTAGTTAAGATATCCTTGAGATCAACGTACTTCTTTGCTCGAAGTGTTAGTATACGCTGAAAAGTGCTTTCAGCGTAAGTACGAGCTATAGCCGAAAATAAGGGCCGATTGGTCTCAAAATAAAACATATTCCTTAGAAAACATTTTCTCATGGTATTAGTTTCATCCAAAGCTAATTATTTTTTTTTTACATGATTGCCGTTATCTGCTAATTTCTCTAACGCTGCCCCACTTTCTTTTATCCATCTCCATAGAATTTCGCCGCTTGGAAATTGAACCAGTTTACAGCAGAGGTCTTGAATTCCTTGTCGTCGTCAAACCGTTGTCCGCAGAATGGCTGTTTCAAATGCAAGAGAAAATAGTGTGTGGGCGCAACGTCGGGGTTGTAGGGTGGGGAATCAGAAAGTTAGGTACCAAAATCTTAAATCTTCTCTTTGGTTCGGGCACAGGTATGAAGACTCGTGCAGCGGTGGCGTAGAGGTAGAACACCCGCCTCGCGTGCAAGAGGTCCGTGGTTCGAATCCCGGTGCCGCGCAATTTTCCACCGGATGAAAAAAAAAATCCGCGTGTTGATAAAATTGCATAAACAGGCCTGGAGTGTGGCCTGATCCCGGTGACCAGAACTGGTAACGCACTCCCTCACCAGAGAAGGATTGGCCACCCTGGTGCAGTACTTAGCCGCAACCTCCTATATGAACACAACAATCAAACCCCGGCCCTCAGTCCCCAGCAGCTGCGAAGCAACTGACCACGGCGGCGGTCCGACCTGCGACGCTGTAGAGGATGCTAAGAATCCCTGGCTCCGGACAGGCCGCCATTGGAATATGAACCTGGCAACGTTTAACGCTAGAACGTTATCTAGTGAGGCGAGTCTAGCAGTGCTATTGGAAGAATTAGAGGGCAGTATATGGGATATAATAGCGCTCAGTGAAGCTAGGAGGCCAAAAGAAGCATATACAGTGCTCAGAAGCGGGCACGTCCTGTGCTACCGGGGCTTAGCGGAGAGACGAGAACTAGGAGTCGGATTCCTGATTAATAAGAATGTAGCTGGTAACATACAGGAACTCTATAGCATTAACGAGAGGGTGGCATGTGTTGTTCTGAAACATAATAAGAGGTACAAAATGAAGGTTGTACAGGTCTACGCTCCTACATCCAGTCATGATGACCAGGAAGTCGAAAGCTTCTACGAAGACGTGGAATCGGCGATGGGTAGAGTGAAAACAAAATACACTATACTGATGGGCGATTTCAATGCCAGGGTAGGCAAGAAGCAGGCCGGAGACAAGGCAGTGGGGGAATCCGGCATAGGCACTAGGAATAGCAGGGGAGAGTTATTAGTAGTGTTTGCGGAACAGAATAATATGCGGATAATGAATACCTCCTTCCGCAAGCGGGATAGCCGAAAGTGGACGTGGAGGAGCCCGAACGGCGAGACTAGAAATGAAATAGACCTCATACTCTGCGCTAACCCTGGCATCATACAAGATGTGGACGTGCTCGGTAAGGTGCGCTGCAGTGACCACGGGATGGTAAGAACTCGAATTAGCCTAGACTTGAGGAGAGAACGGAAGAAACTGGTACATGAGAAGCCGATCAATGAGTTAGCGGTAAGAGGGAAAATAGAGGAATTCCAGATCAAGCTACAGAACAGGCATTCGGCTTTAACTCAGGAAGAGAACCTAAGTGTTCGAGCAATGAACGACAATCTTGTGGGCATCATTAAGGAGTGTGCAATAGAAGTTGGCGGTAACTCTGTTAGACAGGATACCAGTAAGCTATCGCAGGAGACGAAAGATCTGATCAAGAAACGTCAATGTATGAAAGCCTCTAACCCTACAGCTAGAATAGAACTGGCAGAACTTTCGAAGTTAATCAACAAGCGTAAGACAGCTGACATAAGGAAGTATATTATGGATAGAATTGAACAAGCTCTCAGGAACGGAGGAAGCCTAAAAGCAGAGAAGAAGAAACTAGGAATTGGCAAGAATCAGATGTATGCATTAAGAGACAAAGCCGGCCATATAATTACTAATATGGATGAGATAGTTCAAGTGGCTGAGGAGTTATATGGAGATTTATACAGTACGAGTGGAACCCACGATGATAATGGAAGATAGAATAGTCTAGAGGAATTCGAAATCCCACAAGTAACGCCGGAAGAAGTAAGGAAAGCACTGGGAGGTATGCAAAGGGGGAAGGCAGCTGGGGAGGATCTGGTAACAGCAGATTTGTTGAAGGACGGTGGGCAGATTGTTCTAGAAAAACTGGCCACCCTGTATACACAATGCCTCATGACCTCGAGCGTACCGGAATCTTGGAAGAACGCTAACATAATCCTAATCCATAAGAAAGGGGACGCCAAAGACTTGAAAAATTATAGACCGATCAGCTTACTGTCCAATGCCTACAAAGTATTTCCTAAGGTAATTGGAAATAGAATCAGGAACACCTTAGACTTCCGTCAAACAAAGGACCAGGCAGGATTCTGTAAAGGCTACTCAACAATAGATCATATTCACACTATCAATCAGGTGATAGAGAAATGTGCGGAATATAACCAACCATTATATATAGCTTTCATTGATTATGAGAAAGCGTTTGATTCAGTCGAAACCTCAGCAGTCATGGAGGCATTGTGGAATCAGGGTGTAGACGAGCCGTACGTAAAAATACTGAAAAATATCTATAGCGGCTCCACAGCCACTGTAGTCCTCCATAAAGAAAGCAACAAAATCCCTATAAAGAAAGGCGTCAGGCAGGGAGATACGAGCTCTCCAATGCTATTCACAGCATGTTTACAGGAGGTATTCAGAGACCTGGGTTGGGAAGAATTGGGGATAAGAGTAAATGGAGAATACCTTAGTAACTTGCGCTTCGCTGATATTGCCTTGCTTAGTAACTCAGGGGACCAACTGCAATGCACGCTCACTGACCTGGAGAGGCAGAGCAGAAGGGTGGGACTAAAAATTAATCTGCAGAAAACTAAAGTAATGTTTAACAGTCTCGGAAGGGAACAGCAGTTTACGATAGGTAGCGAGGCACTGGAAGTGGTAAGGGAATACATCTACTTAGGACAGGTAGTGACTGCTGATCCGGATCATGAGAGTGAAATAATCAGAAGAATAAGAATGGGCTGGGGTGCGTTTGGAAGGCATTCTGAGATCATGAACAGCAGGTTGCCATTATCCCTCAAGAGAAAAGTTTATAACAGCTGTGTCTTACCAGTACTCACGTACGGGGCAGAAACCTGGAGGCTTACGAAAAGGGTTCTACTTTAATTGAGGACGACGCAACGAGCTATGGAAAGAAGAATGATAAGTGTAACATTAAGGGATAAGAAAAGAGCAGATTGGGTGAGGGAACAAACGCGCCTTAATGATATCTTAGTTGAAAACAAGAAAAAGAAATGGGCATGGGCAGGACATGTAATGAGGAGGGAAGATAACCGATGGTCATTAAGGGTTACGGACTGGATTCCGAGGGAATTGAAGCGTAGCAGGGGGCGACAGAAAGTAAGGTGGGCAGATGAGATTAGGAAGTTTGGAGGGTCAACATGGCCACAATTAGTGCATGACCGGGGCAGTTGGAGAAGTATGGGAGAGGCCTTTGCCATGCAGTGGGCGTAACCAGGCTGATGATGATGATGATGATGATGATGATGATGATGATGATTGTCATCGAGTAAGACTATTTCGGACGACAGTTTCTCTTGATCTTAGTGTTTCTTATAGCGCAAGAACACGAGGACATAAAAGAGAAAACGGACAGACACAGGCGCTAACTTTCAACAACAAGTTATTTCCGGGACGAATGCCACTTTTATACCCTCAAATTTTCTCGCCTTTTAAGCACGTCTCTACTGACAAGAGAACAGAAGAATTGACAGTACAACTTACTTACAGACAAGGCAAAAGCTGTTATGTTTGACGCATGCGAAGGAATTCCAACTCTTTCTTTGATAATGACCAGGACGACTGGCTAACACAAGCATTGCCAAACTCTTCAATAAGATCACTCTCAGCGATGGGACGAGCGAATTCCCATTTCCTGATAACTGATCTCCAAACCGCAGAACACATCCGCACATATGACTATGAATTGCGAGGAAGCCATCCGCCGAAGGCTTCTGAACGTTATAGGAGTGCTCCCTGAGCCTATCATTAACGCACGTGCCGGTTGGTCCCATATAACTATTTCAATAGGGCAATGGAATTCGGTAAATGACACAGGTCCTACAGTTAACGCACGCTTTTCTGTGCTGCTTATTGCACGCGTCCTTTGTTTTACCATATGGACTTGTCTTTGCACACAAGGTGATAAGCTTGTTTGGAGCAGTGAATGTTACGCCAACTTTTCACGTACTCCTATCTTCTTGAGGTTATGCGATAGGTGATGGATCTAAAGAATCATGGCGAAATTTTTCTTTTTACCAAACCTTGTGCTGGATGATGGCGAGAAACTAGCCTCTCTTGACTGCATTGTGCTGAAGTGCTGCTCAGCAGCACTTCAGAAACTGACACAAACACATTTTTTTGGGAAAACCGACCTCACTCAACCGCACTACCTGTCGACAACTGGAAGAAATGAAATGAGGGCGCGATTTCTTTAGTGCGTTGTTCAAATTCATTTTCGCTGTGCCCCTTTTAATAAGCTTGGAATGAGCAGAACTGTACGTTAAAGGAGGCCTAGTATGCCTAGGTTGATAACACCAGCAGATGTTATCGAAAAAGTGAATACTGAAATCTGTTGGCATTTCGAAAGTCACATGAAGGGGACTAAGGCATTCACAAATTATGCTTGTAACACCTTCACTTTCTTTTTTTAAGACAATGAGAAGTGAAGTCAAGAAATAAAAGGAGATCATCATCATATCGGAATGCTCTTTAATCTAACGATTCCTTGAACCTTTGCTTAGGTTCTGTCTACTTTTGCGAGATACAGTTTGCTGAGGACGGGTGCCAAACAAAACCAGATACATACCACTTGCGTCTGTAGAAACGGAACATTATTTCACCTAATAAAGCATGAAGTCAGATATTGCTTGAGTAATTCTAAAAAACTCTGAACGGAAGCTGCGGCTTTATTGCAAAACCACACTGCACCTAATTCGTCGATGTTTTCTTCAACGCAGGTTAAAAGGCCACATTGATGAATAGAGTAATAAAGGTCTTTTATGTCAGTGGAAAATTCATTCAACCCCTTGTCAGAGTGTACTTTACCAAATTCAAAAACTTGGTTTGAACTCTTCATAAAGAAGGGGTCATTAATATCAGGAAGATTAAGTGTTTTTAGCAGGCAAGCGGCTATTTTCTTTGGCTAGGTCCCTTTTTCAGGCACACTTACCCTGAAGTTGACGTTACATTTGTGTGTCTTCACGCTAAAAAATACCTCTAAATACTTACCGTTGTTCTTCTCAATGCTTTCAATTCAGATTCATGGTTTTGCACATTTCAATACCTTTTACTTGGAATTTAGCTAACGAGACACTTTTATGCTGCCTAAAAACGCCTGAGATGGCTTCGTTAACCTTAGAGGAAAAATACCCCTGAGTCATGACTACAAACGCAGCCTCCTTGTCGGCGGCTACTAAGCACAACGAATTATCTACCACACATGAGCCTACGCGACGTACAGATACCCTTAAAGGTCAAGGTCTACAGCGTTTTGGAGCGTCGACGCCTTCGGAAATCACTCTGCGGCTTTATCCTCCCGTGCTAGCCGGGACACTAGACGCAGTAGGGAAAGCTGATCTGGCCTGGCCTTCCTGATTTCTGCGGCGAATTTCGGTCCATGTGCTAGAACTTTCCGGATATTTTCAGCAAAATGAGTTCCATCGTCAACGTGAACCAACCGTGAACCAGGTAAAACAAAGGACGCGTGCAAAACGCAGCACAGAAAAGGGTACGTTTACTGCAAGACCTATGTCATTTGCCGAATTGCATTGACCTGTGGAAAGAGTTATATAGGAGAAACCGGCACATGCATTAGTGATAGGCTTAGGAAGTACTCCAATAAAGTTAACAAGCTTTTGTCGGATGGCTTCCTCACAATTCATCGTCATATATCCGGATGGGTTCCGCGATTTGAAGTACACTTATTCGAGAGAAGCAAATGCGAATTCACTCGTCTCTTGATTGAAAGTGCTAGCATTAAAGAGTTTGGCAACGCTTGTGTTAGCCAGTCGTCCTTGTCATTATCAGAGAAAGCGTTGGAATGCCTGCGCATGCGTTGAACATAATAGTTTTTGCATAGTCTGCAAGTCAGCTGTACTATGTTTTGCTCTGTTGCCTTGTCAGTAGACGCGTCCTTAAAAAGCGAGAAAATGTGACCGTGTGAAAATAACGTACGTCCCGGAAATAAGTTGTTTTTGGAAGTGAGCGCCTGTGTGTGTCTGTTTGCTCTTCTACGTGCTCGTGTTTCTTCGGCTGCCACAAAAACTTCGAAATGTACCACCAACAAATCCAAATATCTACACTGATTGACAGTTTCTTGCACCATCGCTTTTTTTATCGCACGTGTGAGTTAGTCGGGCGTTCCGCACTACATGTCAGCTGTAGCTGCTGTCCCACGTTCCATGAAATCAACAAAAAGACGCTAATAAGGAGATTGCTCGACTTTTTTTCTGTTATGGCTAATATGAATGGCACCACTGCACTAACTGTTTTGTTTCTGCATTGGTATAAGGTATCCACGTCTCGTGACCCGTATCAATCTGGGTAACAACTCATCTCCGTATTGTCGACAGTGGTTCAAAATTACTTGAATTCTTGTCATTCTTCCCTCTCTACATTGGTCGGTAAGCATGTTACACACCGAACTCTGTAACATTGTGTAATCCGTTCATAAAGATGAAGGTTATCAGCAAGAGAACTAACCGCTAATTGTCGTTCAAATCGCAGTTCTTGATCCACTTACTGAAAGATTTCATCGGTCTGGATACTGCGCTTTCACTCCTCTCTTCATCATGCACAATTGTGTAGCCATTTTTTGAAGTCTCGACACCATTGTCCAGCATTCACTTCACTTATTACTGTACGTCCATAGACTAAGTACAACTCGCGATGAATTCGGGCAGTTAATGATCCTTTTCAACACAAAAACTGAATCACAGTATGCACGCCGCAATTGGCGGGAGCCGCACTTTTCGCAGACGTTCTCGTCTGCATTCACAGACAAACAGGCGACTACAGAATCAAAACAACAACTGTGTTCAATTCATCAACATCAACAAATGACACTGCATGCGTAAATTTCTGTTCTGACCCACCAATATTTAAACATAAGGAAACGGCCCTTACCTATAAGAGACACGTCGTACGTAATGCTTTTTAACGAGCTGTAGTGTTGCGTTCAAGAGATATAATGTAATAAGAGTTAACGACCTCCAATGATGACAATCTTTATCCCGAATGCAAATACTATATATATATATATATATATATATATATATATATATATATATATACACACACAGGGTGTATCAGCTAAATTGGACCAAGATTTTGAAAAAATGTATGCGTTCGTCAGAAAAGAACTCGCGTGGATGTTGTTAACGCTTATCTAAACTTCCAGTACCATGTTGTTGCTCGTCTTTTTTTTTAGTAGTTAGCCGAGATAAATTAACATTTCAAATGTAGCTTGAAACGTTTACGCGTCAATGGAAAGTGGTGGAGCTTCACAAATATTGCCCAACACAGGTACTGTACTTCCAACGAGACAGACTTAGCGTGGCCGTTTTTATTCGGGAAGAACGAAAGCCCGCGGAGTTAAAAAATACAACGTGACAGCGCGCTGTGTGCGCCCGAATGCGCCGCGATTGCAGCGGTCTTGAGAGTGATTTGTAAAAACATCGCCAGCGCTGCGCCTTCCCTTCACTTACGAGAAACGGCTTCAACCTTTGCTCGGCTCTGACATTACCGGCAGCGGTTGGCCACGGCGCTCCGAAAAAGCGCTTCGTCAGCAGCCGCTCGCGCCTATCGCAGAAGAACGCGCCGTCATCAGCCGTTTATTCCGATATTACGAGAACAGAAATTTTTTTCTAGCGTTACAGTCGATGCTGAATAGAAAATATACAAATACACACAAAATATATATATACATAAGGAACCAGGGCGAGAGAGAGCATCATTTATTACAACACCGCTTTTCTTCCAAGCTCTGCCAGCGGCTAGATGCATGTGAGCTCGACTGTCTATTACTGTCGTGCCGTGCAGCCGTTTTGAAGAATTCCTTTGCAATGCCTAAAGCATGTCGTACTCAAGCGAAAGGCCAACATGGTTTTAACCTTGGGAGCGGCACGGGGCGGCAACAGGAAAGCTGCCAAGGTATACCAAAGTTGGCAAGGTGGGGGAAGACCTAGTACGAGCACAATTATGACGAGTTATTGGACGCCCAAAGAAACAGGTAGCTACAAGAAGACGCAGCAAAGAAAGGGCATCATCAGTGAAGAGGCTGAAAGAGACATTGGGCGCGTTAAGTTAAGGCGCTCGAGCGCGCTCTAGCCAGCAGAGTGCGCTCTTTTAAGCTTAACGGCTGAAAAGCGACTTCCGGTGCGTGATTGCGGAGCGCGCTCTACGCGCACCATGCTGGAAACGGTGCGCGAGAGCGCGCGCCTGCTACGGCGTACAGAAAAATGACGTGTTTCCTACTCTTTCCACTGATGCAAGTCCGTTCTCCTTGCCCACTCGTTCCTCTCGCCGCCGCGCTGCCGGGCGTCTGAAGCTGCTGCCAGGCGAGATCGGGAACGTGTTGGCGCGCTTTGAGCTTGCATCGCATCGTAAGCCGCTGCTGCTGCCTCCGTCGCCGCGCGTCAAGTTCTTCTACCTCGTCAACAAGGACTGCAGGAGTACGGTCGGCGGGGCCATTTTTGAAAAGCGCGCGAAGTGCAATAGCGGATGCGGAACCAACATAACATTCACCAGACGGCACGTTCGTGCACCCGAAAACAGTGGGCGAAAATGGCCGTTAAGTTAAGCTCCGAAGGCGTCGCACTCGAGCGCACTCGAGCGTGCTCCTTTGGAGTTTGGAGCGCGCTAACTTAACGCGCCCATTTTGGCTTACGTGACTGCAAACCCTCATTCCAGCATGCGTGATGTGAGTGGTGAGGTCGGAATTTCAGTCTTCAGTGTCAAGATTTCTTAGGAAGGCTGAAATGCATCCGTATCACCTCCAACTGCATCAAAAGTTGCAAGAAACAAACAATCATTGGCGGTTTGATTTCTCAAGTTCGGCCCTTGTGAACAGTGACGAAATACTGGATTTTGTTGGCAATGTGCTCTGGACAGATGAGGCGATTTTCTCCAAAAATTCTCAAGTCAACCTCCATAATGCGCATTACTGGAGCGATACGAACCCGTATTTGGTGGCGCAGACCAGTCACCAGTGCCAATGGTCATTCAGTCTGTGCTGCGGTATCTTTGACGGAAGAAGAATTGGTGCCATATTTTATGACCACATGCTCACTGCTCAGCGGTACGTGAACGACATCTTGGAAGGTCCAGTCGATGATTTTCGCTGGGATCTTCCTCTTTCGTTTTTAAAGCGACCTTGGTATAAGCAAGCTGGTGCACCAGCTCACAGTAGCAGCCTTGCCCGAGCCTGGCTTGACGAAGCCTTCAAACGCCAGTGGGTCGGGCGGCATGGACCGGTGGCATGGCTTGCAAGGTCACCGGACTTGACACCTCTTGATTTCTTCTTGTGGGGACATGTGAAAGACCGAGTGTACCGCACATCTACAACTATACGAGAAGCGCTAAAGGCAGAGATTGCTGAGGCCTGCTGCGAAATACCGTCTTACGTCATCAAAAATGCTGCATGGGACATGCTGAAAAGGTGCCGATACTGCATTATGGCAGAGGGCGACTTGTTTGAACACATTCTTTAGACAGACATGACGTCGAATAAATCTCTACAACCGTTATTCATGAAAATAGCCATCTGTGTGAAACTTTTGTACGGCGTGGGAAAGGCAGGTAAGTAATATGAAATTACAAATTCTCTGCCGACGAGGAATGGACAGGAAGCTATAAAGCAACCTTCCGGGTCAATTTACAATTCTTTCTTTTGTGACAACTAGCGTAATTCACACGACGTTATCAAGCTTCTACAAATGTGTGTTTGGTTTTTGGGGTCTTGCTCCCAAACTCTAACTCATGGGCTTGTCATTTTTCTCCGCATGAATTCTGCTAGCGTAAGAGTACAATTATCGCCGCAGAAACGGGAGGCGCGCTGTGTTTCAACTGCCGCCAAGCACAACGCGAAACTCTGTCGTGGGCAGCACAAAGGGCGCGAAGCGAGCGATATTTTTTACAAAGCACGGTTGAGAGCGCTGTAATCGTGGCGCATTCGGGCGCACAGTGCGCGCTGTCACGTGGTATTTTTTAAACTCCGCGGGCTTTCATTTTTCTCGTGTAACAGCGGCCACGCTAAGTCTATCTCGTTGGAAGTGCCTGGGTTGAGTAATATTTGTGGAGCTACGCAAGTTTGCTATTGACGCGTAAACGTTTCAAGGTATATTTGAAAAGTTAATTTATCTCGGCTAATTACTCTAAAAAAGACGAGCAAAAAATGGTACTGGACGTGTAGATAAAGGCTAACAACATCCCCGCGATTTCTCTTCTGACGAACGCATACGTTGTTTTCCAAATCTTGGTCCAATTTAGCTGGGACACCCACTATATATATATATATATATATATATATATATATATATATATATATATATATATATATATATAGGAGCAATTTACGCTCCTGCGCAGGCTCATTTGAGCTTGTGCCTTGACATTTAATTTTGCTGATTCCACGCGCTCGCTTTGTCGATAGCTTTTTTATTGCACATAGCCTCAAGATCCACAGTTCTGCTGGCAAGAAGTATGACATGATCTCACAAAAGAACGCGACAGGCCATGCCTGCGCGATGTGGCATAACGGCTGACCAGGGGTTTATAAATTAAAGTGGCTTCTGCCATGTTTCCACTGTTCTTTCTTGATGCAGCGTTATAATTGACTGGCGACAAGCTGTACTTTTTTTCATGGGGAGAATTTTCATGCCGTATAGAGGCGCGGGGAGGGCTTATTCTGCTCGCACGACGAAGGTTTTCCGATCGCCACTGTTGTCGGCTACCTGAAATCCACCACTTCGTAGGGCCTTTATTTATAAAATGAACCGTCGCTAAGTCCGTAAACGTTTATTTCGATAACCTACGCAAAGCTGCCGAGTTCGTGATACAACAGATGTGCTACAACAGATCTGTACTGACACTGTTGTGGATTTAATCCGCAGGTGTATGTTCTACGGTTACCCCAAAAGGGATTGTAAATATGTTTATTTTATTATCTGGATAGTTTTATTGCGAATAGGTTTCGTGGAGTTACACACACTGCATTGATGGTCAGTAATGGTGCTAACCTGCTGCGATGACCGAAAACGTTTTAGGTGCGTGTGTTGATGAATGCGTCCTATAACATGATAATGATGGTAGTATCATATATACAGATCTGGAAGCATAAGACAGTTATGACACGGCAATTGAATGTGCTCATCGCATTAGTCACTGCACGCCTAGTAAGTGTCGCCCAATTGTAGTTAAATTCACCAGCACGAAAATAAAAGACAAAGTACTTTCCATGCGCACACAGCTGAAAGAAAAGGATGTTTCTATCTCCGAAGATTTTTCGCCCGCCACCCGTCACGTCCGTAAAAGACTAATTGAGTATGCTAAAAGCCTACCCCAACCATGCCCTTCATAGTTAAGGTACACCAAATTAATAATGAAGAAAAACAGTCCGTCCATGCCCCGGCAACAGACACCGTCAACGAGCATGCGCCATATGAACCACGAGATAACGGCCGACATGTAAATTCCCAGCACATGCCCAGTTAGGAAAACGTGAGGGGATGTGGACGAGAATCATGCATCGTATTTGTGTTCTTTACTAATATTCGAAGCATCATGAATAAGGGCACTTCCTTAGCATCTGCCTTGGAAACTTGCATTGCCGACATTTTTGTGCTTACCGAAACGTGGCTACATTCACAGTTTCAAGATAACGAAATTCTTCAAACTGCACACCATTTTTCACTGTGTCGTTGTGACCGTACAATGCGTCAGGGAGGCGGCGTTCTCTTAGCCATTTCTAAAGATTGCCCATCTCCGTGCATTCATGTCAATACTCACCTCGAAACGATTTGGGCCACCCTTGAAATAAATCGCCAGAAGATAATCATTGGGGTTTGTTACCGCCCCCCCCCCACCCACTTATTCATCTAATTTCGTAAATGAGATGCATGCTATCATTAACATTATTACATCCCGTCATCCTACATTACCCTTATTTTTGCTTGATGTTAATCTACCGAACATAATATGGAACACTGAACCTCAAACTTTACACCCTTTTTCTTCATTAGCCAATGAGTTCTTAGACATGTGCTCTGTCTTTTCGCTTTCGCAACTTGTTACTCAACCCACACGAACTACCGAATCCGTTGAGAACACACTTGACCTTGTATTAACATCGTGACCTGACCTAGTTTCCGACATCACCTATTTACCCGGCTTGAGCGACCATTCGGCACTTTCGTTTGACATAAATATTTTGCGACCAAAAACCGGCAAAAATTCAAATCTTTTCGAGACTACGCGAAAGGAAATTTTGAAGCCATCAACGCCGAATTATCTGCTTTTCGAGACGTGCTTTTAAACAACTTCGACAGCCGTAGCGTTCAGACCAACTGGAATATGTTTGCTACAAAATTGGTGAACTAACGAATACATCCACTGCGCACCCTTGCATGTAATCTAAACACCCCATGCTATAACATCCGTCTCAAGCGCCTGTCTAATAAAAAGGAACGGCTGTACAAATTAAATGCCAAACGTGACATAGCGTAAACAGCTGGACCAAATACAAACTGGCGCAGATGAGTATGTAGCCGCACTTAAACAAGCCAAGGATCACTTTCTTCGCAATGCCTTCAATGCTTAAAATCGACACCAAGAAATTCTGGCGCGTCATTAACCCCAAGGCGGATGACATAATGGCCTTAATGGACAGCTCTGGAAATGTTATTCTAACTAATGAATGTGCGTCCGCACTTAATTATGTTTTCATGCACAACTTTTCATAAACTACGCACATTACTCTTCAATCCACGCACGACTACGATTACCAAGCAATGTTTACCATAATCATTGAACCAGGAGGCATCGTACCAATTATCTCATCTTTAAAACTGTCTTCGGCTTCAGGACACGATTTAATAAACACGAAATTTTTGAAACGCGCTAGCTGTTACTGTTCAATTTTTCTAGCAATGATATTCCAACAGTCACTAGATAAGGGTTCTTTGCCTGATGAATGGAAGATTGCAAAGGTGATCCTACTCCATAAGTCAGGTGACAAGAATTCTCCATATAACTACCGCCCTATCTCGCTCACTTCCATTCCATGTAAGATGTTAGAACACATACTTGCTTCTAATCTCGCTAGCTTTCTTGAAACTAATTCATTCTTTTCACCATCGCAACATGGCTTCCGCAAGGCATATTCATGTGAAACACAACTAGTTTTATTTACGCATAAGCTAAACGTTATTCTTGACCGCTCTTCAACTGCCGACTGTATATTTTTAGACTTTTCAAAAGCGTTTGACAAAGTGTGCCATAACCTTCTAATGTTTAAGCTGCATCGAATTAACATTGATCCTAGACTGCTTGAATGGCTTGAGTGCTTTCTTTCTAACCGTTCACAGTTTGTCTTTGCTAATGGCTCAAACTCACAACCAAGCAGAGTACAGTCCGGCGTACCTCAAGGGTCGGTACTTGGTCCCCTCCTTTTTTTAATTTACAATAATGATCTACCATCTAGTGTTTCCTTTAACATTCATTTATTCGCCGATGATTCCGTAATCTTCAGGGAAATAATATGCGACACTGATATATCTTCTCTTCAATTCGACCTTAGCGGTATTTCTGCTTGCTGCCAATCATGGTCAATGAAATTAAATATAAAAAATGCAAATTTATGCGCGCGGCCGGAACTTCTAACCAGCTTCCTTCTTACTGTGTTAATAATCACCCCTTAGACCCTGTTTCATCCTACAAATATCTTGGTATCCATTTTACTAGAAACGTCTCGTGGTCCATGCACGCTTCTTGCGTAATTAAAACGCTAACCGCATGCTGGGATACCTAAAATGCAATTTCACTAAGGCACCGTCTTCCCTAAAATAAATGCTCTACAATTCACTAGTCCGCTGAGTACGCCGGAGCAGGTTGGTATCCCTTTCAGAAAAACCCAATTCACTCATTGGAAATGGTACAAAATAACTCTGCTCGTTTCGTTCTTCTAATTATAACCGAACTGCCAGCACTTCTGTAATGAAATTAAACCTTGATTTGCCATCTTTAGCCTCTCGCCATAAAGGCCTTAGGCTTTCACTTTTTCATAAGATAATTCATCATCCTTCCCTTCGCGATGAACTTACCTCCCCTCCTCAATAGATTTCATCAAGGTTAGATCACAATAACAAAGTTGGAATTCCATTATGCCAAACCAGTGTCTTGTCTCATTCATTCCTTCCGCGTACATCTGCTGAGTGGGATCGCCTACCCGCCTCAGCCACTACTATTGTTGACCATCAGCACTTCATGGCAGTATTAAATAACATTGTATAAACAGGAGCATTGCATTCATCTTTTTGTACTACCAGTTGTATCACTGTTTTTGCATTAACGGAACACTGTATTGCTGCACCGTATGCAGCGTATTTCATTTTATTAACCATCACTCCAAGAACACTCAGATAACATTGTATAACCGAGAGCCATCTATTTCTGTACTATTAACCATTTTGCTGCACTGTACTTTTTTTTCTGTATTTGATGTAACCACTCCCCTCTTTAATGCCCCTGGCCCTGAGGATACACGAAATAAATAATAAATAAATGTGCGGAAAGCAAAATTCTTATTTATTTATTTATTTATTTATTTATTTATTTACTTATTTATTTATTTATTTATTTATTTATTTCACTATACGGACAATACCAAATGGGGTTTTTACTGCGGTGGGCGCACTTAAAGAAACAAAAAGCATGATATAGCAGACATGGAATGGTAACAACTGATACAGTGCTAACGGTATAAATCATGCATGTCTAAGCACTTCAAGCATTAAAGCATCAAGCATGTCAAACTAAGCTTACAAACAAGCATGATCCAATCAAGCAAATCAAACAAAATAACGAATTCGTAAATACAAGTTATACAATAGAAAGCAAACATCACCCTTGTATTATCACAAATTACACCAGTTTGGTGGCATTATAGTTAGCTTGGCAAGCCCTAGAAATTTCAGGATAGTCGGCTGCATTGCAGTTAAAGCACCTAGCGTATTACATTCCCGCGCTGCTCGGGAATAAAAGGAAAAGTAAAGAAAGTGCTTAGTGTAAAAGAATTCCTCAAGGTGGAGAGGGTGTTTATGATGGGTGATTCTGGAGTGGCTTATATTGATGAAGTCTTCGGAGTTAATCTTAAACGAATTGTGCAGAAATACAGAAACTTCAAGCGATGTAACTATGATTGGCCAGATAGCGAGTGAAGCCATGTGCGAAGCAGATACAGTAGGTGAATCAGTGCTTCTATATAGGTTATCGTACAGCTTTTCTCTGTGCACTTTCGAGTGTGGCTATATTGGTAGCTGTATACAGAAACAATGGAGTGTTAGCATATTCTAATGTGGCATGTATAAGCCATGCGTAAATCAGTAGCTTTATTCCGAGAGGCGAATTATTCTAGGCATGAGGAAGTAAAAAGAGCTTCTTCATGGCTTTTTAAAGAAAAAATTCCTAAGTGGCTCGTTGCGCGATGACCTCGAAAAAAAAATGCGGTGCCTAGTTGAGCGGTACAAAAAAAAAAGAAAAAACGCTTGACCATCGAGGAGTGAGCGGCGGGTGAAGCGGGGAACCACCGGCGCACGCACACAGGAAAGCCGCTCTTGCGTCTCTGACGTCATGCGGTGCCGGCGGCCGTTGTGGCGCCAGTCCACTGCGAAGCGAGAGACGGCGATAAGAGATGCTCGCACGGGGCCTGACGGATTCCGCGGTAGGCCTCACAAGTACTACACCACGGCTCACGACGCTCGCCAAGCGAGAAACAAGGATCGACGTGCGATGTGGCGGGAGCAAGGCGTTCCACTCCGAGGGCTGCTTTGCCCTGCTGAGGATGCAACGTGTCTTCAGATACGTGGGCAGCTGATGCAGCGATGGCATAGAGGTAGAGCATCCGCCTCGCGTGCAAAGAGGACTATGGTTCAAATCCCGTGGTCTCGCAATTTTCCACCGGATTAAAAAAAAAGGAAACCGCATGTTGATGAAATTGCATAAACAGGCCTGGAGTGCGGCTTGATCCCGCTGACCAGAACCAGCAAAGCAGTTCCTCATCAGAGCAGGATTAGCCAACCTGGTGCAGTACCTGGCCACAGCCTCCTAGATGAATACAACAATGAAACCCCGGCCCTCAGTCCGCAGCGGCTGCGAAGCTACTGACCATGGCGGCGGTCAGACCTGTGACGCAGCAGAGGCTGCTCAGAATCACTGGATTCGGACAGGCCGCCATTGGAATCTCAACCTGGCAACTTTTAACGCTAGAACGTTATCTAGTGAGGCAAGTCTACTACTGCTATTGGAGGAATTAGCGACCATTAAATGGGATAAAATAGGGCTCCGTGAGGTTAAGAGGACAAATGAAGCATATAACCAGCTAAAAAGCGGGCACGTCCTCTGCTACCAGGGTTTAGCGGAGAGACGTCAACCAAGAGGTGGATTCCTGATTAATAAGGACATAGTAACATACAGGAATTCTATAGCAATAACGAGGGGGTAGCAGGCCTTGTTGAGAAACTTAATAAAAGATACAAATTGAAGCTCGTACAGGTCTACGCCCCCCCATCCAGTTATGATGGCCAGGAAGTCGAAAGCTTCTATGAAGACGTGGAATCGGCGATGGGTAAAGTCAAAACAAAATACACTATACAAATGGACGACTTCAATGCCAGGGTAGGCAAGAAGCAGGCTGGAGACAAGTCAGTGGGGGAAAATGGCATATGCTCCATGAATAGCAGGGAAGATTTACTAGTAGAGTTTGCAGAACAGTATAATATGCGGATAGTGTATACCTTCTTCCGCAAGTGGGATAGCTGAAAGTGGACGTGGAGGAGCACGAATAGCCAGACTAGAAATGAAATAGACTTTATACTCTGCGCTAACCATGGCATCATACAAAATGTGGACGCACTCGGCAAGGTACACTGAAGTGCTCATAGGATGGTGAGATATCGAATTAGCCTAGACTTGAGGAGCGAACGCAAGAAACTGGTACACAAGAAGCCGATCAATGAGTTAGCGGTAAGCGGGAAAATCGAGGAATTCCGGATCAAGCTACAGAACAGGTATTCGGCTTTAACTCAGGAAGAGGACCTTAGTGTTGAAGCAATGAACGACAATCTTATGGGCATCATTAAGTAGCGTGCAATAGAAGTCGGTGATAACTCCGTTAGACAGGATACCAGTAAGCTATAGCAGAAGACGAAAGGTCTGATCAAGATACTCCAATGTATGAAAGCCGCTAACCCTACAGCTAGAACAGAACTGGCAGAGTTTTCCAACTTAATCAACAAGCGTAAGATAGCTGACATAAGGAAGTATATATGGATGGAATTGAACATACTCTCAGGAATGGAGGAAGCCTAAAAGCAGTGAAGAGGAAACTAGGAATAGGCAAGAATCAGAGGCATGCGTTAAGAGACAAAAGCCGGCAATTACTTATATAGATGAGATAGTTCAAGTGGCTGAGGAGTTCTATAGAGATTTATACAGTACCAATAGCAACCACGACGATAATGGAAGTAAGAATAGTCTAGAGGAATTTGAAATCCCACAAGTAATGCCGGAAAGGTAACGAAAGCCTTGGAAGCTATGCAAGGGGGAAGTCAACTGGAGAGGATCAGGTAACAGCATATTTGTTGAAGGAAGGTGGGCATATTGTTCTAGAAAAGCTTGCCACCCTGTATGCGCAATGCCTCATGACCTCGAGTGTACTGGAATCTTAGAAGAACGCTAACCTAATCCTAATCTATAAGAAAGGGGTCGCGAAAGACGTGAAAAATTAAAACTATCAGCTTACTGTCCGTTGCCTACAAAGTATTTACTAAGGTAATCGCAATTACAATCAGGAACAACTTAGACTTCTGTCAACCAAAGGAACAGGCAGGATTCCGTAAAGGCTACTCAATAATAGACCATATTCCCACTGTTCGAGAGATGTGAGAATATAACCAACCCTTGTATAAAGCTTTCATTGATTACGAGGAAGCGTTTGATTCAGTCGAAACCTCAGCAGTCATGGAGGCATTACGGAATCAAGGTGTAGACGAGCCATATGTAAATATACTGAAAGATATCTATAGCGGCTCCACAGCCACCGTAGTCCTCCATAAAGAGAAGAAAGGCGTCAGGCAGGGAGATACGACCTCTCCAATGCTATTCACAGCGTGTTTACTGGAGATATTCAGAGGCCTGGATTGGGAATCATTGGAGATAAGAGTCAATGGCGAATACCTTAGTAACTTGCGATTCGCTGATTATATTGCCTTGCTTAGTAACTCAGGGGAACACTTGCAAAGCAGGCTCACTGGCCTGGAGGCTCAAAGCAGAAGGGTTGGTCTAAAAATTATTCTGCAGAAAACTGAAGTAATGTTTAACAGTCTCGGAAGAGAACAGCAGTTTACGATAGGTAGCGAGGCACTGGAAGTGGTAAGGGAATACATCTACTTAGGGCAGGTAGTGACCGCGGATCCGGATCATGAACTGAAATAACCAGAAGAATAAGAATAGGCTGGGGTGCGTTTAGCAGGCATTCTCAGATCATGAACAGCAGGTTGTCATTATACGTCAAGAGAAAAGTGTATAACAGCTGTTTCTTACGAGCACTGACGGATGGGACAGAAACCTGGAGGCTTACGAAAAGGGTTCTACTTAATTTTAGGACAACTCTACGAGCTATGGAAAGAAGAATGATGAGTATAACGTTAAAGAATAAGAAAAGAGCTGATTGGGTGAGGGAACAAACGCGAATTAATTACTTCTTGGTCGAAATCAAGAGAAAGAAATGGGCATGGGCAGGACATGTAATGAGGGAAGATAACCGATGGTCATTAAGGGTTTCGGACTGGATTCCAAGAGAAGTGAAGCGTAGCAGGGGGCGGCAGTTAGGTGGGCGGATGAGATTAAGATGTTTGCAGGGATAACATGGACACAATTAGTACATGACCGGGGTAGTTGGAGAAGTATGGGAGAGGCCTTTGCCCTGCTGTGGGGAAACCTAGCCGATGATGATGATGACGATACTAATTACCATCGCAAGATGTATCCAGAAAGTGGTCAAGTCACGAAGCACCGTTTTCGGTCACCAAGAGCCTCTAAAGGAAGTCAGTTTGGCGAGAAATCACTAAACCTGGCTCTCCAGGCTGTAAGAAGCATTGACGTGCCTGGCGCATTCGGTGAGAATTAAAATTGACGCGGACAGGTGGTGCGCCGCCATTGCTGCCGTTGCGCAGGCGCCGCCGCACAGTGCGACGAGGGCATGCGTGCTCCGAGAAGTCCGAGCGCCTTTTCTCAGCTTTCTCTCTCTCTCTCTCTCCCTGTTTGTGTGCCATGCGCGCGAAACATGTTGCTTTTCTCTTCCATTTGTCCGTTTTTTTTTCATGGAAGAAGGAAATGCGTTGACCCGTTGTATTACAAACGGTGTGCACTATCTTTAGAGCCGAAACGCACACTCAGAGAAATGCACTGTTCGTAAAAGCCGCTAGAAGGCACGCCAATCTCTTGCATTGTCACGAACGACGACAAGTAATGCAGTGCATTTCGAGCATATCTTTCATCGTACCGCCAAATGGAATACTTGCACAAATATTAGTGCACATTTGTCTGTTCCGGTGATACGTCAAGCAGTCAAAACACTAATTACGTACGAGTATGCTCGGCCGCACAGGCATACCGCCTTCTAACCACTGGGTGGGCTCACAGGATTTGACACATAATTTAAGTTCACGAGAATCTTTGATGAGATTATAGTGCAGGATATCGGGCTACGGAAATCCACTCGACGTTAGTGATGCAGCCGGAATATGAGGACAAGCTGAAATGTATCTGAGAATCAGACTACGCATAACGCGCAAACCACATGCGCGACATCGGTTCCTCTCAAATTCTGCGTTGACAGGTACAAACATAACAAGTCTCTGTGCTCTTAACATGATGCTTGTTTGGAATCCACTTATCGCTAAAGTTGGCATTCATAATATCTATGATCCCCGCTGGATCGGCGTTTAGCTTTCTTTATTCTACCGCCACAAAATCATGCTATGACAACTGTGAGCGCTCGCTATTTTCGGGTTACCGAGAATAACTACGAAGGTCATATAATATGGTTAACAGAAGCTGAAGTATACACTATGTGTATACTAAAGTCTACAAACGGGCTTTAAGCAATCTCAGCAGTACACAAACCCAGTGGCTTATATCTAATGTAGCTCCGTATTATCGACCGTTGCTTCCGCTTGGTTACAGCGTACACTGGTTGGGCCGAGGTTAACGACTTTTGTCTGCAGTATATCTATAGAACGCAAGTAAACCTGAAGCAATAACACTTTTACAACGTCGGCTGTTCTTTAGTTCATCTCACGCTTTAACAAAATCGATATGCGGGCTGTTCGCTCAAATTAGCATGACCATTGGTGAGGTTCCACCCTATAGCCTTCATCAGGGGTGATAAAGAAAACCGTGGAGAATAATTGCGATTGCAAAGGAGTATACAGGCTGTATCAATTAACTTGAGCTAAACTTTAAAAATATACCCGCCTTAGTTGTTAAGTGGCTATGGTGTTGCGCTGCTGAGCACGAGGTCGCGGCATCGAATCCCGGCCACGGCGGCCATATCTCGGTGGGGGCGAAATGCGAAAACACCCGTGTACTTAGATTTAGGTGCACGCTAATGAACCCCAGGTGGTCAAAATTTCAGGAGTCCTCCACTACGGCGTGCCTCATAATCAGAAACTGGTTTTGGCACGTAAAATCGCATATTTCTTTTAAATTTAGATATATGCAAATCCAATGTAGCTGGACCGAACCAAGGTAATGTTGTTTGCCGTCGCTTGGAGATAATCAGATCATGTTTTGCATTAAGCCGAATTAGATAATTTGTCTGAATTAATGACCAACTTATGAATTCTTCTAATTATATGGAACGTGTCAATGATAAAATGTTAGATCAAGATAATAAACTAACAATCGAGCATTCTGTAGCTCAATACGGTAAATGCACTGCGCTCCGTTTCTCTGTGATCTCGTTGAAAACACCACCTATAACGTTCCCGGCATGCCTGAGCTGGACTCATTCATTCAGTCGCGGTCCAGGGCCGGGCTGCGCACGTTCGGGCCTGGACTTAGATCATCGGGCTCAGCACCAGCACGGGTTGCGCACGGCGCGCCTTGATCAGGCCCGAGCCGTGCAATTAGGCTCACGCAGTTCTCACGCTTTCTTCCGGGAATGATAATGTCGGACTGCGGTACACTGCCACAAAAGTCTCTAGGCAAGGGCCCGTGGAAAGCCGTTTCATTCTTAATCGAGAAGACAATTTTAATCAAGGAGATTCGCGAAAAACTTACAGGGTCTCCTAAGATCTCTCGTAATCCTATGTACTCTCGTACTCTCGTACTCTCGTATACTATGATCTCTCGTACTCCTATGTCCAAAGACTCTAGTTTACTGCGTGATTTACGCGCTGAAATAAATGCCTTGACTACTAAGGTAACGGACTTGGTCTTAAAAAATGATCGCCTTGAAAACCATTCTCGTAGAAACAATCTGATAATACACGGTATTTCTGAAGTAATGGATGAAAACGCTACCACCCTGATGAGTGCAGTTTCATCTGTGTTTACTCAGCACCTGAATACTAGCTGCCCTCGTATTGAGCGCTGCCACAGGCTCGGTAGAGCACGCACTGGTTACATTCGTCCCGTCATTCTTAAACTTTCTAACTTCAGCGACAGAACCGAGGTTCTTAGGAACGCTTCAAAACTCAAGGGCTCAAATTTCGTGATTAAAGAAGACTTCTCTTCTAGGGTTCGGTTAATTCGGAAAAAAATCTGGGATGCATCAGCCTCTTTTCGGGACAGCGGTTCTGTTGTGAAGTTGAGATACGATCATGCTTTCATTAACAAGGTTCGTTATAACTGGGATGACAGTTCAAACTCATTAGTAATGGCACCCGCTCAACGTGTTTCTTCTGAGTCTGGCCATTTGACTTCCCTTCCATCCACTTCCTGAATTCGTCCTGGTCATTTTGAGAACCTTGTTGTCTTGAATATAAACGCTCGTAGTATTGTTAAAAAATTTCCTGATTTATTGTCCCTTATATCTATTCATTCCCCCCATGTTATCGGCATCACTGAGACTTGGCTGCACAATGGTATTTATGAATCTGAGTTCACTCCACCCGGTTTTGTTGCCGTGCGCTTAGACAGAGTTAGCGGTACTGGTGGTGGAGTGGCACTGCTTATCCGGTCGGATATACGATTCTCAGTCTTGCCTTCTCCTCCAGAAACAGAATCCGTGTGGTGTAAAATTTACCTTCACAATCGGCGTATTGTGATTAGTGTTATATATCGTCCCCCCGGCTCTACTCTTGATGTTCTTCATGCTGTTTCAAACTTCATGAGTGAGATCAACATTGCTTCGTCGAATTTTATCTGTATGGGTGACTTCAACGCCCCTGGCATCCACTGGCCGTCATTGTCTGCAGTCGGTCGCGACACAGCTATTTGTAAAGAACTAATCAACATTTCCTTGTCCTTTGGTCTCACCCAGGTTGTTTCTAGCGCAACCAGATTAAATTCCGTCCTTGACTTAGTTTTTTTAAGCGCTAACCTAGCCGAACGTGACTTTTCTTGCGACGTAATCGATGGTATTTCAGACCATAGAGGCGTTTTAGTGTCACTCTCCTGTCCAATTTCTAAATCCCCCTACACGTTTACTAGTTTCCCTGATTTCACTCGTGCGGACGACAACTCCATTACTGATGCCTTATCTCATCATTTCGATACGTTTAGTGCACTTGCAGACAACCAGGACGTCAACTGCCTTGCTAATTACTTTGAGCGTCTTGTCAAATCATGTATCGAACGTTTTGTGCCCATTAAGACTAAGAAAAAAAATTCTGACATTCCTTGGATGACTCGCGATATCTTGCATTTGTCCCGTCGCGTTCGAAGGTTAAGGCGTTCCAGAAGAGGCACTGATCCCATGGCATTGGATAGGTTTCTTAAGGCAAAGAAAGAACTCAATCTTATGTTGCAAAATGCCAAGGATTTCTTTTTTCGCGTTCGCCTGCACAATTTGTTAAGGACTAACCCACGAAAATTTTGGTCTTCTATTTTACCTCGCGGTGCTTCATCCACTTCTTTCAGAATAGATAATGACGTCACCAACGACCCGGTGGTGATATCCGATGCTTTCAACAAGTATTTCCAATCCGTGTTTGTTTGCGATAACAACCTTATCCCGACACTTACCACTATAGTTTCTTCTGAAGCAATCACTGACGTTGAGATAAACTGCGAAGGCGTCCTCAACCTTATATTAAACCTGGATGTTAAGAAATGCACCGGTCCGGACGGGATACACAATGCGTTCCTTGTTCGTTATTCGTTGTGGTCATCAAAATATCTGTCAGTCATATTCAGAAAGTCCTTATCATCCTCTACTGTACCTTCTTCGTGGAAGTTAGCCAAAGTGCTCCCTCTTTATAAATCTGGAGATAAGCAGTGTTTGTCGAATTACAGACCAATTTCACTGACGTCACAGTCATGCAAAATGTTGGAACACATCATTCATAAGCACATCACGCTCTTTCTGGAATCAAATAATTTATTGTCTAACATGCAACATGGGTTTAGGCGCGGCTTTAGCACGTTAACACAGCTAGTTGAGTTCACGCATGACATTTCATTTAACCTTGACGTAGGCAACCAGGTCGATGCAATTTTTATAGATTTCTCGAAGGCATTTGACACCGTTTTACATTCTAAACTTATTGCTAAACTTAATGCTGTACTGAATAATCCTCATTTGGTTAACTGGATTTTAAGCTTTCTCTCATTTCGCTCCCAGTTCGTCTCTTACAGTTCGACTGACTCCGCTACTGTTGATGTGACATCAGGCGTGCCCCAAGGCTCCGTCCTTGGGCCACTTCTTTTTTTATTATACATAAACGATTTGCCACTTCACTACTCTTCTAACATCCGTCTCTATGCTGACGACTGCGTTTTATATGAAGTGATTAAATCTTCTAATGATCATTATCGCCTTCAAGAGTCGTTTTCTAGGTTTTGCGATTGGTGTAACACTTGGCAAATGAACATTAATTTCAATAAAACCGTTCTGATGTCTTTCTGCAACAAATCTTCCCCCTCCCTTTTCAGTTACTCGTCCAACGGCCGTACAGTAGATAAGGTTTCTGAGTATAAGTATCTTGGTGTAATTTTTACGCATAACATGTCATGGTCCAAACACATTGACTACATATGCAGTAAAGCACTAAAAAAGTTAGGTTACTTGAGGCGAACGCTAACCCGATCTCCTAAAGACACAAAGTTACTAATGTATAAATCTCTAATCCGCCCTGTTCTTGATTATGCATCTGTAGTTTGGAGCCCGCATAAGCAGTTGGAGATTAATAAACTAGAGGCTATACAGAAAAAAGCTGTGCGTTTTATATGCCATCGTTACGATCGAGACTTTTCGCCCTCTTCAGCACTTTCTTCCTTGAACCTAAACACGCTCTCTTCTCGTCGCCGTATCGACTCATTAAAATTCTTGCACTCCATAGTCAATTCTTTAGTTAGGCTCTCAAATGATAATTACATTAACTTCACGCCGGAATCATCCACGAGAAGACATCATGACCTAAACTTGATACCCTACTACGCACGTACTAACATGTTCAAATTCAGCTTCTTTCCCCGCTCAATCGAAGACTGGAATTTCATTACCTGGATCCATTCGCTCATGCTCATCCCAAATTTTTGCAACCGCCATCCCAGATGCATAATCATGGGTATAGGTATGGGCATAATCAGGCATGGGTATGCCTGGCAGCATTTGTATTTGTATAACTTGTGTATTCTTTCACCAGTGCTCTTTTGCAAAAGTGTTTACTTGTATTTCTGTGTATTTTCTTTTTTTATCTGTGCTCTTTAAAAGTGTTCACTTGTGTATACCGCTGTATACTCCAATGCTTTTTTTTGTACATTTTCTTAACCCACTCCTGCTATAGCGCAAATTGCGCTGCAGTATGTATAAATAAAATAAATAAAATAAAAAAATAGGTGAACAGCGAAAGCCCAGTCTTCCTCCTCTTATCATTCGCCTCATTAGTAAGTATTTTTAGTCATTTGTATTCAATTCCAGTCGTTACAATTCGTCGTTAGACGTATTGGTTTTAATAGTCATTACTAGTCATTACAAGTCATCTCAGTCATTATTAGGCATTACTGCTCACTATTAAGTATCGTTAGTCAGTTGTAATCAATTGTGGTCATTACAAGCCGTCGTTAGACATGTTCGTCGTCATAGTCATCAGTAGTCATTACAAATCATTTCATTCATTATTAGTCATTACTGGTCATTACTAAGCATTCTTATTTATATCTAATCAATGCTATCGTTACAATTCGTCGTTAGACATATTGGTCCTTTCGTAGTCATTAGTAGTGACTACAAGTCATTATTAGCCGTTATTAGTAATTACTAGCCCTTATTAACCTCTACCAAACTCTGTCATGGCCTTAGCATTCACTAACTGTCACTATCGATAATTTTTCATTATTTATCTGTCTTCGTATGGCTTGATGACGTTTTGGCAGATACTCCGGCTGTCAGGTCGGTTGACACAAACTTCATCATGAGTCTAGAATAGCTTTCCCCTTAATAAAACTGGGCGGAACAAAGCACTCTTTCTATCCTACTTTTTTTTCCCTTTTCTTATAGCGCCACAAATAACAGCTATTAAGCAGCTAGCCTGGCACCTGTTTTGCAACACTGACACTGTGATTTTACCGTGCTTGTTATGCTACAGTTCTTTACCAACTATGGTGTTCTGAAGTGTGCTTAACAGCAGCTGTGACTTGATATAACATTGGCGATGTTGCTGTACTTTCCGGTTGTTACAAGGTGGTCGTAGCAGATTGGGATAGTGCAAAACGCAGTGTCGACACGTAGGCGTAGTACCAACTCACTCTCCCAGACGCTTCATTTATGTTGGTTCCGTGCTTCAGAATGAAATACTGCAGCTTCTGTAAATATAAACAAGGTCACAATGAACGCAAGGTCAGCAAGATACAAAGGCAGGTCATGCGTTATGAACGTACGTCATGACGTACAGGCAACGTGTGTCTGCGCTCTGAACCTACTCTATGAGCCGATATCGCATTTACGCGTCTCTGATAAAACGCAAGGAATTTTGTTGGAGGCACGGTTATGATAATTAGGTTTGGTAAATTCTTATGAAAAACTGCAAAAATAACGGTAAAATGCAGCGTGCCCAGCTTTTTTTTTTTTTTTTCACAAGTCGCGAGGGTTCACATGCCACTGACAGTCTGCACAACGGGCTGTGCTGCAGAGTAAAGCACACTGGCGCCATGCTACGGGCGCACAGCGCCTACGAGTAGCGCTCAGGAGCGCTGATAGAAGTTATGGTCACCTTAATGTGGCCCTGTACTGTATGAGGGAAGCGTAGGAAAGTGGTGGTGGCATATTTTAGAGTCAGCCGGCAGTGGCGCCTTGTCAGTACCCACTATATAGCAGCCCTTGCATTGTCAGCACTCACTGGCAGTCGTAGTGACCGGCAGAACTTCCAATACGGTAGCCCATCAGGAGCGTGTCAACAAAAGATGCCTTGGTCATGGGTTAAGATTTCCACATGGAAACTTGCGCTCATCCGGCAACAGCTGCTTTTTACGGCAAATGTTGACCGAGATTGCTGTCCGCGTTAAAAAGGACCTGTGCGAATATGCGAAACGTAGGTTCCGTACTGAGGCTTTGTTTATTCGCTCACTGTTGATTAATTGCTGTTCCCGTCTGTTTGCTACCTATCTGCGTTTACATCAAATCCATTAACACTTTCGCAGGACCATTTTCTTGCGACTATGGCGTGCGGAATATGAGTGTTCGTTAACAAATACAACTTCCATAGGCGTCTCAAATTTTCCCTGAGAAACTTCACTACTAATTACTTTGCGTACACGTCACTCGAGCAGACGACGTCTCTTCCGCGGTTCTTTGGCAACGAAAACTTTAGCGCGACTAGAAGCGCTCAAAAACGTTCTAGGCCAGCTTTTACGGCTTTCTTTAAAAATTATAACTCGTAAAACTTAACTTTTAGGAAAACGCGGGGAATGCTTGTTGTAGTTAGGAGGTGAATTTCCAAACGACTTAAAAAGGGGTGAACAAAGACGGGCGAGCTTGCATATCTATATACGAAATGGGGTGCACTCTACGGATGATACGTGTTGAAATCATGATGCGTCCCGGCCTCCGTAATTGAACTGTTTGTTGAAGTAAGAAACGTGTTTTTGATGAAAAACGATATGTTTTGCTGTGTAGTTTAATTATAAGTTTGTACAATGATACTTATACATGCGTTCCAGTGCGTCATACTGCTTCTTTCAAAAATGTTTCTAACAGTCCTATAGTAACTGTACAAGGTATTACCTTCAAATTAGGTTAATATAGATGACATTTTATTTGAAATGTGTGAAGAAACGTTCACTTTCGTGGCCTAAACTAAAAAAGTTGCATATAATTACGGAACAATCGTTTTTATTTCAAGCTTTCATGTGTCGAAAGGAATTCCTGGTTGGTTTTTCGTGTTTGTTGGGGGATAAAGATGAGGCACATTATAGTGATTTAGTCATAATAAGGGTCAGGTTACGAGCAATGCGTCAGCAAAGTTTGAAGTGATTAGGGTAAATCTGGCCTTTGCCATAAACTATGCATATATGTGCTTGGGAGTCTTATGAGTGAGTCTTCCGAGTGGCTCTGTATCTCATACCCTGCTCGTGGCGTAACTAGACAAGCCACGAAGATAAAATAGAACAAACAGAAAGGAAATACTGTGGTGAATTCGCGTGCGAAGGTAAATGTTTGTGCCTTTGTGGAACAGCTGTATAGAAAGTGCTGGAAAGCACTATATGGAAATTTTACAGTATGTTTGACACTCTCCTAAAAGAACTATTAGTTAGACAAACTTAATATATTGAAGGAATAAGGGTAGCGTTGTGAGCTTTGCGTGAACAAAATTAAATTGACCGGGAGTCATTACGGCCTGCGCAATAAATTACGCATTTGGGTGCTCTCAAGTGCATGTAGCTAAGATTTACAGGCAGGGCATAGTGTAGTGCGCCGCTCATACGCAACTACACATCTAACCAAGATCAAATTTAGTGAAACTTGTGCCACAATTATGGCCAATCTATGCGGGAAGGTAAATATCTGTAGGTAATAAACTGTGGCTTTAAAAAATTGCTAGTCAAGTGTGTGAAAATGTTATGCTGGCATGGACCCGCAATATTTTTCAGAATAGGAAAAGAACTCCCAAAGAGGCCAATATGAAATTCAGTATTTCTAACGAAAATTTTGTGCGTAATATACTGCGGAACTGTAACGTTTCTCCCCTAATTTGGTTTTTTGCAAATAATTGCTGAACCTCGTTATTTTCCTATTCTCACGCGTCGTAAGTGGTTAGCAGTTGGTTTCGCTGGGGTTCTCTGTGATCTAAACAAGACCCCTTTTTTATCTTTAGGGAGAATGAGGGGATCTTTAAGAGTAAAACTAGGGAAGATTCAAAGTGTATGGGTAAATGGGGCATTTGTAATAAATTACGTATTCAAGTACATTGTAGCTTTATTAGTGCATTTAAGGAGCGGTGACAAATTGAGCACGCTGCCAAGGCATAACTACAAAAGCCACTAAAAAATCAAGATAAAGAAAAGGGGGCGGATTACTAGAAGATTTTTTGTGCGAACACAATGAGTCTGGGTCCGATAGAGCGTTTGCAAAAATATTCTTAAACATGTGTTATAAAGTGCATATCACGCGGCCGTTTTCAGCCACGTGCTATCATGCCATCTGGAGCGTTATCAGTTTGTCTTACGAGCGGCGCAAAATTTACGTTGCCCTGACAATGCCAGAATGCCACCAAAATCAAACTTAACGAGACTTCGGGAAAGGTTACCGCAAATCTTTGTACGTGTGGTTTAAAAAAGCGAATTTAAAGGAACCTTAAGTAATTGTTCATAAGTGTCGAGCAGCCCTTTTAAGCTAGGCTTGCCAATTACACGAGATGCGTTAGACAAAGTTCATATTTAGTCGAAATGAGGGTCATTTTAAGTGCTTTGCGTGGTGAAACTATTGCGTTCCTGGTCCTAGTGGTGCGTTATGCGAGGTTGGTAGTAGGTTTCCGCCGTTTCCTTTCAAGTAGAAAACGTACCTCATTTAGGTCTGCTTATAATTAGCAGGTTATGTGTAAAGGGTAGCGAAGTTCAAGGTTTGTAGCATAGTACGGCCTTTGTACTAAATTACGTATGGAAGCGACACGGAGTGTTGTGCCTCTGTTTTACGAATGCCGCAGAATTTAGCCACTTTCCTGGGAGAACTGTGAACGCAACCGAGATCAAAGTTTGCGAAAATTGAGGATGCTACGGGCAGGCACCGATCCCAAAGTCAAAGTTCTGGTGAACTAAAATATGCATGGATCAAATACTGCATTTCAGCGAAACTGTTGGTCTCTGGTTGGTCGGGATTTTTCGTGGCGTGTAGAACCAAAAAATAGCAGCTACAAAATCTTTGCGTTGGAGTTGTTAGAAATCGGTTGAGTTTGAGTTGCTAGAAAGTGCTCGTCCTTGTGTAGCTTCTATTCTTCGTCCCTGTTCGTTTGCGCACAAAATGTTGTAAGATGAATCTTCTAACTAGGCCGACTCGTAGTTATGCTTGAGTTACCGGGTAACAGAATTGTGTTGTCTCGCATAATCGAATTACAATCCCTTCCTACCATGTCTCTAGGTTGTCTAAGTCGTGCTTCGCGAATTTTCTGATAGAGTTCATTTTTAGAAATTCAGTTAGTTCAATAACGCCTTTGCGCTAGGCAGAGGGCCTACAGAAATAGGGATGAATAAGGATGGCTCTCGAAGAGCAACTGGAAAAGGATTTGTCTATCAGTTTCTGCGTAACATAATTATGTTTTCTCGTATATTCGGAACAGAATTTGCAGCTATCATGTTTGCAGCTTCTGTGTAAGTGGTATATTAAACATTTCCTGACGCAAGTTACATTTCAACAATGATTTAGCTCAATAACGGACTTCCGTGTAGCATACGGCCTAGAAGAATGAGTAAGTATGCTGAACTTCCGCACACATCCCTGCGTGCGTGACGTACTTCGCTTGGGGTGGTGGTGCACGTGTTACATTGTCTAATGTCGGCAACAGCTTCACTATACATTCACTTTACAGGGTGCAATGGAGGCAGACCTTTACAACGAAGGTGTTAAGGGCTTGTTTCCGCAGTATCGTCTTCGCGTGTAAAAAAAACTGTCATCATCACAATGGCTTCAGCGTCATCGTCTTCTTCCACAGTCAGCTCATTTGCACCCCTCGCTGCTACCACGCAAATGTGCTCGTGCCACTGATCCCGCGTTCTTTCTTGTAATTAAGAAACAGGAAGATGTAACCAGTAATTGAGAGAGACTTCAATGGACCGTCGGGATTTACCCAGCGATAAACACAAAGTCCGCACGTTTTAGCTTCACTGGTTAACCATCTTTACGGAGTGCTTGGGCTGATTGTCTTTAATTGCGATAGCAATTATATGAACACTCCAGGCATATTTCTGCCATCGACGTCACCGTCGCCGTGAGGGTCCGTATGAGGGAAAGCGTGTGAGGGTGAGCCGGCCAACGGCGGTTCAATCTGCCTTGCGCGAGCGAGGAACGCGGCCCAGATGCGCGTGCTCTCTTGTGGCGCGCGAGGAGGGGAGGGGGGTAAGGAGAGGGAAGAAGGGCGTTCTTCGGCGGCTGCTACGTGCCTCAATGCCTTCCTTGCCCGCCGTTCCCTACAAAATGGAGACAACCACTGCGTCTACTACGGCGTTGGCCACGCGAATCACGGACGCCGTAGTAGACGCCTCTGGCGGACGCCGTCGGGACTCGTTGCTGACGCTCACGTGTCTTCAAAGCGGTCTGCGACGTGGCTAAAGTGCCCGCCCGCGTGGGCTTCATCTTCAAAGCGGTCTGCGATGGTTGCAGGGTGCACGTAATACCTGTAGCTTTGTATGCGCTGTGCTTTCGACGTTTCGTCCACGTTGAAGCTACAGATGCACGGAGGTCAATTGGCTCGTGGCTGCTGCCGCGATTCCTAACTCCAGCGTTTTCACAGATAGTTTCGGCTCTCATCGAGCGATGCGTGTTCATGTTTACCTGTGCGCGCGTGACACCATCCTGGTTAATTTAGTTAAAACATGTTGACGGGTTAGTTGGTTTGAATTCATGATAGAATGTGTAAGCGCGACTGAACAAGGACGTAGAAAGAAGCAGACGCACAAAGAAAGCTTTGTTTCCGTGTCTGTTTGTTTGTACGTCTTCGTTGAGTCATGCTTTCCCATTCTATAATTGTTAATTTAGTAAGCGAATGTTTACAAGCTTATACTGCCGGTAAAACTACTATCCTAACTTCGTACAGCTATCTACTAATTTGCTATCGCAATCGGTGCTTCGTGTTTAGGGCGGAACTGCGATTTTTAAAAATATTCTGTAACAAGTACTGGATAGCGTTATATGTGGGCAATGTTTCACATGGTGCAATCATAGGGGCAGCATTTTAGGGTAATGTGGCTTGATTACAGGCAACTTACATTATTATTGAAGCATTAAAAAAGCCAGCTTCACTGAAAATTGCGTTTTCCACAGTTTTGCCCAATAATACGTAAGTCTCTATTATGACGTCGCGGTTTTCCTGCTCTCCTTAAATATTGAGCAAGGAGCAAGGAGCCATCACTAGGAGCCAGAAAGCACGTCCCTAGTTGTTTCTCTGAAGGGAGTGTGAACTTTTTTATACAGCGTTGCTGTTTCGATGTATCTGCCGATCAGTTTAGCCTACATGTCCTAACGTTTTTGGCGCGGAAGCATCGAATGGCTCATTGGACAAAAACGCTGGTGGTGCCTGTAGTAGTAAAATAGCACCTAAATTGCCAATGGCTGCGACGCACATCACGATTGCGCCGCGACTGAGCATTGCGGGCGAATCAGAACACCCGGCGCATCTACAGCGCGCCAGGTGTTGTGTGAGTGAAGAGCACATCACCGCGAAGCGGATACAGCGGCTCGGCGCCAGGGGGCGAGACGGGTTGTCATTGGCGAGGAAGTCCCGTGACGTGCTTCCTGGGCGTCTCGTTGCGCAGTACGTCGGTTGCATGTGGCATTGGCACCGCAGCTTGCTGCTGCTTCCTAGCTCGGGCAGCACGTGCTGCGCTTGTATATGACTCGCAGCGTAAAACTAGACCAGCTCAGCAGCGTTTAATTGGACATTAATTCTTTCACATTACCAACTCATCGGAAGTGCTTAGGTGTCGTGTAATTTTTTGATCTGCGAGTTATCCACGACGAAGTACACAATCCAAGAAAGGGACAGGTCGACGCTTGATGATTTGGCTTAAAGTAATACAGTAAATGAACAGGTAAACAGTTTTGTATTTTCGTAGAAGTAAAGGCAGGGTGTGTCTGACGTCTTCATGTGTATGCTTGGGGTTACCTGGAAGTGAGAGTGCTCATCACTGTCCTTTTCAATTAAGTGTCTGGGACAGAAAGGGGACAAATATGGGTGCATCCATAGCCTCCTCTATTTGTCAGTGCCAGTGCAATCACCCGCTCCCCTATGGGTGCCGTTGGAGCGCCTTAGTTCAGTGAATTGGCACGATGCGACGCTTCCCAGATGGTACGAATGCTTGCGTCACGCCGGCGTCTGAGCGTGCGCCGCTGATTTTCCGGATAAGAAGCGCTAGACGCTGCGTACCTTTGTCTCTGAGGTTATCACGCGTCTGTCAGTTTTCCTCCAACTTCCGCCGTGATGCGTCACCCAGAAGGTACTCTCCCCCACTACCCCAAAGCATGCGCGAACGCTAGCCGACGGGGAAGAGTAGGAAAGCACGATAGAAGAGAGTGTTGAAGGGTCGGATCGGCCCCGTCTGAGTGGCATTTTTTTTTTAATTGGCAGTGGCTTAACTCGGCTATGCCAGAATATACCTAGCGAAAGCTAAGGCATAACATGGTTTGCCTTGGTTAATCTTGATTACAATTCCAGGTTAGTCTGGTTGTCTAGCTATGTTGCGGCTTTTAGCCAGTCGTTCGGCGCGCTGTCCGTCCTGTTTCCTGGGCGATTCGTTTCCTCTTCATGTCGTTCCGATGTAGATTCCAGACCTCCTCCTGCTTATAAGAATTGTCGCCGTCCATACTGCCACCTCAACTGTGGTTGTGGCGCACGCGAGCTCTCTTTTTCAATCCTCCATGTTAGCACGCATGCGACGCAGCCGGCGAAGCCAGCGAAAGCGAGTGCAACGACGAAAAACGCGGTGTGACGTCATACCAAACGGCGGCAGCGGCGGCGGAAAGGCACGGCGCTGCGCAGCGGCGGGACACCTGTGACTCGGTGCTACTAGTGGCGCATACGCAGTACAGTGACTAGGGAGTGAGAGAGAGAGAAATATCCGCGGCGAGGCGCGCGGTTATGCCGTCACGTGCCTCCCCAGAGCACCGCTACGGCGAAATCGCAAGTTTGCGGCTTATTTTAAAGAAATAGAGCAAGCGCTGATGAATTTCTTGCCGATTGCAGCATCAAAGAAGAGCACGCTGTGCGGCCCATTCTGTGTTCAGCGACAGTCCAGCCAGCCGGCATGCACTCTATGCTGTTAGAGCTTCGCATGCTCCGTCTATGGCTGAGCTGGCGCCATCGGATTACCTTGTATTAAGTCTAGTGAAGGATGCATTGCATGCTCTTCAGTTCAGATCAGATAGCGAGGTCCA